>NC_064281.1:121414263-122052318 GCF_003254725.2 Canis lupus dingo | reverse complement strand
GGGCAGGCCCCCATCTGTCAGGCCCATGGTGGCAGCTCTGTCACCCTCCAGACTTAGGAGACGCCAGTAGCCTGTGCTTGGCCAGACCAGTCCCCAGGGCCTTGAGGTGGGTGGGTCACTCTTGTTCCGAGGACCCTCTAGGCCTCATTGCCCATGTGGAAGTTCGGGGTCTCGGCAGCCTTTGTGGCTTTCCTGTCTCCCCTGCCACGGCCCTTCCTTCCCAGTTTTCCACTCGCCCTCCCATCTGTGTGAAGATGGCTGGCTTTGGGTGGGCTCCTGGCTGGCACCGTGTCATGGGCACCAGGGTGGATGGTGACCGATGGCTCAGTGCGGTGGCTCAGTCAGGGGCAGGAGGGAGCAGGTGGGGAAGGAGGACGGGGAGCCGGAGGCAGGCTTTTCCTCGCCTGTGGAGAGTCCTGGCCTCAGACCATCCTCAGCCTGACCTCATTACCCTGTCTCGTCCCCCCTTCCCCCCCTGACGTCAGGACTGGCCTCTTACTTCTCCCACGGACTGGAGAAGCTTCTTGTTCCATGAGTGAATTCTTCCTCTGTAATGTCACACACGCACTCGCCACTTGCCTTTTCTTCCAAGGCCTGCATTGGTGCTCACCAGGGCAGGTGGTGAGGAGTCCCTACATCCCCTCTTCCTACTGGGGAACCACGCAGGTGAGGGGAGTGGGAGGGGGAGGGAGCCTCGTCCCTGGACGGTTCTGGCTGTCGGGGCAGGAATGAATGGGCAACAAGGCCTCCTGGATGCAGCGGAAGCCGGTCTGCTCTCTGCTCCTTGATGGGGAGGTAAACCCTTGCACTCCACCTTCCCTTGATTGGCAATGCCTACTGCGGGGTGGGGGGCCCTGGTTAAGACCCCCCCACCCCCGACCCCTGGGATCTGCTGCTAAAGACAGCTGGAACGTTGCAGTGGAGATGCTCCCGGGGCCTTCCTCTGGCCTGATGCCCCGCATCTCCCACCAACAGCTGCTGCTCCGGGGCAGGAAGGCCATCGGGGGAAGGCAGCTGGCTGGCTGTCTGCTCCTGTGCCCACTGCACAGACTGAGGTGCCTCACGCAGCTGGCTGCCTTGGCCTCCACTGCCTGCCAGCCCATCCCTGGCACAGTGGGGCCAGTGCCTGTCAACTGGCCTCATTTTCCAACCTGTTTTCCAAGTTCTGACACATGGCTGAGGCCCTGCTGGGACCCATGGCCAAGTTTCCCCCATGATCAGGAGGTTGGCTCTTGTTGCACGAAGTGCCTCGGTCTGCCCGGGGTTCCACACTCTCCACCGACCCCCTACCCCTACCCCTACCAAATCCCCTCCTAGGTGGATGGGTCCTCGGGCCTCATCTTTGACCTGTGACCTGCCGAAGCCTCTTTCACAGGACCCAGGGGCTTTCAGCGGGGATGCTCCTTACAGGGTCGTGCTCTCCTTCCTCACTGTACTTACCCACCCTTTGGTATCCCTACCCACGTGGCTCCCTGGGCTTGTACACCTCCCAAGACAGGGAGCACTCTCCCTTTCCGGGCAGCCAGCCACTGTTTCGAAAGTGACCTCTGGGAGACGTGCTTCCTTGTGTTGAACTCCAGTCCAGGTTTCCAGAAGGTTCTACCAGCCGGCCCCTTCTTTCCCCCTCCCTGAGAGGCCCGGCAGTCTCTGTTCTCATCCCAGCCTCCAGCCTTTCCAGTGGAGGATGCTTGGGAGGAGGCACCATGATTTAGTGGTGGTGTGTGCAGGTCTTCAGCAGCCGTCTCCATGAGCTGAGGGCTGGCCAGCACGTCCTCCGCTCAGGACGATGGACCCCATGACCTCTCAAGACGGTTTTCTCCCTTCGAGGCCCTGCCAATCCCTCCACGTCCCACCCCATGCCATAGACGGAGCTGCTGAATTGGGGAAGGGCTGCTCAGAGTACTGGCTCCATCGGGCTGGGTGGAGAAGGGGAACTTTCTTCCAGAATACACAGGGGCTTGTTTCTTCCTGATCCTCAGGAGCAGAGGATATGGGGAGGGTGGGGGAGGCCACCACACTGCTGTGGTTTCTCCCGCCAAATTCCCCAGTCCTAGGAAAGATCCACAGAAAAACCCACAAGAATTTGAATGTCTGAGCTGGG
Organism: Canis lupus dingo; assembly: GCF_003254725.2. Lineage (NCBI taxonomy): Eukaryota > Metazoa > Chordata > Mammalia > Carnivora > Canidae > Canis > Canis lupus. Next base: position 122,050,217 of record NC_064281.1, on the reverse strand, counting down.
GCTGTGATTGAAATGAAATTTTTTAAAAAGAAAGAAAGAAAAACAAAAACAAAAAGAGAAAGAGAGAGAGAGAGAGAGAGAGAGAGAGAGAGAAAACGATTTAAAAAAACAGCCCAAAGCCCCTCCAGCCTTCAGCTGCCAGAGGGCCCAAGGCAGCAGGCCTGCTGGCCAGGGGAAGGGGCCTTAGGGTGGTTTGCATGAGCCTTCAGCTCACTTGCAAGGCTCTGTGTCGTCAGAATAGCTCGGAATTCCGAGTTCAGTAGGGAACCGGGCCCTGCCCCGCAAGGCCAGGCTCGGGTGTGTTTGTGTTGACCCTGACTCCTGCATACCCCCGGGCCTGGGACGGAGCTGAGAGACATTTCCGGTCACTCACATGCCTGCAGCTGCCTCTGCCAGGTCCCTGGGTCCCTCGTTTCTGGATTTGCCTCTTGATCCCTCTCTCCGGGAGGTGGCAGGGCAGGACACAGAGGAGGGAGACCCTCCGGAGAGGGCTGAGTGGGCAGCAGCTGCTTGCCACAGGCTCCCGACTCCCTAGGCACCAGGCACCCTTCAACCTTTCCTGCTCCTCACATCAGTAGGCCCCAGGGATGGGGTGTTGGAGTCTGGGGGCCGATGGGTCGTCACATTTCGTGCCAGACTCTTTGAGCTTGAGGGCTGTGAGAGATGCAAAAATATATATATAAGTGGATGGGGCAGGAAGGAGCCTCAGAACCTTCCAGAAGTATGAAAGACAGAATGGGGGAGGAGGAGGGGGAAGTAGCAGGATCCAGCATCATAACAGTGACCATCCACATAGTGCTTTGTCCGCGCCAGGCATTGTCGTAGGAATCATTACGTCACCCATGTTCATAGCAACCTAGTGAGGTCAGCGCCCCCGCTATTCCCCACTAGGTGAGGGCAAGGGGGCGCAGAGAGGGTAGGTGACGTGGCCAGAGTCACTCAGCTGGTGACGAGGGGGGCCGCATTCCCACGCAAGAAACTACAGCAGCGACTGCGGAACCGGGAGCCAGAGCCCCGCACGGGAAGCGGGACGCAAGGCCCAGCTCAGGCCCACCCGCCAGGCGGCTCTGCAGCGTCCGGGCGAGCCGGGCCCGGGCAGGAGCGCCCTCTCCTGGGGGCGCCGGGCAGGGGCGGCGGAGCGCGGGCAACGACGAGGGCCCCGCCCCTCCCGGGCCCGCCCCTCCCGGGCCCCGCCCCTTCCCGGGCCCCGCCCCGCCCCTTCCCGGGGCCCGCCTCCTGGGCGGAGCCCGGGCGCACGTGGAGCGGCGGCCCAATGGGAAGGCGCGGCGGGGCCGGGGGGGCGGGCGGGCCGCGGGGCTCCGCGTCGGATTGGCAGACGCGCCGGCCAGTGCCTCCGAGGCGGAGGTGGGCTGCGGCTCAGAGCGCGAAACATGGCTGGGCTGGGCGGCGGCGGCGGCCACAAGGCCGGGGACTACGAGGGCGTGCTGAAGGCGGCCGTGGAGGTGTTCGGGAAGCTCAAGGTGCCGCGGGCCCGGGCAGGCAGCCGGGGCAGCGGCGGCCGGGCGGCGGGCGGGCAGGGCCTACCGCGGAAGCCGGCTCGGTCCCGGGCCGCGGCCTGGGGCCGGCCTCCGCTCCCTGCGCGGCCTCGCGCCTTCGCGGCGGCTGCTTCTGTGGCGGGAATCCTGCAGGCGAAGCAGACGCAGACGCGGGGAGGGCCGAGGCCCTGGCCTCAGGGAGCTCGCGGGGTCCCGGGGGACACCGGCAGAGTCGGTGCCACCTTGCCGAGTGGGCGTCCGATGCCCGCGGTAGCAGGAGTGAGGAAACCGGTCCCAGGAGATCCGATAGCCGTCCCAGGGGCCGCAGGCACCCGCCCCGCTACGCCTTCCCCCTCCGCCACCCCTCCCCGCCTTCTCCCTCCCCCTCCTCCTCGCCCTCCTCCTCGCCCTCCTCCTCCCCCTCTCCCTGCCCTGGACTCCAGATAGGCGCTATGTTCCTCGTGGTCCCATGCCTGGGACCTTGGACCAGAGTCTCGGACTCATGCCGAGGCCCCTAGTTGCTACCAGGTTAAACGGGGATACGAGCCTACAGCGGGCATACTTAAAGGAGGTGGGTGGCAGGCCACTGGGGATGTGGGCTGAGAATGAAGAGACCTTAACTCCGGGCAAGATGGACGGAGAGCCCTGCCAACAGGCCACTTGCACTCAGTATGGGGGGGCCTGGGGGTGCGGACTGGATGTGTGCTAAGAAGCTCACATGTGCCTGCAGGGTAGTAAACGTGTGTGAAGAAGGAGCATTTCAGCCCTTAAGTCCTCCTCGATTTGTAAAGCTTCCCTGTTTTCCTTTTCTTTGCTTAGGATCTCAAGTGCCCTGTCCTTGAGGGTCTGTATATCACAGAGCCTAAGACCATTCAGGAGCTGCTGTGCACTCCCTCGAAATACCGCTTGGAAATCCTGGAGTGGATGTGTGTTAGGTAACGTCTTTGTTGCTTCCTCCCCATCCCTGGGATGTGCCAGGCACCACTCAGCCCACCTGGGCAAATTGGGTGTTTGATACTGTGATAAGCAGTGGTACTCCGAGATGTCTCCATGCCCTACCGCAGGTCCTCATGAGAACAGCTGTTGCTAAGAAGTGCCAACCATGGAAACCATGCTTGAATTTGCCTTGAAAGTGCCGCCCCCACCCCCCATGCCAGGGCTTCAGGGGGTCTGTTTGCCACATTGCTAAACTGTTAACTTGGGCTTCTCACTGTTCTCATTTTACTAGTTTCAGGGCTGGCAGGGGCCTCAGTCTTTCCCTTCTCACACCGGATGTGTGAACTGTCTTGTGTCTTGCCATTGAGGAGTGAGAAGTAGAACCAAGACCCTGTTTCCCAGTCCTTCACAGCAAGCAGTGTCCTGCTGGGTGTGCCTGGCACTGTGCAAGGAAAGGAAAGCCTACTCAGATGGCGAGGGGCAAGATCCAGAAAGTCCCAAGTAATGTCTGTCTCTTGGGAACAGCAGTCCATGAGTTGAGCATCTGTCTTAAAGCTACAGTGGGGAAGGCTTGACTAAGCCTGTCATGGAGCACATGCTATGGTGGTGTTGAGCGTGACCCCCAGGGCCCTCTCTGGAGTGGCTATGGTTGGTTGGTACAGGAGTCTCTCAGGAGGCCAGGCCTGTTCCTCTTCAGCCTTGCTTCTCTGCCCTTGTAGCTAAGGGAGATGCCTGGGCAGGAGCCTGGTGGTGGAGCGGTGACGGTGCAGCCTACCCACAGCTGGCGCATCTGTCAAGCCACGGGACATCACCAGGCCTGGCCTTGGGCTGGGTGTCCTATGAGTGGCTGAGAGGGAGAAGAGGCATTTTTATGTTTGAGCCTCTACCTTTCCAGCAGCCTGTCCTGCTGTCCTCCAGCCCTCCCCCAGGTCCTACCTCGGGCCTCTGCTCACAGCGCTCTCATACCCTATTGTTCTCTTCCTGTACACACCCTCAGGTCTCTGCATGTCGCACATTCTCTTATGTAGCTCACACATCCCAACTTCTTTTAAAAAGTCTCCAGCTTCCAGGGAAAAGCATATCCTTCTTCCCCCACCTGGATACCCACATTTTGATCATGCCTCTCGCAGAGCCCTCAGCCCATTGGTTCTGTCTTGGCCTGCTGTCCTGTCTAGCTATCCAAAGCACTGGGAGCTGCTGGAGGCCAGGTACCAGGCAGGACTCCTGTGTCCGCCCCAGGCTGCGGCACGATGTTGTACATACTTGAAATGAGCTCCATGCTGTTGGCTGACAAGCAGGTGCATGGACATGTGCACACCCGTGTATCATTCCAGGCACCTCAGGCACGGATGGGTGTCCCCAAGGCCTGGGGGCTCTGGCGACTGCAGAAGGCCCAGGCATGAGTCCCACTGTTGGGCATACCTCTGCAGTCTGAATGTTGCGGATGTTGGCACGGAGGAGGTGGCATCTGGGAGGGGATGGGTAATGGTGGATGCTCATTTCAATAGGAGTGAAGAATCGAGGTGTGGAAGGGAGAGCTGGGCAGCAGTGGCCTGAGCAGCAGCCTAGGGCAGCTCATGCAGAGCCTTGCAAGCCCCGTGAGGGCCTTTCCACTTTATGCTCTGGGCAGGGCAGTCATGGGACCAGGGAAGCATCACACTGAAGTTAGCATTTTGGCAAGGTGACTCGGGAGTTCTGTGGTGGATGGATTTGGAGGGGTGAGAGTGGAGGCAGGGAGACTGACATGGAGACTGTTCCAAGAGCCCCAGGAAAAGGTGACAGGAACCTGGCTTGGAGTGACAGATGGCTCGCATCATGGCCACTGCCAACCCTGAAAGTGCATGGTCCAGGAGTCTGGGAGGAGAGGCAGTAGTGGCGATGGCCTAGACTAGTGCAGGGGTCTCAAGTGTTCTCCCAGGACGAGGGGGGCATAGCCATGTCTTGGAGGTGCTCTCATGGAGGGAGCCCAGATTTGCTGGGCTTAGGCTGATGCTGGGGACTGGGTCACCCTAGTGGGTGGGAGGGGTGGGTGGGAATCTATGGGTACATTCTTCAAATGCTTTCAGTACTTTTATAAATACAAGGAGCTGAATTCTTGGAGGAATAGATAGGGAATGTACAGTTGTATCCTACCATCCCAAGCTGGCAAAGGACCATAGGGTTTTCAAGGTCCCCAAAAGAGGATTGGATAGAGCTCAGCTTCTCCCACATTTCATGTTGGCTTTCTTTGCACATAGATTCACCAGTTCAGCCCTCACTTAGGGCTGCCTGGTCCACCCCGCTCTGGGTGGAACCTGGAAGCTGCACCCAGCCTTGGCCTTGGGGCTCAGCATGCTGGCTCTGGGGGACCCGTGGGCTGAGCTGGCCCTCGGTGTGGGGGCAGGGCCGAGCTGCAGGGCCCCCTGCGTGGCTGAATTCAAGGCACCTGGGTTTCCTTGACTCCCAAAGAGCTGTACTTGCTTTTAAGACCTTGAGTGCCTTTAGTGTCTGCCCTGCTCCCTGCTGCCTCGGGAAGATCAGCTTTAATGAAAGCCCTTTCTGAGTGAGGTCACTTAGGCTTCTGTGGATTTGTTCTTTAGTGTGGTGAAGTGGTTTGCCATAGTCCAGCCTGATGGATCGCTGAGTGTGCTCTGCTGCTTGCTGTTTCAGAAGTGGGAATGTTGCCCAGCAACCAGGCCCGGGGCCCAGCCTCGTAGCATTGCGCATGGTGGGGGCTTCTTCTGCCCCTCCTGCCCCACCCCTCTTTGGCAGAATAGCTGGTTGCCTTAGTGAGTCGTGAAGACAGGCGGTGCAGCCGAGGCCCCCCCTCTGCTCTAGTCCTACAGCGTGGGGCCTGGGACCTCAGGTCCAGGGTGGCCCCGCCAGCTCGCAGGGTGCCAGTACGGTCAGGGTAGGTGTGACCTGGGACGCAGGCATTCATTTGGAGGCATGGTCCCAGGGAAGAAGTGAGCCCTCTCCACGCTAGGTTGGCAGGTCCTGAGCGCCGGCGGGCCTCTGCACCGCAAGGGCAGAGTCGAGCCTGGCCCTCACTATCCTGTGGAGAGAACCTCTATCTTTCCGTAGGGAGGGCCTGCCCTGGTGGTGGGCCCCGAGGCCCCCTGGCAGGCAGGCGGAGCTCTTCCTCCCGGGCCTTGGTGCTGTGCTAGGCCCAGAGCTCAGGGCGGGGATGTAGTGCTCAGACTGTCCCCTGCTCATGATAGAGACCCCCTAGGGGGCCTGCCGGGGTATTATAGCTCTTACTGCCTTTATTATTTTTTTTAAAGATTTTTATTTATTCATGACATTCAGAGAGAGAGGCAGAGACACAGGCAGAGGGAGAAGCAGGCTCCACGCGAAGAACCCGATGTAGGACTTAATCCCGGGACTCTGGGATCACGCCCTGAGCCGAAAGCAGACGCTCAACCGCTGAGCCACCCAGGCGTCTCCCCTTACTGCTTTTAGATGTGGTCTGTGTCTGGAAACGATTTTGCCCATTAGCTTGCGGTCTTATGGCAAAGTGCTTATGAATGGCCACTGTCGCGTTTATCTCTCTGGTATCGTCAAGGTTGGGGCTCTGCTGGACCCTCGAGGGGACAGCTGGGATTGCTCTCTCTCAACCTGGGAGGCTGAAGCTGTGATCCCAGAGCCTATCACACTAGGAGCCCCCAAAAGGTTTAAAGCTGTGACCTGGAGCAGCATAATCTCACAACGATTGAAGCTTTTCTAAAAAGAGAAAATGTCCTTGTTTTGAAAGAGCTAAGCATGGACATTTACTGACGGCAGATTACTCCATGGCAAGAGGTCATGGTCATTCACTTATTAATATACACTGGCTGCCTGTTTTGTGCTGGTCGCCATGGCATTAGACCCCAAAAGCATAGAATAGAAAGTTGTCTCCGGGCCTCAGTGAGCCTGCAGTCTGGGAGGTGAGAGCCCAAGGGGAGGACAGTGCTCAGGTCCTGCTGTGATGGCGGGACACCAGAGTGTCTGTGGGCATGCCTGGCTCTTCCCCAGCTTCCCTGGGGAGGTGAAGTCAGTCGTGGCCTTCTCGGGACTCGTCAGAGCCAGTGTGCCTGGGCCAGGTGGGAAGAAAGTACTCCAGGCCGAGAAGAGCAGATGCACACGTGTACATCGTGGTGTGAGGGGACACCCAGGCAGGGCCTTGGGGGACATTCTTTAAACAAACTGGTATCATGGTTGAAAGAAAAGTCAGCCCCTTGGTTCCTCCTGAGAAACAGCTTCCAGCTCTGAGGAATTGAAGATTTTCCTCTTGGGCAGCCGTTTTGGTTTTTTATCATGAGAATTTAAATTGCAGTATTCAGATTCACAGTTCTGAGGTATGCTTTCAGAAATATTTTGTGTTTTTCTTCCGTGATACTTATGGAGTTGAAAGTCACATCACATAAAATCATCCATTTTGAAGTGAACATTTCAGCGGGATAGAGCACGTGCACAAATAATTCACTTTTTCAGAGCGTGTGTAAGGAGGGGTCATGAGGGGGCCTCTGCTGCCCACTCGGGACTGACCAGTTTTGCTCTTTCCCCGCAGGGTCTGTCCCTCCTGGCAGGAGAAGTCCAGCTCGCTAAAGGGGGCCCCAGTTGAGGTGAAGATCCAAGGTGGGTCTGTGTTATGGGAGTTTGGAGTGGGGTGGTGGATTCTGGACAATTCTGAGCTTATACGTGGCCTCCTTAGCAAGTTGTACTGAATTTCCCATGAGATGGTGTTTACTTCTGGCTGGTGCATACCCTGGAGATCTTGCCAGAGCCTTCTAGAATCGCAGCACACCCCTCCGCACTCACACACTGCAGATGGACAACGGGGACAGTTCTTATATGGGCATGTGAGCAAGATCAAGGATGTGTGACCCTGTCCGGCCCATCCATGAAGGCACTGGAGGCAGAGACTGGTTCTTGCCAATGCTTCCGACGGTTCACTCCCCATCTTCCCGCTACGTGCACGCTGGGCAGCTCTCCACAGGGGCTTGTCTTATAACTGTTTCTTTTCTATCCTTTGTTGGCAGAAACTGTCCTTAATCCGGTAACAAATATTAGGTAACGGGAAGTAAATTACAGCCCTCACCTTGGGGTCTCTAAAAGTCTAATTTTCTCTGGGCCTGCATTTGGCTCAGCAGCTCTGGTAGGGGGGTGACCTGGACCTTGGAGCCCAGCCCTCACTGCCAGATTAGATGTCCAGGGACAGTTGTCCTCGAGGCCAAAATGGGCCAGAAGAATGGGGCGTTGTATCTTGGAGCCTGCAGGGCTGGCCTGTGGGCCGGTCTGGGCTGCACAGAAGCACCGCCCTCCCCGGTGTGTTACATCTGGCACTTTCCTACTGCTGGGACCACGTCCAGGCCTGGCAAACCTGGCTGTCAGACGACATTGGAATTCTTTAACTGTGCACCCCTCAAGGATTCCGACCCTGCCCTTAGCCCAGCCAAAGCCTTGACCTTGCCATCCCCAGCCTTGGCTTCTTCTTCCGTGATGCGGGGGTGATAACCTCAGCCTTGCCCACCTCATGGGAGTGCGCGGAGTGTCAGAGCAGGTGGTAGACACAAGTGTCTGTCCATGGGTAGATTCCTCCAAAGAGGATTTGGAGGATTCATGAATTCGTTTGACCAGTATTTGTGGAGCATTTCCTGTGCACCTGGCATTGTGCTTGGTGCTGGCTGCGGCTGTGGATCGTGCCGCTCACAGTGGCACTTGGGTGCCAGATGGGGAAGACAGGTGGTAAATGAAGGCAGCAAAATTCTGTACTGGATGGTGAGAAGTGCCATAAACCGAGCCAGGTGAGGGCAAAGTGGCGCATGGGTGGGTTGGGAGAAGGGTGGTCCTGTTCAGTTAAGGTCATTGAGGAAAGCCTCCCCATTAAACACACCAATAAAAAATAAATTTATTATTAAAAAAACAAAGAAATTGATTTTAAAAATCATCTCCATAAAAAAAATAAATAAACACAGACTTGCAGTGAGGGAGGAAGCAAGCTGGGCACATAGCAGAAAGAATAGCGTTCAGGGCAAGAGAACAGCAAGTGCAAAGGGCCTGAGGTGGGTTTGCATGTGCCTTGTGGCTGTGAGGAGCACCCAGGAGGCCCGGGTGGCTGGTGCAGAGTGGAGGGCAAGGGGAGAGTGGCGGGGTGAGGGCAGAGAGGCAGCTGGGCTGGCCACATCAGGCCCTGGAAGGACAGCTTTTATGCTGAGGAAAGCTGCGGCCTGACTTCAGGTTTAACAGGGTCCCTAAGGCCACTGAGCTGAGAACAGGAGGCCTGGGCAGAGGCAGGGAGACCGCTGGAACGCTGTTGCAGTGATGCAGGCAGGAGACAGGAGGGGGCCTGCAGAGTGGAGCGTTGGCCAGATCCTGGGCTTACCGTGAACGGTGGGTTGGCCACACTCACTAAGACTTGGATATGGGCTAAGCAGGAGAGGAGCCGTGGAGGACACGAGGATTTGGGGTGAAGGGTTGTAGGCAGTGGGCATGCTTAGGGGTGTAACTGCTATTCATACAGTGTTTCCAGGGTTACTAATGCTTTCACGCGGACGCTCTGCTTGCTTCTTGCCCGGATCTTTCCAAAGCAGATGCCAGAGTTATGCCTGTTCTACTGCTGAGCCATCGGGGGTAGGAGCTGGGCCTTGCCTATGAAGGAGTAAGGGCATTGCTACAGGGCCAGGTCGGGGCTCAGAGCAGGCATTGGCCCCAGGCTTTCTAGCTCCAAGTCTTGGCCCTTCTCCATATACCAGATGCTTACTCAGAAAATGTCCAGAGCACCCTGTAAGATGTGGCTGGGCAGTCCCTGCACCACGCTGTGACTCGGTTTCCCAATCTGTAAAATGGGGCTGTGGCCCACCTCCTAGAGTTGCCAGCAAAGTGAAAGGAGATGATGCTGATAAAGGCCTGTGGGAAACTGATGCACATGAGCCGTGGTTCCTTCTGCTTTGACCTGGCGAGTTCTCTGGAAGGGTGGTGGCATACAGCAGCCTGGGAAGGTTCCCTGACCACTGTCAGCTTCTCAGGTAGCTGGCTGGCCTCTGCTAGATGCCAGGGTTCCTTATGTGGAAGAGCATCAGATGCGACCCCTTATTTCCGTCCAGGAAACTGGTGCCCAGGGATGTGCAAGTCATACAGCAAGGAGCAGTCCTGAGGGTGTTGTCCCCCTGCCTCCTGTCCGCCCAGGCCTTCTGGGCCCCAGCCTGGCTCCTTGGGCAGCAGCCTGCCAATGCCGGAGCAGGAGTGCTCTCACCAGAGTGGCGCCCGGCGCTCTGCACGTTCGTGCACCCCTGGGTGTTTGGCTGGGCGTCTGCAGTAACAGGAGACCCTGTGTTCCAACAGAGATGGTGAAACTAGGCCATGAGCTGATGCTGTGTGGGCTGGCTGACCAGGAGCTCCTGAAGGTAAGACAGGGTCCTCTCTGTCCCCACAGACTGGGGTCCTCAGTAAGGCTGGGTTAGGGGTGGGAAGGGTTTCTTCCTCCAGGCCTTTGCTCCTCAGGCCAGGGAGCCAGCATCCCCAGCCACTGCTCCTGAGTCTCCCCACCCCGGGGTGGGGGGCGGGCAGGAATCTATAGGATTCCCTTGCACAGACCCCAGCCCTCCCTAGGGCCAAGGGGGGATCACAACTAAGGAGGCTGGAGGCAGATCTCTGGTTATGGTGACCCGAGGGACAGAGCCTATCCCGTCCTTGGCTGAAGACTTCAGGCACAATGGCACCGTGGTGCTTTGTGTGTCGGCAGTTGGGACACTCATCTGTGGCGGGAGGTACTTGTCCTCGTCCCATTTCACAGGGGAGTTGTCAAACCTAGTCATGCTATGGTCACCTAGTGACAGGGCCTGGCCTCAAACCCAGGCCCCTGGTCCCCAGCCCGCGCACTCATCCCTGACTAGCTGCCCCCTGAAACTCTCTATACACAGGCGGCCCTAATCCACGCCCACGTCACTCAAAGAATCCGCACCCCCGCCCTTAAAATCTCATCAAAGTTTGAAACTATTAGGTTTACATTTTGGCAATGATAAATAATGCTATGAATGCCACTGTGTGTGTTTTTAACTGAAGACATGTTTTGAGTTCTTTTGGGTATATAGCTATAGGTGTAGAACCGACAGACCAGTGTAGTGATGTACGCTGAACTTTTTGAGGAATTTTGTGCCTAGGCTTTTCCAAAGTGACTGCACCATTTTACATTCCTACCAGCAGTTGTGTGAGGCTTCCAGTTTCTCCACACCCTCACCAACATCTGTTCATTGTTCGTTGTTTTGACTCCAGCCATCCTGGGGGGGTGGTGGTGGTGGGGAGGGCCATCTCATTGTGGTTTTGATTTGCAGTTCCCTGGTGACTGATGATGCTGAGCATCTTTTCACGTGCCTATTGGTCATTTGTAGGTCTTTACAGAAATGTCTATATTCGGTTCTTTGGCCCACTTGATTTGTCTTTCATTGTTGAGTTGTAAGAATTTTTTATATTTCCTGGATACGAACCATGTCAGACCATTCCCATTCCCGATGCATACTCTGGAGCACAAGTTTCTAGTTTTGATGAAGTCTATAATTTATTAACTTTTTCTCGTGTTGCTTGTGCTTTTGGCATTGTATCTAAGAATCCAGTGCCAAATCCAAAGTCATGAAGATCGACGCTTGTATTATCTTCTAAGAGTTATAGTTTTAGTTCTTACAATTAGGTCTTTGATCCATTTTGAGTTAGTTTTATATATGGTGTATGGTATGTGTCCCTCCTCGTTCTTTTGCAAGTACCTGTTTAGTTTTCCCAGCACCATTTGTTGAAAAGACCATTTGTGCCTCATTGAATTGTCTTGGCATCCTCGTTGAAAATCATTTAGCTGTAAATGTGAAGGTTTATTTCTGGATTCTCCATTCTGTTCCATTGATCTGTACTTCTGTCCTTATGCCACACTGTCTTGATTACTGTAGCTTTATAGTCAGTCGTAATGTGTGAATCTTTCAATTTTGCTCTTTTTAATGATTGTCTTGTCTATTTTTAACCAAATCCAATTCAGTGAGCCAATTCAGTTCCCTTGGATTTCCATATGAATTTTGGAATCAGGTTGTAAATTTCTGCAAAAGAGCCAACTGGAATTTTGATGAAGATTTTGTTGAATCTGTGGATCATTTTGGAGAGTATTGTCATCAACTATATTAAGTCTTCCTATACATGAACATGGGGTGTCTTTCCATTTATTTAAGTGTTCCTTAATTTCTTCTGAGGCTGTTTTATAGCTTCCAGTGTACACATCTAAATATATTGCTAAGCATTTTATTCTTTATGATGCTGTTATAATTGGAATTATTTTCTTTAACTTTCATTTAAATTCACCTTAGTTAAAAAAATAAAAAAATAAATTCACCTTAGTTAACACATAATATATTATTATTTTAGGGGTAGAACTTTGTGATTTGCCAGTTGCATATAACACCTGGTGCTCATTACATCAAGTCCCTCCTTAAGGCCCATTACCCAATTACCCTATCCGCCCACCCCACTCCCCTCCAGCAACCCTCACTTTGTTTCCTAGAGTTGAGAGTCTCTTATGGTTTGCCTCTCTGTTTTCATCTTATTTTATCTTCCCTTCCCCTATGTTCATCTGTTTTGTTGCTTAAATTCCACATATGAGTGAAAACATATGGTATCTGTCCTCTCTGACTGACTTATTTCGCTTAGCACAATACCCTCTAGTTCCATCCATGTCATTGCAAATGGCAAGATTTCATTCTTTTTGATGCCTGGGTAATACTCCATTTGTGTGTGTGTGTGTGTGTGTGTGTGCGCGTGTGTGTGTACACCACCCCTTCTTTATCCATTTATCTGTTGATGAACATCTGGGCTTTTTCCATAGGTTGGTTGTTGTGGACATTGCTGCTATAAGCATTGGGATGCAGGTGCCCCTTCCAATCACTGTTTCTGTCCTTTGGTTAAATACCTAGTAGTGCAATTGCCAGGTCTTGGGGAGCTCCACTTTTAACTTTTTGAGGATCCTCTATACAGTTTTCCAGAGTGGCTGCACCAGGTTGCACTCCCACCAACAGTGTAAGAGGTTCCCCTTTCTCTGCATCCTCCCCAACATCTGTTGTTTCCTGACGTGTTCATTTTAGCCATGCTCACTGGTGTGATTTGCATTTCCCTGGTGACTAATGATGTGGAGCAGTTTTTTCATGTATCTGTTGGCCATTTGTATGTTTTCTTTGGAGAAATGTCTATTCACGTCTTCTGCCCATTTCTTGACTGGATTTTTTGTGTTTTGGGTGTTGAGTTTGATGAGTTTTTAAATAGACTTTGGATGCTAGCCCTTTATCTAATATATCATTTGCAAATATTTTCTCACATTCCATAGATTGCCTTTTAGTTTTATTGACTGTTTCTTTTGCTGTGCAAAACCTTTTTATCCCGATGGAGCCCTAATAGTTCATTTTTGCTTTTGTCTCCCTTGCTTCTAGAGACATGTCTAGCAAGAAGTTGCTGTGGCTGAGGTCATAGCGGTTGCTGCCTGTGTTCTCCTTTAGGATTTTGATGGATTCCTGTCCCACATTTAGGTCTTTTGTTAATTTTGAGTTCATCTTTGTGTCTGGTGCAAGAGAATGGTCCAGTTTCATTCTTCTGCGTGTGACTGTCCAGTTTCCCCAACACCATTTGTTGAAGAGACTGTCTTTTTTCCGGTGGATATCTTTCCTGCTTTGTCAAAAATTAGTTGACCTTGGAATTAAGGATCCGTGTCTGGATTCTCTGTTCTGTTCCTTGATCTATGTGTCTGTTTTTGTGCTAGAACCATACCGTCTTGATGATCATAGCTTTGTAATGCAGCTTGAAGTCAGACATTGTGATGCCTCCAGCTTTGGTTTTCTTCTTCAACATTCCTTTGGCTATTCAGGGTCTTTTCTGGTTCCATACAAATTTTAGGATTGTTTGTTACAGCTCTGTGAGAAATGCTGGTAGTGTTTCAGTAGGGATGGCATTGAATGTATAGATTGGTTTGGGTAGTATAGACATTTTAATAGTATTTGTTCTTCCAGTCCATGGGCATGGAATGTTTTTCCATTTCTTTGTGTCTTCCTCAGTTTCTTTCATAAGTGTCTGTAGTTTTCAAAGTACAAATACTTTACCTCTTTGGTTAGGTTTATTCCTAGATGTATCTTATGGGTTTTGGTGCAATTGTCATTGGGATTGATTCCTTGATTTCTGTTTCTGCTGCATCACTGTTAGGGTATAGAAATGCAACTGACTTCTGTGCATTGATTTTATATCCTGCAACTTTGCTGAATTCCTGTATCAGTTCTAGCAATTTTGGGGGGAGTCTTTTGGGTTTTCTACATGGAGTATCATGTCGCCTGTGAAGAGTGAAGAATAAGTTTGACTTCTTCTTTGCTGATTGGGATGCCTTTTTGTTGTTGTTGTCTGATTGCTGAGGCTAGGGCTTCCAGCACTATTTTGAACAACAGTGGATGAGTGGATCCAAGAGTGGATGTCCTGTCGTGTTACTGACCTTAGGAGAAAAACTCTGTTTTTCCCTGTTGAGGATGATATTCTCTGTGAGTCTTTCATATTTTGCCTTTATGATGTTGAGGTATGTTCCCTCTACCCCTACATGGTGGAGGGTTTTTATCAAGAAAGGATGCTGTATTTTGTCAGATGCTTTTTCTGCATCTATTCAGAGGATCATATGGTTCTTATCCTTTCTTTCGTTAATGTGATTTATCACACTGATTGATTTGAACCACCCTGTAGCCCAGGAATAAATCCCACTTGGTCGTGGTGAGTAATCCTTTTGATGTACTGTTGGATCCTATTGGCTAGCATCTTAGTGAGAATTTTTACATCCATGTTCATTAGGGATATTGGTCTGTAATTCTCCTTTTTAGTGGGGTCTTTGGTTTTGGAATCGAGGTAATACTGGCCTCATAGAATGAGTTTGGAAGTTTTCCTTCCATTTCTGTCGTTTTGGAATAGTTTTAGAAGAAGAGGTATTAATTCTTCTTTAAATGTTTGGTAACTCCCCTCGGAAGCCATTCGGCCCTGGACTCTTGTTTGTTGGGAGAAATTTGATTACTGATTCCATTTCTTTGCTGGTTTGGGTCTGTTTAGCTTTTCTATTTCTTCCTGTTTCAGTTTTGGTAGTTTATATGTATCTAGGCATGCATCCATTTCTTCCAGGTTGCCTAATTTGTTGGCATATAATTGCTCATAATATTCTCTTATAATTGTTTGTATTTCTTTGTTATTGGTTGTGATCTCTTTCATTCCTGATTTTATTTGGATCCTTTGTCTTTTCTTTTTGATAAGTCTGGCCAGGGGTTTATTGATCTTATTAATTCTTCCAAAGAAACAGCTTCTAGTTTCATAGATCTGTTCTGTTTTTTATTTTATTTATTTTTAAATATTTTTTTAAATTTATTTATTCATAGAGATGCAGAGAGAGAGAGAGAGACGCAGAGACACAGGCAGAGGGAGAAGCAGGTCAATGCAGAGAGCCCGACATGGGACTCGATCCAGGGTCTCCAGGATCACGCCCTGGGCTGCAGGCGGCGCTAACCGCTGTGCCACCGGGGCTGCCCTGTTCTGTTTTTTAGAAAAATTTCTACATCATTGATTTCTGCTCTTCTCTTTATTATTTCTCTTCTCTTGCTGGCTTTAGGCTTTATTTGCTGTTCTTTCTGTAGTTCCTGTAGGTGTAAGGTTGTGTATTTGAGACTTTTATTGCTTCTCGAGGAAGGCCTGTCTTGCTATATACTTCCCTCTTAGGACCACCTGTGCTGCATCACAAAGGTTCTGAACTGGTATGTTTTCATTTTCATTTGCTTCCATGTGTTCTTTAAGTTCTTCTTTAATTTCCTGGTTGACCCATTCATTCTTTAGTAGGATGTTCTTTAACCCCCATGTATTTGTGGACCTTCCAAATTTCTTTCTGTGGTTGACTTCTAACTTCATAGCGTTGTGGTCTGAAAACATGCATGGTATGATCTTAATATTTTTATACTTGTTGAGACCTGATTTGTGACCCAATATGTGATCTATTCTGGAGAATGTTCCATGTGCACTTGAGAAGAATGTGTATTCTTCTGCTTTAGGATGGAATGTTCTGAATATATCTGTGAAGTCCATCTGGTCCAGTGTGTCATTTGAAGCCTTTGTTTCCTTGTTGATTTTCTGTTTAGATGATCTGTCCATTGCAGTGAGTGGGATGTTAAAGTCTCCTTGTGTTACTGTATTATTGTCAGTGAGTTCCTTTATGTTTGTTATTACTTGGTTTATATGATTTGGCTGCTCCCAGGTTAGGGGTATAAATATTTACAGTTGTTAGATCTTCTTGCTGATAGACCCCTTTATTGTGATATAGTGTCCTTCATTTCTTATTATAATCTTTGGTTTAAAATCTAATTTGTCTGATATAAGGATTGCTACCCCAGCTTTCTTTTCGTGTCCAGTAGCACGATAAATAGTTCTCCACCCCCTTGCTTTCAATCTGGAGGTATCTTTAGGTCTAAAATGAGTCTCAAAAAAAAAATAAAATGAGTCTCTTATAAGCATCATATCAGCGGGTCTTTTTTTTTTTTAATCCAATCTGATACCCTATGTCTTGTGTTTGGAGCATTTAGCCCATTTACATTCAGAGTAATTATTGAAAGATATTAATTTAGTGCCATTGTATTACCTATACACTGTTTCTGTAGATTCTCTCTATTCCCTTCTGGTCTGTGTTACTTTTGGGTTCTCTCTCTCCGCTTATAGAATCCCCTTTAAAAAAAAATCCCCTTTAGTATTTCTTGTGAGGCGGCTTTAGTGATCACAAATTCCTTTAGTTTTTGTTCGTCCTGGAAACTCTTGATCTCTCCTTCTATTCTGAATGACAGCCTTGCTGGAGAAAGTATTCTCAGCTGCATATTTTTCCCATTTAGCATGTTGGATCTATCATGCTAGTCCTTTCTGGCCTATCCCAGGTCCCTGTGGACAGGCCTGCTGCCAGCCCTATGTGTCTACCCTTGAAGGTTAAGGACCTCTTGTCCTGAGCTGTTTTCAGGATTTTCTCTTTATATTTATAATTTGCAAGCTTCACTATGTCAAGGTATTGATCTATTTTTGTTGATTTTGAGGGAGTTTCTCTGTGCCTCCTGCACTGGAGTGCCTGTTTCCTTTCCCAGATTAAGGAAGTTCTCAGCTATAATTTGTTCAAATAAACCTTCTGCCCCTTTCTCCTGCTCTTCATCTTCTGGAGCTCTTATAATACGGATATTATTTCCCTTTATGGGATTGCTGAGTTCCCTCAGTCTCTCTTCGTGGTCTAACAGTTTTCTTTCCCTCTTCTTTTCAGCTTCATTATTTTCCATCATTTTATCTTCTAGATCACTAATTTGCTCATTTGATTTGTTCATCCTCATTTTTGTGGCCTCCATTTGAGACTGTGTTGGTTGTAACATTTTTAAATTTTGGCATGACTAGATTTTAGTTCTTTTATCCCTACAGTCGAGGATTCTCTATTGTCTTCTATGCTTTTTCAAATCCAGCTAATATCCTTATAATTGTTGTTTTAAATGATAGTTCAGACATTTTACTCATCTGCATTGATTAAATTTCTGGCTGTTATTTCTTCCTGTTCTTTTTTGGGGGGTGAATTCCTCAATCTTGTCATTTTGGAGGAAGAAAAAAAAGAAATAATAAGAAAAAATAAAAAGTAAAAAATAACGTAAGATAAAATAAAATATGTCTCAGAAGCTAGATCCTACGTGTGCTTTGGTCTGCTTTTTATGAGAAAATTCCACGGGTTGTTTTCCTGGTTTCTAGTTGTGCAGCTTCGTTCTCCAAGACTTCTGATCGATTTTGTGGGTGTTCAGAATGATCTGATCTTTATCTAGCTGTGTTCTAGTGAGGAGGCAGGCTTAGGATCGCCCTACTCCTACACCATCTTACCACTCCCCCTGGAATTTTCTTAATTTCATCTTTGTATTACTCATTGCAAGTGTGTAGGAATACAATTAACTTTTGGATATTGCTCTTGTTTCCTGTCAGATTGCTAAACTTGTTTATTAGTTCTAATGATTTTTTTAGTAGATTCTTTAGGATTTTCTATATATGAGGTTGTGTCATTTACAAATAGAGATAGTTTTGTGTCTGCCTTTTCAATTTGCATGTTTTAATTTCTTGTTCTTGTATAATTGGTCCGGACAACATCTCCAGCACAGTGTTGAATAGAAGTGGTAAGAGTAGGCATCCTTGCCTTGTTCCTGATTTTAGGAGGAAAGCATTTGATCTTCACTGAGTATGATGTTAACTGTGAATTTTTTTAAGATTTTATTTATTTATTCACGAAAGACACACACACACAGAGAAAGAGAGAGAGAGAGAGAGAGAGAGAGAGAGAGAGGCAGAGACACAGGCTCCATGCAGGGAGCCCGACGTGGGACTCGATCCCGGGTCTCCAGGATCATGCCCTGGGCCAAAGGCAGATGCTCAACCACTGAGCCACCCAGGGATCCCTAACTGTGAATTTTTTATAGATAACCCTTTATCAGGTTGAGGGTGGTCTGTTCTATTCCTACTTGATAAATGTTTTTATGACAAGAGGGTGTTGAATTTTGTAAATGCTTTCTCTGTATCTACTGAGTTGATTATGTGGTTTTGTCCTGTATTCTTCCTTTGAGTTATTCCAAGTTTGTTTCTGGTATTATTTCACTTCTGTCTGAAGGATAGCCTTCAGCAATTTTTTCAGTCTGCTGGGTCCAAATTCTCTTAGAGTCCATTTATTTGGGTATGTACAGTTCCCCTTTATTTTTGGTGTATAGCTTTACTGATACAGAATTCTGGGTTTGCGATTCTTCTTTCTTTACCAGTTTCAATGAGTAATCTGCAATCATTTGAATAATTTTTTCCCTATGGGTCATACATTGTTTTTCTCCTGCTGCTTTGAGAGTTTTTCTTTGTCATTCGTTTTCAGCAGTTTGATTATGTGTTTGTGGAATATTTCTTTGGGTTTGTCCTGTTTGGATTCTCTCAGTTTCTCAAATCTGTAAATTTGTGTGTTTTTCTAAATTGGGCAGTTTTCAGCCATTGTACTTTCAAATATTTTTTTTTTCAGCTCACACAGTTTTCTCCCCTCTTTTTGGGACTCCTATGACACGTGTTAGACCTTTTATTATGGTACACAGGTCCATGATGCTCTTGATTTTTTTCAATGCTTTTTTTCCTCTCTGTTGCTCACAGTGGAAGGTTGCTATTAATCTGTTTTCAAATTCACTGACTCTTGCCTCTGTCCCCCCATTCTGTTGTTTGGCCCATAAGTGAAATTTTTATTTCAGTTATTCTGTTTTCCAGCTCAAAAAGATATTTCCTGTTTTAAACAATTTTTTTTCTTTGCTGTTTTCTATTTTTTGTTTCAGGATTGTTCATGATTACTTATTTAGCATTTTTATGACTGCTTTAAATTTGTCAAGTAATTCCAACATCTGTACCATCTTGTGATTGGTATCTGTTGATTGTGTTTTGTCACGCAAATTGAGGTTTTCACGGTTTTCTTCATGGAGCCAAGTAATTTTGGATTGCATCCTGGACATTCTGCCTCTGACTTTGACTCTGGGCCTTATGAGATTTTATGGAGAGTGTTGGTATTTGTGTTTGTGCAGGAACTTGACCTTCTTAGGTTCGAGCTGCACGTTCTGCCTCCTTCCCTGGCCTGTGGTTCCAGCCAGTGTCAGCTCGGTTTCCGCGGCCTGTGTGCTGCTATTCCAGCCTGTCCTGTGTCTGTACCCCCCGATGCTCAGCCTGGGACCTGGCTCTTGGTCCCTCCCCTGTAATCATGCTTCCGTATGCTCCTCAAGATCAGATCTACCCCTGCATGGGTGGGGATGAGCCTAGGCATTCGTAAACAGATTTATAGGGTCACTTTCCCTAGATCTTCCTTCCCTGTCATCTCTTTGATACTGTCTGGCTCCTGAGGAAAGAGCCAGCCTCTGCTGTCCTGCAGCCATAAACCACCCACTTCTGTGAGTGTACCACAGTGGTGGGAGGACAGAGTGGAAGAAGCAGTAACACGGTTTGGCCCCCCTCATAGCTCCACTGAATGCAGAGGAAGGTTCCCTGCTCCCAGAGTGGTTTTCTGTTATCAGCCGCTTTTGTTGCTGCTGCCCCCCCTTGACATGGTGTTGCCTGGTGTCTGGGGCCATAGAGCACAGGGAGAGAGAAAAGCCCTTCCAAGACTATAGACACCTGCCACATGCTTTCTGTCATGTGGGAGGAGAAACCTGGTCCCTCTGGCTTCCATGGATCTGTAACCCCTCCCTTTTTATCTGTAAGGATTTTTTTCATTGTGGTAAAATGCACATAGCATAATATTTACATTTTTTTTAAAAGAAGATTTTATTTATTCGAGAGAGAGAGAGAGAGAGAGAGAGAGAGAGAGAGAGGCGCGCAGAGACACAGGCAGAGGGAGAAGCAGGCTCCATGCAGGGAGCCTGACGTGGGACTCGATCCCGGGTCTCCAGGATCATACCCTGGGCTAAAGACGGCGCCAAACTGCTGGGCCATTGGGGCTGCCCAATATTTACCTTTTTGAAAAATAATTTACCTCTTATTTGAGAGAGAGAGAAAGCACAAGCGGAGGAGGGTAGGGGGAGAGGGAGAAGCAGTGGGGAGCTCAATGGAAGACTTGATCCCAGGACCCTGGGATCATGATCTAAGCCAAAGGCAGATGCTTAAGTGACTGAGCCATCCAGGTGCCCAAGTATTTACCATTTTAACCATTAAAAAAAATCCCAGCAGTCTCCAAAGGGTTCTTTTTAAAAATATATTATTTTTGTTGTGGTAAAATACACATAAAGTTCCCCATCTGAACTATTTTTAAGTGTGCAGTAAGCAGCACTAAGTATATCTATCTAGTCCCAGAACATTTTAATCACCCTAAAAGGGGATCCTGTGGTCATTAAGCTGTCACTCCCCATTATCCACAGGCCCTGGTACCCACTATTCTCCTGTCTCTATTTCATATAAGTGGAAGTCATACAGTATATGGCCTTTTGTAATGGCTTCTTCACTTAGCACAATATTTTTTTTAAAGATTTTATTTATTTGAGAGAGCATGAGTGGTGGAAAGGCATGGAGAGTAGTAGAAGAGGGGGAGAGGAAGAAGAGAGGACGAAGGATAAGCAGACTCCTGGCTGAGCAGGGAGCCTGACATGGGGCTCCATCCCATGACCTTGGGACCATGACCTGAACTGAATGCAGTTGTTTAACCAACTGAGCCACCCAGGTCCCCCTAGGCACAATATTTTCAAGGGTCATTCATGATGGAACATGGATCAGTACTCCATTCCTTTTTATGGAATACAGAATAAATACAGAAGAATTATTTATGTTGGTATTATTGAGAGCTGGGAGTTGGGGCATGGGGGAAAGGAGATACTGGTGTAATATTATTAGGTTTGGTCAAACCCTGTAGTCTGGAATTTGGATTGGGAATATCAGTGTGAATTGTTACTGTTTATTTTCACTTAAAAAACAGTGCAGGAATATCTGTGTATGTCCTTGCTTTGTCCTCTTAAAAGGCCAAAGACAATGACACTCCAATTGTAAGACAGGCCTGAGACAGGAAATGTAGCAATTGAGTCTGGAATGGCTTGTACACGAGAGAACAGGTACATCTGAAGGAGCCAGCTAGTGAGAGAAGCCCTCATTGGCCAAAGAGAGGACATTGTGCGCATGGTGTATCATGTGTTGTAAGTACAGTGACTGTGGTAGACTGAGGACCTTTGTGTGAATTCTAATGCATGAGTTCACAATGCCTTTAAAAAATCTACTTTGATACCAAAAGGACTAGTAAAGAAAAAAAAATAGATCAATTAGACTTCACTAAAATGAGCAACTTTTTTTAAAAAAGATTTTATTCATTTACTCATGAGAAACACAGAGAGAGAGAGAGAGGCAGAGACACAGGCGGAGGGAGAAGCAGGCTCCCTGTGGGGAGGCCGATGCAGAACTCGATCCCAGGACCCCGGGATCACGACCTGAGCCAAAGGCAGATGCTCAACTGAGCCACCCGGGTGCCCCTCCTTTGGTGTTTCAGAGGACATCAAGAGAGTGAAGAGAATGCACAGAATGAAAGAGTCTTTGTCATCCGTGGATCTGACAAGGATCTAGTATCCAGAATGTATACATAAAGAACTCTTAGAACTCAGTAAGAAAATAGCAAGTAACCCAACTCAGAAATGGGCAGAGGATCTGAATACATTTCTCCAAAAATATGAGCAAATGGCCAGGGAGCCCACGCAAGCATGCTCACCATTATGAGTCGTCAGGGAAAGGCAAGTCGCAATGTTGATGAGCTCCCCTTTCCTGCACCCTGGGCTGGGCAGACCCTGGGGCCGTCGCACCTTGCTGCTGGTGTAGCCACTGTGGTCTGGTGGCTCCTCGGAAGGACAAACCCTAGAGTTCCCGCACGACCAGCCATTCCTGGCTCTAGGGCCGGGAGAATGGATGTCCACACAGAAACTTGGACATGAACAGGAAATACTGAATAAGAGCCACAAAATAGGAAAAAAAAAAAAACCCTCGATTCCCCTTAGGTGGTGAGTGAATAAACTAGCAGTAATAAAGGACAAACTACTGACCTGTGCTGCAGCCTAGAGGAACCTTGAAAACATGCTGAGCAAAGGGAGCCGCTCACAAGAGACCCCATACGTGAGATTCCATTTCTAGGAAATGTCCAGAAGAGGCAAATCCATAGACACAGAAGAGCGATCAGTGGGTGCCAGGGGCTGGGGCAGGGGGTGTGGGGAGTGACTGCTGGAGGGGACAGACGTGCTTTTGGGAGTGATGGTAATGTCCTGAACTTCCCTGGTGGCAGTGGCTGCACGGCTCTGTGGCTGTCCTAATAACCACTGCACTGGCCACTTAAAAAGGATCACTGGTGCGCTTAGCACCACGGTCCCAGCCCTACCCCAGGCTGGCACAGCCCTGAGCGGGACACCTATCCTTTCCTGGGCACCGGGGGTCTCTGAGAGTCAGGGCTGTGCAGAGGAAGGGGAGCAGGTTGGGTGTCCCAGGCCTGGCCACTGCTCAAGGCTCTGGGAGACCCCGAGCCATACTTGCGGTCGTGTTTCTGTCTTGGCTGTCTGCTGTCTGGACGGTGTCCCACCCACCCCCACCTGTACCCTCAGGCCACCCTCATGCGTGTCACTCAGACAGTGTCACTTGGGCAGATGGGGAGAATGAGTCAACGACGTAGTAATCAGGCCCAAGTAGCCAGTTTTACTCGGAGGAGCTTCCAGAGTCGCCGGCCCTTTGACGTGGCTCCATGGCCCCGAGCAGGCTTGCAGGGCAGTGCCAGGCGGCTGTAGCCCAGAGGCCCGGCGCCCAAGGGCAGGGAGCTGGGCTGCAAACGCGAGAGCCGAGCACGCCCCCGGCCCCACATCTGCTGCCCCCCCCAGGGCTGCCTAGCCCGAAACGCCACCACAGCCCGAGCCTCCCTTGCCCACCTCAAGTGCAGACACTTGGAGGAATCTGTGGTGATGCTGGCTGTGCAGATCATTCCGGGGCGTTCCTCAGAATAGTAGGCGTGTCAGGGCGAGGGGCAGCGGGGACCTAAAAGGGAGAGGCAGGCTCAGCGTTCCCCTTGATTCCACTGCTCACACGGGGCTCTCTGGAGCAGGCCAGGCCGCTCCGGTTGTCAGGGTTTGGGTCCGGAGGATCGGTGGTCAGCCTCCCCCTCCCTGAAGCCCTGAGCTCCAGGCCAGGCGGGTCCCTGTCGGGGATCCCAGTTGCCCTCGGGGTGGGGACTATGTCCGCTGGGAAGTCTGGCCAGCTGTTCTTCCTGTGAGGACCAAGGTCGTCACGGGCCTCCCCTGCCTGGGGTGGACGATTTGCCAAGGAGAATAAGCTTCTCCCGGAGGTGTTCCTGAGGAGTAGACTACCATCAGGTCCCCCGCAGGCTGTGTCGTGCCTTCAACACTCTGGATATTTCTACAGCGCTGGCCAGAGCGTGGTCCCCGGCACCATCACAACCCAGGCCAGTCCCAAGCACTCCTTTGCAGGGGCCCCAGCAGGGCAGGTGCGGGGCGGGGGCCCCCCGGCCTGGCCGGCTAGTGAGCGCCACGCTCTTCCCTGCCCAGGGCCGGGCCTGCGCCCAGAAGCAGTTGCAACTCATGGACCAGCTGCTGGATGCGGTGCGGAGCCTGAACGTCGGAGGCGCCAGCTGCTCCAGGTAAAGGCTCGGGATGGGCCCTTCCCAGGATGGCTGGCGGGCGAGCCCAGGGAGGTCATCGCCCCTGAAGGTGCAGTGCCAACTGCGGCAGGTGGCACCGGTGCTGTCCCTGCAGGGAGGCGGGCTCTCCAAGGCGAGGGGCTCGGTCCCGGCTGCTAAGGCAGGGCAGGGACGGGGGATGGGGGAGACACTGTCTCCTGGCCTGTATGCCTGGTGTCGTTTTGCCCTTTCGGTCTCCCCCAGGGGCTGAGGGCTCCCTTGGCCCGAGGTCTCAGGCAGTCTGCCGGCCGGTCCCTGGCGGCCATGCTCTGGCCAATGACACCATGGCCTCGGGGCTGCCTTGGCAGTGCGAAGGAGCACTTGGAGGACACCAGAGAGAAGAACGAGGCGCTGCTGGGGGAGGTCCTATCCAGCCCATGCCTGCAGACGCTCCTGAGCCCAGAGTGTGACCCGTGGCCCGTGGATGTGCAGCCCCTCCTTGAGCAGCAGAGCGATGACTGGCAGAGGTACGTGTCCGCCTTGGCTCTGTCACCCGAGACCGGCCCTTCCACGGGGGGCCTGTGGGGGCCCCGATGCCTGCCGTGGCACAGAGCTGCCTGGATCCTCTCTTTCCCTGCAGGGCCTGCCCCTCTGTGGAGTTGGAGGAGGAGAAGGTGATGGAGCTGGCCAGGCAGCTTCAGGAGAGTGTTGCCAAGCTGCAGACGCTCAGGGTAGAGGTGAGGGGTGCCAGCTTCTGGGGGCCGTGAAGCTTGGGAGTGGGTGAGGGCCTGACTGGAGAGGCCCCCCACTGTGTGTCTTAGGGCAAGGAATATCACTTCCCCAGCCTCGGGTGCCCCATCTTTACAATAGATGTGTTGTGAGGCTTAAGGGAGGTGGTATATGCCCAGGGCTCAGTGGGTTCTAGAATGGTGTGGATGCTCAATGCATGTGAAGGGGAGAGGCAGACAAACCTTGGGCAGCTGTGGGGAGGCGTTCTGAAGAATGGAGAGGATCCCCCTCCTGCGGGCTGTGCACCAGGCCCTGGGGTCTGGGCTTCCATGTGCTTTCTTACATGTGGCCTTCCCAGCAGCCCTTGGCCTGGCCTTCTTTTCTCAAGGGGGAGACTGAGGCCCACACCGGCCGCTGTGGGGGGGCTGAGGCTGGTGGGGAAGCCAGGCGGCTTTGCTCAAAACCAAGCTGCTCTTTTTTGCGTCTGGTTTTCTGTACGATGCGGGGCGAGCCTCGGTGGCCCGGGGCCAGGCGGGGCAGCCTCAAGGGCCCCTCCGCCTCTGGCTTTGCAGTGCTTTGCGCAGCAGAAGCAAGGAGCTGCTGTGAGTGGGGCCGACACCAGCACCCTGGACCAAAAGCTGCGCCTGGTCATCTCCGACTTCCACCAGCTGGTTGTGGCTTTTCTGCAAGTGTACGATGACGAGCTGGGCGAGTGCTGCCAGCGTCCGGGCCCCTACCTGCACCCGTGTGGCCCCATCATCCAGGCCGTGTACCAGACTCTGACTTCGTGCAGCCAGGTAAAAACCAGCCTTTCCTCCCCTCCTCCCAGCGGCCACTGCCACAGGGGGCTGGGAAGGGCTTGGCACAGGCCTGGGGCGGGTGGAGAAGGCGCTTCTCCTGGTGCCCGGGAGGGATGAGGACTGCCAGGGATGTCTCCTGACAGCCCTGCTCCCCTTCAGGGGGCTCTTAGCTGAGCCAAGCCCCCAGGCCCAGAAGAGGCCCATGTCCTGCCCACGCTGGGTCCTGCTTGACCGTGTGGGACCCTCGTCCCCGCCTCTGGCTTTGGTCTCCATACTGGGGTCGCTGTCTTCACAGTACGCACAGATGTATCATGGCCTCTTTATTCTGGTGTGCAACCAGGAACGACGCCAGCCAGCCAGCCAGATGTTTGGCTGGCTGTGCTCTTGACCCAGCTCAGACAGATAGGAAAAAGTGGTCTCACGCTGCTGAGCTGACTACATAAATATTGACTTACTCATTTTGTTGTTCACGTGTCAGATCCCTAGAGTCCAACCTAAAACCCTGGGTTGCTTAGGATTATGAGTGCACCTGCCACACGTGCCACACGTGCCACACGTGCAACTCGGACATTGACTCATGGCCTCCATGACATTTGTCTCGGTTTCCCCCTATTTTAGTTTAAGTGCTGCTGAAGCAGGCCCTGGCTTGGTTGTCTAACACAGAGACTCCTAGACTTCCAGACCTCTGACGGGCCTGTCCTTCGCAGTTCTGCCAACAGGGCAGGATAGGATACATTCCCTTCTCATCAGGAAGCCCCCCCCCCTTTAAATCTTGGGAGATTGATTTTCCCACTGCACTGGGCCTGGAGGAAGGGACCAACCATGGGGAACTCTGGTTGGTGACTCCCCAGCTGGCCGGGAGTCCTGTCCTCACCCCAGGCTGTCCGTCTTGCGGGTTGATGCCACATGCTCGAGGGTCTTGGGAAGAGCATGTGTCCCACGTGACCCTGGGTGGGAAGCGGGATCAGACCACCAGCATTTCATGCCTCCCTCTCACCTTTCCTCCCAGCTGTTGAAAGCGGTCACGGAGGTCACTGACACCTCGGCAAATGCCGTGCAGATGGTGGAGCAGCAGCAGGGCGAGCAGATGTGTTGGGGCAGCAGCAACTCCATCATGAGTCTAGGTACGTGGGTGCCGCTTCCTGGGGCTATGCCCACCCGCATGCCGGCGCATAGGGCTGTGCCACACAGGGCTGTGCCAGTGTACTTTGGCCGAGTGCTGGCCTCACACACAGCTCCTTCTTGCTTGAGCAGCATTTGGGGAGTGTCTGGGGACCGTCCCTGACTTTCTTCTTCTGACGCATAAGGTTTTTCTTCCCTTAAAAAAAATTGCTTTCTACAGATTATAATATAAAAATATTATTTGTGGGAAGTTGGGATAACTCAGAGATGGTTGATGTTCATATTTTGGTCTATTTAGCTCTATTTTAATATTTTTGCCTCTCATCGTTTTTTATTTCTCTGTGTAAGCGTAATCTGAACACATTTACACTTTTATGTTATGTTCTTTCCCTGGGACCACATCATAAGCATTTTCCTGAGGCGCCTGGCTGGCTTAGTAGAGAGAATGCGACCCTTGGCCTTGAGGTCATCAGCTCAAGCTCCACGTTGAGGGGTGTGGATGTTACTTAAAAGAATGTTAGAAGTATTTTTGCATGTTCTGG
Source organism: Canis lupus dingo (assembly GCF_003254725.2). Taxonomy (NCBI): domain Eukaryota; kingdom Metazoa; phylum Chordata; class Mammalia; order Carnivora; family Canidae; genus Canis; species Canis lupus. The sequence continues at coordinate 122,023,456 of NC_064281.1, read as the reverse complement.
AAGTGAGGTTTTTAATTATCAAACACTCTTCTACTCAGGTATTTGCCATAATTTGTTTGACATTTCCTATTATCCAGCCTGTAGGTCATTCTCAGCTTTTTACTGTTACGCATGGTGCTTGGCCCGATTCACAGTAGTAGAAAATGGAAGCAATCCAGTTTTACCATTGGGTAGAGCTTGGGTAAATAAGGGTACGTGTGTATGGTGGGGTCATTGTTATTGCAAAAGTCGGTTTCGAAGACAAGAAGGACTGACTGCACACTGCAGAAGGTTAAAGGGAAGGTGCAGGATCATGTCACCTTTGTAAAGGACAGGAGTGTCGAAGACCCCCTTGTGGGAAGCGAGCTGGGACGTGGGCACTGGTTTACTCTGTGCGGGAGTCAGAGGTGGTGTGGTTTCTCTACCCCGCTCCGTGTTCTGCGGATGCTCCCTCATGAGCCTGGGTCACTTAGGTAAGCCACCCCTCTCCCCCGGGCAAGCTTGCCAAGAGATGCAGGAAACACATTTAGACATAAAGCATGTTTCTTTCTTTCTTTCTTTCTTTCTTTCTTTCTTTCTTTCTTTCTTTCTTTCTTTCTTTCTTTCTTTCTTCATTCATTCAATCCACCAACAGGTTATGTTTTATTTATTTATTTTTATTTAAAAGAATAGTTTTATTGGTGTTCAATTAGTGTTCCCAGTTTAGACTGTGTCCTGAGGACGGGGCTCCCGGCGTCATGGTGGTGTGGCCCAGTCAGCATTTGTGTCTGAGGCCACGCTGGGTCTGTCTGTCTGGTCAGTGCTAGGTCAGACCCTTCTGACATTTCTGTTACTGGATGTGGCAAATTGTATCTGCAAGTAGTCTCAATTAAACTTTTTTTTCTGAATGAGTTTATTGTTTTATTACAGAAATATGCATTCGGAGAAGGTCTTTTTTATACAAATAATACTGTTCAGTTAGGAACCTCAGTTCACAGGAAGAGAAATAGAAAACAGTTGCTTATTTTCCCTGGGCTCTGGCCAACCCCCTTTATTCCAATTGAAGTGATTTTATTCTTATTTATTTGTCTTTTAAAGATTTTATTTATTTATTCACGAGAGACACACACACACACACACACACACACACACAGAGAGAGAGAGAGAGAGGCAGAGACACAGGCAGAGGGAGAAGCAGGCTCTATGCAGGGAGCCCGACGTGGGACTCGATCCCTGAACTCCAGGATCACGCCCTGATCATGACAGCAGAGCTTAACCGCTGAGCCATCCAGGCATCCCCAATTGAAGTGATTTTAAAGTGACTACTTGTCTAACCATGACCCAGGTCAAGAGAGAGAGAATGTGCTAGCAAACCTAGAAAGCCCCACGTCTCTTCCTGTCAGCAGCTTCATCTCCCACGAGTGTATCTGTCATTTGTTCGTTGTCATCGCCGCGTAGCTGACAGTGGCAAACTTGTCTGGTGTAGAGCCAGATAATAAAGTTAGGCTTTGTGGGCCACAGTAGCTGGCGATGTGAAACTGGCGGTCGATGTCATAGAGATCCTCTTGGTCTGTGGCTCTGGACAGTCAGGTAATAATCTGCCTCGGTGTGGGTTGCTTTGACTTCACCCCATCTGGAGTTCGTGGAACTTCTTGGACAGGTAGCTTCATTTCTCATCCACACTCAGCCAGGCAGCGCACAGCTCTTGCTTGTCGTGCACTTCCTGCGTGCTCCGAGCCTCGGGGCCTGGCCAGGTCTCCCGGGGGTGTCGGCACAGCCTGGGCGCACCCGTGGCCCGCTAGACAGCCGGGGTGGGGAGAACTCGGAGCCCTTGTGGACATCTCACTCCCCGGCCCTCTTCCCCAGCCCCAGCTTGTCCAGCCTCAGGCAGTAGCAGTGAAAGAAAGCATTGGACTGTAAAAGTTTCTCCTGAGCTCCGGCCCCCCCCCCGCCCCCGCCACCAAGGGGTGGCTTTGGGTCCCAGAGCCTCTGAGTCCTCCCAGTCCTCCCTGTGCATGGACTTCCCAGCCAGCCCTCTCCCCGGGCAGCCAACCTTCTTGCTGCTCTTGGCCTTGGCACACCTACTTGCCACATGTATACCAGGCACTCGGGAGTCTCTTCTCCCTCACTGGCCGGCCACAGAATCATCCGTTGTAAAATTTGTCCCAACATTTATCTTAGTCACCACTGTCACTGACTCCCCCCCCACTAAAGATAATTGCTGTTAATAAAATGCTCCGAACCATGCTATCATTCATAGAATAGTGGTCATTCGTGTCCTTCGCCGCATGCCGCCTCACCTGTGATTGCAGGCCTGCCGGCAGGGCTAACACACCCAAACTATGTGTCTCCCGCTCCCCCAGTGGGAGGCACCAGGGGGGCAGGCCTGGGGCTCGACTCTTGTCGCTGCAGCCTCCAGATTTTGTTTGAGATGAGTTCTTGGGCTGCAGACACACCAGAGAAGCGGTCCGTGCCGACTCCAGGCCAGGACCCATCATCAGAACAGCCCTCCCACCTTCCCTGTTCCCACCTGACAAACCCAAGGCCTCGACCTCTGTGACCTCTTCAGGCCACTGTGGAAGGTCCCTGTGTCTGTGGCGTGTCCCTTCCTGGTAGAAGAAGCTGGGCCACTGTTCTGTGTGCTGGTAGCCACGCTGTGTTGGTGGCACATCACTGCCTGTGAAGTGAGGGACCTGAGTGAGGGGTTGGGTGCACCTGCTGGGCCTGTGCCTTGGAGAGGGCCTCGGTGACATGGCGTGGGCAGCTCGTCCCTTCGTCACTCACCAGTCACCATCTCAATTGGGTGGACCCGCAGTCCCATTTCCCTCTGTGCTGAGAGTCAGGGTGGGGGGGGGGAGTTGACAGCACCAACACGGAGGGGTGGATGGTAGCCATCTGATGGCTGCAATGGTGGGGGAAGCCACAGCCCGAGAGAGAAGAGGGGGGTGTGTGTGGCAGGGTGCGGCAGGCCCAGGGAGGGGGCCGTAGCAAGGGTGCTGGAAGCAGAGGGTCCATACGAGGGGTGGGGTGCACCCAGTGAGACCCTTGCCCATTCTTTCATAAAAAAAAGTGACCGAAATGAATGGCAAACCCAGTCCCCTGGCTGGCCACCTGGCCGAAGCCATCTTTTTCTGGATGGGGGTCCGGGGCATGAAGGCTTCTTCCATTGCCTCCCCGCCCACGGAGCTCCTGCTGGGAGAGTCCACCTGCACCCCAGCTTCCCAGGCCTCCTGTCCCCAGCCTGGCCCAGCACCATGGAAGGGAGAAGAAAGACCTGGAAAAGCAGAGCTAATGGGTCATTCGGAGAAGAGACCTTTCCAGCACACCTTAACCTAGAAAACTGAAAAACCAGCAAAGAGAAAAGCCAACAGCCTTCGCAGTTACAAGTGGTTGCCAAAATGCTGACAAAAAGCAAGGGGAAGAGCTCTGTGGGGGCAGGACGCAGGAGCAGGCAAGTGCTGTGTGAGAATAGAAGAGAGACAGGTAAACAGAATGAGGGCCCAGCTGGGTGGCTAGCGGGCCCTCCGGAGGAGGAAGGGAAACAGGGCAGAGGTGACCCGTGAAGCGATGGGCGTGCGGATCACACAGGACCCCAAGCGTGCTGGGGTCCAAGCTTCCAGAGAGCAACCGCGGCCTCCAGAAGCAAACGCCTCGTATGTTCAGAGGGTCCAGGGCTTCCGGCCTCAAACCAGCAGCAGCCAGACTGAGCCGAGAGCGCCTAGGACAATGGGGTGACGTGGGAACAGAGGGAGCACCCAGCGTTGGGGGAGCCCCCGGAGGAGGCTGGGAGAATGTGAGGTTTCGGGAAAGGCAAGTGATACCCAGAGGGACCTAGGAAAACTGTACCTGTGGAGAAATGTGATCAGGACAGGGAGTGCGGTCAGCTGCCCCCAGCAGGGAGGGTCGTGGGGGCCGGGCTCTTCACCCCAAGGCACACCCGTGGTTCCTGAGCCTCAGAGTCACCCTCTGGACAGGCAGGGCCAAGTGTCAATTAAAGGCCTTGCCACGTGGAAGGGAGGAGACAGGCTGGAGGCAGAGGGGTAGGTGTGTATTTAAGTGAAGGCACCACTACCAGGAGAACCTGCTGGAAGACCCCAGAGCACGCAGGGTGGGGGAGTGGAGTGAGCTACAGTCCCTGAGTGGTCCCTATCTGAAATGGGGACCTCACGGGGCAGGTGCGAATTAAGGTGCCCCCCTCCCCCGCCAGCCCTGAAAGCCCAGCAGCAGGTCATGGCAGTTGCCTGCAGGGGTGAGGGACAGCTGAGGCCATGTCACTTGATGCACACGTGTGAGTGGGTTACCGGTCTGAGCAGTATTGAACACATGGTCACACTCAGAAGAACCCCCGGCTCCTGGGCTCTGCGGTGAGGGTCAGGGTGGGTATGGACGTGACCTGGTGAGTGCGACCTGGCCTGGACCTCAGCCTGGCACCCACAGGGGCCTTCCAGCTGCACCCACCAGCTCCCAGACCTCCGAGCAGCTCCTGCTCGGCAGTTTGTGGGTCACGGTGGGAGTTGGGCACCTAGGCTGCCGAGGGTCAGGTGCAGGGCCGCCTGGGCCCCGAGACCCAGTGAAGGCTTGGCTGCGGGGGTGGGGGGATGTGGGACAGAGAGGGAGCGGCCTCTTCTGGGCTGGAGAGCACTAGGGGTCACTTTGCTGTTTTATTGTTTTGTTTTTTTCCTCTGCAGCCAGCAAAATGGAAGAACTGACTCAGAAATACAAGGTCTTCCGTGACAGTCTGCAGAAAGGCGTGGAGTAGTCTGCGAGCGGGCAGCTGGGCCCTGAAGCGCCAGGTGGCGGGGGCGGGGGGCACAGGGCCGGCAGGAGAGGCCACACCGCCTGCCTGCGCCTCTGCCTCCGCAGCAACTCGGGAGGGAGGAGGGAGAGTGCAGGGGAGAGCTGGCGAGAGGGAAGCTCGGGTTCTGAGGAGCCGCCTCATGACTGCCTCTTCCTCTGCCGCCCCACCGCCCGGCCTGCCCTTCTTCCCGTGCCGGCACCCCAAATCCTGGGCCGCACCTGGCTGTGGGCTCACTCCCTGCTGTCCCGGGTGTCCCCACCCCTGGCCGTCTTCACTCTGTCTGCGTCGCATCAGCTCCCGTTGCTTCTGTTCCTCCCCCTGCCCAGAGTGGGCGATGCCAAGCCCCAGAAGGCCCCCCTGCTGCCTCCATTGTGAGTGGCCTCGGGGTCCCACGTGAGGCCTCCCTGCAGACCCCCGGCCCAGCCACCCGCACTGGCCCCTCTGGGCCCCAGCGGCCGGGGCGTACGTTCACGGCCTCTTCAGGGCTCCCCCGCACCGGCCTGGGAAGTTCTTGCCAGTGGCCCGACTGGTTGTCCAGGAAGCTGCTCTCTGGACTTCCCAGGGTGACCCAGTACCTCCCGCGAGCACGGGAACAGGCATAACTGGCGGGGCCTCTGCCTCCGGCAGCCCAGGGGCAGGCGGAAGGGAGCGTGAGGAGGGGCCTGCTCGTGTGCCTTCACCTCCCCGGGGTGCTCCGGACAGGCGGGCCTGGGCTGCCTCCTTGTGCCCCTGGCAGGACGCTGGGCCTGTGGGCACCCGGGAGCTCTTGCTCCGGAACCAGGTCCTCGGGCACACCACCTACTTCTGGCCGGGGAGGGCTTTCTTGTGTGGGCCCTGAGGGGTGGGCTTCACTCCCACTGCCAAGCTCCTGGGCCGGGGGCGCCGCGGAGGCACCTCGCACCCCACCTCGCCCGTTGCTCATCCTTCATCGTTTGGTGGGGCAGGATTGGCTCAGCCGGAGCCCATGTGGCAAGTCCGGTCAGGCCTCGCCTCTCTTCCTCCGGCCCGGCAGCCTCTGCAAAAGGCCTCTTAGATATTATGGGTCATTGTCCCCGTGAAGCAGATACCATCTCCCCCTTCCTGGTGGAGGACGAGCCTGTGAGATGTGTGTGCCAGGCCGCGTGGAAGGTGCCCGAGGTCACTGAGGCGACACCGAGGTCCCATCCCGCAGGCACCTCTCACCTGCTCCCGAGCTCACTGGAGCCTCGGGATGGGCAGCCTGGTTCTTTGTGACCCCGGTGGAGCTGTGCCCTGGGGAAGGGGACTTCTGCCCCAGTGGGAGTTGCCCTAGCTCGGCTGCTACATCCTGGCCCCGGTCAGGCTCGGAGGGAAGGCTGGGTGGGAGGCTCTCACTTCCTCCTCGTGCCTGTGACAACACGTTTCTCCCGGCTCGCGGGGAGCCTGCGTGTGGCCCAGGAGCCTGCTTCCCAATTTGTAAACACGGGGCGTGTGTCCCAGCAGCTGAGTGAGCGAGGGGGCGGCGAGCCGGCTGCACAGGTCCTGCGGCCTTAGGCCTCATTGCCCAACAGGCAGCTGGGGGCGGGCCGCGGCCGCTGATTAAAGGCCGCCTGGAGCAGCCTGTGTGGAGACAGGTGCCCAGCAGCCCAGGAAGCCGGCCAGCACCCGCCCAGGTAAGCCAGCAGCAGGGTGGGTGAGGACAGCTGCCGGGAGCCCGGACGCAGGTGGCCAGGTTGGGGAGAGCGCCTGTGTGCCGGGGAGGCCGGCGGAGGCCCGGCTGCGGAGGCTTGGCTGCCTGCTTCCCGACGCCGGCCCCAGGGCTGCAGGCCCAGGGTGCTGTGCCGCAGGCTCCCAGCCAAGGGGTGTCAGCGGAGCTCCCGTCCTGGGCTGCCACCTCCCCAGGTCCCTGGTGACACGGACCTGGCACACTTGGCCTCTCACGTCCCTGGAGGCGGGTGGCAGAGGCCTCCGGGCCGGGGTCTGGGCACGTGAGCGCTACCTTGTGCTGTTTCCTAGTTGGTAGTAGTGACAATGGCCGGGGAGAGACTGGGGCACAGGATGGAGAGGGTGCCTGGCCCTGGACAGAGGGCTTGGAGCGTCGGCCACGGGGGCATCCCCGTCACTTTGGCCTTCAGGTCTTGTGCCTCTTGCTCCGGCAGCTTTAGGCTTCGCTGTCCCTGTGAGCGCGTCACCATGTCCGAGGCGCCCCGGGCCGAGACTTTCGTCTTCCTGGATCTGGAAGCCACTGGGCTCCCCAATATAGATCCCGAGGTGGCCGAGATCTCCCTGTTTGCGGTGCACCGCTCGTCCCTGGAGAACCCGGACCGCGACGAGTCCGGGGCCCCCGTGGTGCCCCGGGTCCTGGACAAGCTGACGCTGTGCATGAGTCCGGAGCGCCCGTTCACCGCCAAGGCCAGCGAGATCACCGGCCTGAGCAGCGACAGCCTGGCGCGGTGCCGGAAGGCCGGCTTCGACCACGCCGTGGTGCGGACGCTGCAGGCCTTCCTGAGCCGCCAGGAGGGCCCCGTCTGCCTCGTGGCCCACAACGGCTTCGATTACGACTTCCCGCTGCTGTGCACGGAGCTGCGGCGCCTGGGCGCCCACCTGCCCCCGGACACCACGTGCCTCGATACGCTGCCCGCGCTGCGGAGCCTGGACCGCGCCCACAGCCACGGCACCCGGGCCCAGGGCTGCAAGGGCTACAGCCTGGGCAGCCTGTTCCGCCGCTACTTCCGGGCAGAGCCCAGTGCAGCCCACTCGGCCGAGGGCGACGTGCACACCCTGCTCATGGTCTTCCTGCACCGCGCCGCTGAGCTGCTGGGCTGGGCAGACGAGCGGGCCCGAAGCTGGGCCCACATCGAGCCCATGTACGTGCCACCTGATGGCCCGAGTGTTGAAGCCTGAGTGCCAGGGACTGGGTGATGCCACCACCTGGGGGGGGGGGCGGGACGGGGGATGAAACCCACTCCCAGCACCGTGGGCGGCCCCGGTTTGACCCTTCAGTCAGGCTCTGCGGTCCGGAGCTGGCACCGGACCAGTGCCCCGCGGCCCCTGCCCCTGCCCCCTTAGCCAGCTAGCCCCGGGCCCGTGCACCTGCTAGGCCTTCTCCTGGCCCTGGCCGTCTCACCTTGTAGCCCTAGAGCTTTCTCCCAGCTCCATCCCGGGACTGTGCTCTAGTGGTTTGCTGCTGCAAGCTTCCACCCTTCACTCGGCCTCACAATAAATTTATTATCAACGGCTACTCACCCGCTGAGTTTCCAATTGACCCGTCCACCCTGCCCAGAGGGGGCAGACAGGGAGCCAGGCCGGAGCGGAGCCCCTGGGGCTGTCCCCTTGTGACCTCTGCTGGCGGTGAGCCCGGTGGGTGGGTGAGTGGCCGTTGCTCACCAGCTGGGCCGAGGTGACAGGCGGGGGCTGTGGGTCCGAGCCTCGGCCCTCCTCCGTCACTGGTCTGCTGTAGCCTCGGTTATCGTACCCTCCCTGCGTTGTCATCCCAGAGGCCCCGAAAATTGGTGAGCAGGGCCTTAGGGACATCTCCCTGGACGCGGAATCACCTGGGAGGGAGTTGGAAGAGAGCCGCCAGGCAGCTCTGGCCTTTTCGGCTCGGAGTGCTGTGCGTTCAGAGCTGTCCGTCTGTCTAGGTGCACGGCCTGCCGACCCTGGGCCACTCCTTCCTCTCCTGAGCACCTGGCCCTGCTCTGCAAGGTGGCAACAGGCTGAAAGGAGGCGGGCACGCAGTGCAGGACAGCTCCTGCCGTGCTCAGGGCGGTGGGGGATGTGGGTGCGTCCCCCTTCGCACACGGGCGCACACGGAAAGGGCCTCATGTGGGCCAGTCCTCGCCCAGGAGGAGCCACTAGTGCACGCGGGCTGGGGGTGCCTGGGGTGTGGGGCTGGCTCGGTGAGGAAGGACCTTGCGCCGGGCCCTGTGTCCCGTGTGGCTTGGCCTGAGGAGGGCCAGGAGGCTGCTGTGTGGGGAAGGCAGCTTCGCTGTCTCTGCTCGGCATTGGGGAGCCAGTAACCTGCCTCTGGGGCCCCGCCTGTGTCACCAAACAATGGGGCAAGGCAGGGCGGGATGTCTAGAAGACAGGGAGAGCAGGTGAGAAGGGGTGGGGTGGGTGGGGCGGCCACGCCCGAGAGTGACTCGCATGAGCAAAGGCCTGAGCCTTGAGCCAGCCGGGCCCTCTCGGGGGACTAACTAGGTCAGAGTGACTAGAGCCGCGGCAATGTGCAACGTACAGGAATGGTGAGGTCGGAACGCAGGCAGTGGTCACCTCGGGCCACCCCCGCGGCCGGGGCGAGGGCTCTGGACTGACCCAGGGCGATGGGGAGCCACAGAGGGTCGTAGGCAGGAGAGGGGCAAGAAGTGATCTCTGTTTCTACGGGCCTCTCAGGCTGCTCTGCGGAGAACGGACTAAAGCCGGCCTGGGCGGGCGGGGGGTGGGGGGACAGGATGGCAGCGGCCGGAGAGAAGAGAGCGGGGTTGGGGTTGCCGTGTTGGAGGGGAGCCGCCGGCCTGGCTGAGGGCGCGCGGTTCGGGAAGGCCGTCTAGGGCGCCAGGTCGGGGTGCGGGGTGCTGTTGAGCTTCCGCAGCAAGGCTGCTTGGCCGCCTGCCCCGCGACAGCACCCACCGGGAAGAGGGGCACAGGCCAGGCACGGCAGCCGTCAGCCCCGGAGCCCATACCAGGCAGGAGCTGGAAGGCCGGGGACCGCCACCCGGGGGGAGGCCGAGCCATACGGTGCCCGACGGGGCTGCGCCCCGGTTGTCTAGCCTCGGGGCTCTGGGCCGCCGCGTTGCTGATGCCAGGAGGGCCCCTTCTCACTCGGGGCCGGGGCGGGCCGCCAGCCTGAGCTGTGGTCTCCGGGCCCAGCGGTCTCTGGCCCCCAGCTCGGCCTCTCCTGGCCCCCCTCCCTGGGCCACACTGCTTTGGGCCCCACGCACGCAGCCGGGGGCTGCCCCACTGCTGCCTGGGAGCAGCGGCGTGCTGGGAGCGGGTGAGCCTATGGCTGTGTGTGCCTGTGTGCGCGTACCTCCCTCTCTGAGTGTGTGCGTATGTAAGCACACGAGTGTGGGTTCCGCATAGGTGTCAGTTGCTATTTTCTTTTACTGAGTAAGAGGAAGTGAAAGAACAAGATGTATGTGGGAAGCGCCCGTGTTCACTGTCACATGAGCCCGTTGGGTAAGAGTTTCCGAGATTGCACGAGCAGCCCCCCGCCCCCCGCCTTTTTCTGTTGCTACTCACGACAGTAGACTGTGGGCTCAGGGTCACACGATCGGCCAAGCGATAGTGGACTAAGGCCCGCAGGCCGCTTGCGCTGCCCCCTCGGTGTCAGGGAACGCCAGGCTGCAGAGACGTCCACGCAGGCGCGCTGCGGGGGGACCCCTCCCCGTGGGCATGAGATGGAGCCCGGACATGGATGGCAGTGGGCTGCTCAAATGCAAATGATGGGTTTGGGGAACTCCTCTGTGTTTTTGTTTGTTTGAAGATTTTATTTATTTATTCATGAGAGACACAGGCAGAGGGAGATTGGGGAGTCCGATGTGGGACTCGATCCCAGGGCCCTGGGATCATGACTTGAGCCAAAGGCGGACGCTCAACCGCTGAGCCACCCGGGTGCCACTGTCCTTTGTTTCTACGATTACTGGAAGTTTATATAATTTCATTTCTAATCATGGTGGCGGTCCATAATCTGCTCTTCAAATCCCTAAGCATTTACCATCTATCAGAACGGCTGCCATCGAAAAGACAGGCCACAGCAAGTGCTGGTGACCACGTGGAGGGACTGGGAGAAAAGTAAGATGACACAAGCACTGTGGCTGTGTCTTAAAATGTTCAACGTGCACCTGCCACGGTGACCCAGCAATTCCACTCCTCGGTCTTTACTTACCCAACAGAGGTGAGTTTATGGGTCCACACAAAGAGGCACACGTGACTGTTCACGGCACCTCCATTCATAACAGTCCGGGACTGTTGTCCCTCCGCAGGTGGCACAGGCCACAGCGCCTCCCTGTCCCGCCACGCGGCTGAGCAACGACGGGGCTCTTGACACCCAGCAGTGGGGGACACACTCAGGGTAATTATGCTGCACGGAAGGGGCCAGACCCACAGAAGCAGCCCCACCGCTCCAGCCCACCCTGGCCAGCCACCTGCCTGTCGTCACATGTCACGGCTCGATAAGCCATGTCCACATCTGCCAATGGGGATGTGTCTGTGATCGGGAGCACACTGGGAGGACGTGGCACGCAAGCCAACCAAAACCAGAATTATTGTGGTAGAGGGACGAGACCCAAAGTAACAAGGCCGGGAGCCCTTCAGCTTGTCTTCGTGTAGGACATCATGGGATGACGACAAAGTCTGCACCAGGCCACGCACGAGCCTCAGGCAGAAAGCTGGAGCCACGACCCAGGCCCGCCGTCCTGCCGTGCTTTCTTCGGGGACCCACTGGGCGTTGGCACTTCCCGCCCACGATGCCTGGCCTCGTACAGACTTCCTACACGGCAGACGAGTGTGTGCCACACTCACACAGCCCTCCCCATGCACCAGGTCACACAGGGTGCAGCCCCGCTGCCACAGGTGCCCCCCCACATTCTTAGATGCACCTGGTTCACATGTGCGTGTATGATTCTGCATAAATGAAATTTAAAAAATATTTATTCAGGAGAGACCCAGAGAGAGAGGGAGAGACACAGGCATAGGGAGAGGCAGGCTCCACGCAGGGAGCCCGACGTGGGACTCGATCTCGGGACCCCAGGATCATGCCCTGGGCCGAAGGCAGACGCTCAACCGCTGAGCCACCCGGGGGCCCCTGACTCTGTATAAATGGTATCTTATTAGATGCCGCTTTCAAAAACTCCTAAGCACCCGTCCATTGTTTCAGAGCCTCTACGGTCCGTCTCCTGGGGGTTCAGGTGCATCGCCAGGATTGTTGCTTCAGTGTGTGCTGCGCTATCCCCTGTCTCGTGCAGACATTTCCTTGGTCTTGGCAAAGGGACAAAACCCAGGATTTTGATTCACCCTTTCTTTCTTCCTCTCTTTTTTCCCCCCATTTTCTGCTTCATTAACGTCAGCCCTTTATTTTTTTTATAAATTTATTTTTTATTGGTGTTCAATTTGCCAACCTATAGCGTAACACCCAGTGCTCATCCCGTCAAGTGCCCCCTCAGTGCCCGTCACCCAGTCACCCCCACCCCCTGCCCTCCTCCCTTTCCACCTCCCCTTGTTCGTTTCCCAGAGTTCTCCTGAGGGTTTCTAATCCTGTTGGATAATGGTGTGAGGATGTCTCGGGGGTGTATGAGTTTCCTAGGGCAGCCGTGCCAAAGCGCCGCACGCCGGGGCGCAAACTCGAGGAACCCCTTCTCCCGCAGACCAGGGGCCGGAAGCCTGAGAGCCAGGTGTGGGCAGGGTTGGCTCCTCCCGGCGACTCAGAGGGGACGGTCCTCTCCTTTCCAGTGGCTCCTGGCAATCCGTGGGGCTCCTGGGCTTGTGGAGGCGTCGCCTGGATCTCCGCCTTCAGCCCCCCCACCGTGGCCTTCCCCCTCTGTGGCTGTCACTGTGTCCCGCTGTCCCCTTCTGATACAGACACGGTCCCGTTGGATTAGGGCCACCCCCCAATGACCTCGGAGCACCTTGATCACCGCTGGGCAGACCCTGTCTCCAAATAAGGCTGCATTCACGCAAACCGGGGCGGGGGGCGGCAGGACCCCAACATCTCTTTCTGGGAGGGACACAGTTCAGCCCATAACAGAGGCCAAATCTGTCAAGAACTTGGAAAACATGTTCCACAGACTGAAAAAAAAATGCATGTCCTTAAGTGTGCTCTTCTATATTTCTCCAGGAGCTGGTGTGACAGTCGTACTATGTGCTTCACGCTTTTGTCGACGACATCGATCCACTTCTGTGGCTTTATACGAAACGGTCCCATAATAACTGCCTTTTATTGACATGTGCCTGCGTGGGTAGTAGTTGTGCGTTCGTGCTTACGGCCTTATAACTGTCTAGCAGCCAGGATTCCCCTGAGAAACACAACCAGCACGATATATACACAAGAGACGGGCTCACAGGGTCTGGGGGTGCCGCTCGGGTGCCAGGGCCCACCCACAGGAACGCAGGCTCAGCTGCTCGCCTCAGGCTCTACCGATTTCAGTGTTAGTGTCGCCTGAAAGATCCCTTCACGGCCACATTGACAGTGATGTGTGACCAAACCCTGGGGCCCCTAGCCTAGACCAGCTGACACACAATGAACCGGCACCAGGCTGTTCTCTGGGCTTCTGCTGTCCCCCGAGGCAGCACTGCCCACTTTGCGTCCTGAGGCCCCTGCCCCGCTGGCTCTAGCAGCTTTTCCTTTACTAAACAGTCTGTGAGGGCAGCCCCGGTGGCCCAGCGGTTGAGCACCACCTTCGGCCCAGGGCGTGACCCTGGAGACCCGGGATCGAGTCCCGCGTCGGGCTCCCTGCGTGGAGCCTGCTTCTCCCTCTGCCTGTGTCTGCCTCTCTCTCTCTGTCTCTCATGAATAAATAAATAAATAAAATAAAATCTTAAAAAAAAGTCTGTGAGCTTTGCTGCCCCCCCTCCCCCGCTGGCTGAGCCACAGGCCGGGAGTGAAACCCCGGGGCCACTGTGCATCTGCCCTGCACGCATTTCTCCAGCTTCAGGCCTCCAGAGCTGCCCGGGGAGCCGGCACGCTTCGATCCACTTCTCTGGCCGATTCCTTCTGTTTGGAGCTTCTAAGAGCTACGAGGGTGTTCAGGAACGTTCACCGGGCAGTGCCCAGCTCGCTGGCAATCTGCTTGGGGGCCCGGCGAGCGCACGTGATGTGCAGCCGAGGGGCCTTTGTCTTCTCGAGGAGGTTTTCTCTTCTCAGCTGTTAGCCTCTTCCCTTCCTGATCCTGCTCCCTAATTCTTATCTTTTGGCTGCCATCCCAGGCAGCTCTCTTTTAATTTAAAATTTAATCGTATTTTTCTTCGTTCCAGCTTTATTGGGGGACAGTTAGCATACAAAACCTTGCATGCAAGCACCGTGCACACTGCTGAGTTTGGAGTCCCTGGAGTGGGGCGAAGTGCAACCGTCACTATAGTCCCAGCGAGGCCAGAGGGGGCGGGGAGGGCCACGGGCTCCTGCGGGGCCCGGATCGTCCCTGCCCCCAGAGCTGGGTGCATCAGTTGTGGCCCCAGGCCCCCTGCCTCTGCGCCCTGCCTGCGTGAGGAAAAACTCAAGGTCCTGCCCACCCACAGCCCTCTCCACAGGTGTGGAAAAGCAAGCAAACCATTTCACTGCCGCATAAGCATTAAGCAGACGTGGCCACCGAGCATGCGCACACTGCTCAAGATCATCCACCCAGGTTCGTGGCGAGTTCACCCGCTAATCGCGGTGGCCCCCTGGGCTGGGGAATTGCCTTCATCCTAAGGACAACGCAAGCTTGGTCTCCGTGGCGTGCAGGGGGCCAGAGCCCAGAGTGGGAGCTGACGGGCCTACCTGCCTCGACGGGTGCGTTTCAAAGAGGTACCCCTGGGACCCTAAGAAGAAACTTCCTGGGCTCTAAGGCTGGCGGGAGGCTCGTTGGGGTTTCTCACGCAAGTGCTCTAGGGAAGGGACGAGACAAAGGTCTCCTTCTAGCAGGGAAAATTCTGCTGCTTTTGATCCGCAAATGCAGCAGATGCTGATGATGCATCAGCAAATGCGGCTGATGCTTCCAAGCCGGGCGAGGCGGGCGCCCAGGCCGAAGCTCACCAGGGCAGTTGCAGGCCCGAAGCGCGCTCAGGTGTCCTCCGAACTGCCTAGATTCTTCCTCGGACCGCTGTCTGCTGGGTGCAGCGGTCAGCGTCCTGGCACGCTCTGCGCCTGGCCTCCCAAATGCCTGACGTGGATTGTCCCTCCCCGGCGATCTCCCCTGCGATCTCTCTGCCTCTTCTCACCTCCACCACAACCTGGCCAGACTAGGAGTCCTGGGAAGTTCTTGTTTTGCTGGCCTGGGCCTGCCCCACAGGCAAGGGAGGGAGGGCAGGCTGTGGGGGGCCAGCACACAGGGCGACGGATGATGGTGGCAGGGAAGGGCTGGTGGCCCGCCAGGCAGGGGGGTAGCAGGAGGAGGCAGGCTGGCTGACAGAAGGCTGGGCGCAGACTTTGAGGCCGTTTCTCCTATTGGAGGCCAGAAATAGGAGGGTATGTGGAGTATGTGGAGCATCTTAGCTGCCCGCCAGGGCGTGTCAGGTTGGGAACCTGGAAATCCTACTCCTGGAGAAAGAGGAAAGAGAGCCAGGAGTCGTGGACCTTCCCCGCACACGTGTCTATTGGGCCCTGGCCCTGTGGGGACAGCGAGAAGACACCCAGCATGGGCTTTGCAGCCACAGAGCCTCAAACACACCATGCGTGTCCTGTCTGTAGGGGCCCGAGTGGAGGCCATCCGGAGGATCTGTAGGTACGGCCGCATTAAAGATCTGGAGATGAGACCGTCCAGGATTACCTGGGTAGGTCCGGAAGCCAATGACAAGTGTCCTCGTGAGAGGCAAGAGAAGAGACCCAGAGAAGCCCAGGTGACATTGGAGGCGAGGATGGGAATGATGTGGTCACGAGCCAGGGAGCTGGAAGAGGCGAGGCAGGACACTGAGGTGCCCAGGATTCAGTACGACCAGCTGCTCGCGATGGACGGAACTGCAAGGAATCAGCCCCAAAGGGGAAAGGTTGGGGAAATGACAAGACCAGCCCGGAGCCTGTAGTTTGGGCAACTGTCAGAGGGAAGTTAGCGCCAGGCCCGAGTCCCCTCCGCACACGCTGGCACTCTGCCAGGAGGCGACAGACTCGCACCCTACCCCAGGCTGACCTCATCTTTCCTAGTTCTATCTGCAAAGACCCTATTTGCAAATAAGGTCACATTCTGAAGTCACCGGGGGTTAGGACCTCGACATATCTTTTGGGGGGACATCATTCAATCCATCACATCACCCAATATCCACTCTAGCCCTCTTTGGGGACGAGACCCCCGTTCTGTTCAGAGCATCATTAGGCTCAGCCTCAGGCGACAGGTCCTCTCAGGACAATCCTGTCCCCAGGTTTCCCCAGCCTCTCTTCCAGCTAAGGGTGGCCATGTGATTCAGTTCTGACTGAGACTTACATGGAAATCTCCTGGGCAAGTTTCGGGAGAAATTGTTGTTTTCTTGATAAAAGGGGACAGATGCGGTTGTCCTAGTCCTTTCCCTTTTCTGTCCTTGAAAGCATATGTGATGGCAGGAGCTTCAGTGGCCATTTTGTGATCACGAGGCAAAGCTACACTAATTGCATACTGTGCCTTGCCAGGGCTCTGCTGCGGAACCGATGCCAGCAAGCCACCCCTAGATTCCTCACATAAGAAAATCAAATCTCTATTTCATCACCACAGTCAGATTTTCTGTTCTGTTGACCCTTGAACAACATGGGAGTTAGAGGTGCTAATCCCCTGCAGAGCCGAAACTCTACGTGTCACTTTGAATCTCCCAAACCTTTACTAATAGCTGGCCATTACCTGGAAGCCTCATGAATAACAACAAACCCTAGTCACACCTATTTTGGATGTTGTAGGTATTATGTGCTTCATTCTCACAATACATCAGCTACAGAAAAGAGAATGTTCTTAAGAAAATCATAAGGAAAGTACACTTACGGTATCGTACTATACGTAACACGGAAAAAATCTGCACATAGGTGGATGCGTGCGGTTCAAATCCATGTGGTTCAAAAGTCACCTGTACTCATGGCTACTTTCCTGATAACCTGTGTGTGTTTCTACACCCCATCCCCTCGTCTGAGGAGATCACCGAGGTGTGTGCTACTTTCCTTGCCCCTTGTCTTTCTCTCCCCACCCTTTCTCTGCCTGCCTGGCTCATTCTCTGTCCACCTCCTTTCACCTTGTTCCCATCGAAGTAGCCAGAATATGGAAGAAAGCACGTTATATATTAAGCAAGGAATTTTTAAATAGGATTTATATGATTTTTAACATATATCACAAAAGACCAAAGATTAATTTGGTCAAGGCCGTTATCGAATACAAGCTGCACTACCCAAAGGCATCATAGGAACAAATGCATGCTCCTGATTCGGAAGGGAGGCAGAGAGTCATCCTCTCCTCCCAGCACCCGCTTAGATGTTACTGTATGTCTGTGGGATGAATGAGTGAGTGCACGCGAGTGCAGGGTCACCAGGGATGGTTGGAACAGCAACCCTGGAATCAACCAATGCTGACACGTGTGTAAGACTAGGATGTTGAAGTCACAAGCCGTTGCCGAGAGGAAGTAGGGAAGGCCCTCGAATGAAGAGCTATGTGATGTCCACACACTGGAGGGCTCGATCTTGTTTAGATGTCAGTCCTCCCGCAAATGATGTATGGATCCGATGCAATCCCACCCGAAATCCCAGCAGGCTTCTTTTTTCATATAAATTGACACCGTACTCTAAAACTCCTACAGAAATGAGACAAACCGAGCATAGACAAAAGAGGTTTGAAAAAGAACCACATCAGAGGATTCACGTTACCTGGTTTTGGAGACTTTTTATAAAGTCACAGTAATGAGGAGTACCACAGTGGCAGAAAGATAGACAAGCCCGATGACGGAGCGCCCTAAAGTGTGCGGAGGCAGACTTCCGCACAGCCAGTTGCTTTTCCACCAAGATATCAAGGCGGTTCAGTTGGGGAAAAGATCATCTTTTCCACAGACAGAGCTGGAGAAAGTGGATACCCAGATAGGAGAAAATTAAACTGTTACATCACCTCACACCACACGCAAACCTTCACTCCAAATGGGTCATAGATGTAAACGTGAGAGCGAAAGCCCTGCAACTTCGACAAGGAAACAGGATCCCATCGTAGTGGCCTGAGTTTTGCAAAGACGTCTTAACTGTGGTACAAATGTGCGAACCATAAAATGAAAAAAATCCATACACTGGGCTTCTTTGAAATAAAACAAATGCGTGTTCTTTAAAAAACGCTGTTAAAGGAATCCCTGGTGGCTCAGCGGTTTAGCGCCGCCCTCGGCCTAGGGTGTGATCCTGGAGTCCCGGGATCGAGTCCCACGTCGGGCTCCCTGCCTGGAGCCTGCTTCTCCCTCTGCCTGGGTCTCTGCCTCTCTCTTTCTCTCTGTGTCTCTCATGAATAAATAAATAAAATCTTTAAAAAATATTAAAAAATTAAAAACGCTGTTACGAACATAGAAAGGCAAGCCTCAGTCTGGAAGAAAATGTTTGCAAAACATGTGGGACAAAGGACTCGTATCTAGAACTTTACAACTGCATGAAAAGACAAACGAATCAATTATGATTTGGTGAAAGATTTGAACAGACACTTGGCCGAGGAAGATGTATGAGTGGCTCAGGACGCGAAAAGATGGTCACCGTCATTAGTCAGCGGGGAAATGCAAACGGAACCACTACCCGATGCCATTTCATACCGACCAGGGTGACTAGAATAAAGAGGATGGACACGCGGAGAAACCAGGACCTGCAAACACTGCTGCTAGGGACGCAAGACTTTGTCCCGAGTGGCCATAGAGCTCCCGGAGGACCCAGCACTTCCACTCCTCACTATATGCCTGGGATAAACGAACACACGTCCACGCAAACACCTGTACACGCGTGTTTGTAGCGGCTTTGTCTGTCATGGCCCCAAACCGGCAACAACCCAAGTGGGCATCCACAAGTATTCATTCGACAGGTCCTGTGGTCCAGCCACACAAGTGCTCAGCGACAGAAAGTGAAAGATTGGTAGGGGACACACACCAACCTGGATGCACCTCGAAATCATTCTAGAAATTGCAAGCTCATGTCTAGGGACAGGCACAGAGCAGGGGTCGTGGGCCTGGGAAGCAGGGAGGGGCAGGAAGGAGGGAGGGCTGGAGAGGGGCCCGGGAAGTTTTGGGGGTGCTGAGTGTCCATGTTCACCGTCTTCACTGTGTTGATGGCTTCGTGGGTGTATACGTGTGAAGGCTCATTTAATCGTGCACCTTAAACACGCACAGGTTCCTGTTGTGCCAGTGACACCGCTATGTAAGAAGGATGAAGCAGCCGTGACCTCACATCCTGGAGGGCCCCAGCACGCTCTAGCAGCCAGAATTCATGTCAACTCCCCCCCCCCCCAATCTTAGAATGATCCTTTCATGTTCACAAGAAATTGTCCCTCATCGGGAGTCACATCCACACTTCATCTGGCCTCCCAGGCTTTCCTGCTCTCGGCTTCCCATGGCCGTGTACCCCACAACCATCCTCCAGAAACTCCTCTGCTCTCCCAGGCTCCTGCCCACACCCTGTGCTCCCCCTCCTTCCCTCCATCCTGCCTGAAGTCCCTTGACCCCTACTTGGTGTTGCAAGAGCTCCCCTGATACTTCCTCCTGCTCTGGCCTCAGGACACCGCTTGTCACCTCTGCCACCTAACGAGACGTGCACTCGGCACCCGTGCTGCCCTAATGGCCAAGCAGAACCAACCCCGGGGGGTGAGAGCAAACCGTTCCACAGACATTTAGAAGCTAAGGGTGTTGGGCAACAACGGCAATGGGAGCCTGAGCGCCCCCTTCCCACGCCTGCTTTTCCCTCCCTTGGGGGCGAATCCGAGTCCCACGAACACGGCGTCGGCCTATGTGTTTGTTCAGAGCACCTGCCAGCTGCGCAAAACACAGCGAGTCTTGCAGGCTCTCTGAGCGAGGTTCTAGACAGCCCATGCTTGCAAGGTGTAGAGCCCCAGCGTGGGTGCTGCCGTGAGCCGGGTGAGCACTGGGTGACCCACCCTTGCTTGCACTCAGACGTGGCCGCGCGCGCGGACAGGACAGCTGGGGCAACCAGGATCCAGAGCGGACGGGATCCGGTGGCTCAACGATTATACCGATAGGGGACAGAGGAGAGGACCAAGGGCCCTGGATGTGGCCGGGCGAGGAGGGGGACAGCTGGCAAGACCAGGAGAAGGGGCCTCCGGGCCCACAGGTGGATAGGCGTCCACACTGGAGCCCCTCCACGCAGGGAGGCCATGAAGCAAACCACAGAAGGGGGAAGGTGGAGCCGCCTTCCGCACACAGCCCCCCGGGGCCGGACAGGGCACCCACCCGAGGGCGGGGGTGCCGCCACGCACCCGGAACACACAGAAGCCACTGGAGCCAAGACACGGCAGTGTTTCTCAGGGCACTGCTGTGCCGCTCTGCCCTTCCTGGCTTCCACGTCCCCGTGTCCCCTGGCCTCGGATGGCCGCCCCGCGTCCGAGGTGTCTCATCCTCCAGGGTTTCTGCTCTACCTTCACCCCGAACATCGTCCCCTGGCTTGGCCCCCGCAATTGCACACTGGTGACTTTAACCCAACTGCTATCTGGTGACCCTAAACCACGAGGGTGCTCCTTTCAGGGCCAGCACTCCCACACCCTCCTTCGATCGCACCCATAGTAAATGAATTCAGTCAGGACGATTTACTGGTTACATGGGGGTACCGCCACGGCATTTCTTTATTAATTTTTATTTGTTTTTTAAAGATCTTTATTAATTATAGAGCAAGAGGGAGAGAAAGTGCACGAGCGGGGGGAGCAGAGGGAGAAGCAGACGCCCCGCTGAGCAGGGGACCCGACGCGGGGCTCCATCCCAGGACCCTGAGATCGCGACCTGAGCCGAAGGCACACGCTTCACCGGCGGAGCCCCCCAGGCGCCCCCTGCCACGGCCTTTCCACAGCTCTTGAAAAGTTCACAGCTCTCCAAAGCTTCAGAGGGCAAGTGGTGCAGAGGCTCAGGCTGCGCGGACGCAGCGTCTCCCGGGGCCAAGTGTGAAGCGGGCGGCCCTCCAGAAGTGCAGGGGCGCTGGTGTCCAGGAAGGTTCTTGGGAAAGGTGCTTCCAGTACATTCCGAGGATCCCCAGAAAGCGAGTGTGGGCCATCACTGCTGTCCCCACACAGCCAGGGGTGGGAGCCCATTTTCCAAGCACTTTCGAAGGAAAAACACAGATGTCCACCCCCCGCCCCCCCGGCCCACTCTGACTTTGATTCCAGCCACCCCTGCCCAGCTCACCCTGCAAACCTGCTCACCAGTCAGGGGGGAAATGGTACTCCTGACTGCCCCGCACTGCAAATCTCAGGAAGACAAGCAAGAGCATAAGGACAACTGACAAAAAAGATGCATTGCTGTGCTATTACAAATGTCGCGTATCCGGGTAAGCGTTTGGGGACCGTGGGGCCTTATCAGGGCGCTCCAAAGCCAGGGCACGCGTGGCCAGCATCTCTCTTGGCAGATCCACTTTCTGCTGAGAACACCTGTCCATTGCCCCCCACCCTGTACTAGTCATCTGTGGACGTGAGTCCCATGAAAAAAAGAGCTCACGTTAATAGTCAAGTTGGCTTGTCCAGGAGAACCAATGGGCTGACACTAGACTGGCCTGCAGGAGTGACAAGGGTCACTTACCAGAGCGATGGAAATGGACATCAGAGCCCACGGATCTGGTTTCTTTCTGGTTCCCCTCACGTGGCACGTGTTGCCCCAGTCCGGGTCAGGCCACAGGTGACCCAGATGAGGCTGGAGTCCCAGTGCATGGCCTCCTGCCACTGTCCCTTGCTCTGCACAGGGACGGGTTTGCCAGCCCTGACGAAGATTGTGCGTCAGGAAAACACAGACTTCCCGATGACCCATGCGTGGGCTTCCAAGACGCTTCCTGATACTCCTTTTTCCACTGGAAAACCCCACGTTGCAGGTCTGTCTGAGCAGAGCTGGAGGTAAGGTGCTAAGGGGGCCACAGCCACGCCAAGTTTATGATGCGCCAACAAGGACGAACGTGATGCAAAGAGCAGAAGACAATCAAAGGACAAGGGGATGCAAATCCAGTGAAAGGGAACATGAGAGAAAAGCAAGTTATAAGAAGGCTAGAACTTTCCAAAAGTTGTAAATGCCTGAAACTCATTTGAACAGGGCTATGTCAAACTTCTACGTCAAGGTCTTTGTTTCTATCGGTATCTCTCACTTCTGGAGCCGTCCTAGTGACTGGAGCTCCAAGAAGCGTGCTCGGAAGGAACTCTGCTTCCGGGTCTTCCCACGGGGTCCTGATGTCGCGGCCAGCCGCCCCTGGTGGCAGGGAAGGTGCACGCTCCTCGGAAGCCCAGCCCTGGGGCTGCCAGCACACGCTCACCTGCCAGAGATCCCGGCGGTGAGGACGGCTGGAAGGAGGTGGCAAGCCGATCAGGACGCTGGGTTGAGAATCCCCGGGGCAGAATCCCTGGGCCCAGCTGGGGGGGGCGGTAGGCAGTGTGGACGGAATAGGGGGAGCCTGTCCGCCGCTCGCCAGCCCCCGCCGCAGCCCGGGAGCCTGAGGTCAATGCCATTTAGAAGGGTGTGCCCTGTCTCCTCAGGGGTCTGCTTCTCCTGCCTGAGTGCACCTCACAGGGTGCGGGGGGGGGGGGGCGCGGGGGGCGGTGATTCTTATTTAAGGAGTGATTCACCAACACTCTCATATGGCAAAAATCTCCATCTTTAACTTACGTTACTCCTGAATGCAAAAATATCCAAAGCAGCCGAACCTGCAATATTATAAAAATGTTCTGTGAAAGGCAGATCGAACGAGAGAGCCGTTACGGGGCCCGCTCTGTGCAAAATCCGAACCCATCCTGTTTCTTTTCCGATCCGACGATCGGCAGCAGCCTCGACGTGGGGGGGGTGGGCGGCTGCTTGAGGGGGAGCAGCTAAGTGTGAAGCTTCAGGCACTGAGGGTGGGAGGAGGGGCAGGGAGGCCGGGGTGGTCATTGCTGGGGGTCTGGGGGGGCAGAAGGCAGCGAGGAGGGTGAGCCTGGGGGGCAGGGGGGCAGCTGGTGCCCTGTCTTACCCGGAGCCCACACTGACGGGAGAGGCCGGAGGGTCCCCCGTCCCCCCGCCCTGGCCCAGGGCTCCGAGAAGAGGGGACCTGGGCGCTGCTTGGCCTCTAGAGGCAGCCGGGGGCGCCCATGGGAGGCAGTGTTCAGGCACAGGGACAGATGCTGTCCTGTTTCTGCCCACGGGGCAACAGGCTCAGAGGGGAGGCGTCACCTCCTGTGGCCTGACAACTGGGCACGAGCAGTCCATGAGTTTACTGGCCCGAGTCCAACCTCAGACCCTTTCGCGATGACTTTGAGGTGATGTCCCAGTCCGGCCACGGCCTGGTTCTAGAAGTCTCTCCAGTCCCCTCCATCTACAGGCTCCTAGAGGATTAAAGTGCTTTCAGTGCTTCTACCTGGAAACACTAACAAGTCTTGGTGTGAGGCGAACGGTCCCACAGGAGGAGACAGACTGCTCCCCCGGAGCCCCAGGCACCCGAGCCCACGGCCGGCTGTCCTCGCACTTGCATGCGTAGCTGCGTGCATCTGCCCAGATGTCCGCTCTGCACGTGTGCCGGCACGCCGGTGCACGCCGCATCGTCACTGAGCACAGGGAGGGGAGCCGGGGGGCCCCGTGTCCTAATCCCAGGCCTGTCCTGGACCGGCGCCGTCACACCGCGCTGGGGGCGGCCGCACATCCCGGGTCTCCCTGGAGTCTCCGAGCCGTGGGGTGCCGCTCAGACGCGGCTCTTCGGAGGGCCAAGGACGCCAGCGCCTTTTTGCCGCCACTCTTCTCCGAGGGCTTCCCTGCACCACGGGTCTTCTGAGGACGGCCCGGCCACGATCTGCCCTCGAAGGCTTTGCCACACTCGCCACCCGTGGCGCCCTGGCCGCCTGCACAGGGCTCCTTGCCCTCCGGGGCGCGCTGCTGTCCGGGCAGCTGGGCGCCGGGGCCACCCTCGCCGCCGGGCGCCAGCCGGTGCTCCCGCCGGTGCTCCAGGAGCACGAAGCCGCTCGGGAACGCCCGCCCACAGTCTCGGCGCCCGTGGGGCCTCTCCTGGCGGTGAGTGGCCTGGTGCTTGAAGAGGTTGGCCCGGCGGCCGAACGTCCGGCCGCACTCGCTGCACTCATAAGGCTTCTCGCCGCTGTGCACGCGCTGGTGCTGACTGAGCCCCGAGCATCCCCGGAAGGCCTTCCCGCACTCCTTGCACGCGAACGGCTTCTCCCCGCTGTGCACGCGCTGGTGGTGGATGAGCTGGGAGACGCCCTTGAAGGCCTTCAGGCACTGGCCGCACGCGTAGGGCTTGGCCCCGCCGTGGGTGCGCTGGTGCTCGATGAGGTTGGAGCTCCGGCCGAAGGCCTTGCCGCACTCGGGGCACGCGTACGGCCGCTCACCGCTGTGCACACGCCGGTGCTCCAGGAGCGCGAAGCGGCGCCGGAAGGGCTTCCCGCACTCGGGGCACGCGAACGGCTTCTCGCCGCTGTGGATGACCTGGTGCTTGATGAGGTTGGAGCTGCGCGTGAACGTCTTCCCGCACTCGGGGCACGCGTACGGCTTCTCGCCGCTGTGGATGCGCCGATGCTCCAGGAGCGCGAAGCTGCGCCCGAAGAGCTTCCCGCACTCGGGGCACGCGTACGGCTTCTCGCTGCTGTGCACCACCCGGTGCTTGATGAGGTTGGAGCTGCGCGTGAACGACCTGCCGCACTGCTGACACAGGTAGCGCCTCTCCGCGGCGGCCGAGCAGCGCGGCCCGAGGACCGGCCCCGGCCCGGCCCCCCGGCCACTGCCCTGCCTCGCCTCTCCTGCCTCGCCCGGGCAGCCGCTCTGGCCTTCGTCCCCGGGGCGGTCACCCCCGCTGCAGCCTGCCTCTGGAGAAGAAGCAGCTTTCCCTCTGTGCCCCGGTGTGTCCCCCGGTGGCCCGGCTCCCTGGCTCTTGTTATTACCGGCTGGAAGGTCGGTCCTTGGGAGTTCCTCTAAGCAATGTTTCGGCTTCGAAATCGATGTCCTGGTCTTGATCCTGTCGTCTAGAAAGACAGAGAATACCCACTAGTGTCACTCGCTCCCTGGAGCTTGATTTAGGGCTCGTTCTCCCTTCTTACTCCCACACCAGAGCCCAGGAGGGATGAATCCGGAGAGGAGGACCGGCGGGAAGGCGCAAGGTGATTGCCCACACACAGGACAGGAAGGCGGGAGAACGTGGGAATGAGCTGGAAGCAGCAGAACTGCGGTGACCCCGCAGGAGGTGCTTCCTTCATCTGGAGCCTCAGCGGGAACTCCCTGTGACGTTTAGGTCTGCCACAAAAGCGAATTGCTCACCCAAAGTGGTGGCACTACCCTCCTCTGACTGCTGCTGTTTGTGAGTGGTGCGGGTGAGGCGGCCCAGGGCCCCACACTCACCTGTCTGTATCCCTGCGGCGGCCGGTGTTCCACACATGTCTGCTCCCCAGGGCCCCTCTCCTTGTTCCAGCCAGGAGACCAGGTGAGGCTTGGAGGACAAAAAGCCTGTCCATGGAAATGAAGCAGATCAGTCACTCTGGAACCCAGCCCAGCCTTAGTATCTTCAGGAACAGAGAACAAAGAACTTTCTAGAGAGGGCCACTGGGAAGGTCCAGAGTAAGGACAGAGCCTCTGTAAGGAAGGAAAGGACTATGAATGTACATGGGCCAGGCGGGCATGGTGGCGGTGAGGGGGGCCAAGAGGATAATGATGTTACCATGTTGTCTGCAGAGAGGACCGGAGGCTCGTGGGAAATGGGGAATGTGAGTGGTGATCCCAAGGGACAAGGGGCTGGAGCAGGGACCCAGAGGGGGCAAGGCCCCATGGGAGTATTAGGAAGCAGACAGAGCTGAGGAACGCCTGTGCCCCAAAAGCCCCGTTTCCACCATTCAACGGAACAGATGTCTCAGTTCCTTAGGCCAAACTCAACCGGCGATTCCAGAACTCCCCTTGAGCCTTGGATCTGCGCAGAGGGTCAGAAAGAACCAAGGGGAAGAAACTAGCCTCCCTCTGTGTGGTGAGATTACAGAGATGAGATCTGTAGGGAAGAGATGCAGCAGGGGAGCGTGCCTAGCTCCTTTCTGGATTTCTCCAGGCTCAACACCAAGTGCCCGTCTTAGCCTCGATACAAGGAAAAGGAGCAGCTCCGCTCTATAACGTGAAATGAATGTACGAGTCAACCTTGAGAAGAATGAGTTAAGTCTACAACAGTGGATATAAATATTCAAGGATAATGTGCACCCATCTTTTGCATAGAAGAGGTGCATGTGACCCCTGAGTTCATATGCAAAGTAAGTTTGATCCCCCCACCCCCACCCCGCGCGCATTTACCACTTGCAAGTCAAAAGCATCTAGCTGCAAACCATTCTACAGACACAGAAGCCAAAAGCTGGGCTGCAGCAGACTACTGCTCCCATGCAAAAATGCATTTATTCTTGGGCCCACAGTCACCAACAAAGCAACTTAAAAATAAATTGAGTTTGGAGACAGAGTAGTGGGACCGGACACGTGTGTCACATCCTTACCCAGTGACTCCAAATGGCCATAGTTCTCCAGCATCACTCTCTTGTATAGGATCCTTTGTCGGAGGTCCAGAAGCTTCCATTCTGTCTTGGTGAAGTACACAGACACGTCTTCAAATGATACCAGCACCTAAAACGAGCCATTGCTATGGCTGAGGGGCATTCGCCCCCATGAGTCCCAGGATAAGAGGGCAGCAATTAAACATGGGGTGGGGGGACCCGAGAACCCAGCATTTAAGGGGGGACCGGGAGTTGCAGGAGCTGCAAGGTGGGGGGACACGTGGAGGCGGCAGATGGAGACAATCAGGGAGCCCCACTCACCTTGGGTCTGGCCTTCAAGAGGATGGCTGCCATCGCAGGGGTGCAGACAAGCTATGGGGGTTGGAAAAGCCCAGTGTGAGATGAGGTGCACCCAACTCCACACGACCTCATCCAAGTCAGGTCCCATTCCCAGCAACTGGGGGACAGGACTTCGCCACATCCTTATGGGAGTCAGTCCAACCAACTGACACTTTCCCAAACCGAGCTTCTGTCCTCGCTCGTCACCTGGGCAGTGGGCCATCAGACAGGGAGTCTTTCTTCCTCTTTTTTGCTTCCTTCTTGCCATGCAGGCAGCACCCCACCCCGACTTTCCAGCCACCCATAGAAGCTCCACTGTCACTACCCCTTTTCCTCTGAGTGCCGGGTTGCTCACAGGAAAACTGTAGCACGCACACACACACACACACACACACACAGCACTCCACCCATAAACAGACTCACTCTCCAGGAAAAGAGAAAGATGAGAATAGCAAGACGCACTTTGGGGGGATCTGCAATAGCTGGAGGGGCGCTCTCGGAAGGGGTGAGCTGAAGGCTGAGAACTGAAGGCTGGGGGCAAGCACAGACAGTAGCAGGTAAGGGCATGGCCCATATCCAGGCCTCAGACAGGCCTGGGCTTAGGGGTCCTGGTGTTGAAACTGGGGGCGGGTGGGGAGTGCAGAGGGCGAAGCCATGTGGCTGCTCTGGGGACAGAATCAGATTTCGCTGGGTCAGTTCTCAATGCTGGAGAACAGTGAGGGCAAAAGGGACTTTGCTCTGAGGATGTTATCCCCACCAACTGGAGACCACAGTGTGGAACTTCCTGGTGGGGAAGCCGAAGAACCAGGTGGTGGCTGGTGGGGCAGTGGGTCCAGGGTGCTTAGGCTGCGTGGGTGACTGCAGCTTATTTCTGCTATAGGAGAGAGGGCGACATTTTTGATACCTGCATTCTGTCATTTGGGATATTATGCTGCTTGAAATTAGCATCTCTAGCAAGGAGAGAGAGGGTATTTTGTGTATGTGTGTGTTAAGGATTAAAAACGACTTTACAGTCGGAGAAGGACAAACATTATATGTTCTCATTCATTTGGGGAATATAAATAATAGTGAAAGGGAATAGAAGGGAAGGGAGAAGAAATGTGTGGGAAATATCAGAAAGGGAGACAGAACGTAAAGACTCCTAACTCTGGGAAACGAACTAGGGGTGGTAGAAGGGGAGGAGGGCGGGGGGTGGGAGTGAATGTGTGACGGGCACTGGGGGTTATTCTGTATGTTAGTAAATTGAACACCAATAAAAAATAAATTAAAAAAAAAACGACTTTAACACAAACAGCAGACTTCCTTAGGGTTGAAGAAACCTTA
This sequence comes from Canis lupus dingo, assembly GCF_003254725.2. Lineage (NCBI taxonomy): Eukaryota > Metazoa > Chordata > Mammalia > Carnivora > Canidae > Canis > Canis lupus. The sequence goes on along the minus strand of NC_064281.1, from coordinate 121,995,799 downwards.
CTGAGAAACAACAAAATGGGAAAGTGTTATTTGGCTCCCTTATGACTTAGGAAATTCAAGACTATATTGGCTTTATCAGGATGAAGCAGGCAAACCAAAAAGGCTGGAAAACACCCTCCACATGATTAGCCACGGATCTTCTAAAATTCTCAGAAAAGTAGTGAAGCAATGCCAGCTTATCTCATTCCAATAAGAGCTACCCTTAGAGTCAGGCCAAGGGCGGACTGTCCTGTGTGGTCGGTGGGCCCAGTGCCCAAGGGCAGGCTGTCTCGCGATGGGTGCAGCTTCCATCAAGTGCCTAGGATGGGAAGGACATACACAAATGAGACTTGAGAAATAAAAACTCCTCCTCCTTCAAAAAAAAAAAAAAAAAAAGAGAGGGCGAGGGGACAGGGTCCCAAGGCACTTAAATTCCTGCAAGGTCCCTCATCACCCAGGATCAGCTGTCAATCAACATTGGCCCAGAATAAGTAAACTCATATATCAGATGAAGAAATTTCTATTAATCAGAGAGGAAGACTCCTTTTGGGTGGGATGCACACTGAGACCACTGGGTGGAAGACCCAGGGAGAGGGGATGGCCACATGATGTCAAAATGTCCTCCCCTGTGCACTGCTGGCCACGCGACAGAAAACCAGCCTGAGGGCTGGACGGAGGCAGCAAGGACCTGCTGTGAGGACGGACGCCACCCCAGGGGAGCGCCCAAGGCTCTTGCCAAAGCTCCACCCAATTCTCACCCAGCCTTGGGACCCCACACCCAGTTCATAGGGAAGAAGGAGCACTTCAACCCGCCCTGTGAGGAAGCAACCAGCACGTCTGTCTTCGGCTCTTGTCTTCGGCTCAGGTCGTGATCCCAGGGTCTTGGGATTGAGTCCCCGCAGGGAGCCTGCTTCTCCCTCTGCCTGTGTCTCTGCCTCTCTCTCTCTCTGGGTCTTTCATGAATAAATAAATAAAATCTTAAAAAAAAACGGCCAGTAGTCAAGTGCACCCTCCTGATGAGACGCTGGCGTGCAGGAAAGGGGAGTCAAAGGCACCGGGGACTCTGACAGGAGACTGCGGGGCGGCTCTCGGAGGACAGCGGGCGGGGGCCCAGTGGTGCTGCTCACAGTGGTGTTGGATGGATAATGGCCCTGGGTCATGGAAGGACATGTCCTTCTGGAAGCACTTAGGGAGAAAGCAGCGTGGGAACTTATTTTAAAATATTAGCCCTTAGAAACGACAAATACCCACCATTTGCTTCGACGTGGATGGACCTGGAGGGTATTATGCTGAGTGAAGTAAGTCAAGCGGAGAAGGACAAACATTATATGGCCTCATTCATTTGGGGAATATAAAAAATAGTGAAAGGGAATAAAGGGGAAAGGAGAGAAAATGAGTGGGAATTATCAGAAAGGGAGACAGAACATGAGAGACTCCTAACTCTGGGAAATGATCAAGGGGTAGTGGAAGGGGAGGTGGGCGGGGGGTGGGGGTGACTGGGTGACGGGCACTGAGGGGGGCACTTGGCGGATGAGCACTGGGTGTTATGCTATATGTTGGCAAATTCAACTCCAATAAAAAAATCTAAAAAAAAAATATTTCAGCAAAAACAAAGGAAAGAGAAAAGGGGGGGAGGGAAGGGGAAACAAAGCGAGGAGCAAACATGAGGCAGGAGGGAGGCCTCTGAGCTGAACAGCTGCGCCCTATTAGGCTCCCCCCCCCCCTCTGTTGGCTTAATGCACTCCCGCTCTGATCAAAAGGGAAAGTGGTCTGCTGCCGCCTCAGGACATCAACACAGCGACCACGTGACTCAGCACTTTCACTCCCAGGTGTATGTTCAAAAGACCTGGAAACAGGTGTTCACACGACACCGTCTGCAGCCAGGCTAACTGCAGCCTAGGACAGCAGCCGGAAGGCGGACACGACCCAAGGCGGTGCACAGACCAGATGTGGTCTGTACACACGACGGAATGTTCTGGCGCCGTGAAGGGGAGTGAGGTGCTGATCCACGCTACAGGGTGGATGAACTTGGGAGCCACCGCGCTCAGCGAGAAAAGCCAGACACGGATACAAAATGCCTCACACAGGATGATTCCACGTATATGAGGAGACCTGATACTTCACAAGAGTTGTCTTGACCTAGTTTTGAGGTCAGGTGCGAAAATTGTCTTTTCTCTGCCCTTTGCGGGCACTTTGCTAAGCCCCCGCCCCAATGATCTCCCTCATTGGGGCGCCTCCCTCTGGGACCACTAAGCACACCCCCCCATCTGGCTCCCACACTCCGGGGCCAGGTACCAGACAAGCAGGGACAGCTCCAGTGCCAGAGCCGGAGGATACCATCCCCACTCTGCACGGGGCTCCTGCAGGAACTACCGACCCCTACCCCAGGTGCCCCCCCACGTGGCCCCACAGGGCAGCTTCCTGTCTCTCGCAGCCCTAAGCAACACAGTTCTGCCTTTCATCACTCCGAATGTCACTGACCTGTGATTTGCCATCAAAAAAATCTTTGAGTCTTATAAAAGGGTGGCCCCTGCGGCACAGGGAAATCCCGAGGGTCAGAGAGCAGATGGGGAGGGCATGGAGACCAATGGCTCCATGGAAGGGGCTTCTCCCTGGGGTGATAAAAAGGTTCTGGAACTAGAAAGAGGTGGTGCTTGCCCAACACCGTGGATGTATTTCATGCCCCTGGATTGTTGGCTCTACAGCCAACAATTTTATGTTCTGTGAAAATCATCTCAAAAATCAAAGGGGGAAGGCGGGACGCCTGGGTGGCTCAGTGGTTGAGCATCTGCCTTCGGCCCAGGGCGTGATCCCACGGTCCTGGGATCCAGTCCCACATCGGGCTCCCTACAGGGAGCCTGCTTCTTCCTCTGTCTGTGTCTCTGCCTCTCTCTGTGTGTCTCTTATGAATTAATAAAATCTTAAAAAAAAAAGATTAAATGGGGAAGGTGTCACTGTCAAGTAATCCTTCTGATGTCCACAGGTTACATATGTTTTGAGAAATAGCACAAACTTCTTTGCCATGACTGTACTGCTAGGTCATGATCCATTTTGGAAAATCCACAAGTCGAAAGGAAGAAGTGTTATCCCTAGCCCCCCGCACCCCCAGCATGCTGGGCTCCCCTCTGAGCCCCCAAGAGAGAAGAGATGCTTGAGCTGTGACCTCCTGAGGGAAACACCATGCACAGGGGGAGCCAACGCTGAAGCTCAACGCCACGAGGCGCACCCAGGCGAGCCAGCCATGCGAAGCGGTCACACCCAAGTGTCCATCCCTGAGACCTAGGCCCCCAAAGGCAGCATACTTTCAAGTCTCGGAAAGAAAGATATGGCAAGCTCTCCTTATGGACCCTAATGCCAAGTAGGAAAGGGGGGACACTCCTGAGCACGCGCATAAGGAAGGACCAGGAAGGTGGGCTGCCTGAGCAAAGGAGAAGCTGAAGGATGATTGCAGGCCATGAAAACTCAGGTCTCCCCGAAACCCGAAACCCGAAACCCGACACTAAGCATACAGGGGAAGGGCCTCAGAGAGCAGTGCCTCAGGCAAGAAGCCAGGAAGGCCCCTCGGCCTGGTGAGCAGGTGCCCGGCATCCTCCAGGGCTGGCGCACCCCAAGGAGGGGAGCGGAGTCCCACCGTGCTCCGTGCTCGAGGCCTGGCCCAGGTGAAGCCGAGTGTGACCCCCGCCCCCGCCCCGGGGAAGGAGACCGGTGCTGCGAAGTGACATGCATCATGGCTCAGGGAAGGGAGAGGCAGCCCGTGGGCTTCGCTGCTGATGCCTCCAGGAGACCACGAGATGGGGCTATTTCCCCAGAAAAAGAAAACAGAAAACAAACAAACAAACAACGTGAAAGGCAGGCAGCACTGCCACCGGCCGATGAGGGAGACAGAACATAGACCCCTAACTCTGGGAAACGAACTAGGGGTGGTGGAAGGGGAGGAGGGCGGGGGTGGGGGTGACTGGGTGACGGGCACTGAGGGGGGCACTTGACGGGATGAGCACTGGGTGTTATTCTGTATGTTGGCAAATTGAACGCCAATAAAAAATAAATTCATTATTAAAAAAATAAACTAGAAAAAAAAAGGAATTGGGGCTGTTTCATCTGCAAGGAGTGACGCAGGGCGGCTGCAGTCAGGCTCCTTCCTTCCTGGTGGAAGTTGCCCTGAGCTCCAGCAATTCAACACCCCAAGTCCCTCCTCCTGGCGCCGGGAGTCTTCCCTGGGGATCACAGCACTTGCTACCCACCTGGTGGAAGGGCCTGGGGCCCCAGGGAGGCCACAGGTCAGCCCAGGGTCTTCAGGGCTGCCCGACCTGGCAAAGCCCCCACCCATGACGATCATCCTTGCTACTGCTGTACCCCTGCCCTGGGGGACGGGGGGGGGGTGGGCAGAGGCCGAAGCGCACATAAAGAGAGCCATCTCCTAATGGGGTTCTGTCCTTCCCTGCTCAGCGGCCTCCCCGGGGTGCCCGCCTGACCCAGAGTAAACCCACCTGGCCCTTCCCCACCTCACCGTCCCCTCCTCCCACCCGCTTGCTCCCTGTGCTCCTGCCACACTGCCCTCTGAGCATTCCCTCCCGAGCACCATGCCACTCATACCTCAGGGCCTTTGCACTGGTTGTTCGTCGGTGTGGAACAGTGTCATCTCCTAGCCACACTACTTAAACTTGTAACCCAACTCCTCCCCAGCCTTCCTCTGCTCTCTTCCCTCCGGGGCACGCACCGCCATGGAACACAGCCTAATTCGGAGTTTACAATGTCTGTGCCCTGCCACTGGCACTGGACCCCCGGTGGGGCGACAGGTCTGCAGCGGCCTGGCCCACCCTGGCTGCCCCGATGATCTGCTGGGCCCGAGGGCTGCAAGAACTAGTTCCCCCGGCTCCGCTCGGCTCACTCCCTCTCCGGCTCTTGAGGGGCTTCCGTCCCACCAACGTTTGGCACCAGCAAGGGGCAGGCCCCTGAGGCGCGGGGACACGTGCGGGACCCTCACGGCCTGTGCCCGCGGAGCGGAGTGCGGGACCTCGCACCGCCAGCCACCCCGCGCTCCCCAGCACCGAGGCGCAAGAACCCACACTTACCCGGTGCCGGTGCTCTCTTCCAGCCCTGGGGGCAGGGGCAAAGCGCGGTCGCAGGAGACGACCTGGGACACACAGAGGCTGCCTTTCCCGGGGCGTCCCCTGGCCCCTCGCCCCTCGCCACCTGCCGGGCCGGCGTGCCGGGCTCCGCAGGCCCCCTCCCCGCCCAGGCTGTCCCCCGCCCCCCGCCCCCCGCAGGCCCGAGACAAGGCTGCCGCCTCCGAGAAGCCCTCCGGGACAACGGCCCCGGGAGACGGCCGGATTCCCTGCCGGGTGTCGTCCCGGCGCCGCTGCGGCGAGGCGCGTTCTGCGGGGCCGTCGTCCGTCCAGCGGACCAGCGCCGAGCGGCCCGGGGCGCGGGCGGGGAGCAGGCGGGGCCGGGGCGGCGCGGCGTGGGAACCCGGCGCGGGGGGTGGGGGGCATGGAGCATGCGCGGCGCGGCGGGAGCGCGGCCCGGCCTCGCGAGTCCCCGCGCGCCCCACGGGGGTCCTGGCCCGACTCCCCGCGCGCGCCCCGGCACCTCTGCTTCCCATCCGGGCGGCTTCCAGGACTTGGGGCGCAGCGGTCCGCCCGCCGCGGTGCCCCCAGGGGACAGGGGAGGGGCGGCATTGGCCCAACACCTCCCATGGGACAGAACCGGGGCCTTTCCGTCCGGCCTGTCGTCTGTGCAGCGGTTCCGGATCCATGAGACCCTGCAGGGCACCCAGGAAGACACGGGCGCCCTTAAGCCAGGAGGGCAAAGCTGAGAAAATGGGGTGCCCTGAGCAGGCACTGGGGAGGGGCCCCGCCCGTGCAGACACGGAGGGAAAGAGAGTAGTGAGAAGAGCTGCATCCGTCTCCCCTCTGCCGCCCCCCCCCCCACCCCCCGCCCCACCTTCTGCACGGTGAGCCCTTGGGGTATCCTTTTTCCAACAGGTCACCATTCAGGTGGCAGAACCAGGATTGAAATGCACGGCCTACCCGGGACACGCGCCACCCCCCCCCCACCCCGCCCCAGAATGAATTCCTGGAGATCAGGACTGTGAGAAAGGAGGTCAAAGAAAAGCAACAGGAAGACGCAGCTTACTGTGGGGCTCCCCCTTGTTTCACCCAGTCCCAGGGTGGGGGTCGGAGTGGTGGGAATTGAGCACAAGGTGGGCACCCCCTCTGCCTCTGAGCTGTACCCCTTCTTACAAAACCAGAGCTCAGGCACTTCTTTCTTCCCAATGGCCCTAAGCCCTGGTCGGGACAGCCTTGGTTTTTAGTGAGAGCTCTTCAGCATGCCCATGCTTTCGGGAGGGCAGCCGCTTGCCCCCCGCTTTAGCGGGAGAGCTAGGACACCCACTTAGGGTGCTTCTGGCTGCAGGGAGCAGGCCTCATAGGAAGCCAAGGGCAGCACAGCTTTGGGGACCCTTCCTCGGAACTGAGGCAGAGAGGTCGCCTGTGGTCCCTCTCTGAGCTCTGATGCTCAATCTTGTCCTCTCACCTGGTGACTGGCTGAGCCGGCCTGGGTCTGGGCTCTTGAGGTACAACTGGGTGAACAGTGGTCCCTCAAAAGATGTGTCATGTCCTAATTCGTGGAACCTGTGACTGACCTTTTCAGGAAAAAGTATCTTTCTTCGCAGATGTGATGGAGGTAAGAATCTTGAAATCATCTTGGGTTCTCCAAATGTGCCCTAAATCTGATGACCAGGATCCTTATTTTTTTAATAGTATTTATTTATTTGAGAGAGAGAGAGAGAGCACGTAGAAACAGGGTTGCAGGACGGAGGGAAAAGTAGGCTCCCCACTGAGCAGGGAGCCTGTTGTGGGGCTCTATCCCAGGACCCTGGGACCATGATCTGAGCCGAAGGCAGATGCTTCACTGACTGAGCCCCCCAGGCGCCCCGACAAGGGTCATTATAAGAGACAGAAGATACACATGAAGAGAAGTCCACATGCTGACAAAGACAGAGGCTGGGGTGGTGCAGCCCCAAAGCCAGGAATGCTTAGAGCCCCATGAAACTGGACAAGGCAAGGAAGACGTCTCCGCTCCCTGACTTTGGAAGGAGTGCAACCCTGCCCACACCTCTATTTTGGGCTCTGGCCTCCAGAACCATGAGATAATACATTCTTACTGTTTCAAGCTACCTGGTTTGTGGGAATTTGTTGCAGCAGCCCCAGAAAACTCATACACAAGGGAGGGGCCTGGTCATGAGCCAGCAAGGGAAGGGGCTGCGCCTCTATGCCCCCCATCAGCTAGGAGTAATGGGAGGGGGCAACTGTGGATAAGGTAGCCCCTTTGGCCTTGGGCATTCAACCCTTACGGGAGGGAGGGAGCAAGAGCCTGAGGACACGGGGAAGGTGCTAGAAGTGCATTCCAGCATCCACTGCAGCGTGCAATGGCTGTAACAGGGCTATACAAATAGAGAAAAGAGAGACAATGCACAATTGTGTTCCACGGTTTTGGGTTACCATTAACTAAAGTTAGTTGGAGGGTATTATGCTGAGTGAAATAAGTCAATCGGAGAAGGACAAACATTATATGGTCTCATTCATTTGGGGAATATAAAAAATAGTGAAAGGGAATAAAGGGGAAAGGAGAGAAAATGAGTGGGAAATATCAGAGAGGGAGACAGATCATGAGAGACTCCTAACTCTGGGAAACGAACTAGGGGTGGTGGAAGGGGAGGAGGGTAGGGGGTGGGGGTGACTGGGTGATGGGCACTGAGGGGGGCACTTGGCTGGATGAGCACTGGGTGTTATTCTATATGTTGGCAAATTGAACACCAATAAAAAATAAATTTATAAAATAAAAAAATAAAGTTAGTCTGGAGAGCATCAGGATGCCTGAAGCAAAAGAAATGGATAAACCAGGACATCTGGGGGACTCAGTGGTTGAGCGTTTGCCTTGGGCTCAGGGTGTGACCCCGGAGTCCCAGGATCAAGTCCCGCATCAGGCTCCCCACAGGGAGCCTGCTTTTCCCCTCTATGTTCCTGCCTCTCTTTCTGTGTCTCTCATGAATAAATAAATAAAATATTTTATGGTCTCATTCATTTGGGGAATATAAAAAATAGTGAAAGGGAATAAAGGGGAAAGGAGAGAAAATGAAAATATCAGAGGGAGACAAAACATGAGAGACACCTAACTCTGGGAAACGAATAAGGGGTAGTGGAAAGGGAGGTGGGCGGGGGTGGGGGTGACTGGGTGACGGGCACGGAGGGGGGCACTTGGTGGGATGAGCACTGGGTGTTATGCTATATGTTGGCAAATTGAACACCAATAAAAAATAAAAAATAATAAGTTAAACATTTTTTTTCTTAAAAAAAAAAGAAATTGATAAGCCCATAATTGTTATCAGGGGGAAAATTTTCCTTCTAGATTTTTTCTATTTTTTTTTTTCTTATGAGGAGTTTCAAACACACACCAAGCCTAGAGTAATGAAACGAAAGCCCGCGGCACAGTGGCCAGCTCCAACAGTGACTTGCACACGGCCATCCTGCTCCATCCCTCCTCCCACCTCCTTCCCTTATTGTGGAGGGAGGCCCAGCCTTCCTTGAGAGAGGCTGCCCCACCCCCACCCCCCACCCCAGCCAGGGAACGGTGCCCTGAGCACCACAAGCCCAGATTTGGCCACTCTGCAATAGGTCCCAGGGACCTCAGTGGGGAAAGGGACTGAGGAGGAGTCCAGGGGAATCTCAAATTGTCAGTGGGAAGTGAGGGAGCCTCTTGCTGGGGAGGAAGGGGCTTGTGCCAGGGGTGGGAAGGCCAGGCCTAAGGAGGCCATGGGACAAATTTGCAGGGGGCGGCCTCTGGGGTGGTGCCTGCAAAGGATACCCCCCACCCCCCTCCGCTGTGTGCTGTGGCTGACTTGCTCTGCCAGCCCATTCATGGAGGGGGCGGTCTGGGGCACCCGCAGAGCCTGGAGTGGTGTCCTCTAGGCCCCAGACACTAGCTGAGGTTGACAGAGCCCAGGCCTGACTACAACATGTGAGGTGAGCTTATTTGTGAACAGATGTACAAGACAAGCTGTTTCTTTTCTTTTTTCTTTTTCTTTTTCTTTATTCATTCATGAGAGACGCAGAGACACAGGTAGAGGGAGAAGCAGGCTGCCAGTGGGGAGTCCGGTGGGGGACTCGATCCCAGATCCCAGAATCCCAGGGGTCATGACCTGAGCCGAAGGCGGACGCTCAACTGCTGAGCCTCCCAGGCGCCCCAAGACAAGCTGTTTCTATGCAGGTCCCCTCACCTCTGCATGGATGGAGTGTGGAGGGGCGTCCAAACCGTAGCCCTGGGAGACAGGGGCCCTGGGGCGCGCTGTAGCTGGGGACGCACATGGTAGTCGGTGCTCCAGGTCACATGGTCAGCACACCAAGTGGCGCGTGGCTCATGTGGTGGGGGATGTCCTGTCACACGCGGGGCCAGTCCTCATACCCTTGGGGCCCTCAGAGCCAGGCTGGTGGGGGCAGCGATGCTGGGATTGGGTGCCAGGAGGGAGCAAAGCCCTCCCTTCCAAACAGGCCACTTTGGCATTTGTGGGTCAGAAGCTCAGCTGGAGTCGGAGGTCTTCTGATGACTGCAGTTGTTGCTCCGGGCCCTGAATGTCCCAGAGGGCAGCCACCACGGTCCCTTTGCCGTGTCTCCTCACTGTGGCCACCACTGTCCCCCACCGTGTGTCCCTAGGTGCCACGCTGCCCCAAGACCCCGCCTCTTTCTAGTGTCAAGTCTTGGCTCTGGCATCCGGCTGCTCTGTGGGTCGGGGAAGGCCTGTCGGTTGCAATCGGGACCCGCGCTTCCTCGATCCCGCCCAGAGAGAGAGAAGCCCTCCTCAGACAGAATGTGGATCCTTCCCTTCCTCTCTGTGGGCCATCTGGGTGATGGGCTGCCCAGATCACTAATAGTCGCCCTAGGAATGCCATGCGCCGCTGGCCTTGGACCACTCAGGTGTCCCTCTGGGTTTGAGGATGGGGGGTTACCATCCCTTGAGCTGCACGGGGGAGGGACAGACACACGTAGCAAAGATGAAAGGGGAAATGGCTTCTGGGCGGGCAGCCAGCAGTGTCCTGTCTCCAGGCATTCCTTTGGGCGACAGGGACTGTGGCCAGAAGGAACACCAGCTTTTCCAAGATGTCCTGGTGGAGGGGAGGGTAACTTTGCAGGAGCCCAGGACAGTTGCTCAGCCCGAGGCCGACCTGCCACCAGCTGTACCTCGCTCTCCAGTGACCATTCTCACTAGCGGCCCATCCCCTGGCCCATGCCTACACTTGGGAGGTGGGGGCAGGTAAGGCATGTCTGTATGTGGATTTGTCCTTGGGCCGCCTGGAATTTTCCATGACGCCCCACTTCTGTCCCAAGCCCAGACGTGTCCTCAGAGTCCCTACCCCTTATATCCAGCTGCATTCTAGACATCTGCACTTGGATGCTTCCAACTCACATGTCCAAAATGGAACTCATGATTTTCTACCCAGGCTGGTGCTTTTCCCGAGCCCCCAGCCACAGCGAGTGGAATCCCCGTACACTCATGCCAAAGGCCAGAAATTGAGGCTGTACCCCTTGCTCACCTTCCCCATCCAATTATTCCTAGTGTTTGGTTAGGTCTCCACGTGTTTTAGGTCTGTTAAATCTGCCCCATCAGTTCCATGCCACTGCCACTGCTGTTGCTCAGGCCACTGCCATCTATCATGGGACAGCCCCCGGTGCCTCTCAATAGGCTTTCTGCCTCCACTTCGTCCCCCCCTATCATTCTTCCAAAAGAAAGCCAGATGAAGGATCTGGAAATAGAATGTGATCATGTCACACGCACACAAGTGAGTGCACTTGCACCGCTGACTTCGAACTTTTCAAGGTGTTCCCAACTCTTTTAGGTAAAGACCAGCCTCTCCTTGAGGCCCATGAAAACTGCCCGGTCTGTTCTCTCTAGCCTCAGTGCATGACACTCGCCTCTGCTCCTGCCACACTGGTCTTCTTTCAGTCTGATGCTCACCAGGTTTCTTTCAGCCCCAGGACCTTTGCACAGGCAGTTCCATCAACTGATGTGTAGCCCACCTCCCCAAAGAAGAGCAGAAAATGCCAGGTCTGCATGCTCTCAGCTTCCCTTGGCTAATGCATGGTTTCACGACCCTGGCCCCATCAGTCAGAAGCACCTGCTGCCAACTGAATCCAGAGCTGGGAAGAAGCAGGGGCCACACATATTCCACTAGAGTGGGTGGGTGACAGCAGGGGCAGTTAAGACCTGTTTGCTGGGGAGTGGCTGCAGCCGTGGTTCTCGTGACAGCGCTCGCATCTTACATTGCTGGTGCAAACCAGTGTCTGTGCCCAGTTGTGGGAGGGGGCTTCCGAGGTGCCTTCACTAGCCCAGAGCAGCAGTGGGATTCAGACCCTCGCTCCTCTCTGCAAAGCCTCCAAGGAGGGCACTTGATGGGATGAGCGCTGGGTGTTATCTGTTGGCAAAATCGAACTTAAATAAAAACAAATTAAAACAAATAAAAAAAAAAGCCTCCAAGCCTGGCCCTCCAGCCCTCTGCAAATGCCTGTGGGACACCCGCCATCCTTCAGCTTATTCCCTTTGTGCTTCCAGCAACCAGTCTGCTTCTGTCATGTGCAACTAAGAACTACGATGGACTAAGGTTCTGCAGAGGCTGTGTGATCTCCCACTGCGTTAGGTAGTCCCTGCCCCGGGCTCAGGGGGGCTGTGGGCTCTTGGAGCTTGGCAGGTCTTTATGCAATCCTTTATCGGCTCTTCTTACTCCAGCCTTCTTTTAACATTGCTGTTTGTTAATAGTTATGAATATTTAGAGGCTTCATATTACTTGTTGGAAACCAGATTGAGAGAAAGGATATGTTTTGAGAAACTGAGAGGAAAAAAGATCTAAAGAAAGAAAGAAAACAACGGAACAGAACCCCAGTGATCTGTGGAACAGTATGACCAAAGGCTTAATGTGTGTATTTGGGATCCTAAGAGAGAAGAGAGAGAATGGGAGGAAAAACTGCTTAAAGAAAAAGTGACATTTTCAAAATTGGGAGCTAGACACAATTTGCAGATTCAACAAGTTCTGTGAGCCCCAAGGAAGAGAAATAAAGAAAAGTCACATGTAGTCGCATCCTGGTCAGAATAATAAATAAAGAGAAAATCTGGAAAACAGTCAGAAAGCAGTACCTTTAGCTAACCTTTAACAAGAACCCCACTGAGTTCTCATCAGAAACAATGGGCATCAAGAGTCAATTGGACTGCATTTTAAAGGGCTGAACAGGGCACTTGGGTGGCTCAGGGTGTGATCCCGGGGTCCTGGGATTGAGTCCCACATCAGGCTTCCCGCAGGGAGCCTGCTCCTCCCTCTGCCTGTGTCTCTGCCTCTCTTTGTGTGTCTCTCATGAATAAATAAATAAAATATTTAAAAAATATATAAAGTGTCATACAACAACAAAAGACAGCTTTCAACTCAGAACTCTCTATCTCTGGGGAAAAGATTATTCAGAAATGAAATTGAAATAAGGACCTTTTCAGAGAAATGAAAGCCAAGAGAATTCCTCAATAGACCTGTGCTAATAGAAATGATAAAGGAGGTCTTTCAATCTAAGGAAACACGATAGTGGAAGGAAAATTTGATTTTGGGGTAGAGATGACGAACACCAGAAATGGTAAACACGTAGGCAAATATTAAAAAAAAAACCCACATACTTGCTTTTGCTTTGTTTTTAATACATATGACTATTTATTTATTTTTAAGATTTTATTTATTTATTTATTTATGTATGTATGTATGTATGATAGACATAGAGAGAGAGAGAGAGAGAGAGAGAGGCAGAGACACAGGAGGAGGGAGAAGCAGGCTCCACGCCGGGAGCCCGATGCGGAACTCGATCCCGGGACTCCAGGATCGCGCCCTGAGTCAAAGGCAGGCGCCAAAGTAGGGATGAGCCTGGCTGAGCCACCCAGGGATCCCACATACTATTATTTAAAGTAAATATTATAATTGCATATTGCAGGTTTTAAAATTTTTTTTTTATATTGCAGGGTTTATACTACAGGTAGACCTAATACACATGGCAACTACAGCATAAGGACTGAGGTAGGCGGGGAATGAATCTATCTGGTGGAAATCTTTTACTTATCTAAAGTAGTACAGTATTGATCACAAGTAGACAAGTGAACAGTTAAGGATATATATATATAGTCTCTAGAGCAACCACAACAAATCAAGGCAAAGTGATAATTTCTTTAAAAAGCAATAGACAGGAGGTGCCCGGGTGGCTCAGTCAGTGAAGCGGCTGCCTTCGGCTCACGTCATGATCCCGGGGTCTTGGGATCCAGCCCTGCGGGCTTTCTGCTCGGCGGGGAGCCTGCTTCTCCTTCTCCCTCTGCCGCTCTATTGCCTTCTCTCAAATAAATAAAACAAATCCTGAACAAAAACAATGGACAAGTGAAAATGGAATTTAAAATAATCATCTCAGGCAGGAAAAGGGGAACATAGGAACAAAGATAGACTAAACGTTTGTGTCCTTACCAAAATTCACACATCACATCCTCAGGCCCAATGAATTAGGAGGTAAGGACTGGGAGGTGATTAGGTCATAGGGAGGAGTCTTTTTTTTTTAATTTTTTTAATTTATTTTTTATTGGTGTTCAATTTACTAACATACAGAATAACCCCCAGTGCCCGTCACCCATTCACTCCCACCCCCCGCCCTCCACACCTTCTACCACCCCTAGTTCGTTTCCCAGAGTTAGCAGTCTTTACGTTCTGTCTCCCTTTCTGATATTTCCCACACATTTCTTCTCCCTTCCCTTATATTCCCTTTCACTATTATTTATATTCCCCAAATGAATGAGAACATATAATGTTTGTCCTTCTCCGACTGACTTACTTCACCCAGCATAATACCCTCCAGTTCCATCCACGTCGAAGCAAATGGTGGGTATTTGTCATTTCTAATGGCTGAGGAATATTCCATTGTATACATAAACCACATCTTCTTTATCCATTCATCTTTCGTTGGACACCGAGGCTCCTTCCACAGTTTGGCTATCGTGGCCATTGCTGCTATAAACATCGGGGTGCAGGTGTCCCGGCGTTTCATTGCATTTGTATCTTTGGGGTAAATCCCCAACAGTGCAATTGCTGGGTTGTAGGGCAGGTATATTTTTAACTCTTTGAGGAACCTCCACACAGTTTTCCAGAGTGGCTGCACCAGTTCACATTCCCACCAACAGTGCAGGAGGGTTCCCCTTTCTCCGCATCCTCTCCAACATGTGTTGTTTCCTGCCTTGTTAATTTGCCCCATTCTCACTGGTGTGAGGTGGGATCTCATTGTGGTTTTGATTTGTATTTCCCTGATGGCAAGTGATGCAGAGCAGTAGGGAGGAGTCTTTGAATGGGATTAGTGCCCTTGTAAGGGAGACTCCAGAGAGGTTCCTCATGCCCTTCGGCCATGTGATGATATGAGAGATGATGAAGAGAAGGTGAGAAGATGGCTGTGTGTTACCTGGGAAGTGGGCTCTCTTCAGATATAGAACGTACCAGAACCTTAATCTTGGATTTCCCAGCCTCCAAAAGTGTGACAAATAAAGGTTTGTTGTTTGTAGGAACCGCAATCTATAGTATTTTGTTATAGCAGCCTGATGAGCCGACAAAGACAGTAAAAGCATATACGTAAAAAAACCCAAAAAACAAAAAAACAAAAAGAAAAAAATAAAAGCATATACATAATTCCTACTATTCAAAAATCATACTCAGTGTTAGTGGGCTACACAGTCGGATTTAAAGGCAGATATTGTCAGAAGAAAGAGCAAGGATTTTGCTATTTCCAAGGGACACAACTTAAAAATGAAGATTCAGATAAGGACGCCTGGGTGGCTCAGTGGTTTAGCATCTGCCTTTGGCTTAGGGGTGATCCTAGGGTCCCCGGGATCGAGTCCCACATCGGGTTCCCTGCAGGGAGCCTGCTTCTCCCTCTGCTTGTCTCTCATGAATAAATGAATAAAATCTTAAAAAATAAAAGAGAGTAAGATATGTTAACGGTAAGAGAATCCCAAATTATATACGATGCAAAGAGTGAGCCTAAGAAAGTGGGAATGGATATATGAATATCAGACAGAAGGCGCTTAAGGTACTTTGACTGTTACCTGACATGAAAGGTAGTGATGATGTAAGGGTCAATCAGCCAGGAACACGTAGAATCGATCAACAGGCTTGCACCCAACAACAGAGCTTCGAAACACATGACAGAGAAGTCGACAGAATAAAGACAGAAACAGGGTCTTGCATAATTATTGGTGGCGATTTTAATATTTCCGCCACAGGGATTGACACCGCCCCATAAGATCTCAATAAAAATATAGAACATTTTGAGGACGTTACCAACCACAGTGGAAAGGCGACTTCAAAAGAAGGAGCCTCGGTGTCCATAGACAGATGAAGGGATCGAGAAGCTGTGGTCTGTGTATAGATGGAATGTTCCTCAGCCATTAGGAACGACAAATACCCACCATTTGCTTCGACGTGGAGGGACCTGGAGGGTATGATGCTGAGTGAAGTGAGTCAATCGGAGAAGGACGATCATCAAATGGTCTCATTCATTTGGGGAATATAAATAATAGTGAAAGGGAATAGGAGGGAAGGGAGAAGAAATGTGTGGGAAATATCAGAAAGGGAGACAGAGCATGAAGACTCCTAACTCTGGGAAACGAAGTAGGGGTGGTGGAAGGGGAGGAGGGCGGGGGTGGGGGTGAGTGGGTGACGGGCACTGAGGGGGGCACTTGGCGGGATGAGCACTGGGTGTTATGCTATATGTTGGCAAATTGAACAGCAATAAAAAAACAATGAAAAAAAAAGGAAATGGGAGCCACGGCCCAGCGGGGCGCAAGGCCTGCCCTCCAGGCCCGGCCGTGGCCTCCTCCCCGACGGCAGGTGCCCGCCCCCCGCTCGCCGCCCCTTCGGGAGCCTCCGGGCCTCGCTCGGCTCCGGGCAGGTGGATACAGTAACACTTGCCGCGTCACGTGCCCGCCCGAGCCAATCATCTGCCGGCTCCACCGACGCCCCGAGAACTTTCTCTCGTGTGCGCCTGGGGGCTTCTGGGAGCTTCCGGAAGCCCTCGAGGCCTTAACGTCGCGCGCGGCGGAGGCTCGGCCTCTTGGTTCCCGGCTGCGCAGCTGAGGCGACCTCTTCAGCGCTTGGCTTCGGCGCGGGCCTGTGGAGCTGTCCAGGACCCGGAGGAAGTAAGCGGCCCCCGGGGCTCGCGTGGGCCCCGCGCTAGGGGGGGGCGGCTGGGGGGCGGGGGGGCCCGCTGAGGGCCGGTGTAGGGCCGCTGTGGGGGGCGATGTAGGGCCGCTATGGGGCCCGCCGGGGGTGGGGGCCGCTGTGGGCCGCGCGGCGGGGTGGGGGCCCGCGAGGGGTGGGGGACGCTGTGGGGGCGGCGGGGTGGGGGCCCGCGGGGGGTGGGGGACGCTGTGGGGGCCGCGCGGCGGGGTGGGGGCCCGCGGGGGGTGGGGGACGCTGTGGGGGCCGCGTGGCGGGGTGGGGGCCCGCGGGGGGTGGGGGACGCTGTGGGGGCCGCGCGGCGGGGTGGGGGCCCGCGGGTGGTGGGGGACGCTGTGGGGGCCGCGTGGCGGCGTGGGGGACGCTGTGGGGGCCGCGTGGCGGGGTGGGGGACGCTGTGGGGGCCGCGCGGTGGGGTGGGGGCCCGCGGGGGGTGGGGGACGCTGTGGGGGCCGCGTGGTGGGGTGGGGGACGCTGTGGGGGCCGCGCGGCGGGGTGGGGGCCCGCGGGGGGTGGGGGACGCTGTGGGGGCGGCGGGGTGGGGGCCCGCGGGTGGTGGGGGACGCTGTGGGGGCTGCGCGGCGGGGTGGGGGACGCTGTGGGGGCCGCGTGGCGGGGTGGGTGGGACGCTGTGGGGGCCGCGCGGCGGGATGGGGGCCCGCGGGGGGTGGGGGACGCTGTGGGGGCCGCGTGGCGGGGTGGGGGGACGCTGTGGGGGCCGCGCGGCGGGGTGGGGGCCCGCCGGGGATGAGGGAGCCATAGCGGCCTGGGGGCCCGCCGGGGGTGGGGGACGCTGTGGGGGCCGCGTGGCGGGGTGGGGGCCCGCGGGGGGTGGGGACGCTGTGGGGGCCGCGTGGCGGGGGTGGGGGGACGCTGTGGGGCCGCGCGGCGGGTGGGGGCCCGCGGGGGGTGGGGGACGCTGTGGGGGGCGGCGGGGTGGGGGCCCGCGGGTGGTGGGGGGACGCTGTGGGGGCTGCGCGGCGGGGTGGGGGACGCTGTGGGGGCCGCGCGGCGGATGGGGGCCCGCGAGGGGTGGGGGACGCTTGTGGGGCCGCGCGGCGGGGTGGGGGCCCGCCGGGGATGAGGGAGCCATAGCGGCCTGGGGGCCCGCCGGGGGTGGGGGGACGCTGTGGGGGCCGCGTGGCGGCGTGGGGGCCTACTGATGGCGGGGCCTGCAGGTCGCCGTGAGGGGCCTCCGGGGTGATGACGCTACGGAGCCTCGTGGCGGCGTGGGGGCTCACTGCGGAGTGGGGGCTGCGTGGCGTGTGGGGTCCCTCCGGGGTATGAGCGAGCCATGGCGGCGTGGGCGCCTGCCGGAGGTGGGGGACGCTGTGGGGGCCCGCCGGGGGTGGAGGACGCTACGGGGGCCGCGCGGCGGTCTGGGGGCCCGCTGGGAGTGGGGGACGCATGGCGGCATCGGGGATGCTACAGGAGCCGCGTGGCGGTGTGGGGGTCCACTGGGGGTGGGAGCCGCATGGCAGTGTGGGGGTCCTCCGGGGATGAGGGACCCATGGCGGCGTGGGGGCCCGCCGGGGGTGGGGGCCGCATGGCGGCGTGGGGAATGCTACGGGGGCTGCGTGGCAGCGTAGCGCCGTGGGGGATGCTGCGGGGGCTGCGTGGCGGCGTGGGGGCCCGCCGGTAGTGGGGGACACTGGGGGTGCCGCGTGGCGGCGTGGAGGCCCGCCGGGGGTGGGGGACGTGTGGCGGCGTGGGGGACCCTACGGGGGCCGTCTGGCAGTGTGGGGGCTCGCTGGCGGTGGGGACCGCAGGGCGCCTGGTGGCCCGCTGGGGGGTGGGGGACGCTGCGAGGGCCACGTGGCGCCGTGGGGGTCTGCCGGGGATGAGGGACCCATGGCGGCGTGGGGGCCTGCTGGGACTGGGGGCCGCCTGGTGGCGTGGGGGCCCGCCGGGAGTTGGGGAGGCTAGGGGTCTGAGTAGCGGCGTGGGGGCTACCCGGGAGTGGGGGACGTTATGGGGGCCGCGTGGCGGCGTGGGGGCCACTATGGGGGCCAGTGTGGGAGCAGAGGGCTCTGGACGGTAGGAAGGGTTGCTGAGAGAAGGTGGGGGCCAAGGGAACGGCACCCCAGTGTTGGGGGCCCCGGAGGCGACCTGCTGGCTGTGAGCGGTCTGGTGCGGGACATTCAGGTGGGGGGGGGGCCCTGGGGTGCTGCGGGAAGGCGGCAGGGCACGATGGCCTAGTGGGGTGCTGAGAGCACGTGAGGGTAGCTTTGGGGCGCTGGGGAGGAAGGCTCCTGAGCGCCGGGGAGGCGGGGGAGCGCTGAGGTGTCCTGGGGGGGACGGGCGGGGGAGGGCCCCCGCTGAGGTGGCCGCAGTGGAGCGGGCTCTGGGACCCCGGAGGCGGGAGGGGAGCTGCGGGGCCTGAGTGGGAAGGCAGGCGGCCTCGGGCCTCTGGCGGGAGGGGGGGCTGCCGGCGGGGCGGGGCGGAGGGCACGGCTGGGGACACAGCCGCTGCAGGCGATGGCGCAAGGCGCGCACGGGGCGAGGCACGCGGCTTCTGGGGGCCACGGAGAGGGGGATGGGCCGCGGGCGGGGACCGTGGGAGGGGAGAGCTCCCCGCGGTGAGGCTGCAGGGGAAGGCTAAGGTCTCGGCCGAGGGGGCGCCCCGCTTCCAGGACGCTAGCGGGCTCCGCCTGCGGGGGGCGCGGGCCGCAGGACGCTCGCTCCTCCGCGGTGGCGCAAACAGGACAGAGCTCGCTGGGGGCGGGGGGGGGGGCGCCTCCGGGGTTCCGGAGGGGCTCTGGGACCCCGCACCCGGAATCCGACGGGCCCGGGTGGCTTCCGTGGGAGATGGCAGAGGGATTTTGGCAGCAGGAGGGGTGAAACCTTGTTCTCGACAGAAACTAGAGTTACGGAACAAGAGTGCTTCGCACCCATATAACACCATATGCTGGGTCGTAAAAAAGTCCGTAAATTTTAAAGGATTGTGCTTTTACGTACTAACCTTTCTGGTCTCGGGGTATTTTATTTAAAATTAAAGATAGGGGCACCTTGCTGGTTCAGTTGGTTAAGCGCCTCACCCTGGCTCAGATCATGAACCCTCGAGTCCTGGGATCGCCCCGCCTCCGGGTCCCCGCTTAGCCTCACTCCTGGCCCCCTCCCCGGCTTGTGCGCACGTGCTCGCTCTCTCAAAGAAATAAAATCTTAAAAAATAAAATGAATCATGATAGGATAGCTTGAAATATTTGGAAACCCATGGCTCAGAGAAGAAAACACGAAGGAACTTAGAAAATATTTCAAACTGAATAATAATAATAAAAAAATACCACTTACCCAATTTACTGAGGCAGCTAAAGAAGCAATGAGAACAAAATGCATTACTCGAAGTACATATATTAGAAAAGAAAAAGGGCATAAAGGTAGTGACCTAATGGTTCATTTAAACAAACTATAAAAAAGGTAAAATAATGCAAAATGAGTTGGCTGAAGAGATACTATACCTAACAGAAGAAATCAGTAATGTAAACCAAATTGGAGGCTTTTAACAAAGCTATATGTTGGGTTTTTATTTTATTGATTTTATTTTTATTTTTATTTTAAAGGTTTTATTTATTCATGAGAGACAGAGGCAGAGACACAGGCAGAAGGAGAAACAGGCTCTCTGCGGGGAGCCCAATGTGGGACTCGATCCCAGGATTCTGGGATCATGACCTGAGCCAAAGGCAGATGCTCAACCACTGAGCCACCCAGGCATCCCCCCTTTTTTTTTAATTAAAGAGAAACAAAACTGCTGAAACCCTAGCGAGTCTAATAAAGAAAAAAAAAAAAGCCACTTAACTGCCAACACCAGGAATGAAAGAGTGCTATCACTACACATCAGACATTAAAAAGAAAATGCAGTGAATATAATGGGAAAGTGTATGCCAAAAATGTGAAAACTGGACATAGTTCTTGGGGTGAAGTAAGCAACTTCCTAAAAGTAATGCCTGGAGCAGTAGAAAATATGACTACTTCTATACGTCCTAAATCAGTGTATTATCAGAAAGGTTTTCTAAAATCAAACAGAATGGAGAGTGGACGCACCACAGGCCACCACCATGAGGGACATGGGGCTTTGGCTATGTGGTAGGAGGTGGGCTGTGTGGTATGAACGTGACTCTCACCCCACTGCACCCACAGACTGAGGCTCACACGGTGACAGTCTGTGTGCACCTGTCCAGTCATTTCTCTCCATTCTCAGGTTTTCAGCAATGGCAGTGCCACTGGCAATACTGCATGACTGGTGCAGGTGGATGGGCGTGAATGCACACCGTTCCTTGCTCATCCTGGGCATCCCAGATGACTGTGAGGAAGAGGAATTCCAGGATGCCGTGAAGGCTGCCCTGTGGCCCCTGGGCAGATACCGAGTGCTGGGCAAAGCATTCAGAAAGGAGCTCGGATCCAGGGTCGCCTTAGTGGAGTTTGCTCAGTATTTAAACCGAAGTTTGATCCCCCGACAAATAGCAGGCAAAGGAGGACCCTGGCCTGTGGTCTTTCTGCCCCAGGCTCCTGATTCAGACTCACAGGATAGACCCGATTTCCCTGCGCAGCCCCAGATGGAAGCAAGGGCCGGCCAGGCAGGTGAGGCAGGAGCTGTAGGTAAAGAAAGGGCTGCAGGTGTCACAGGAGCTGCAAGTGAGGACAGGCGTGAAGGAGAGGAAGGAGCTACAGGTGAGGCAGGAGCTGCAGGTGTGGCAGGAGGTGCAAGTAAGGAAGGGCGTGGAGGTGAGGAAGCTGCAGGTGAGGCAGGAGCAGCAGGTGAGGCAGGAGCTGCAGGTGAGGAAGAAGCCATAGGTGAAGTGGGAGCTGCAAGTGAGGCAGGAGCAGCAGGTGAGGTGGTAGCCGCAGGTGATAAAGGATGTGAAAGTAAGGAAGAAGCTGCAGGTGTGGAAGGAGCTGTAGGTGAGGCAGGAGCTGTAGGTGAGGCAGGAACTGAAGATGAAGGGATAGTGTTAGATGAGGGAGCTGAAGATGCAGGAGCTGTGAGTTTGGTAGGAGAAGATGGAGGAGTACTCGGTGAAGAGGGAGCTGCAGGTGTGGCAGGAACAGGAGGTGAGGCAGGAGCTGCCGGTGAGGCAGGAGTTGCCGGTGAGGCAGGAGCTGCAGGTGTGGCAGGAGCTGTAGGTGAGGCAGGAGTTGCCGGTGAGGCAGGAGCTGCTGGTGTGGCAGAAGATGAAGGGGCAGTGTCTGATGAGGAGGGAGCCGCAGGTGACACAGGAATTGCAGGTGTGCTGGGATCTGTGAGTATGGCAGGAGCAGCAGGGGAGGCGGGCACTGCAGGGGAGGAAGGAGCTGCAGGAGCCGTAGATGAGGGAGGATCCTGGATCCAGCAGTGGGGCCAGGCTTGGCAGCCTGTGCCAGAAGACGCGGCCTACGGGGAATTGAGAACCTTCTCCGGGATGGAAGATCCAGACCAAGAGTCCTTTGAGGTCTGGCTGGAGCACGCCAACGACATGCTGTTCATGTGGCGCCACGTGCCAGAAGGGGAGAGGAGGCGGTGGCTGATGGAAAGCTTGGGGGGCCTCGCGCTCGAGTTCATGTGCGGCCTCCTGGCAGAAAATCCCAACATGCTTGCGCAGGATTGCCTGGCCGCAATGGTCCAGGTGTTCGGAGACAAGGATCCCTGCGTGACCGCACGGCTGAAGTTCCTGACGTGCGCCCAGCGGCCCCAGGAGACTCTGTTTGCCTACGTGATGCGCCTGGAAGGCCTGCTGCAGTCGGCCGTGGAGAAGGGGGCCATCCATCCCACCATCGCGGACCAGGTTCGCGCCAGGCAGGTGCTGATGCGGGCTCGCTCCAACGAGATGCTCCAGAGCAAGCTGAAGAGGATGCGGCTGGAGAGGAGACCACCCGGCTTCCTGGGGATGCTGCGGCTCATCCGCGAGGCCGAGGCGTGGGAGGCCGCCCCAGCTACGGGTGAGCAGTTCCAAGTGGAAGAAGGGCCCCCCGCGTATGTCAGGGTCCTGGCTGTTGTGCCGGCTGCCGCCGCCAGGCAAGAGCTTGCCGAAGCCTCCCCAGCCAACGAAGATGCTTCCCAGGCGGCCCTGGCTCGTCAAGTCCTCACGGAGGGCGCCCCTGCCGGGGCAGGTGAAACCAAGGCCTCCCCAGCCAATGAAGATCGCGCCGAGCCTGCTCCCGCCGACGTAGAGGCCGATGAGGCCGTTCCCGGCACTGCCGAAGCTGGTGGAGCTGCTCCTGAGCCCCACGATGGTGCCAAGGCCACCCCTGCCCCTGGGGAGGCCTCCAAGGTCTTCCTTGCCACTCGGGAAGATGAAGATGCTCCCGCCTCTGCAGGCCTAGGTCAGGGAAGATCCTCAGAGGCCCCTGGGGGCCCCACCCCTGCCCAGATGGGCGCTGCTTCCAGGGTGGGCCCAGGAGGTCCTGGCTGTGGGCCAGAGGGCCTCGCCCAGGCAGGAGACCGGGAGGCTGGGGATCCCCTTGAGGAGGGGCTCAAGCCCATCCCAGATGAGCCAGGAAACGAGGATGGGGCTGGGGGGACGGGCCTCCCCAAGTCCTCCTCAGGCAAATAGGCTCAGAAGGCCCAGGGGCCCCCTCTCCTCTCAGGCTGCCAAGTTCTGGAGGCAGGGGGAGGCCAAGCCAGGGCAGCAGCCTTGCCCCACATGAGGAGCAGGGCTGAGCAAAGGGCCCACCCGGCCCAAACAAATTCCCACGACCCCACCTTCCCAAGGCACCCTAGCCACCACCATTAGCCCTTCCAAGTGACCCAGATGGCCATGCTTGACACCAAATGGGGCGTGGAGAGCTGCCCCCTCCCATGGCAGTACCACCCCAGCCCCAGCCCCAATGCCTGTCAGCTGAGGCAGCCAGCCTGGGAAGCCCCCCAGTGTGGCTCCTGGTCTAGGTGAGGGGCACTTGAAGCCATCTTCCACCCACACTGCACTAGGAGATGTTAGAGGCCGTCTCAAAAGTGCCAGCCTCTTGGGCCTCCCAAGAGGGACACCCTCATTCACTGAACCCCGGGGCACGTTGCCCCATGTTCTGGGAAGCCCACTTGTGTTTCTGTGGGCTCTTCAGTGATTCACGTGTCCAGTTACTCCCCCCCCACTAGTTACCATTTCCATGCAGAACCTTGAGGTGTGCAGGAACCCGCCGTGGGTGTCCTGGCCTCCGGGGCACCCACCTGTCAGCACGGGTGCCGTGAGCTTGTGTCCACCAAGGCTCTGCTCGCTCTCCTTCACTGTGGTGAGCTCAACCTCCGCTTTCTCGGTGTAGATTTAGGCCGAATGCTGCTTGTTCTTGTGGAGACGTGTGTGTGTGTTCTTAACTGAGCAGCTGCCCCCACCCCACCCCGGAGACCCTGACCCAGTTCCAGGAGACGGCGGGACGGACGGAGGAGGGCACGGCTGGTGCTCATCCCTCGTGACCTCCAGAAGGAAGAACTGGCCCAACGACAGAAGTGGCCTGCGGCTGTCTCCATGGGAACTGTGCTATGATGTGCCACCTGTTGTCACTTGTGACTCAGTTTCCTTGGCTTGGCCGAGGGTCCCCTGCTGCCTTTTCCAGCGTCCTGGGACTGTCCCGTGCCGGCCATAGGGCAGGACCAGGCCCCAGCATGTCTGCCAGAGGGGGGGGTGTCCTGGCGTGAGGGGACATGGCCAGCGTCCATCATCCTGGCCAGAGGTTGATCGTGGGGCCCTGGGGAAGGGAGACTGGCAGGAGGGCCATGGGAGGGGGGGACGCGGAGGTCCCTGAGAGGAGGAGGGCCGTGACCTATGGGCTCTAGTGACGGTTAGACATTCCTCTCTCAGTTGTCATTCCCGGTCTTCAATGGTTGCAATATGTTTTCTTTTCAATAAATTTCATTGAATGTTTCAGCCATGTCTCGCCTCTGCTCTGGGCTATGGAGGGAACAACGGTCTACTGGGGCTGGAGGAGGGATCCAGAAAAAGGATTGTCTAGTACCCATGGGAGACTTTTGCAGTGAGAGGGTAGGTGAGGCACTTGGATGAGGAGACTAGGGTATGATCAGGCCTGCCTTCTATTTTATAGGTGAATCTTAAAATTTTGGGGGTTGCATTGGTCCTCATTTTAGGATGGTGTCCCCTTTTCCCTTTCAAAATTGGGAATAATCATGGTTTTCTTTACTAAGCTATTGGGGCCACTGACATCCTGGGACTGAGGTATTGCTTAAGGCGTGCACTGCATGGAGTGGGATCATGCAACAAAGAGCTGTGATGCTTCTAACGCCCATAGCATCCTTGGTGAGAAAGGCAGCATTAAAATGTGATAGGGTTTTTAAAGGATGCCAAGTGTGTTTTAACTTGAGTTGTCCTAAATGTGAAGATCTCACCATGGAACAACATTAACAACACTTGGTGAGCAACTGAGAAAATCTGGACACTTGTGGGGTTTCTAGGAGAATGGGCACCAACATTTTCATAGCACCTCCACTTGCAAACAGACTTGCTGTCAGGAAGAAGAACCAGACCAAGCTACTGAGCTGCACAAGGCCGGTGGACCCACAGTGGCTGGGGGGGTGTTGCTCTCTGAAGGGGTGGTGTTTAGGGATGGGGGTATGACTGGGTTTCACAGTAAGGGCAGCAGGAAGCTGTTGGACCATGTAGGTGAGCCCCATGGGCACTGCTCATGTCTTCTGTCCTAGAAAATTGCTTGATGAGGCTGAGCTCTGCTCACAAGAGGAGCAGAAAATGCCAGGTTGGCGCTCTTTCTGCCTGCCTCGAAGCAAGGGCCTGGGCGTGTGGCGGATGAATCTGGGGCCACGTAGGTTGCACTCGGGTGGGCTGGTGCCAGCAGGGGCAGCGAGGCTTGTGTCCTGGGGAGTGGGCCGGGTCTGTGAGAGGAGCCATAGGAGTGCTTTCACCTGCCCAGCGCAGCAGTGGGATTCAGAGCCTGGCCCTCCAGCCCTCCCCAGGTACCCTGTGACACCTGCCATGCTTCAGCCAACTTTCTCTGGCTTCTGTCAGCTGCGGGGAGATGCGATTGACCAAGACTGCGTGGTACAAGAGCCTCCGAATGACACCTGCTGGAAGAGCACCGGCCGTGGGCACAGGAGAGGATGCTGGTACTGCGCAGCTCCTGCTGGGTGGCTGGGAGCTGGGAAGGCCAGGTGGGAGCCACCGGTGGCGGGCTGCGGGAAAGCAGGTGAGGGGAGCTTAAGGTCTTGGCCCCGGGGTATGGGTCAGTGTGGGTGGGCCTCTGCTTCCTGTTCCGTGGAACGGAGTGCTACCGCTGAAGTCAGGGGGCGTCAGTCGGGGCTGAGCAGCAGGTCACATGCCTGAGAGCCCCTCTCAGGCCCAGGTGAGGCTTGCGTGGGAATTGGAGGAGGAACACACTGGCTGAGCAGACTGCTGGGGGAGCCCCTGTCCCTAGTTCCCCAGAGCCTCTGGTGCCGTACTTGCATCCCAGAGGAGGCGGTCACAGACGTCCCCGCAGGCCTCGATACCCCTGTCCACATTGCCTTCTCATCTCCTTCCGGCGCCCTCTGCCTGGCCCACAGTGCAAGTCCACGTCTGTCTAGCCCTGTCCTGTTGCGGCCTGTACCCTGGGGCAGCTGGTAGAGCCCCGAGGAGTGGAGAGCCGCTGTACCCCCCCAGCCACCCCATTTCCAATGGGCAGGGGACAGGTGCATGGCTGATGGCTAAGGGGCAGACGCTGAGGGAGAGCACTGCCTTCCTTGCAGACCAGTGCAGATGCTGCTGACATCTGACCTGGCCCCAGGCCTATCCGGGTCCCAGCCCATCTCCTGTCTGTAGAGGGGGTGACTGTTCAGCAAAAAGCCACTAGGACTCCATTATGGAATGCCCTGAACCATGAAAAAGAGAGAAGCCTATTGACTGCTTGAGTGGGGGGTGCAGCTTTTTGCTTGCCCTTGGAGGGCACCCAGGAACGGGCCTCAAGCAGCTCAACAGGGGCTCCGTGAGGGGGCCTGAGTCTTGTTCTGCAGACTTATCTGATGGCCTCACTGGGCTTCAGGGGACAAATCCACTGGAGCATGGCTCAAGAGATTCTTCTAGAACCCAGGTCCCCAGGGAGCCAACTTACTTCTTCTGGGTAAGTGGGGATCCTGGCTCAGGGTGGCCTTGAGGGAGAGCTTGGTGAGCCCGTGCTCCAGGGACCACCCTCTGGGCCCCAGAGCTCAGTCTTTTCCAGGTTTAGGGCTGGAGAGGCAGTGCAAGCCCGTTCCCATGATGGCCCACTTCCGTCATTGTCGTGTTAAGTCGCTGCTCTTGCCATCTGGTGCGTTCCAGATGTGCTGGGATCCTGGTGGACTTGGGGAGCTGGCCCAGAGGGCTGCACCAGGAACTTGTGCTTGAGCTGGCTCCGGCGCTGCTGCGGGGCCGGTGCTCCCTGGCCGTGCTCCCTGCGTGGCTGGGCCGGGGCAGTTTCCCCTCCGTGATCCTCTCTCCCAGCCCCGCCCACCAGCACCCACAGAGACAAATGCCCACTGGGCTGTGGGGGGCTGAGGGAGCCTCAGGCACATGTGCTTCTGAAACACAAATGGATGTCCGCTCCCCAGGGTAGACGGGGGATGGAGAGGGGCAGAGGAAGCAGGGAGGCACCCCCAGATATGGGCTAAGCTGCAACTAGTTCTCCCAGAATTCCCTGCTCTTTATGGTCTCGAGTTAGCGCTGGCCATGGGAGAAATTTGCACAAAAATTGGAAGGGAGACATGAAACAAAGGTCACTTACAAATATGCTCAGAACGTCTGGGTAGCACAGTGTTGTTGACCTGATGCTGCCACCAAATCGCCTCCTACCCCTTCCCCGAGTGCTGGGTCACGGGTGAGTGTGGCTCCGTGGGGCCAGGCACTCACCTCCTGCAGGTCACCTGCCTCGTCTCGGTGTGAGGTGGTGGCACGCAGATGTGGCTCCCACTTTGTTCTCACCCCACCCCTGGGCCTCTCACCATCTCCGTCTCCCTGGTGCCAGCTCTGCTGAAATCAGCTCCCAAAGGAACAGTTCCCCTAACTGAGAGGGGGTGATCCCCATGGTACATCACCTGCACCCCTTAGGAAGTGAGGCCTGATCTCGAAGGAGCCTTGGCAGCCCACAGCGTGGGCTCGTACCAGGCCGTCGGCCACCCACCCTGCCCACAGAGACCTCCGTGCCCGGGGCCGCCTTGCCCGGGCCGCCCCCCAGCCCGCGGCTGCTGGCTCCTCGTTGCCCCCCGCTGCGCTCTGTCCTCCTGGCAGCCAGGGCCCGCCGTCGTGCCTCGTGGTCCTTACTGCCGTTGCCTTTTGGGGGCCACTTCAGGCCACGTGCTCTTTAACTTCTTCCCAGGTGAGTGAGAAGCTCCAGTCTCACGCCCTGCTGGGTGCGGGATTAAGAGCAGCTCGGACTCGGGACTGCCCAGGAAGCTGTACCGCGCCCGTCCAGGGGGCCAGAGCCAGGCCAGGAGGCCCTAGTGAGCAGCTCAGCCAGAGGCGGGTGGCGCTGGGGTGCTCCGTGCTCCGGCCGGACTGTCAGCTGCTCGGGCTGGGAAGGACTCTGACTTAATAAAGGAGATCCCTTTGTAGATTGCTGCTCTGAACACTGGGGTGCAGGTGTCCCGGCATTTCAGTGCATCTGCATCTTTGGGGTAAATCCCCAGCAGTGCAATTGCTGGGTCTAGGGCAGGTCTATTTTTAACTGTTTGAGGAACCTCCACACAGTTTCCCAGAGTGGCTGCACCAGGGCACATTCCCACCAACAGTGCAGGAGGGTTCCCCTTTCCCCACATCCTCTCCAGCATTTGTGGTTTCCTGTCTTGTTAATTTTCCCCATTCTCACTGGGGTGAGGTGGGATCTCATTGTGGTCGTGATTTATATTTCCCTGATGCCAAGGGATGCGGAGCATTTTTTCATGTGCTTGTTGGCCATGTGTAGGTCCTCTTTGGAAAATTTTCTGTCCATGTCTTCTGCGCATTTCATGATTGGAGTTTTTGTTTATTGGGTGTTGATTTTGATAAGTTCTTTTTCTTAAGGATTTTTTAAAAAAGATTTTATATATTTATTCATGAGAGAGAGAGGGGCAGAGACACAGGCAGAGGGAGAAGCAGGCTCCCTGCAGGGAGCCCGATGCGGGACTTGATCCCAGGACCCCGGGGTCATGTCCTGAGCCAAAGGGAGGTGCTCAACTGCTGAGCCACCCAGGGGTCCCAATTTTGATAAGTTCTAGATAGATCTTGGATACTAGCCCTTTATCTGGTAGGTCATTTGCAGATATCTTCTCTCGTTCTATAGGTTGTCCTTTAGTTTTGTTGACTGTTTCCTTTGCTGTACAGAAGCTTTTTATCCTGATTAAGTCCCAATAGTTCATTTTTGCTTTTGTTTCTCTTGCCTTCATGGATGTATCTTGCAAGAAGTTGCTGTGGCCAAGTTCAAAAAGGGTGTTGCCTGTGTTCTCCTCTAGGATTCTGATGGATTCTTATCTCACATTCAGATCTTTCAACCATTTTGAGTTCATCTGTGTGTCTGGTGTAAGAGAGTGGTCTAGTTTCCTTCTTCTGCACGTGGATGTCCAATTTTCCCAGCACCATTGATTGAAGAGACTTTTTTTTTCCAGTGGATAGTCTTTCCTGCTTTGTCGAATATTAGTTGACCATAGAGTTGAGGGCCCATTTCTGGATTCTCTATTCTGTTCCATGGATCTGTGTGTGTCTGTTTTTGTGCCAGTACCACACTGTCTTGATGATCACAGCTTTGTAATACAGCCTGAAATCTGGCATTGCGATGCCCCCAGCTTTGGTTTTCTTTTTTAATATTCCTCTGGTTATTCAGGGTCTTTTCTGGTTCCATACAAATCTTAAGATTATTTGTTCCAACTCTGTGAAGAAAGTCCATGGTATTTTGCAATGGAATAAACTCAGCCATCAGAACAGATGAATACCCACCATTTGCTTTGACGTGGATGGAACTGGAGGGGGTTATGCTGAGTGAAATAAGTCAATTGGAGAAGGACAATCATCATATGGTTTCACTCATACGTGGAATATAAAAAATAGTGAAGGAATTATAAGGGAAAGGAGGGGAACTGAGTGGGAAAAAGTAGAGAGGTAGACAAATCGTGAGAGACTCCTAACTCTGGGAAACAAAGGGTTACAGAGGGGGAGGTAGGTGGGGGATGGGGTAACTGGGTGACGGGCACTGAAGAGGGCACTTGATGGGATGAGCACTGGGTGTTATCCTATAAGTTGGCAAATTGAATCCAAATTTTAAAAAGTAAAAATAAATAAAACTTAAAAAAATAAAATCCCTTGGCATTTCCTGTGCTGAAGCAAAAAAAAAAAAAAAAAAAAAAAAAAGATTCCTTCAAGGCCTTGGGCTCTTTTCCTCTGTAGTTGGAGGGGAGAACGATGGGCGGGCTTTGCTTCAAAGACAGCTTCAAAGAGAGAAAACGGCATTGGGAACTGTAACAACCCCAAACCACAGATTAGGACACTCTCCAGCCAAACATTGCCATGTCTGGCCGGGGGTGGGGAGCCAGCTGGGTCAGCCAGGGCTCCCTGGGAATGGAACGAGACTCAGACTGTTCCAAAGTCAAGGAGCACAGTCTGGAAAGTCATAAAAAAAAATAAAAGAAATAGCAAACAAATCTCTGGTTAGACGAATGAAACTTAAGGTCAGGCCTCAGGAGCAGTGGGACATCACTGTGGAGACCCAGTCAGGTACCGTGGGGGCCAGAGACCACGTGGACATGTGGGCAAAATCAAGCACATCCCCAACACACCGTGGGGCCTCTCCATGAACTGGCAACAGCAACAATTGCACAAACAAGAGGATGAAAGGAGCAGGAGTAAACGTTAGCCGAAAGCACACCGCAAGGGAACGTGACACCCAAAGTACAGGAAGAGTCTGGACAACAACCAAAGCGAACCAAAATGCAACAAAGCCTTCCACTGATGTACAGCGATTCCAAAAAACGTGAGTTCTCAAGAGAAAGGTGGATTTAAAGAAGAGATGGGAAATCTCTTGCCATCAGGGAAATACAAATCAAAACCACAATGAGATCCCACCTCACCCCAGTGAGAATGGGGAACATTAACAAGGCAGGAAACCACAAATGTTGGAGAGGATGTGGAGAAAAGGGAACCCTTTTACACTGTTGGTGGGAATGTGACCTGGTGCAGCCACTCTGGAAAACTGTGTGGAGGTTCCTCAGAGAGTTAAAAATAGACCTGCCCTACGACCCAGCAATTGCACTGCTGGGGATTTACCCCAAAGATACAGATGCAGTGAAACGCCGGGACACCTGCACCCCGATGTTTATAGCAGCAATGGCCACGATAGCCCAACTGTGGAAGGAGCCTCGGTGTCCATGACAGATGATGGATAAAGAAGCTGTGGTCTATGTATACAATGGAATATTCCTCAGCCATTAGAAATGGCAAATACCCACCTTTTGCTTCGACATGGAGGGAACTGGAGGGTATTATGCTGGGTGAAGTAAGTCAGTCGGAGAAGAACAAACATTATATGGTCTCATTCATTTGGGGAATACAAAAAATAGTGGAAGGGAATAAAGGGGAAAGGAGAAAAAATGAGTGGGAATTATCAGAAAGGGAGACAGAGTATGAAGACCTAACTCTGGGAAACGAACTAGGGGTGGTAGAAAGGGAGGTGGGCGGGGGGTGGGGGTGAATGGGTGACGGGCACTGGGGGTTATTCTGTATGTTAGTAAATTGAACACCAATAAAAAATAAATTTATAAAAAGAAAAAAAAGAAAGCCGGAGTGCAAAAAATAAATAAAGAAATAAAGAAATAAAGAAGAGATGGTGAGAAAGCAGAAGGAAGCGAAAGGAAGAACTCGGAAAAGAATTGGAAGAGAGGAATACAAAGAGCACTGAGATGTGAAAGCCATCCCAGAGCAGTTCGCACTTGGAGGGAAGGTGACCGCGGGGACCACGTGCACCCTGGTCTCCCGGGGACGTGTCTATAAGTCCTGGACACAATTCGAGAGGGCAGAGGGCCGGAGGGAAGGTGGAAAAGGAAATTCTCCATGTGGATGCGAAAGCGCTGTTCCCGAGAGAGAGCGCAAGGGAAGAGCAAGTTCCATCGACCTTGTGCAGGTCGAAAAGCGGAGTCAAAATGACCATCGGACGATGAAGAGCAATTTAATTAAACAAAGAGCACACAAGCCAAAGAACAAACCCTGGATCCGCGTACGTGCAGGCCTCATATTCCACAAGTGCTGGTTCTGCACGCACACCCGGCCTGCTCTAGGGCACAATGCAAATCTTAGAAACCTTGAGAACGCAGAAGTCCCAACATAACACGAAGCCGGGGTGGAAACCCGAGGGGTGGGACGACGGGCACGGGACAACCTCTTCGTGTGTCAGAGCGGTCACTGGATACCGTGTTGGAACATGAAATTAAGCATAATGTCTCGGGTATTTAAAACCGCTTAGCCTTTTTCATAGTTCCGTTCCTTCACTTTTGTGGGATCTTTTAGGAACTAAGACTTCTAGAGAAACATTTATTACGATTTCAGCAGTTCTTTTCATTTTCTGTTTTTTTCCCCCTTTGTTCACGAATACAAGGAGTGTGATATTTTAGATTCGACATCAGGCATATGCCATGACCCTATTTTTACTGAGATATGATACACATGCCCTTTTCGTGTTCGAGTCCGTGCATTTGGTACTGTATACTCACAAAGTCATGCGGCTGTCATGACCGTCGGCTCCCGGGACTTTTCCGTCCCTCCCAAAGGGGACCCAGTGCCCATTAGCAAGCATCCCCCCATTCCCTGCTCCCCCAGCCCCTGACACCTACTGATCCGTTTGTGTTGCTTATGGATTGGCCTGTTCTGGACATTTCATATCAATGGAATCATACACTCTGCGGCTTTTTGAGTCTGGCTTCTCCTGCTAAGTATACTGGACGATCGTTTGGGGGAATAGTTCTGACTCACCTGCCTGTCCCTGCATCTGTCCACATTTTCCATCATTGCACACCCGGGGCAATGTAAATTGGTGGGGATTTCTGGTTGCTGGGATTTGGGCTGGATTCGATCTCATCTCTGGACTTTTCTGGAACACTTGACTTGTTCCGCCATGCACGTGTCCTCTTGCATTGTCTCCTCGCTGGTTGCCTCATGGTAATCTCTGTCTCCTGCTTATTTATTTAGGAAGTGTTTAGCGTATCCCTTCCATATGCAGTTGGCAAATAGTGAGGACGGGGCCTGGGACACAGTAAGCACCGGGCGGAGTGGACAGGGTCGGTGGCAGGACTGGCAGCAGCAGTCCCTGATGGGTTGGCGGAGGGTGCGAGCTTGTGGTCGAGGAAGAGAGTGGAGTCAAGGACGTGCTTGCTCCTAATCTGGGCTGTTCTCAGGTGGTGAGACGGAAGGGCCCTGGGCTAGTGGGACCAGGAAGCCATTGGACCAGAAGTCATACAATGCCTTACTCAGTGTCCTCTGCTGGAAGTGCCCTCTGCCACTGCAGTGGCATCTACGGCCACAGGCTCCCAGGAGGTCAAGGTGGCTTTCGTGGCTGGCCTGAGGGCACACATGGTTTATATGGGGAAAGAAACAGACTGGAGTCTCAGGAAGCTACTCTTGTATCAGTCTGCCCTTGGAGTGTGTGTATGTTGTGTGTGTGTGTGTGTGAGAGAGAGAGAGAGAGAGAGAGAGAGAGAGAATGGAAGAGAGAGAGAGAGAGAGAGAGAGCGCACTGCCTATAGATGGATTCAGGCGCTCTCTATGGGAAAGCAACACCTTCCAGCGCCCAGTGGGGCCCTCCCATGGTACCACACCTCCTCAGCTCTGGAACTGCGTTGGGCGACAGGGAACAGGCAGGAGGCCAGAGTTACTGCTCCCTTCCCCAGTAGCCTCCCAGTAAGAGATGGGAGAGGGCACTGCAAGCCCTGTCTGCTTCCAAGCAACAACTGCAGAAGCTTGTCTTGGCTTGAAGCTTCCCAATGTGTGCAAAGCGACGCTAGCACTCTCTCCCTTTTTGTGTTTGTGTCTGTCTCTGTCCCTGTCACACACACACACACACACACACACACACACACACACACACACACAAAGCCTACGGGCCCCCGAGGAAGGCTGAGACCCCACTGGGTACAAGGTAACTCTGTGTGGCTTCCGCTCGAAGCCAAGAATGATCTAGCCCTTCCTGTTCAGTTTCCTAGACAACGTGTTTTGTGTAATCACGGTCAAGGCAACGTACGTTTCTGCTGAGAATCAAGGTCCCAGCATAACACGAATTCACCACGGCAACGGCAGACTACTCATCTGACACGGGTGATGGGATTTGCAAGGAAACCACTCCCGGAGTGCTCGTTCCCAGCCTAGCGGTGGAGCCTGCTGGCATGGCCTTTCTGCCCCACAGAATAGGCTCTACCCTAGTGGAATCTGGAATCCACATCCTTAAAAGGCACAGAATCCCCTATAAGTTCAACAGAAGCAATTTGCCATCCCGAGCCAGCGGGGCACATGGTGCCATTGATAACCAACGTGTCACAACAGGAGCCTTCCCTCCTGACCTGGCTTTTTTTTTTTTTTTTTTTTTTTTTTTGCAAACAAATCCCTTTATTGTATAAGCCAGATAGAGCTGGGTTTCTCTTGTCAAGGAAAGCATCCTAACCGTGATCCAAAAACCATAAGTAAAATGCCTTTAGAGCTAACACATTGGAATGTATAGGGAAAGAGTAGGAAAAGTTTTGAAGCCAAGACCAGGTACAACAGAAGCACATTTGGAGGCAGTATGGCTTGATGGTCAGAAAAGAAGGCAGTGAGCATAACTCATGTTCTGTCGCTAGTGTTGGCTGTGAGCTTGGGTAATCCGGGTGACTCTTGTCCTTGGTCCCTATCAACAGAGTAAGACTTGTACTAGATGACTGTTTCCCAGCTCTTTCACCATCAGTAGTTTTTATTATTGGTCCCTCTTGGAGATTTTGGATTTTTAAACATTTCCTGACCTGGCTTTAGCATTTAGGGCCGTCCACAAATTCGTCCGCGTCCCGTTGCCCTTGCGTTTGATGAATGCTGCCACGGGCTCCTCGTGGGCCTACCGGCACCTGCCCCTCGCGGGCCTCAGGTGAATGAGCTCTGACAGACAGTGGTTCTAGAACGAAACTTGTAGTTTAAGATTCAATCCGTTTCCCTGGTGCCCCGAAGCACGACTGTTTCTCGCAACAGCTCTCCCTGCAGCTGGAGTGAGACGCGGAGGGCCTCAGCGTCCAAGAGAGCGGGGCTGTGAGGGCTGTATGTCGGGGCTCTTGGGGCCCTGGGTCGGGCCTCAGGCCTTGAAGGCCAGTTTCAAGTTCCCCTCCCAGGCGAGGGGGGCATCTGGGGGACCTTTGGGGGCATGGCAGTAGTGAGACCCATGGCTCCCTGTTTGTGTCCCCAAGTGCCCCAGCTGGCAAGAAGGTGGCCCACAGGCGGTGGCAGGCATAGTTTGTCAAAAGAATCACAGCCCAGCAGGCCGGCAGCCTCGCTGGCCACCGGGGCCCTTGCCTCCTCAGGCTGGGTCATCTCCTCACATTTGGGACCCCTTCTGCCACAGGCACCTTCCCCCAGGGTCTCCTGCCTTGCCTCTGCTACTGCCTGTGACCTCATAGGCCACCTCTGTCTCACCCACAGGCCTGAGCCTCCCTTGGAGAGGGAGCTCCCTCTGAGGAGCCCAGCTGATCTCTTTTCTACTCGAGGGCACCATTTCCAGGAGCCCTGCCTTGGTGGTTTCTTTTTCTTTCTTTCTTTCTTTCTTTCTTTCTTTCTTTCTTTCTTTCTTTCTTTCTTTCTTTCTTTCTTTCTTTCTTTCTTTCTTCTTTCTTTCTTTCTTTCTTTCTTTCTTTCTTTCTTTCTTTCTTTCTTTCTTTCTGATTTTATTTATTTACTCATGAGAGACACACAGAGAGAGGCAGAGACACAGGCAGAGGGAGAGAGAGGCTCCCTGTGGGGAACCCAATGCAGGACTCGATCCCAGGACCCTGGGATCACACCCTGAGCTGAAGGCAGGTGCTAAACCGCTGAGCCAGCCAGTCAACCCGGTGGTTTCTATTTCAGAACCCCGAGGCCTCCAGGTTGAGAAGTGGCCCTCAGTCAGGGACCATAGTTCCCAGGGTAGGGGACAGGGTGGGGGGTGGCCAGCGGTGACAAGATGTGTCTGGGGTCAGCAGCTCAGCTGATGGAAACCTGTGTTCTTACCTGGGGAGTCCCGTGACTCAGGCTGGGGTGGCCCAGGGAGGGCCCCAGGCAGCTTCTACGGCCACGTGGTCAGGTGATTGAAGCCTCCCTGCTGGGAAAAGCTCTGGAGTCCCCTGCTTTGGTCACCGACTTTCTGAAAGTCACATTCCGTTCAGATCTCAGTGTTCAAGGAAATACCAGAAGCGCCTCGCAGCGCTCTTCCACACTTTAGCCTCAGTTCGCCGTTACCAACCGTGATAGACAGGACCAAAGCGTGGACTATGTTAGGGAAACTGAGGCTCGCATTGGTGAGCGGCGTGCCCGAGATGGCTCGGCCAGAGAGTGGCTCCGCTGTGTGGGGTCTCGTGACAGAGTCCTGCTCTGCTCGGAGCTCCTGTCGCCAGCATGGTCACTTCCTGACCCCACTTCTCTCCTGGAGAGACGCCCCTTCCCCTTTTGTGCCCACAAGCTCTGTGAGGGCCGGAAGGCTTGGCGCCCCGAGGCACCCCCAGCTCTGAGCCTTTGCGTCCTCAGGCCGGGTCACCTGGGAGGTGGGCCTGCAAGGACACCGACACTCACGGAACACCCACTCTGGCCCCCCTGGTCTCGGGGTTTGGGGCACACACCTGGTGCTCGGGGTTTGGGGAGGGACCAGGGAAGCCCCCTGCAGGCCTGGGCCCTGTGCGTGGGCTGCCAGTGACCGCGGAGGAGGTCCCTTGCAAATCGTGGCCGCAGCTGCCTGCCCCAGACTCACGCCCTGCGCGGGGCGGATGGGCACCAAGTGCTGGGCATCCGTCCTCTCCCCACTCCCTCCCTCATCCTCCCCGGACCTTCCACCGGGCCTGTCACCCTTGCGCCTGGAACCTCTTACCTCCGCCTCCTGCCTCAGAAGGGCTGCCACTGCACTCCTTCCCTTGCCCCACATACCACGGGGACAAAAAAGGGGACCGGCACCCTCTTTGCCCTACAGCGTTAACTTCCTGTAGCTGTACTTCTCCCCGTGTGCATAGAACCCGGCCCTTTTAGGCTCACGTCACCTAGTTGGATCCCGGATCCCTCTCGAGTGTCCCTGTTGTTTGTGTCCACCCCCTCCTCCCACGGCTGCCTTGGTTCCCAGCTGTCCAGGCACACCCTGGGCCTGCTGCCGTTGCCCACTCCACCTCTCCCCGCCCCCAGGTGCCTTCTCTGGGCCCACACCTCCTCCTTCCGACCCCCCACCCACCTCTGCTCCTCTGAGACCCCTTGACCTTGATGGGAGACAGTGCCAGTCCCTGCCTCCACCCACCTTTGCCCAGCCTCTTCCAGGCTTCCTTTCTTTGCCACCGGGGATTCCAGGGCTGCCCTCTGACTGCCTCCTCAGCATCCCCGCCTCCCACGTGCCCGCCTATTCATCCCAATTATTGAGCACCAACTGTGTGCCAGGTACTCTGCTAGGTGCTAGTCTATAGCTGGGACATGATGGGCTCCCCACTCTCTGGGATTGAATAGTAGGCTCACAGTTACACGCACGGTTACAAATAGAACTGCCATGTAGGCAAATGTAGCCAGGGAGGAGAAGGGGCAAAGAAACGATCCTGGAGGGGTGACCCTGGTGCTACAGTCTGCGGGAAGAGGAGGACAAGGGTCCTCATCTTTAGCCTGCTGGAGCCATGTGCTCAGCCCTCTCTAGCCAGGGGCCAAATCATGACTGCTAAGTGTACGCGTTAGCTATCGCTGCATAGCAAATTACCACGAACTTAATGGCCTTTAACCAGCACCCATTTATCAGCTCATAGTTCTGTTGATTGAAAGTTCCAGGCAGGACATGGGTGGGTCCTTTTCTCAGGGTCTCAAGGGCTGTAAGTCAAGGTGTTGCCAGGTTGCCTTTTAGTCTGAAGGCTCATGAAAGTCATTGGCCATGTTTGCCTGTTTGTGGCTCTAGGAATGAGGTTCCTGGTTCTTGCAGCCTGTCAGCCAGGGGCTGCGCTTAGCTTCCAAGTGCCATCTGCTTTCTTTCTTTTTTTTTAAGGTTTTATTTATTTATTCATGAAAAAACAGAGAGACAGAGAGGCAGAGATACAGGCAGAGGGAGAGGAGAAGCAGGCTCCATGCAGGGAGCCTGATGTGGGACTCGACCCCGGGTCTCCAGGATCACGCCCTGGGTGGAAGCTGGCGCTAAACCGCTGAGCCACTTGGGCTGCCCTGCCATCTGCTTTCATAGTCATGTGGCCTTCTCCATCTTCAAAGCCAGCAGGAGAATCTTCCTCTCCTTGAATCCCTTTCACGACTTGAGTCTCTGGCTTCCCTGTCTCTGGCTTCTGGATCCAGATTCAAAGGGCTCCTGGGATTAGGTGGTGGGCCTGGCTGCCTATTCAATTTGCAGGCTGGAGCATCACATATGGGGTATAAACCAGGGGGCAGGGAACTTGGGGGAGGTCAAAGAAAATCAAAGCTGAGGGGCACCTGGGTGGCTCAGCGGTTGAGCATCTGCCTTTAGTTCAGGACGTGATCCCAGGGTCCTGGGATCGAGTCCTGCATCAGGCTCCCTTCAGGGAGCCTGTTCCTCCCTCTGCCTGTGTCTCTGTCTCTCTCTCTATGTCTCTCATGAATAAATATATAAAAAATTTTTAAATAATAAAGAAAATAAAAGCTGGACCCTAAAGAGACAAGGATAGACTTTAATTAATAATATGGTACCACAATAGGGAAAAGAGCCCAGTGTAAACTCAACAGAGTTTTGATTCATAGGAGGTGAATGTGGATTTTCAAGGATGAAGGAAGGAGCAGGGAGGGCAGTTAGTGGGCTCAGTAGAGTAAGGGGAGTAAAAATCACAAAGAGCAAGAAGGGGTGGTGAGCCATATGAAGCCTGTCTCAGTTTGCTAACTGGTGCTTCTGGAAGTTAGGCTCCTGACGTCCTACCAAGACTGAGAGCCCCAGGTCTTATCTTCAGATATTGGCTGCAACAAAATGGAAATTCTTTTGGCCACCATGAATTTTATCAGCACGTTAAGGGGGAGTAGGCTCATCCTAGGGACACAGATTTGAGCTGTTTAAAATATGTTAGTGTTTGGTTTAAGTCTTTATAGGCCAAGGGTGAGGCCTGGTCAGGAAGAGGACAATGAGGAGCCTGCCTAGACTTTTACCAAGGCGGGTCTTTGTCAAGGTCATTTAGGAATGTTGCTGACCCGGTGAACCACTCACGGGGGTCTCATTCTGTTTATCAGTGGCTGGTTTAGGCATGGGCATGAATGGATCTGGGTTTGGGGGGCTTATGCAATTTGGAGGACCTTTTATAAGAAAAAGGAGGTAAAATTATAACTACAAAATTGCTAGGCATCATCTCAGGACCCGAGAAGGAGCCTGTGTAGGTGGGGGCCCTGGAGCTTATACAGTCAGTGACGGGGGTAAGGGGGTTCATTGTCACTGGGCCAAGGTCAAGGTGTTGGCATGGCCATGTTCCCTCTGGAGGCTCCAGGGGAAGAATCCATTTTCTGGTCTTTTCCAGCTTCTGGGGCTGCATTCCTTGGCTCGTGGCTCCTTCCTCCCTCATCAAAGCCAGCAGCAAAGCATCTTCAAATCTCTCTGTTTCCATCACACTGCCTTCTTACTTGTCTTTCAAATCATCCTCTTCTAAGATGATACGCATGGTGGCCCACCCGGATGATCTAGGATCACCTCTCCATCTCAAGTCCTTAATCACCTCGGCAGTGCCTTTTGCCATATAAGGTCGTGTTCACAGGTTCCAGGGATTAGAATGTGAACATTTTGGGGGGCCACCACATGTCTCCTGGCCTTGGTCAAATGGGCCCTGAGCAGTTCAGGGAGGGACGGAAGCCTGGGAGCTCAGCCAGGGCAGAGCCGGCCTTCTCTGGAAAATTCTGCTCCCTGCCAGGATTTCTAGCACAATTCAAAAGGAATGTAGGGATTGGGGAACAGGTCGAAAATATTTAATCCCTGCAGCAGCTGAGTCCTGTGTACCTAGGAGTTGATTATGCTTATTTGGGAACATGGAAAGATTGGGAAGGCCCTGGCCCAGCTGGAATCCAATGACCTCAGAATCATAGCCCGTGGAGGGAAAGGCCATGGCAGTCACCTGACTGGGATGAAGTTGGTGAATTGATCAGTCTACTGGAGACTGCCTGGGGCTCAGACAGGCTTGTGGGGTGGCCTCTCATAACTGACTTGTTTCCCATTTTAGCTGCTTTTCCTGCTTCTTCAGGTTAGTAAGCATTAAGCAACGTCTCCTTTGGTACAAAAATTGAGGCCCGTCTTTGGCCTCAGAAGTGCTCTGTGCACACTGTACATCTTGTCCCTCCTGTCAGCTTCGGGTTCTCTGTCACCCTAGTTCAAGGCCCGAGAGTCATTTCTCCCACCTCCTTTTATCTTGCCATTTGGCCGATTCAGTTTTCCCACGTGTCACCTTCTCCATTCACTTTGCTCACATGTCTCCCCTCTCTCCTCCAGACCATTGTGATGGCCTCCTCTGGCTTGCCCGGCCTCCAGGTTGGTCTCCTTCAAGCCCTTTGCCACCCAGAAGCAGAGAGATCCTTGACAAGTGTAAGTTGCTTCTTGCCTCATGCTTAAAGCTGCTCAGTAGCCCCTTGCTGCCCCCAGGGAAGAGGCCACAACTGGCAGTAGCACTAGCCCCAACTTCCCAGCTCTGGAGGCCAGAAGTCTGAGATGGACATGTGGGTGGGGTTGGTTCCTTCTAAGAACTCCAGGGACAGTCTGCTTCTCCATCTTCAGGTAGCAGCAATCCTAAGCATTCTTTGGTTTGTGGCCGTTTCACTCCACTCTCTGCCCTCATGTTCACATGGTCTTCTCCTCTGTTTCTGTCTTTCTTGTCTTCTGTACCTTATGTGGACACTGGTCAGGGGTTTAGGGCCCATCCTAATCCAGGATGATCACATATTGAGATCCTTCACTTAATTGTGCCTATAAAGACCCTTTTCTCAAATAGCTAACATTCCCATCTTTCACGTGGACATGTCTTTTGGGGGACCACCAATCAACTCTTTACAAGAGGTGTATTTGTTTTCTATTGCTGCATAACAAATGACCAAAAACTTAGTGGCTTAAAATGGCACACATTTATTATCTCCCAGTTGCGGAGGTAGGAAAGTGGGCTCAGCTGGTGCTCTGCTCAGGATCCCACCAGGCTGCCATCCAACTGTTGGCTGGCTGTTAATGATGGATTAGAGGAAGTCCAAAAAAAAAAAATC
Organism: Canis lupus dingo; assembly: GCF_003254725.2. NCBI lineage: Eukaryota > Metazoa > Chordata > Mammalia > Carnivora > Canidae > Canis > Canis lupus. The sequence continues at coordinate 121,955,241 of NC_064281.1, read as the reverse complement.
ACCATTAAAGAATTTAAAGCAGTATTAAAAAATTTCCCAGAAAGGGACGTCTGGGTGGCTCAGTGGTTGAATGTCTGCCTTTGGCTCAGGTTGGGATCCTGGGATCCTGGGATCGAGTCCCGCATCGGGCTCCCCACAGGGAGCCTTCTTCTTCCTTTGCCTGTGTCTCTGCCTCTCTCTCTGTGTCTCTCATGAATAAGTAAATAAAATCTTTTAAAAAAATTCCCAGAAAAAAATAGGCTCCAAGCACTTAAAAAAAAACTTTTCTTTTACCAAGATTTCAAGGATTTCCTAATTTATACAAACTATATCAGCTATAAGAAAATGAAGAGAATCTACCAAAATTTATTTTTATAAATCCTGTATAGCATAAAAATGGACAGGTATAGGAAGTTACAGCTTAAAATCCTAAAGAGAATATTTACAAATAGAATTCAATAACTAGGGGATCCCTGGGTGGCGCAGCGGTTTGGCGCCTGCCTTTGGCCCAAGGCGCGATCCTGGAGACCCGGGATCGAGTCCCACGTCGGGCTCCCGGTGCATGGAGCCTGCTTCTCCCTCTGCCTGTGTCTCTGCCTCTCTCTGCCTCTCTCTCTCTCTCTCTGATTATCATAAATAAATAAAAATTAAAAAAAAAAAAAAAAGAATTCAATAACTAAAGCCTCTGGTTTGTACATTTTAAAAGGGTGACTTTTGTGGTGTATAAATTATATCTCAATAAAGTTGTTATGAAAACACTGAATCTGGGACCCCTGGGTGGTTCAGCAGTTGAGCATTTGCCTTCGGCTCAGGATGTGACCCCGGGGTCCTGGGATCGAGTCCTGCACCGGGCTCCCTGCAGGGAGCCTGCTTCTCCCTCTGCCTGTGTCTCTGCCTCTCTCTCTGTGTCTCTCATGAATAAATAAATACAATCTTTTAAAAAATCTTAAAAAAAAGAAAACACTGAATCCCACTGTATATTAAGCCACACACATATTACAACTAAGTAAGATATTTCCCAGGAACACTAGGGTAGTTCAGCATCAGAAAAATGTATCATTGTTATTCAATGCATATCCAACTAAAGGAGAAAAATCATACTGCTGTCTCAATAGGTCCAGAAAAGGCATTAGACATAAATAAATACTTGTACCTGATGAAAATCCTTCTCAAACTGAGAATAGAGACAACTTCCTTAACCTAATAAAGATTAGCTACCAAAACACCTACAGCAGCCATCATAGTTGTTGGAGAATAAATTCCCTCTGCCTGCTACCACCGCCACTGTTTACCTTTGCATTGGAGGCACTAGCCAATGCAATGAGAAAAAGAAATGGGCAGGATGGGGATTTTTAAAAAGGAGACTAAATTATCAGTATTTGAAGATTATTGAATTGTGGATTTTGTATTACAAAAAAGAGAGAAGAGAATCAATGAGCAACTTAATAAAATCAATAAAAACCACACCAAGGTAGCTAGAGGATCAGCAGGTATAAATCATTAATATTCTTAGACACTATTAGTCACTAAGTAGAAAATGAGACAGAGACAAAGGATATACAATTCACAAGAGCAATACCCATGAAAAGGTATCTGTGAGTAAACCTAACGGAAACTGTGTAACACTTTTATGGAGATAATTATCAAACTTATGTGAAGAATGTAAAAGACTGCCTAAGGAGATATTTGAAGAGATATACTATACTCATGAATGAGAAGGCGTGGCATTGCAAATATGACAATTCTTACCCAAATTAAGCTCTGAATTAAATATAAATTCCATATATTTGTGGGAACCTGACAAGCAGATCCTAAACTTTATATGGATGCGTAAAGTGATAAAGATTGTACAGAATAGTTTTCTTTTTTTTTTTTTTTTATTTATTTATGATAGTCACAGAGAGAGAGAGAGGCAGAGACACAGGCAGAGGGAGAAGCAGGCTCCATGCACCGGGAGCCCGACGTGGGATTCGATCCCGGGTCTCCAGGATCGCGCCCTGGGCCAAAGGCAGGCGCCAAACCGCTGCGCCACCCAGGGATCCCATTTTTTTTTTTTTTTTATTTACAGAATAGTTTTCAAAAGAATGAAGAAGAGTACTTGCCTTACCAGATCTTGAGAAAATTTTCAGCATTTGTAATTAAAGCATCCTGATGTAGGCTCAGAAATAGGAGGAGACCCTTATATATCTAGTATATGACAAAAAAGGTGTCATGAACAAGTAGTAAAGAAGAATGTCTTCTGTAAACAGTGATGGGACAATTCAGTGCTCCACATGGACAAAAAGAAAATAAGTTCTTATCTTACTCTCACTTCCAGGGGAGTTAAATATATAAATGTGAAACAGCGAAATTGAAATACCATTAAAATAAATTCCAAGACAAATGGTCTTGTAGTAAGAATTTTCTGAAACATTCTTAAATAAGACATAAAAAGCACAAAGGCAAAGAGCCTACATCCAAGTTAAAAACTGGATTGATGAAAGTCACCATTAACATGGCTTATAACCAAATGACAGACTGGAAGACGATATTACCAGTGTATAAAATAGACAAAGAATTCATTTCGAGACTTTAGAAAGAACTCCTACAGATTAGGAGGAAAATGGCGAATCATACAACAGAAAAATAGGCTGAGATCTAAGCAGAAAATTCATTGAAGAAGAAATAAAAATGACCAACACATCTATAAAAAGATACTAGCTATGATTAGATATCAGGGTAATATAAGGTAAAATATCAGCAAGTTACCATTTCTATTCACCAAATTGACCAAAGAAATTTCAAATGCTGGCAGGGTGCAGAGAAAATGGTATTTATTCTCTTACATTTCTAAGAGGGCTGTAACTTGATGGAGCCGTTCTGTTCTACGAAACAGTTTGACAATAGAAAGTAAAATAAGTGTGAAATCTGTGTGATCCATGCTTGGGCAGCTCTTGTCCACGTAAGCAGGGAGACATACACATGGATTTTCCCTGAGACATTATTTAAATAATAGGGCAAAATTGGAAACAATCCAAACATCCATCAGGAGGAAAATAGAGAAATAAGACATTGTGATTATGTGATGAAATGCTGCACAGCAATCCATTCATTCAACTATATTCCAGTCAGTGAGAAGTCTTGTGTCCTCATGAAACATACACTCTAAAGAGAAGAGGCTGACAATAAACGTGTATGTATAGATTATCAGATGGTGGTAATTGAGAAGAGCTAAGATAAAGCAGGTGTGGGAGGTAGTGTATGAGGGAGGGAACAGTAACAAGCAGGAATATATATATGTATGTCATATATAAGATTAAAAATATATATATATATGTCATATATATGTCAAGTTTATCCTTCAAAGCAGCAATCCCACTTCTAGGAATCTACTCTCAAGATATGCTTTTTAGCAAGATGAAAATGCATATACACAGTGTTATTTATTGCAGCTTTATTTGTACTTGAAAAATATTGGAAACTACCCAGATGTCTAAACATAGAAGAGTGATTGAACAGACTATGGTATATACACACAACAGAGGATTGCACAACTGTAAACAATGAAGAAGCTCTCTGTGAACTGATACCGGGTGGTTTACAGGGGTTCTTGTTGAGTGGAGAAAGTGAAGTGGAAAGTTAATAAACAGTGTGGTGTCTCAGTTAATAAACAGTGTGGTGTCTTTTGTGTAATAAAGAAGGGAAAGGCATCTGCTAAGTGTTACAAAAAGAAACACGAAAAGGATAACCCAGAAAACAAAGAAGTTGTTTATCTACAAGGGGTGGGGGAAAGGGAGCAGAGGGAGTATGGGAAGGAGCTGTATTTCTCTGACTATGCCTTTTTGATAAGTTTTGACTTTTGTGATCATGTTAATGTTCTTCATATTCAGAAAGAAAAAGCAGTAAGAATGGGAGAGGGGAAAAAACTGAGAGCAAACGAACCTGTGTATCAACTGTATACTATAGCCACATTGAAAGGGAAAGAGAACACCACGTAGCTCATAAACACTATTTTTGAAGATTCTTTTGAAAGCTTATTTGACTCTCTACTCTCAGTCTTGGGCAAAGTTGCAGAGGCAAAGGGGATTGCCAAGAAATCCCAAGCTCTTAGTAAGTTTGCTTTTGGTAGTGGGAAGTTGGAAGCAATTCTGAAACTACCTCTGATGTCTCATAGGACTGGGTAAAGGCGTAAACGTGTCATTGTTGGGAATGGGGTTTTCACTGTGGAAGGAGGGAGATACACACAGGAAATGGAGGAAGACAAAAAAGCAGCCTGTGGGGATGGGTGTGGGATGAAGACGCATGCATGTGTGTATGTACACAAACGTATATATGCACATTCCATATATATGGAAATATGTCTATGTGTATACGTTAATTAATTTATTATTTATTTATTTTTATATTTTTAAAGACTTATTTATTTTAGAGGGAGACAGTGAGTGAGCAAGTAGAGGGGAGGGGCAGAGAGAGAGGGAGAGAGAAAATCCCAAGCAGACTCCACGCTGAGCATGGAGCTCAACTTGGGGCTTGATCCCAGGACCCTGAGATCATGACCTGAGCTGAAACTGAGTAGGTCGCTTAACCAACTGAGCCACCCAGGCGCCCCTGCATGTGTGTATACATTTAAGGACATGCGTATAGTTCTAAGCTCCTTCCACTGAAAAAGCCCAGTAGCAACAAGCACACCCAACCATCAGATGTTGCTCCCTGTTACCATTTCTCACTGAAAGAAACCGGGGCTCCTCAGAAAAATGGCTAATCTCAGAACTGGAGCAGTCCTTCCTTGAGTGGTGTGTCAAAAGGACACTGGAGCTAGCCTCAATGAGCTTACACTGGCTAAATCTGGGGCACCTTGAGCACCAAATAAGTAAGGAAAGTAACAAACCATAAACCATTAAAAAATGGAAACTTGTGATTACAAACCAATGACAAAATAAGAGATAAATGAATAAATGAATGTTTGTTTTTGCTTTTGCTGCCCTTGCCTCGGGAGATATATCTCGAAAAATGTTGCTACAGTCAATGTCAGAGAAATTACTCCCTGTGCTCTCTTTAAGGATTTTTATGGATTCAGGTCTCACATTTAGGTCTTTCACCCATTTTGAGTTTATTTTTGTGCCTGGTGAAAGAAAGTGGTCCAGTTTCATCCTTCTTCATTGTGGTTGTCCAGTTTTCCCAATACCATTTGTTGAAGGGACTGTCTTTTTCTCATTGCATATTTTTGTCTCCTTTGTTACAGATTGATTGGCCATATAATCGTGGGCTCATCTCTGAGCTCCCTATTCTGTTCCATCGATCTATGTGTCTATTTTTGTGCCAGTATCATATTTTTTTATTACAGCTTTGTAATATATTTTGAAGTCTGAGATCGTGATCTCTCCAGCTCTGCTCTTCTTTTTTAAAATTGCTTTGTGTGTTTGGGGTCTTTTGTGGTTTCATATACATTTTAGGACAGTTTGTTCTGGTTCTGTGAAAAATGTTTGGGTAACATAGCAATTTTAACAATATTTGCTCTGATCATGCATTATCTTTCCATTACGTTGTGTTGTCTTCAGTTTCTTTCATCAGTGTTTTATACTTTTCAGAGTACAGGTCTTCCACCTCCTTGGTTAAGTTTATTTCCGTGACCGGGGCACTAGGGTGGCTCAGCGGTTGAGCATCTGCCTCCGGTTCAGGTTGTGATCCTGGAGTCCCGAGGTCGAGTCCCGCATCGGGCTATCTGCAGGGAGCCTGCTTCTCCCTCTCTGCCTGTGTCTCTGCCTCTCTCTCTGTCTCTCATGAATAAATAAATAAAATCTTTTTAAAAAGTTTATTCCCAGGTATTTTATTATGTTTGGTACAGTTAGTAAATTGATTGCTTTTTAATTTCTTTTATTAGTGTACAAAAATGCAACAGATTTCTGTATACTGATTTTGTATCCTGTGTATTGTCACATTTGTTGTCTTTCTACCTTGTTTGTTTGAATCAGGAACCAATTGGCATCCATATACTGAAGGATATGTTTTTAGGTTTCTTTTCACCTGCAGGTTCTCCCTCTAGCTCTATTTTTTTCTTGTGATTTATTTGTTGAGAAAACTATATTGTTTCTACCCATGGCCTGGATGTTGATGATTGCATCTCTGTGGGGGTAGTTCAAGGAGTTCTTCTGAACCTGAGATAGTTCCTGTAAATTAGTAGTGGGAATCAGTGGGCTGATCAGATCCAGGTCCAGTTTTTTTTTGCAAGACTAATTCATATATGGAGTGGGGAGACTTTAACAAACCTCTCTCAGTAATTGGCAGATCAAGCACACAAAATATCAGTAAGGATATGAATTTGAATCACTGGCAGCTTAATCTAACGAACAAGTACAGAACATTGCACATTCTTTTGGGCACACATGGAAACTTCACAAAAAACCTGACCATATCCTGGAACCTAAAGCAAGTCTTAACATGTTTCAAAGGATCAAAATTATTCAGAGCATGATCTCCGACCACAGTGTAATTAAGCTAGAAACACGTGAGAAAGGGGGGAGAAAGAACAAAACAGCAGCTTCTGACATTTGCACACTGGCCTGGCACTCACAGCTAGGCCATGTTGTTCTCTTACTGGATATAAACAATCTCACAGAACACCAAACCTCAAACAAGGTTATTCTGAGACCGTGATAAAAAGAGATGAAGCAAGGCTACTTCATGAATTTTTCTAAGCACAGATAAAGCCAAGGTCAATGTGCAACCCACAAATACCAAACATCTCCCTCTTGTTTGGCTAATATGTTTTCCTAATCACAGCTTTAGCCTTGCTATAGTCTGTTCTCCCTATAAAGGAGATTTATTGAGATATTTAATCACAGAATTGCCCTTGCTTTCTGACAGCATCTAGAACAAACCCTTACCTCCCTGGACTCTCCCCAAGAACACATAAAGCCCAGATGTCATTCTTCCTTATACACTCTTTCTGAGACACCCCACGGCTCCACATGGTGTGGTCTCCCTCAGTGCAAAGAGTAATAGGCCCAACTTGTTCACCTATATATGGGTTCCTGGGTGTCTTTGGCATCAGGGAGTTGACACTTCTAACAAAAAGATAATTAGAAAAATTCCCACATGTTTAGAAATGAACACATGCACACTAAAGGGGTGCCTGGATGGCTTGGTGGGTTAAGTGCCTGACTCTTGATTGCGGCTCAGGTCATGATCTCAGGGTCCTGATATTGAGCCTTGCATTGAGTTCCGTGCTCAGCAGGGAGTCTGCCTCTGTCTCTCCCTCCTTCTCTTTCTGCTCCCCCACACTGGCACATGGTCGCTCACTTTCTAGATTAAATAGTTTAATCTTTTTTAAATAAGAGAAATATACATTTAAATAACCTATGGTTCAAAGACAATAACATGATGGAAATTGGGAAATATTTTATTGAATGATTAAAAAATACTACACATCTGAATCAGTAAGTGGTCTGACAGGAAATGGATGGCATATGCAAACTAAGTAATTTGAGGAGAGTTACTTAAAGGGATTGAGGAAGCTCTGTAATGTGTCAACTTGGCTAGCCTGAACTACATTTCCCAGAATTCCCTTTCTTTTAGGTTTCAGTTCAGGTGGTCCTTATGAGACTTATTTATTTATTTAATTATTTATTTATTTATTTATTTGATGGAGTTCAATTTGCCAACATATAACACCCAGTGCTCATCCCACCAAGTGCCCCCCTCAGTGCCCGTCACCCAGTCACCCCAACCCCCCACCCACCTCCCTTTCCACTACCCCTTGTTCGTTTCCCAGAGTTAGGTGTCTCTCATGTTTTGTCACCCCTTGTGAGAGATTCTGATGGAAGATTTGGAGAAGAGAAGGGAGACACAGGTAACTGAGAACATTCTCATAAATAGAAGATAGAAGGAACGAAATAACAAGAAAAATGCAGATAATGCAATAGAACAAATGGATCAAAGGGTTGGACAGACTTTTTTATAGTAGAAGAAGCCTAAATGGCCTATAAATATATGAATGGTACTCAACTTCATTTGCCATTACAGAATTAATAGTACCACGAGATAGTACACACCCACCCACCCACTTTTTGGTGGAAACCAAATAGTCTGAGGATTCTAGGAGTTGGCAAGGCCGTAGAGCAATGGAAACTTTCACATACTGCTGATGGGAGTCTGTGTTGGAAAACTGGTTGGTACTTTGTAGAAAAATTAAAGGCATGCTTCCTCTATAAGCTAGCATTTCACTGCCAAGTGTACACATTCTGGAGAAACTTGAGTACATTGGCAGCAGGAAACAGTGTAAATAGTTGTGATGGGTTCAACAGTGGCCCCCCAAAAGATATGTGCATGACACTTCAACTCCCAGACCCTGTTAATGTGACCTCATTTAGAAAAAGGGTCTTTGCGGTTGTGATTAAGTTAAGGCTCTTGATATGGGTGAGATTCTCCTGCGATATCTCGGTAAGCCTTAAATTCAGTGACAAGTATCCTTATATGAGAAAGGCAGAGGGATATTTGAGATAGACAAAGAGGAGGCCATGTGATCAGAGGCAGAGATTGAAGTGATGTGGTCATAAGCCAAGGACTGACTCCTGTAGCCACCAGAAACTGAAAAAGGCAAGGACGGATTTTCTCCTAGATCTTTCAGAGGGAGCAGAGCCTCACTGACACTTTGATCTTGGACTTCTGGCCTCTAGAACTGAGACAGTGAATTTCTGTTGTTGTAAGCCACCAAGTTCGTGCTGCTTTGTTATGGCAGCCACAGGAAACTAATACAAAGGTTTGCCACCGCATTTGTGTGCTGAAAACAGCCCAAATATCCAGCAGGGAGAGAGTGAGTAAATATACTATGGTAAAGTTATACTGTGGAATACTCTATCAGAATAAAAAGGAATGAATTCTCTATATACTACAGCATGGATACATTTTAAAGGCATAGTGTTGAGTGAAAGAAGCAAGATACGGAATACACATATTAGAATTGCATTTATATAAATTTAAAAGCAGGCAAAATTAAACCATGTTATTTATGAATAGATGTACGTGTAGGTGGCAAAACTCTGATGATTACCCCAGAAGTTAGGGAATTGATTGTGGGGAGACATGCTGGGGGTGGAGAGTGGGGCTCTAGCTCTTTTTTTTTTTTTAACAATTTATTTATTTATTTTATTTATTTATGATAGTCACAGAGAGAGAGAGAGAGAGAGAGGCAGAGACACAGGCAGAGGGAGGAGAAAGGCTCCATGCACCGGGAGCCCGATGTGGGATTCGATCCCGGGTCTCCAGGATCGCGCCCTGGGCCAAAGACAGACGCTAAACCGCTGCGCCACCCAGGGATCCCGGGGCTCTAGCTCTTGATCTGGGGGGTGTTACACAAGTATGTTCTTTCATATAAGATGCAGGAAATGCATGTAAAACATATGATTTACACGTTTTTCTGCATCTGTGCTGTGCTTCACAATTTGAAAAGTTTAACATTAAAAAGCAGAGTTAAAATGATGGCTATTTGTGATGATATGCCTCCTGTGTCTGGAAAATCCAAGAGAATCTACTCTTAAAAAATGTTACCAAGGGGCACCTTGGTGGCTCAGTGGTTGAGCGTCTGCCTTTGGCTCAGGTCGTGATCCTGGGGTCCTGGGATCGAGTCCTGCATCAAGCTCCCTCCTCAGCGGGGAGTCTGCTTCTCCCTCTCCCTCAGCTACTCCCCCTGATTGAGCATATGCATCCTCTCTCTCTCTCTGTTAAATAAATAAATAAAATCTTTAAAAAAAGGGTTACATGGAGTAAGGGGAATACAGTAAGTGGGCTGGTACAAAATCATTCAGATGAATGACAAGTTAGAAGACATAATCAGGGATCCCTGGGTGGCGCAGTGGTTTAGCGCCTGCCTTTGGCTCAGGGCGCGATCCTGGAGACCCGGGATCGAATCCCACGTCGGGCTCCCAGTGCATGGAGCCTGCTTCTCCCTCTGCCTATGTCTCTGCCTCTCTCTCTCTCTCTCTCTCTCTCTCTCTGTGTGACTATCATAAAAATAAATAAAAAAAATTAAAAAAAAGACATAATCGAAGAAAAGCCTCCCTTTAACAAAAAAAGAAATAAAATATGTAGAAATAAATGTAAGAAATATGCAAGATCTATGTAAAGAAATTTTATTTTATTTTTTGTAAAGAAATTTTAAGGGATCCCTGGGTGGCGCAGCGGTTTGGCGCCTGCCTTTGGCCCAGGGCGCGATCCTGGAGACCCGGGATCGAATCCCACGTCGGGCTCCCGGTGCATGGAGCCTGCTTCTCCCTCTGCCTGTGTCTCTGCCTCTCTCTCTCTCTCTGTGTGTGACTATCATAAATAAATAAAAATTAAAAAAAAAAGAAATTTTAAAATGTTCCTCAGGGACATTTTAAAAAAGGCCTGAATGAATGTAAAGATCTACTGTGTCCTCTGAAAAATGTGACTTCATAAAGGTGCAAAATCTCCCTACATCAATCTATAAATTAATACTATCTCAAGTGTTTTATGACAGTCCAATTTCTGGAACTTTTCAGGATTATTCTAACATTAATATAGAAAACTAAAGGAGTGAAACTCACCAGAGATATTCTGAAGGGAAAACTATGAGAGAAACACAAGTCCAATATATTGGATATTAAAACATACTAAAAGGAATCCCTGGGTGGCGCAGCGGTTTAGCGCCTGCCTTTGGCCCAGGGCGCGATCCTGGAGACCCGGGATCGAATCCCACGTCGGGCTCCCGGTGCATGGAGCCTGCTTCTCCCTCTGCCTGTGTCTCTGCCTCTCTCTCTCTGTGTAACTATCATAGATAAATAAAAAAATAAAATAAAAAATAAAATAAAACATACTAAAAGAACAGTAATTAAAAAACAGTGTGGTAGTAGTGTATAAATAGAATGACAGAACAGTAGAAAAAAATAGGTACTTAAAATACACCTAAGTCCAAACAGGAAATTAGTATATGATAAAAATGTTATTTCAGTTCACTGGGGAAAAATGGACACGTAGGTGGCCACCTGGGAAAAGTATAAAGTTGAAACCCTATTCACTAAATTTCAGATGGGCCAGACTTAAAGATTAAAAAAAAATGAAATTCTGGGATCCCTGGGTGGCGCAGCGGTTTGGCGCCTGCCTTTGGCCCAGGGCGCGATCCTGGAGACGCGGGATGGAATCCCACGTCAGGCTCCCGGTGCATGGAGCCTGCTTCTCCCTCTGCCTGTGTCTCTGCCTCTCTCTCTCTCTCTCTCTCTCTGTGACTATCATAAATAAATAAAATCTTTAAAAAAAATTAAAAAAATGAAATTCTAAAAATACTAGAAAACCTGTGTTAGATTTGAAATATGGGGATCCCTGGGTGGCGCAGCGGTTTGGCGCCTGCCTTTGGCCCAGGGCTCGATCCTGGAGTCCCGGGATCGAATCCCATGTCGGGCTCCCGGTGCATGGAGCCTGCTTCTCCCTCTGCCTGTGTCTCTGCCTCTCTCTCTCTCTCTCTGTGACTATCATAAATAAATTTAAAAAAATTAAAAAAAAACTAACATTAAAAAAAATTTGAAATATGATGTTGGAGGAGGAAAGACTTTTTAAACTTAGACCTTAGAGTTTAAACTCTAAGAGTTAAACTTAGACAACTTAGAACTTAGAGGCCAAAAAAACAAAGCTTGGTTCATTCAATACATAAAAACAAGAAGTTTCCTTAATACAAAAATTACTGTTAAAAAGTCCAAGGGAAAAAAAAAAGTCCAAGGAAGATGATAAATCAGAATTATTTGCAACTCATATCAGAGACAAAGGGGCTATTTTTTCTATTATATAAATAGCTCCTACCAAATAGTAAGAAAAATGCCAATAACTCAATAGGGAAATGGGCAAAAGCTAGGAATACAGCTCACAGGAAAGAAATACAAATGACTTCTACATAAGTGAAGTAAAAATCAAAACCATATTGAGATACCGTTTTTCATTTATCAGATGGGCAAAAGTAGAACAGTTTGCTAGCATACGTTATTGGCATGGATGTGGGCAAACAGGCACTCTCTTGCATTGCTCATTGGAGTCGGACCTGGCACAGCTTCTATAAAGCTTACTTTGGTGACATCTACCAAGGTTACAAATGCATATACCTTTTGCCCCAGCACCTCCACATCTAGGAATTTATTCTACAGATATAGCTGCACACATGTGAAATGATAAAGAAATACAGATAGACATTAAAGAGCATGAAGAAACTATGTGCTGATATGGAACCATCTCCACCATACATTGTTAGCTTTCAAAAGGAAGGCAATGGAGTACGTGAATAGTATGCTGGCATTTGTGTAAAACAAGAGCATATGTGTGTGCACGCGCATGTATATGCATAGAATATTGACGGATATTTGTTGAAGCTGGGTGATGGGTACATAGAAGTTAATTATACTATTTGCTTTTTTAATGTGTGTCTGAAGATTTAAATAATATAAAGTAAAAAAATGTACTTAGAATAATGAAAATAAAAAGAATATCTCTAGAGGAGTACACAAGAAACTACTAACCCTGGTTACCTGTGCAGGCACTAAAGCATAGGAACAGTGTTTGATGGAGTAACAGACATGCAACAATGGTTGCTTAAACACAAAGGTGTTTGAAAGGAGGCTGGTTTTGGTTAGTTGCTCGAGGGTATCAAAAGAAAGGTCTTTATCATTTTCTTGCTATTTTTCCTTAATACACCAAGATAGTTGCTGAAGCTCCAGCCATCAAATATGTGTTCCAGGTTGGGAGAGACTAAAAGGGGTAGAAGGGGATCAAAAGAGGGGAAGCGGGCAGCCTGGGTGGCTCAGCAGTTTAGCACCGCCTTCAGCCCAGGGCCTGATCCTGGAGACCCGGGATTGAGTCCCACGTCAGGCTCCCTGCATGGAGCCTGCTTATCCCTCTGCCTGTCTCTCTCTCTCTGTGTCTTTCATGAATAAATTAATAAAATCTTTAAAAAAAAGAGGGGAAGCTCCCAGTAACTCAGCTTCCTGTAAAAAACTTTCCAGAAGCCTTACCCAATAACTTCCACTCTCATTTCATTGGCCACCTTTATCTGCAAGGGAGGCTCGGAAATGTAGTTTTGAAACTTGGCACATTGTTATCCCCAACAAACTCAGAGTCTTGCTACAAAAGAAATCACGAGAAGGGTCAAATAAATGGATAAGAAAAATGCCAGGAAAATACTAACAGAAAAAAGGCGGGTAGAGCAATACTACTACCATGTAAAATAGAATCCAAAGCCAAAAGCTTCCAACGAGACAAATATAAATATTCTTATATAAGATATAAGCCCAAAGAGGTTATGACAGGCATCAACTTTTGTGCCCAACATGGTTTCATAATATATGAAGCAAAAAAACCTGATAGAAGTTCAGAAGGAAATGGGCATAATCAGAGTAGAAGACACTGTACTCCTGTTAGGGATTGACAGGTCAAGGAGACAAAAGGTAAGTAATTTGAGTAACACGAGTCATGAGCTCCACTGACCAGATATGCAGCGTCTGTACAACTGCACCTTACAATCAGATGATACAGCTTCTTGTCAGATGTATATGGGACATTAGCCAGAGGTGGTTATGTATTTCATCACAAAGAAAATCCCAACAAGTTCAAAAGCAGAAATCATACTCATTGAGTCCAAAACATTAAAATTAAAAGTTACTAACCAAAGGAAAGCCCCTGACACTGAAATCAATGACTAATGAAATGAATAAAGACCAAAAAGCCCAGAATAATTGAATAACCAAAATTTAAAAATGCACAAACTCATGGTAATTTTGGTCAAGAGAAAAGAATGCGAAGAAATTAAAAAATATCGTAAGAAAAGGGTGGGTTATAATTTCAGATGCAGATACAATTTTTCTAAGAATTGTAAAAGAATACCAATTACGTACGACTTTGTATGAATGAATTGGAAAATGTAGATGAAATAGATAACTTTCTATGAAAATACAAACGCTAATAATTGGTCAAGAGGTGTTAAAATCAGAATAAACCAATATCCGTGACGTAAAGATAGTCAAAGATCTATCCTTCAAAAGTGCACCAGGCTCAGGTGGTTTTATGGTTAAATTCTACTAAACCTAAAAAGAAATAGGTAATCATATTGTCCAAACCCTTGTTTGCATTGGAAAATATGGAAAGCATTTGAACACATTTTTAAGGCTATTATGGCCCTGATTCCCAAATTAGGCTAAGATCGTAGAGTAAAAGCTCTGTGCAGACCAATCTTACAAAAAGACACTAAATCAGGGGCAACTTGGTGGCTCAGTGGTTGAGCATCTGCCTTCAGCTCAGGTTATGATCCCAGGGTTCTGGGATTGAGCCCCACACTGAGCCCCCCACATCCGGCTTCCTGCTCAGCGGGGAGTCTGCTTCTCCCTCTGCCTCTGTTTGTCCTCCTACTTGTGCTCTCTCGTTCTCTGTCACATAAATTTTTTAAAAAGACACTAAATCATATCCTTTATCATGCCCAAGTAGTGTTTTCCTCAGGGATGCAATGACAAATTAATATCCACAGTTATTAATGTAATTCACTTTATTACTAGTTAAAAAGGAAACATAAATGTATTATCTCAGTTGATGTAGGAACAGCATTTGCTAAAAATCAACACCAATTCATGCTATTCCTGCCACTCTTTTGTAAAGGATTCATCCAGAACAAGAAATACAAGATAAATATACTGGAAGAGGAAAAAAAAAAACCCTAATTATTCAGAGATCTTATGCTCATTTGTCTAGAGAATCTAAAAGAAGGGTCTGGCAAATCATTAGAGCTCGTATGAGAGCTTTTCACAAGCTCTCCCTTCTCAGCAATTAGCAATTAACTAATATGTCATATAAAAAAAACCCCTCCTGGTCTGACATGCAACACAAACTATTGAATGCTTTGGACATAAAAGCAGGCCTGAATAAAAGATGAGATATATTATGTGTTTGGAGAAAAAGACTCAGCTTAGAAATATGTCGGTTCTGCTGAAATTGAGCTATAACTTTGATGTGATCCCAATAAAAATCCCAAGGAGATTTTAAAGGAAACTGATGAGCTGGTTTGTAAATTCATTCCAAAGAGAACTGCACAAGATAGGACAAAAAAGTTTCAAAAGAAAACCCACTAGATATCAGGACATATTATAATGTTATGGTGAATTGAAATAGCATTGATACCAGAATCAGCATACTATTTTTTTAATAATAAATTTATTTTTTATTGGTGTTCAATTTGCCAACATACAGAATAACACCCAGTGCTCATCCCGTCAAGTGCCAGAATCAGCATACTAATTGATAGAATGATAGAAATTCTAGAAACACACAGAAGAAAATTTGGCAATGTAGTATCCATCCATCCATCCATCCATCCATCCATCCATCCATCCCTTCATTCACTTGACAAACAGTGACTGTCTACAATGCATCAGATCCTGTGGAGTGAATAAAACAAAGCCTCTGTTCTCATGGAAGTGTGGAGCTTGTGTTCTATAAATGAATTTGGCATTTCAGTTAGTAGGGGAAAGGATGGTGGGGACAATTGGCAGTCCACATAAGGAAAACAAAACAATAGATTCTAAACAGATATCATAGATGAAAAGAGATTCCTGGGCAGCCCAGGTGGCTCAGCGGTTTAGTACCGCCTTCAGCCCAGGGCGTGATCCTGGAGACCCGGGATCAAGTCCCACGTCGGGCTCCCTGCATGGAGCCTGCTTCTCCCTCTGCCTGTGTCTCTGCCTCTCTCTCTCTGTGTGTCTCTCATGAATGAATAAATAAAATCTTTAAAAAAGCCCTTCATTTAAAAAAAGAAAAGAGATTCCTAACTGATAAAAAATCTAAACCTGATAAAAACCATGAAAAATAAACTATAAAAACAAATTTATAAAGAGGAAACTAGAGAAGTATATCTTTCTAGTCTTTAAATAAAGAGGATGCTATTAAGCAAGGCACAAAATGCAGACACCATAAAAGAAAAACACAATACACTTGACAGCATAAAGAAGGAAAACTATGACTTCTGCATCCCAATAATTAGGTAAAAAAAAGTGGAAGAAAGCATATGCAACATGGACACCAGATGAAGGGCTAATGTCAAGCATATAAAAAACCCTACAAGTCAATGGGACACCTGGGTGGGTCAGTGGTTTAGCACCTGCCTTTGGCCCAGGGCGTGATCCTGGAGTCCCATGTCAGGTCCCTGCATGGAGCCTGCTTCTCCCTCTGCCTCAGTCTCTGCTTCTCTCTCGGTGTCTCTCATGAATAAACAAAAAAAAATCTTAAAAAAAAAACTCCTACAAGTCAATAGGAAAAATGGCAAAGAATAACAACAAGCAGTTTGCAGAGGTGTCAATGCAAATCTATTGGGTGGGGGCTGTTGTGTCCGTCCAGGGCTCCTCTTCCTGGGTGCTGGGTGGCTCAGCTAGACTGTCTCCCAGCCTGCCTGGGGGATAGGTACGGTGGCCATGTGAATAAGAGTTCACAGATGGAATGCCGAGAGTGGGGGTGTGCCCAACTTCTGCCCGGGGTGCTTACCGTGCACGTGCACCATCCTCCTGCCTGCACTTGACAGGATCCAGGGCACAGAGGTGCCTGTGTGGGGAGCCCACCGTGCAGGCAAGGCAATGCCCTCGGGCTGAGCTCCTGGGCCGCCTGCAGTGGGCCAAGGTGAGGCTAGTGCAGATAGCAGGAAGGAGTGCTGTGACACTTTTATAACAATTCAACATCGCCATGGTATCTATTATCTTAAAGATTTACTTATTCACTTTAGAGAGAGAGAGAGAGAGGGCACTGTGGGCAGGCATGTGCCAGTGGGGAGAAGAGCAGAGGGAGAGGGAGAGAAGCCGACTCCCGGCTGAGCATGGATCCTGCCAGGGCGCTTGATCCCATGACCCTGAAATCATGACCTGAGCCGAAATCAAGGGTAGGTTGCTCAACCGACTGAGCCGCCTAGCACCCTCTGATCTCTTTATTGCATTCTGCAAAAGCCTTAGTCCAAAACGGGTGTAGGGAGGTGGTGTCAACTGGTCTTGCGGCACAAATGGGAGGAGAGACAAGATAAAAAGCTGGGGTCCCCAAGTGACTGTGTGCAAGGGAGCTAGCCCTTCAACCCGGACTGCTCAGCTCCCCTTCCGTGAGTAAGAATCCTCAGGCCTCTTTCTCTGAGCCGCTGGCTGCATGCTTGCCGGTCTCTGGCTGCAGCCATCCAGCGCCGCCACCTGACTGCGTTGTCCTCCAGCAATGCTCCTGGCTGTGTCCACGCGGCTTTGTTCCCCCGAGTGAAACCCTGCCAGACCTCGAGATGCGCGTCCAGGAGGGGAAGTGGGAGCACCCTGAGCTGTAATTCAAGCCTCTCTCACAGGCAGCTTCCTTGTGTGATGAGAGCAAGTTGCAGAATAAGCATAGAGTATGAGAAACCCTCCAGGGCGTATGTATACATCCGCATATAGACGTGCAAGACATGTCGGAAAGGCTCTCATTTTGCCAGAATGGAACGAAGCAGAACCTCCAGGGGGTCAGATCTCCAAAGCTGTTTACAACTGTTTCTTTGGTAAATCATCTCTGATCTTGAAATGAGAAAGAATGTGAACGCATGAAGGAAAGAACCAAGTCTTGGAGGAAAAATAAGGGTCTTAACATACATTTGATCTCAAGTAAACAGCCTTCAAACAACACTCTATAAAATGCTTTAGGGAGACAATTGCTGAAAATTTTAAAAGGAATCTTGGTCACAAGGACTGCGAAGGAACTAAACGTAAAGTGTTTTTTGAGATCTGACCAAATTGTCAGTCCTAGGTACGAAGTTCCTTCTGGAAAACACGCTACGGAGACTTTTCTTCTGAAACCCGGTGGGCTGCTCGAAAAGCATCAGGCTGTCATGCACCCGCCGGGGTAGAGCGGGCAAGGACAGTGTGGGAACCCAAGGAACCGGCTGTAGGCAACTGAAGCCACGGCTCCTATACCAGCAGGCGGACCCTGAAAGGTGGAGGGCAGAGTGGATGACAAAACTATAGCAACAGTTGCATCGGGAGAGAGATTTCAGAATTCTCATTGAATTTCAGAAGTTCATTCTCTGATAGTGAGATTTGGCCAAATACATCTCCATGCCTTTTCGTAGCCAGCTGGGTGCCATGAGGCTTCTTGAAGGTCATTCTCCAGGAACCTGCCAACTCCTGCCATCTCCAGCCAGGAGATCCTGCCACCACCCCCGAAGGTGCTGTCCTGCCACACGCAGAGGCCCAGAAGGCCTTGGATCTGGCCGGGTTTCCTGCTCTCTAAGGTGCCAGAGGCCCTTTACCAGGCTCCCCTGGGTCTCCACCTTTCCCAGGGTCTAGGCCGAGCTCTCCCCTCCCGCCGTGTCTCCCCATCTGTAAAGGGGGCCGTCAGGACCCAGCTGGGGGTGTGGGTGTGGGCACAGGAGGTGCCCCAGAGAGTGGGGACTGGGGTCACCCCGCTCCCCAGCTCCCAGGCCCCGTTCAGCAGGCAAGTGTCAGCCTCCTATCCACGCTCCCCCCCCCCCGGCGTGCCCCCCACCTGGACATGCTGCAGGATCCTCTGGGCACACCAGTCCCCCAGCTCCGCGTAGGTTCCCGCCAGCTCCTCGTCCGCCTCCCCGAGCTGGTCCACCAGGTTGAGCAGCATCATGGGCACCGCCATGGACTCAGAGGCAGGGGCCCCCGGGAGACAGGGCCGGCCCAGCCCCGAGGGGTCCTCCCACACCCAGTACACGATCTGATCCATCATCCCCACCGCTTCGTTCTGGGGGGGGAGAAGGGAGGCGAGGGGCGGCCCAGGCCGAGGCTGCGTCCCGTGCAGTGTGGTCCCTTGGGTCCTGACCTGGGCTGGGAGAGCCTCGTCCTCCCACCCATGCACAGGGAGACACCTCCACCAAGGGCCTACTCCGGGCCCGGCCCTGGGTTGGGTGCTGGCCCCCTCGCCCCCGAGGGGTTCTGCTCCACCCTGCCTTGGGCTCCCAGGCAGCGAGCCTGGAAAGCGGGGTGGGGCGGCTTCAGGGCAGAGGGAGCGCTCCCTTCCAGCCAGGGCCGGGTGTGGAGGTTGAGGTATAAAATCAACAGGACCTGCAGATGAGGGGTGGGCGGGTAATTTGCTAATATTGAGCTTGTGCCTTTAGCTTTGTCATTTTTCTAACTGAAGCGTAAGCTGCACCCACAAAAATGTACGAATCTTAGGAGCCCAGCTCGGTGAGTATAGGTCCCACTTATAACATTCTGGCTACTGTCTGGCCTTGAGGGTGAGGATTGTTTCAGCTGCTTTTGGAGTTTGGCACACTGCAGGTGCTCAATAAATGCTCGTTGCAGGAAGGTCAGAAGAGGGGTGAGGCAACGCCAGGATTTTCTGACCTGTCTTGCCTGCAAAGAAAAATTGGGGATCGTGTTTTTTTTTTTTTTTTTTACGTTTTTTTTTTTTTTTTTTTTTTATTTATGATAGTCACAGAGAGAGAGAGAGAGAGAGGGGCAGAGACACAGGCAGAGGGAGAAGCAGGCCCCATGCACCGGGAGCCCGACGTGGGACTCGATCCCGGATCTCCAGGATCGCGCCCCGGGCCAAAGGCAGGCGCCAAACCGCTGCGCCACCCAGGGATCCCCGGATCGTGTTTTTTTTTATTATAGATTTTTAAAATCTTTTAATCAAAGCAATAATAGGACATGCTCAGTGGAAAGAAATTCAAACAGTTCACGGATGTATAAATCACACTGTAAGTGCATAAACCCAAGAGAAGCCCATGTACCCTCACCTCTGAATGTCTGTCCACTCCCCTGCCCCGCATTCATACATCAAAATCCTAACCCCTGATGTGATGGCATCAGGATGTGGGGCTTTTTAGGAGTGATTAGGTCATGAGGGCAGAGCCCCCATGGATGGGATTATTACCCTTAGAAAGAGGACAAACATTATATGGTCTCATTCATTTGGGGAATATAAAAAATAGTGAAAGGGAATAAAGGGGAGAGGAGAAAAAATGAGTGGGAGATATCAGAAAGGGAGACAGAACACGAGAGACTCCTAACTCTGGGAAATGAACTAGGGGTGGTGGAAGGGGAAGTGGGCAGGGGGTGGGGGTGACTGGGTGATGGGCACTGAGGTGGGCACCTGACGGGATGAGCACTGGGTGTTATTCTATATGTTGGCAAATTGAACACCAATAAAAAATAAATTTATAAAAATAAAAAATTAGAAAAAGAGACTGCAGACAGCTCTCTGACCCTTCCATCATGTGAGGACACAGCACAGTGACCGTCATCTAGGAATCAGGAGGCAGGTCCTCCATCAGACGCTGGCTTGGCTGGCGCCTTGGTCTTGGATTTCCCAGCCTCCAGAACCGCGGGCAGTCATTGTTAGGAAGCCACCTTTATGGCAGTTTTCTTATAGCAGCCTGAACACGCTAAGACAATGCCTCTGGCCCTTCCCAGCTGGGGAGTGAGCTGGATACAAGTGGGCTCGGCCCAAGGGCTGTGGGCAATGAGGGAGGCCCAGACGCTGGCCCATGAGGTGGGGGTCTGGGAACTCCCAGAAGAGCAAGACTTCTTGGGGGGTGTCTCAGAGGAGAGTGGTGCTGAAGCCGCTACAGGGCTCCAGAGGGCAGGGGCACTAAGAGAGGGGCAGAGGGGAACATTCTGAAACCCCTACTAGAAGCCTCCAAGGCCCCTAGAGAGAAGCCCCAGGCTGTCCCCTACCCTCTGGGCCCAGTATTAGATGTCCAAACGGACCTGTGGCCTTGAGTTTAGCACAACCAAAGCTTGCCTGAACAGAGCTTGCACACATTTTAAGAAAAAATAGGCGGACTTCTCAGTGGCAAGTACATCATGAAACCAGCAAAGCAGATGAATGCTTCTTTCCCAATAACCGGCACACGAGCAGAGATGGCTGGGTTGGCAGGGGGGTAAGGCAGTACCACAGCTCCTGCCCAGAAACTGCATTTGGGGTAGAAAAATGATTGACAGACCGATGAGGATGGGACCCTGGAGAAAAGATGACACAGGCCTTGCCTGGGAGCCTCCAGGAGACTGGGATGGTGGGCGAAAGCATGGTCCTTTCCAAAATCTTGCTCCTTGCTCTTGCAAGCACATCATGGCCCATGAGGTCCCAACCCAAGCACTCCTGGGGCCCCGTTTGTGCTTGTCCTTCTGGGGCCGGGCAGCTGACTCCACAGCTGAGCCTTGTTTGCATCTGGGAGGGCCAGGAAGCCAGGGGCCTATCCTTGCTACCTGCCTTTTTTGAGGAAATGGTCATTGGAAAGAGGGCCAGCCACCAGCCAAGAGGCCTGACCTCGCCACTCCCACCCTCACCTAGCCCAGAGAGGCTGGCTGGTCCTCAAGTTCCAGAAGCCACTTGTGTCACTCTATCCCCCCTGGTCCCCACAGGAGGAGCTCAGGGTCCAGCTCGGTGTTCTGCTCCCACCTGGAATACAGACTCGAGGGAGAGCCCTAGCCAGGGTGGGAGAAGGTACCTGGCCGAGTGACAGGCCTCTTCTGCCAAGGGGCGGCTCACATTTCCAGGGAAGCCAGCCCTCTCCCATCAGGGCACCTCCTGTCTCCTCCAGGCATCCAGGAAGGGGTGGGGGGCACAAGATAACACCCGGACCCCAGGAAGGGGCAAGAACTTCAGAGCACGGGGGAAGGGGCAAGGGAAGAGCGGTTGACCTAAACTTTTGACAAAAGAAGTCAAGGAACACCAATGCCATTTAACATATATTTATTGAAATCTACTTGATGCAAGGCACTGTGCTAGATCTGGTAGGGGAATCAGACATAAAGGGTCACCCCTGTCTTATAAGAGCTCACAATCTAACGGGGGAGGGGTGGGTGGGGAGGGCAGGGAGGGCGAAGCTCTAGTGCAAGGCTGATTATAGTAAGTGCCGTAAAACAGACAAGTTAAGGAGACCAGGGAGGAATGAGAGAAGAGCGCCAACAACTGAAATATGGACTGGGGCGGGCCCAGCTACTGTTCTTAGATATGCAAAGAGCATTGAAGGCCAAGTTAAAAGAGACCATCTCTAGCTTGGAAAGTAAACACCTACACCGATACAATGATGAGAAGTACAGCACGTGAGTATACTAGTAATAGAGAAATTCCCAATTCCCCACTTTAACAGATTCTCCAGAAGTAGCGAGACTTCCAAAATGAACAACAGGGCGGGTGTTGACTGACACTCGTTTCACGGGACAAACAGGGGATCCGTACAGGCACGGTACCCGGACAGAAAGGCATTGGTCAAACTCGCTGAGAGTAAAAGGCATAGATTTTTACCCATCGGAGCGAACAGAACACAGGACCACATTTAAACAGGTGTTTTCGACCATCAGGTGGGGCTGGGGCCAGGAGCTCGAGCGGGGTGGACCATGAGGAAACCAGCCATGTGATTCTTCTCAGGAGGCGGCCAGGTGGTAAAAGGCCACTGACTCTTGACGGGTTGCAGAAAGCAGAGCCCCCCTCAAGCTGGCTTCGGTCAAGGGAGACTCTGGTGGGGAGACAAACGAACTGGTGAGGGCAACTGCCAGAGATCCAAGAACATAACGAGGCCAGGACTCCGTCGGGGCGCGGGAGTTGAGGCAGCTCTCTGAGTGCTGAGCAGGAGCCCGCAGATCTTCCAACTGGTGTCACCCACGGGGTCGACTCCTCTAAATACCGCGTGGCTCCCTCTGTCTTGTGACACCAACTAGAAACTTCTCTCCCGTGTCTCTTGTTTCCATTTTGCGACAAACAGAGGAACTGAACGGCCCAGCCTGTCGCCTCCAGCCAGCTCTGATGACCAGTTGCTGCCCGAGTCAAGCGTTCAGTTCTGGTTCAACTACTATGGCCTAAAAGTGGGGGGTGAGGGCTGCAGCCCCGAGCCCGTGGAATGCCAACACTGTGACTGGGTGGGGCTCACTGTGGAAATGCAGAAGAGGGTGTGACACAACTAATCAACACAGTTAATCTTAATAAGCAGCAACAATGGTAAACAACAACTTTCATTGAAAAAATGTCAGCAAGTATTCAAAACTGTAATAAAAGCAATGGAAGGTTTCTTTCGGAAAATAAGAAAAGGATCTATTTCTAATGAGAGTCGGCATTCTGTGTAACCCAACTGCTCTTCATTTCCCTTGCAAAAGGAATGTGTGTGATTAGAAAGAAAAAAAACGAAATGAGGTAGATACACAAATGCATAGACGAGCACACACAACAGGAAGCTTGATCACATTTTGCATCTGACGTAGCAGTACACCTACAGAATCCAAGGAATCCACCCCCAAGTTACCAGAGGCAAAAAACGAAACTTGGCACAACTACGGGACACACGTTAAAGCCACGCATGCTTGCGCGGGAGAGAGCACGGACTTCACCCGCAAACACAGTGGCAGAAAAGACGCGGTCTTTAGTGTTAACTCTAGAGGAGGGTTGGTTTTGGAGAAAACGACAGAACCGAGAACGGAAAAACCTCAAGGACGGCACGACTGCCAGGATGCCGTGTCCTGCCTGCTGGGGAGGAATGGAGCGGTGGCGACAACGCTAAGTTCTGAGTTAATACTGTATCTGGATCCTTCATGAAAGCTGGCAAAATGGCTAGTGAACAAGCAAGAAATGGCAGAGTACTTCCAGCGACAGTCGCCAGACTTGCCCCTCGTGAATGTCAGATTCCTTACCGGATGACAGCTGTGTCGAACATGTCCTGACAGCTTGAAAAGAGAAAACGGATGCAGAAGGAAGCAGTGATTTCAGACACAGTTTCACAACTACTGCAAGAACTGAAGCCACAGAGCAAAAGGAGCGGCTATGTAACAAGTGCTGTTGGCTTCTCTCCAGCCTGAGGGTCAGGGTGGAGACGTCACAGAGAGCCACCACTGTGGCCTGGGGGCCACTCCAGAGTACCTTCTGGCTAAGGTCACAGGGGTCACCGTGGGACCCTGCTTCCCAGGATGGGGGCCTGAGAAGCTCTTCCAGATGTGCCTGCCGGGAAGCTCTGCCTCAACCTGGGTGGGCCCATCAGAAGGGTACACTTCCTCCATGGGCCCTCTAGAGGCCCCAGGGGACAGCTGCTGGGAAGTCACACCACAGCCCCAGTGAGGCTGGCTTCCACCTGCAGGTTCTGCAGGTCACTGGGGGTCAGGTTTCTGGCCAGCCCTTGCTGCTGTTCCTCTCGAGGGAGGCTGTTGGAAGGAACAGCCTGACCCCGGGACGATCAGCTTCTATGTATATGCCACATGGGCCATCAGAAGGGCATCATTGCCCTCCAGACCCCTGTTTTATTGCCCCTCCTGGGCATGGCCGCTGAATGTCATAGCTGGGGCCTATTATTGGCCAGCTTCTATCACCGAGACACACACGGCATCAGAGGAGCACGGTTCCTCTCCGAGCCTTTGCTCTGTTGTTCCTCTTAGGTATAGCTGCAGGAGGTAACATCAGAACATGTGGGTGAATTTCCCCCTAGTTGCCCAAAGCAAAAGCCACCAAGCCGACCTCTTTCTGGTTCCAGAGTCACTCACTGAGAGGAGGATGCAATCCACACGACAGCATCAGTTAGGTGAGTCTTCTTATGTTCGAGGAGATGTGTCTTGGGGGGGGGGGATCTGCTGCTCAGGCACTGAATCCATGCTGGGCATGGCCAAAGCTCCCAGAAGCTTGAAGGACAGCCAGCTGCAGCCAAGACATTTGGACCACCCCCCGTTGATCTAGTGGAGGCCCAGCCCTGCTGCTGACAGGTAGGGCTATACTGAGGAACAGTCAGAATGTTCTGGCCAATCCGAGATGGAAGTTTCTCTTGCGTGTCTGCGTGGCCAGGTTGGATAGTCAAGTACTGCCCACAGACATGCACAGAGTCTGCATCTTGGATGAGGAGAGAGCCTGCTTCTCTGGCCCATTCCCATCCAGCCTGCCCACCTGGTGCATCCACCTTCTGGTGGGGCAGGGCTTTCAGCTTTTCATTTGTAATTAAAATTCTAGAAGAAAACATCATCGTATCTAAGTACTGAAGCAATGAAAGTTACGGCTTAACGGACAACGGTGAGTGCTCGGATATGAAAACTTAAAATTCGCACGACAAAAATGTAATAAAACGGCTACAAAGGGCAAAAGCAATAAAACTGGAAAAAAGATAATCACAATCGATCTAGAAAGAACTGCTGTATAAAGTCAATATATCCAAAGGTAACTTGATAACTGGTCAAAGGAGATGAACGTACGATTTGCATGCAAGAAAACGGGAACACGATTTAAGTCATTGCATGAGAGAAAGAAGATGAGACTAGGAGTCAGGAGGCCTGGGTCCATCCCCAGTTCTGGTACTAATGAGCCATAGAATGACAGCAATAATTATGGTGATGACGGCAGATGACCTTCACTGAGGGTGCACCTTCGGGCCAGGCGTGGCGTCGCGGTTCTCACGATAACCTTAGGAGGTAGTCCTGTGATCACCCCTGTTTTACAGAGCCCAAAACGGAGGGCTGGCTCCGTTTGCGGGGAGGCTCACATTCCTGAAAACGAGCCATCAGCTTATACTGGAGTCCTCGAGATGTCCCTGTTACGGGGATGCTCTCTCAACTACTTGAGTTTGAACCAAATAGTGCTGCTTGAGGACAAGACCTATTAGCCCGAAAACAGACCCCAATCGATGCTAGTTTTGGACGCACATGGAAGTCACCAGAATGAATTGGTTTCAGAAAAATGAATGCAAAAGAAATTTAACCCAGATTCAATACTTATTCCTAGGCATATGACCTCACGATGACAAGTTATAGATGCTTCAGAAAAGTCTTTTGAAGGTCATTTTCAGAAAGCAAAACACGTTAAGTGGTTACGTTGTAGAGCTACGGGATGAATTTAAGGAAAACAACAACAGTTGTCCTAATGTAATGTGACCGTGTACTTATGGCTTGGGAGGAAATTTCTAGAGAGGGCCTTGTGCAGGGATTGTCACAGTGCTACGTGGCACACAGCTTGGATGAACGGAAGCCACTGGATGTGCTTTGAAACTGTCGGGTGACTCCAGAGGGGCTACGATGGTGGTGAGGACGGTGAGGACGGTGGTGAGAAACGCACGTGAGGATTTAGAATACGATGGTCTTCGGGAGTGGCGTGAGGGAAAACGGGGGGTATTCTCTAAATTAATATATTATTCTATGCAATATGTGATTTACAGTATGTATGCAGAACTGAATTAATAAATTAAATATTATAAGACCTTTCTTTGAGTGTTCTATTTACATCCCTAAACATTTCTAAATTCAAGTAGGCCAAACGACTTTGGGGCTCTCTTGTCTTCAGGCAAGTTGGGGTCACATGATGTGGCGGCCGTCGCCGACGCGCTCTGCGTCTGGCTCCCGGAGGGGGTGGCTCGGAGAGGCGGGCCGCGAGCCCCCCTCCGCCCCGGCACACGCACGTTTCTCTTCTCTCCCTCTCCGTTTCCAGGCCCGTGGCTTTAAGTACCCTGCAGGGGCTGTAAGCGAGTCAAGCTAGTCAGAATAAATCAGAACGTCATCGAAGCTACTCTCGATAGGCAAAATGGGCAACACGGACAGTTAGAAATTGCTGGTGACGGTATAAATCGGTTCCGACCTCTCTGACGAGAAAATATAGAAGCGCTACAAAAGTGTTCATCTCCTTTGACTCTGCCCTGCCCCTCCCGGGCCTCGCCCCCCGCCCCCTCGCAGGAGGCCGCCGCCCGCCCCGGGGCCGCGTCTAGTCGCGGTGGCTCGGCTGGTGCTTCTGCAGCGCCGAGCGCCGCTTGAACACGCGGCCGCACTCGCTGCACTCGCAGCGCCTCGCTCCGCTGTGGGTCCTGCGGTGGCGACTGAGGCCGGAGCTCCTGCGGAAGGCCTTCCCGCACTTGTCGCACTCGTAGGGCTTCAGTCCGCTGTGGATGCGCCGGTGCTTGATGAGGTCGGACGGGCCGCGGAAGGCCTTGCCGCAGTCGCCGCAGCCGTACGGCCGCTCGCCCGTGTGGATGCGCTGGTGCTCCAGGAGGCTGGAGCTCTGGCGGAAGGCCTTGCCGCACTGGCCGCACTCGTACGGCTTCTCGCCCGTGTGGATGCGGCGGTGCTTGGTGAGCTCCGAGCTCCGGCGGAACAGCTTGCCGCAGTGCGGGCAGCCGTACGGCTTGGCCCCGCTGTGGATGCGCTGGTGCTCGGCCAGGCCGTTGACGCCGCGGAACGACTTGCCGCAGTCGTCGCAGTCGAAGGGCAGGTGGCCCGTGTGCGCGCGCTGGTGCTTGAGAAGCTCCTGGCGGTCCAGGAACTCCCGGGCGCACGCCTTGCAGGCGAACGGCTTTTCGGCCGTGTGCAGCTTCTGATGGCGAAACAGGTGCGTGCTCACTTTGAACGAGCGCCCGCACTCCTCACAGTCAAAGGGCTTCTCTCGGCTGTGCACGCGCAGGTGCTGGCTGAGGCCCGCGTTCTTCTTGAACCGCTTCCCGCACTCCTCGCACTCGAAGGGCTTCGCCTCCCTCTCCACCTGCTCCCTCTTCTCCAGGGCGGCCTCCGGGGCGCGGCTGGGGCCCGGCTGCGGCTCGGCGGCCGCGTGGCTCTTCCGGTGCTCGTTGAACTCGGACGCCCCCCGGAACACGCGCCCACAGTCCGCACACTCCCAGCCCTTGGCCTCGCTGTGAATCCTCTGGTGCTGGACGAGGAGGACCTTCAGCCGGAAGGCGTCCCCACACTCCTTACACGCGAAGTGGTGCTCCATGGGCAGCTCCTGCAGGCCGCCCGCCCGCCCCTCAGGGTCCCGGTTGGCTCTGACCTCAGGGCCGGGCTCGCCGGCCCGCGGGGAGCTCGTGGACGCCATCTCCTGCGGCTGAGCGTCCTCGCCCATCGTCCACCACCGGCTCAGGGCTCAGCCGCGCGCTCCGCTCGGACACCAGCACCGCAAGACGCCGCGCCCTGCAGAGGAGGAGGGACCGAGGTGGCGATCCTCTGTCAAGAATCGCATTCCTCCGGAGACGGCTGGTGACCCTGGGGCCCAAGCACGGCGGGGGTAAGGACGGGGTGCAGGGGACGTTGGGGTCGGGGGACAGCATGGCTGGTGCCCATCCGCCCAGAAGCAAGGACCACAGACGAAAGGGGCATCGACGTCCCTAGGGTCCCACACTCCCTGCCACCAAAGTAGCCCCGAGGAGCTCCCCGCCTTCTACACTGAGAAGGAGCCACAGCCCTCCCCAAAGGCGCAGCGGGCTTTACCCCACGATGTGTTCACTTTTCCGGTTTCTTTCTCCCTCACTCACCAGAATGCTTCGCCCAATCTGCATTAAGGGATGGGCGGTTGCCGGCAGCAGGTGTCCTCACACCAGGGAGGATTCAAAACAGGAACTCCTGCACAGGGAAGAGGGCAGACGACCTTCCTGGGTCAACCTCACTCTTGACAATATGCTATAACAAATCGGCCGCGCAATTTTGGTGTCATTTGTGATTTAAAAAAATTTTTTTTCTAAATGACAGTGTCCAGTTTGTTCTCATTTCTTTGCCAAGGAAGCACTGAGGGGGCTTCTTTGGATGCCATTAGGAAGTGGGAGGGAGCCCTGCTACTCTGAAATGTGGAAAAAAAGGTTGAGGGTGACAAAACCCTTTGGGTTTTCTTCCAGCCAATCCCCAACGTGGGGGGCATAGGCCCCCGGAAGGCAAGCTTGTGTAGGCCTACTCCAGGTGGCCCTCATCCCACACCCAGCCGTGGAGGACCATTCAGCTGTGAGAAGTGGTGAAGGGCTGGGGCATCCTTACCCAGAGGTTGCACTCCTGCAATATGCCAACATCCTCCTCTCACTGTCCAGTCTCAGCCACTCCTTTTGTGAGGTACTGTGCCACGTCATCAAATGTCACTGAATCCTGAAAGAATTCCCAGGGATAAGTAGTCCTTCTAACTACTCTAGAATGAGGCAGGGGCAGTACTAGTAAGAGCAGGGATAAGAGGCAAGGGTCTGCAGTGGTGTGTGTTTTGCTAGCATGGAGATTGAAGCATAAGCCTCAAGAAGTCCTGGAAAGAGAATCTGACCAAGCATCACAAGACCTGGGCCAGGGCCCGGGCCTCCCACTGTCTTCCCAAGGGACCTCGGCTCAATCGCTTTCCTGGACTGAAATGCAGCTCTCCACCCCCAGCTCAATGGGAATTACAACCCCAGCAGGCATCCATTTCTCTGTAGACTCTGAGGAAGAAAGCAGAGGGAGGGAAGGCAGAAGCTGGAGTTCTGGTCCTGTAGTATGTCATGCTGGGAAAACACATACAGGCCAAGGCCAGA
This sequence comes from Canis lupus dingo, assembly GCF_003254725.2. Lineage (NCBI taxonomy): Eukaryota > Metazoa > Chordata > Mammalia > Carnivora > Canidae > Canis > Canis lupus. Next base: position 121,926,083 of record NC_064281.1, on the reverse strand, counting down.
ATCAGGGAGCAGTGACAGATTCCTAACCAGGCAGAGAGAAGCACAGCTCACCTGGGCCTCAAGTATTTCAAGAGGGCCTGCCAGGACCTGGTTTCCAGGGGGTCCATCCTAAGAAAGGGCAAGACTCTGAGGGGCAGGCAGAGCTAAGGGAAGTGAAAAGAGCCATGAGTGACAGCTACCCTGCCTTTGAGCTCCCTAGGACAAGCCTAGTGGTTTCCTTTTCCCTGGTTTTAAAACTTATTCAGGCTTCGCTTGCACTGCAGCTGAGTGACAAGCCGGAGCATGAGCGTACCTAAGAAAACATACCCCAAACACTGGGGAGAATAGGCTGGCAAAGAATTAATACAGGCAGGCCAGAGAGAACCCAGAGAAGACAAACAAATGTTAGCCCAGAAACGGCCCAGAGAATATAGACACAGATGGATAGCCAATGGCAGCGAGACTGGCTCTCTGAGGCAGGCTGGCCACAGGCCTCTTAGCAGCCAGCCCCAAAGAGGTCAATGCTACCACTGCGCAGGAAGGAAGTGTCCCCAGAAGAGTATCAGAAGAAATAACTAAGTGACAAGTGAAAGATCTTTCCAACTTTGGAAGGGTGACAAAAAAAAACGGGGCCACTGAAAGGAAGATGGGCAACGAAAGAGCAGGATCCAGGTCTTGTTGGCCAGAGGCCAGGCCCTTTAAGGTTCACAGCCCACCCAACTGAAACAATCAAGTAGGTGACAGTGAGACAGGTGCACACAAGAGCATTTCTGCGAAATATATGCCAAAATGAAAAGTTAAACAAAACAGCTAGAAAAAGAAGCCTCAAAGATCTTCAAACACAAAGTTGCTGAATAAAAGATCTGAACAGTATGAACAATTTACCTTTTTCTTCCAGATTGCAAAATATGTGAAATGTTATAATTATATGACCACAAATGTATGTGCCTTATATAGGCCTCCTGTTTCGGCAAATTCAAAGAAACAGGAGGAACACAGTTTCTGTTCTGATGGCCGGTCAATTCAATTCCATTCATAACTAAGTGAAAAGGAGGCATTCTTATACTAGCTCACGGAGTAGAAAACCCAGACGCTCCAGAAAGACTTTTACACAAAATTAGATATTATATTAAAAGGGATAGACAGACACTTCTACTTCTGGCCATGATATTATAACAAGGAACAGACAATGTCCTGCCATAAACAAGTATAAAACTGGACAAAATGAATGTGAAACAAGTTTTCAGACACTGAACAGCAGGAAGTGCAGGATCACCATCTCTCGAGAGAAACAACTGAGGTGAGAGCCTTATCGTGGCCCTGGCTCTGCCTGGAGGCAATTTCCAGACTGAGTGCAGGGAAGGTGGACTCAAATAGAGCCTGGTGGCTTCATCAAGACACAGACTAGCATTAAGAGCAGCTGAGGCAGCTAGAAGTTGTAGAGCAGAGTTCCAGAAAGGAGGGAACTTCGCAGGAAAAAAAGAGCTCCAAAAAAAAAAAAATCAGCATAAGGCTCCCCTTGAGCCTTTTCTGACTCCTAAGCCACACATACATAATAACACTCCCAAAGGCTAGGAAAAGAATGGCCAGGAAGCTTTAGGCTGAACAATCAGAGGACACACACAGGTAGGGAGATGTTCAGAGTCCAAGCAACCAGAGTAGGGAGTCCTCCAGGATCACCTGGGACATTCAGTTGGGAATCAGAGGAGCCATGCTTTAGCAGTAGGACTTATAATAGACTCCTGAAGCCACAGCTACCCTGAACCTGCTCTAGAAAAGCTTAAAAATAGGCCTCAATGTGATGAAGCTGTTCCACAAATAACTACTTTCCAAAACAAAGTCCAACACTCTTCAAAGAGAAACAACAGAATCTAGACACTCAATGATATAATCTCTATGATGCCCAACATCCAATAAAAAATTACTGAAATGTCAAGAACCAGGAAAATGTGACCCATGGCAAGGAAACTCAGGTCAACAGAAACACTCAAAAATGATTATTGGTAGAACTTACAGAGAAGGATAATGGCTAGTTTAACTACGCATGAATATTGAAAGAAAAACAAACATAATGAAAAAAATGGACAATATAAACAAGATCCAAATGGGACTTCTGGGGGTGAAAACTATAACAGTTAAAATGAAAATTTCACCGGGTGTGATTAACATCAGATTAGACACAATGACTCCCCCTCCCCCCAAAAAAGACTAGAGGATAGAAAATAGAGACTATACCAAATGAAGATCAAAAAGAAAAAAAGATATTTAAAAAAACAGTCTCAGTGACTTGGGCATAACAGAAAATTGTCTAACACACATATAACTGGAATCTGAAAAGATGAGGAAAAGAGGGAGATGATAAAAATATAGTTGAAGAAATAAGTTGAAATTTTTTCCCCAAATTTGATGAAAACTAGATTCAAGAAATAGGCCCAACCAAACCCTATCAAGACTAAACAGATGACAAAACTAAAAAAACCACACACGTACACCAAAACACATCATAATGAAATTGCTGAAAACCAGTGATAAAGAGAAAAATCTTAGGGCAGCCAGGGGTGGGTGGGGGGAGGGGAGAGGAGGGGAACCCCGTGATAAACAAGAGGAGCAAAGATAAGAGTAACTGCAGACTTCTTATCAGAAAATGTCCAAGCCAGTAAACAATTGAATGACATTTTTAAAGTGCTAAAGGAAAAAAAGAACCCTGTCAACCTAGAATTCGATATTCAGAGAAAATACTCTTCAAAAATGAGGGCAAAATAAAACTTTTTCAGACAAAAAGCTAAGAGAATTGGTCACCGGCAGACATGTACTATGAGACATATTAAAGTTCTTCAGGTGGGGCAGCCTGGGTGGCTCAATGGTTTAGCACTGCCTTTGGCCCAGGGCATGATCCTGGAGACCCAGGATCGAGTCCCACATTGGGCTCCCTGCATGGAGCCTGCTTCTCCCTCTGCCTGTGTCTCTGCCTCTCTCTCCCTCTCTCTCTCTCTCTGTGTGTCTCTCATGAATAAATAAATAAAATCTTTTAAAAAAAGTTCTTCAGGTGAAGGAAAATGATACCAGGTGGAAACTTGGATCAACACAAAGGAATGAAGACCAGGAATGTAAAACACTTTTACCCCCTTTACTTTTAAATCTTTTAAAAAATAACTGACCATTAAAAGCAAAAATAATAATAAGGTACTATGGGGTTTATAACATACATATAAGTAAAACATGATTGTGTGTTTTAAGAAGCCCTCTGAGACTCTGGTGCATGCTAAGCCAGGAGTGGAAATAAAATACAACTCTAAAAAATAATCCAAAAGAAGAAAAGTAAAGAAACGAAGGAAAAAGAACAGATGGGACAAACAGAAACAAATATCAAGATGGCAAACTTAAATCCAACCACATGGATAATTAAGTTAAATGTAAATGGGCTAAACACTCCAAATGAAAGGGAGAGATTATTGGACTATATTAAAAACAATACTCAGCTCTATGCTGTCTGTAAGAAACTTTTAGATGTAAAGACTTTACCTGTAAAGACATAGATAGGTGAAAAGTAAAAGGGTGGAAAACAATATACTATAGGTCTAAATAATCCCAATGTCAAAAATAAGAGGCGGGAGTGAATGATGAATGTGGCTCAGAGCTCTGGAGACCTTACTGAAGAGTCCTAGAACTTAGAGCAGGAGAAAACCGGAGTGCTTGAATATAAAATCAACAAGTGGTAGAAAACAAGAAAAAAAGAAAGAAAAATGAAAAAAAAATCAACAGGTGGCTAATACGGATGACACAGATTAAAAAAATGCAAATCCTTCATAGAAGATACAGACAGACAGTAACTTTATTGAAAAAAAATCCAAAGTGAGTAGGGGAAGGGGAGAGAACAGCTAAATATATATTAACATTTTAGGAGAAAAAAGGAATAAACAGAGTGACTTGTAGCTAAAGTAAGCACACCTGTACTGTAATGTGCGCCATACTGGGGTAGAGTCTAGATTTAGCAAGGTCTTCTGCTTTCTGTTTCTGTACCTTGTGAATTTTTAGGAACCAAGCTGCATTTCTTTAGTAATCAGAAAAGAATAAAAATTTACAAAGATTTGGGTAGGCTTTAGATAAGAAAGATTCTCAGCTTGGGAGAGAGCAGGGTTGAGGCCAAGGAGACAATGGGGAATGGGCCTCGAAGCTGAGCAACATCCTGAGGTACCCACATGGGAAGGGCAGACACAGAGGAGAGAGGCTGATAAGAATGTGTGGGCAGTCCCAGAAAGCTTAGAGATAGGACCCTGGGGAAGGGACTTCCTGGGCTCGTCTCCCCAGGCTCAGTGCCGCGGGTGAGTGTGAGCGGAAGGCCTCCTTTGGTCTCAACATCCACAGGAGCCCCACTCCCACCTTTAACCCAGTGCCCAGCACAGGTGCTTCACTGGTGTGAGTGAAGCCCCAGGTACCTAGCAGCCAAGGCCTCTGTGTCCCACTGTCACCTGGGGAGGGTCCCCTCTGAGCAGCTGGATTCTTCCCGGGATGAATGTGAAGTCTGCTTTGGCTTTGGCTTCCAGTACAAAACAAACTGGTCATCGATTACTTACACAATTCAAGAAAACTCACTTCGAGGGAATGGACAGAACAACTCACATTTACCTTCTGAAAAAGATGGCCTGTTATAAACTGGTCTCACCGTCCTCAAGCCAGAGCCTAAGACCCTGGCCCAGCCCACTGGACCCAAATCCTGCACCCCACATCTCAGTCATCCCTTCCAGACACTCTAGCATTTGCTCTGTCCTGAAGATGCCAAGGTGATGCCCCTCAGGGCTCTGAACACGCCACAGGTAGTTCTTTGCTAAGAATTCAGGCCTCATTCAAGTATCCCCTCCTCAAAGTGTCTTCAGTCTTGAGCCCGATCAAGGTTCATTTATAACACTTTTCACTACCTAAAAATCATCCTCTGAAATGAAATTGTCTTCACTGGGCTCCCCAGGAGAAATGTCACCTCCCACAGAAAAGAGGCCTTCTCTCTCTTGGTCATCCCTGGGTCCCCAGCATCTGCAGGAGCTCCTGGCACTGAGTGGACATGGGATAAACTGTAGGGGGAAGGCCTGTTAAATGGAGCAAACCTCTAGTTACAGAGCACCTACCACGTGTTTGGTACTGTGCTTCCCCCTTCACATAATTTAATTACTGCAACCTATAGTTATCACTACCTCCATTTTATACAGAAGGAAGTCATGGATCTAAGAGGTTAAGTAACTTGCCTAAGGTCCAGCTTCCAAGATCTAAGACTTTTCGAGCCACACCAAAGAAAAGAAATATGCAGCCCTCTAACACTAGGTCAGACCCAGAGAATAGGCAGTTCTTGAATGTCCTCATAGCCTAATGGTATATATGGGCTTTGGGGACTGGCTTTAAATCATCCGACTGATATACAGACCCTCACTGGGCAATAGTCACACATATCATTCTCTCTCTTACACACTCATACACAGTTCTTCAAGCCACCCATGGTTAATTGAGCACATCCTCCTGAAGTGTTCTAATTGAGCAGATCCTATTGAAGTGTTTTTGCTTAATTGGCATGATTAACTGCTGATATCCTGAAGCCACAACCCCCAAGTGAATGATTATCCTTTCCCTCGTAGCAACAGGAGTGGCCCTTCCTGTCCAAGGCTTGCCCAGGGGACCTAACCCAAGAGAACTTCAGATCACCACCCACAGTAACAGCACTCATGATAGACAGGGATCATTTACAAAGTTCTCACAAAAAAGGAGGGAAAAAGTGAGCCCTGCTTTCAGAAAAGGAGCCAAATTCTGTATTATTAACCAAGTGTATTGGGTAAAACCTTTAGGAGACAGAAAGGAAAGGAAAGATCATTAAAAAAGATTAAATACACATTAACCCCCACTGTAGTTAACAGTAAAATGATCACCAATCCCGAAGATCATCCGATCACTTAGAAGCCATGCCATACAATCGCTCTACTTTGAAATGGTGGAACTGATCTGGAAAAGAAGCTGGATGCTGTGACAAAAGTGACAAATACAGATGTCCACCGCCTTCCAAGAGTGGACTTTCAGGGGTCAAGGGCAAAGCAATTCCAGGAAGAACAGGAAACCATAGTAATGCACCTGATGGGTACAGAGGGTGAGGCTGACCTTGACTGTAAGGCACTTTCATTCACCCAAGTCTCATAAGGGGCACTCCTACACCCACCCAGGAAATGGCAGTTTGGAGAAAGATTAAGGGAAAACAAATCTCTGCCTCTTAATATAAATATTATCTGCCTTCTTTTTTTTATTATCTGCCTTCTTTAAGTGGGATCTGAAGTAGTCTAATGACTGTACACTTCCGGAGAGTAAAGGCCCTATCAAAGGTTGACTTCGGATTCCACCCCGGACTAAGCGAAGTGCCACAGACACTAGCTGTTCGAAGAACACAGTGAGATCCTCTCGACGCTAACCCACTGCCTGACAATCAAAAATCATGGACTCTACAACATGAGAGCTCATGTGAGCATAGAAATGTTTCCGATATGTGCTTTTGGTGGCAGTGTAAATTTTAATCAACTTCTTCAAATTGAATTTTCTGTCTAGAATCAGAAATGTTTAACAGAACCAAAATAACCATTCCACTTTGATATGAAAGAATAGAAATTAAGAGTTGGATTTGATGGAGACAAAAGCCAACTCATGTCAAAAGGAGTATGAACTGGGTGTCTTCTGGGTGCATTTGAGCTCAGAACCCCTCCTCAGAATGTACCAGCAAAGTTTGCATCTGAGCTTAAAAGAGCAGTATCTGATCAATTCCATGGCACAAACAGTCATGCAACTTCCTAGCAGGTGCCATTTTTGTCTGGGCAGTGGGACAGGGGAGAGGCAGCAAGGCTACCCAAAGTAGATCAATCTAGCAGCTTCCAGAAACTTCTAAGGGAGGCTGGAAATACCTAGATTCCCTGGAATATCTAAATAAGGACCTGTAGTAGAATGTCCTTAGGCCCTGGAAGACAATAGGTAGCTTGTGGTGTTCAGTTCAGTTCTGGGCCAGAGCAAAAATGCCCTGGAAGGCGTCTTTATAGGTCAGACAAGAGACCTCAGTCTTCAGCATCTAATTCAGATGGGTGCCTACGGCTTTCTGTCCCAGACAAAGGATTACCTAGATCCCAAATTCTCCTTACTGGGTATCTGTTCTCTTCTGAGTCTTGTTGCTTAGACTGAGAACTGTCTCTGGGCAAAGACGGTTCAGTGACACCGGCATATATGAAAATATAAGTGCTTCCAGAAAGGGAAGGACATCTCGCACCATCTTGCATCCTCACCCATGGGGCCTCTGACAGCACGACCAGCTTTAAGGCCAGCAGATGTGGTCTGTAAACTCCCAGGCTTACCCAAAAGAGACGGTCAAGGATGGCTCATTGTGTCTCCAGACAATTCTGAGTGATAAGTCAGGCAGGTAAGTCCCCGCCTGTTGGACTGAAATAATTTGGGGGTGGGGGGGCAGAAGCAGAGTTGGGTGCACCTTCCAGGAACATGTCTTTGGGTCATGAGTGCTTGACCGAAGGACAGGCTGAGACAACACGCACTGCTGGGATCCCGATCCACTCCAGCCAGGCGAGGCCAGGATGCGGACCTGAGCCCCTGGGCTTGCGCTGAGGTCCCGATACAGGGCCCACCTGTGCTGTGTGCAAATGCACTGCGGCTATTAGTGACAGAATCCTAAAGGGCCAGGAGAGGGTGTTTCACCAGGAAAGTCTGTTTCTCTTGGGATGTTTGTGTCTGTGTGTGTCTTTTTCCATGTGCGTGGGTGGGAGGCATCTGTCTCCATCTTCCCCAGTTTTCCTCTCTCCCTTTGCCTGGGCACCTGTCCTTCTCTCTTTTAGGTTTCCGTTTTCCTTCCCTTCTATAAAAAGCCAGAAGGTAGACCAGAAGGGGATTTTGTAGTGTTTGTTGTCCTTAAACTGAGAAAAGGTTTATGTTCCCTCTTTCCCAAGAAGACGCATGGCATCTTTCTAAAAATCAAAATAAATGGGAAGTATGAGTTCGTTTAGGTTACACTGCCCTGGGTATGAGAGTCTACATGGGTATGAGGGATGCTCATTTGGGGAGCCCAGGCAAGTTAGGACCAGGCCTGGATCAAGTGCGCTGGAACCCTGTAAGAACTCAAGGGGCAGAGGAGCAGTGTGGGTAGGGCCAAGGAATCTGCATTTGCAAGCAACACTTTGTTTGGGGCCTGGGCTGTAGTACTGTGCCTTGTTAATACTGGCCTATCTAGAATCTGGAGTGTTTCTCACCACCAGAAGTCAGCAGACAGGATTCAGGCCTGTGAGCTTCCCGTGTGGGATCCCAGTGTTTGTGCTGCTGTCAGACTTCTGGGAAGAGAATTACTGCTTCCTAGTGATTTTCCAAGGGGTCTCTCCGGCAAAGAAGGCTGCAAATCACTGTTCCATAGGATTCTAAACATAGATCCAGGGACATTTGTGGGGAATGGACTGGACTGTGCCAGGCAGTGTGCAAGCTGCTTCTACTTAAAGGCTCAATGGGGGAGGGGAGGGGAGGATGGGAAATGGGGTGAGGCAGCATTAGTACCCAGAGGGGGTGCTGTTCTGGCAATCTCATCTGAAATCCTTTGGTAAAGGAAAAATGTCGGGTCTGAGGTTTAAGAGAAAATATTTCACTGACCAAGGAGAGTGGAGGGGGCTGGCAGCCAGGCTAGGCCAACGCTGGCTGGAGGGCGTCAGTTGGAACAGGGTGGGACCTCTGGGAAGAGGGCCAGCATTTGGGGGGGGGGGTTGTTTGAAAGGGGCCATGGGTCTGGGCGCAGGCAAGTGTGTATTTGTGGGGGTAGGATGGAAAAAGACATGTAATTAATCACCCAAATATAGACTAGAGGAGGCAGCACAGGAGTTGAGGGGGGAGGCACGGGAGCAGGAGATGGTGGCCCCCAGAAGGGCGACAGAACAAGCCCTGTTCAGACCTAGAGCCTTGAGCTCATCTTCACCCAGCAAGCGCAGCTCCCCAGCGCTCCCTCACAGCTCTTGGGCTCTGGACTATCCCCCCCATTCCTCCCCACCAACCTGAGGCTCAACCCCCACCCAAAAGGAAAGGAGGAACTCCATCAGCAGGAACTGTCCCCAGCTCGTCCACCCAGCACCCCTGACTGCGGCTCAGCCCCTCCCCCAGCAGTCTGGGAAAGCCCTTTAACCTAATCACCGCCCCCTCCCCCTCAGCCTCCTTGGGGCAAGGATCCCCTCCTTCCCATAATGACCAGTTCCTGCTTCCTAGTATCTCCCCCAAAGCAGCCTAGGCCTCGGCACATCCGCGATTCCCGCCCCTGACCGCCGCCCCCCACCCGCCGCCCGCCGCCCGCCGCGACAAGGCCTTCGGGCCTCCTCGTACCCGCCATCTGGGACTCGTCCTTCACTTCGGATGGCCTCAGGGCCGAGCAGCTTCCCGCGGGCCCCGGGACGCCCCCCACAGACGCTTGGCCTCCACCCCCCGCACACTCTGCGGAACCCTCGCCTCAGCCCCGCGCGCTCTCCCAGGCCGCCCCTGCGCATCCTCCCGTGGCCCAGTCCTGCACACCCTCCCGCAGCCTGGGCACACCGTCCCGTGGCCCCGCGCTCACCCGGGCCCCGTGGCGGCAGACGCGCGGCCCTCGGCGGAGCGGCGCTGGCGCGGCCCAGGCAGGCCCGGCGTGGCAGGAAACGCCACGGAGCCGCCCGCGCCCGGCTGAGCCCAGCAGCCCCGCGGCGCGTTTCCGGAGCCGCGGGCGCCGCCGCGGGTAGTGGGGGAGCAAGGCCCCGCCCCGGCCCCGGCCCCGCCCGGCCAGCCGGTCCCAATTGGCCTGGAGAGGGGGCGGGGCGGGGCGGGGGCGGGGCCGAGGCCCGGAGGGAGGGCCAGGCGCGCCCGCGGGGGATCTGCGCGTGCGGCCCAGACGCCTGGGTGGAGGGGGGAGGCCTGGAATGAATGTACGAGTGAATGAATGAGCAAACGCACGAACGAGCGAACGAATGAATGAATGAGTGGATGAACCTACTAGCCCGTGAGGGAAGGAAGGAAGGAATGGAAAGAACCCTGCCCCCTCGGGAGCCTTCTGGAGGTGAGGGTCAGGAGTGGGAATGGCGAGCGAAGCCGAGCAAAGCCAGATCTCACGGGAGGGGTCAAAGCGCCTCACTGAGTCACGAAGGCTGTTGTGAGCCCTTGTTGGGCCAGGCGGTAAGAACACGCCTGTGAGCAAAACCAGGCCGCATCCCTGCCCTCAAGGGACGCGCATTTGGCGCCCAAGAGCTCCCGCGAGTGTGTGTGTGTGTATGCGTGCACGTGTGTGGGAACGGGGGTAGAGGGGGAAGTATCTGACTTAATTTCAAGATAGGTCATACTATGAAAAAAACCCAACAGGATTCTTCGATGCGAGGCGGGGGGGGGGGGGGGGGCGTTGCAAGTAGTGACAGCCAGTTCCGAAGCTGTCAATTCCGAAGAATTGGCTGCCAGGCATCAGAAATGTAGGCAGTTGTGTCGAAGACAGTAACAAACAAGGATCAACATACAACACAACACCTAAGAGTGATAAGAATTGGGAAGAGCTTCAATGACGGTGATGTTTCGGATTGATACGCAGGGGAACTCAGTGAGGCTACCGTTGATGTGAGACTTGAATGACAAGGACTCAACCATGGGACGAAGGTTGTTGAAGACAGGAAGGGCATCTGCAGGCAAAAGGAACAGCAAGTGCAAACAAATTGGGAATATTCTAGGATCAAAAGGAGGGGAACCCTGGGTGGCTCAGCGGTTTAGTGCCTGCCTTTGGCTTAGGTCGTGATCCTGGCGTCCCGGGATCGAGTCCCACATCGGGCTCCCTGCATGGAGCCTGCTTCTCCCTCTGCCTGTGTCTCTGCCTCTCTCTCTCTTTCTCTCTGTGTCTGTCATAAATAAATAAAATCTTAAAAAAAATCAAAAGGAAAATGCTGGATTGTAGTTAGCCACGGGGGAAAAGAAGAGCCATACTGGTGGGCTTAGGCTGGGCACTAGAATTGAGTCTGAGCAAAATGTTTTAACATTTTTTTCATTCGTTATTAATAAGCATTTAATGCTTTACTAGCAATGATGATAACCAACTTCTTAAATATTCTTGAAACAATTTTATCCATTATGTGTTAATGACTTTACTCTTCTTTTCCTTCAGGTTTTTTTTTTAAATTTTTTAATTTATGATAGTCACAGAGAGAGAGAGAGAGGCAGAGACACAGGCAGAGGGAGAAGCAGGCTCCATGCACCGGGAGCCCGATGTGGGATTCGATCCCGGGTCTCCAGGATCGCGCCCTGGGCCAAAGGTAGGCGCCAAACCGCTGCGCCACCCAGGGATCCCCTCCTTCAGGTTTTATTATGAAGACTTTGTAATATACAGATCGATGCAAAGATCTGTACCTAAGGACCAATCACTAATATTCCACAATTAGCTTGATGCTCTACTTGCTTGATTGCAAGGTCATCCTCATTTTACTGATCCATTTCAAAGTGAGCTGCAGACACCAGTAGGCTTTGCCTCCAAACACTTCAGCAGGCATAGCATTAGCTAGAGATGAATACCTGTGTGCTGTTCTTTGGAGGTAAAATTTGCCGCATCGGAACACACAAATCTTAACCGCCCCATGTAGGGGGTTTAGACAAATGCATGCTCCAGTTTCCTGTTAAAATACAGAACACTCAACACCCCAGAAATTTCCCCTGTGCTCATTTCCAGTCAGCTGCCGCCACAATCCCACACAGAGGCAACCGTGGCTCTAATTTTGCTCCACCATAAATACCTTTTGCCTATTTGAGAGCTTCATATGCATGGAATAATACAGAATGTACTATTTTGTATCTGGGTTCTTTCATTCAGTATGATGTTGAGATTTATATATGTTGTTGAATGTGTCATTGCTTCTTTCCTTTTATTACTGAGTAGTATTCCATTCTCTGGATGTATCCGAGTTGCTTTATTCATTCACCACCAGTTTATGATCTGGGCGGTTTCCATTTTGGACTATTATAAATAAGGCTGCTAAGAACATTTGTGTACAAGTTTGTGTAGACATATGCTTTCATTTTACTCGGATAAGTACCTAGAAAGGGAATTGCCACGTCATGGGATAGTTGTTTTATAAGAAACTGCCAGAATATTCTGTAAAGTGGTTGTACAATTTATGTTCCCACCAGAAATGCACGAAAGTTCCTTTTCTTTCCAATCTTCCTCAACATTTGTGGTTGTCAGCCTTTATTTTTAGCTATTTAAGTGGGTGTGAAGTGGCAACTCATTGTGATTTTAATTATCATCTCCCTGATGACTAATCATGTTGAGTATGATGTTTTCATGTGCTTACTGGCCATTTCTATATTTTCTGTTGTAAAGTGTCTGTTCAGATAGATTGCCCACTTTTATAAGGTTGTTTGTCTTTTTTATTTACTTGTAGGTGTATTTAAAAAAACATTTTGAGGTATATTTGACATATGATAACTGGATATATTTAAACTGTGCTATCTGATAAGGTTTGATATATATATAACTATCACCACAATCAAAGCAATAAACATATCCATCCATTACACTCAAAGTTTCCTGGTGTCCCTTATACTCCCTCTCTCCTGTCCTTGCTCCCTGGCTCCTCTCATCTTCAACAAACTACTGATCTGTTCTCTGTCACTATAGGGTAGTATGCATTTTCTAGAGTTTTATAGAAATGGAACCATAAAATCAATGTTCTTTTGGATGTACAATAATGGGTTTATTCATTCATTGGTTGAGGGACATTTGAGTTGTTTCCAGTTTAGGGCAACTACAAATGAAGCTCCTGTAAACATTTGTGTATAATCCTTTATATGTACATATTTTTCCTTGGGTAAATACCAAGAATGGTACGGCTGGATAATACAGTAGAGGTACATTTAAATTTTTCAAAAATTACCACACTGTTTTCCAAAGTGGTTGTACCATTTTTACATTCCCAATAGTATTGTAGGAGAGTTCCAGTTCCACATTCTCATCAGTACTTGGTATGTTCAGTCTTTTTAATTTTAGCCATTCTAACAAGTGTATAGTGTAATCTCATTCGGCTTTTAATCTAGATTTCCCTGACTAATGATGCTGAGTATATTTTTATGTCCTCATTAGCCATCATATACCTTTCTTTGGTGAAACATCTGTTTAATCCTTTTGCCCTCTTTATTATAAGTGGGTTGTTTTTCTTTTCATTGAGTTATAAGAGTTCTTTACATATTCTAGATACAAGTCCTTTGTCAGGTAGATACTTTGCAAGCATTTTCTCCCAGTCTGTCTATTCATTCTCTTCATAGTGTCTTTTCAAGAGCAGAAATTCTAAATTTTGATGATTTTAAATTTATCAATTTGCTCTTCTATGAATTGTGCTTTGGGTGTCACATCTAAGATATCTTAATTTAACCCAAGGTCACAAAGATCTTGTTTTCCTTTAGAAGTTTTATGGTTTTAGGTTTTATACTTATTAAGGTTTCTGATCCATTTTGAGTGGATTTTTGAATATAGTGTGAGATATGAGTCCAGGTTCATTTTTGTGCCTGTGGATATTCAGCTCTTCCAGCATCATTTGTTGAAAAGACTATCTTTCCTTACTGGGTTTTTTTTTGTGTATGTGTGTGCGTGCCTGTATCAAATATCAGTAAATGTGTAGATTCAAGACTCTCTTTGCTGTTCTGCTGTTGTATTTTCTATCTTTATAGTTTTAATTTGTGTAGCTTTCTAACAATCTTTGAAAGCAGATAGTTTAAGTTCTACAGCTTTGTTTTCTTCTGTGTTGTTTTAATAGTCCAGGTTTTTTGCATTCCTATACACATTTTAGAATCATCTTAGTGACCAGAAAAAAAAAGTCTGCTGAGATTTGGATTGGGATTGGATTAAATTCTGTAGAATAGTTTGGGGAGAATTGATATCATAACAATATTGAGTCTTTTAACCCCTGAACAAGGTCTCTTTCTTTCACTTTGGTCTTTAATTTCTCTTAGCAATATTTTGTAGTTTTCAGTGTTCAGGTTTTTATGTCTTTTGTCAGACTTATTCCTAAATATTGCATATTTTGATGCTGTTATGAGTGGCATTGTTTTGAAATTTTAAAATTTCTGATTGTTCATTGCTATTATATAGAAATACAATTGATTTATATATATTGATCTTATATCCTGCAACCTGTTAAAGTCACATATTAATTCTAGTAACTCTTCTGACAATTCCATCACATTTTCTACCTAGATAATCCCGTTATCTATGAATAAGGACAATTTACTTCTTTCTTTCCGATCTGGATGCTGTTTATTTCTTTTCCTTGTCTAATTTACCAGGCTTAGACCTCCAATACAATGTTGGACAGAAAGTGTAAGAGTGGACACCCCTGTCTTGTTGCACACAGTCTTTTGAGGTATTGATATTGAGGGGAAAGCACACAGTCTTTTATCACTAAGGAATGTTAGTGGTAGGTTTTTTTTGTAGGTGTTCTTTATGAAGTTGAGGAAGTTTCCTTCTATTTCTAGTTTTCTGGGAGTTTTTTTTCAGGAATAGATGGTGGATTCTTTTTTTTTTTTTCATTTATTGAGAAGATTGCTATAGTCTGAATGTATCTTTCCAAACCTCATATGTTAAAAAAATAAAAAATAAATAAAAAAAACAAAACTCATATGTTGATCTTAGCCCCCAAAGGTGATGGTATTAGGAAGTGGAGCCTTTGGGAAGTAAGTACGCCCCAGTAGGATTAATGCCCTTACAAAAGAGGCTCCAGAGATGCCTTGCCCCTTCACTATATGAGAACATAACAAGAAGGTTCTGGCTATGAATCAGGAAGAGAGCCCTCACCAGAATGTGACCATGCTCGTACCTTGATTTTCAATTTCCAGCCTCTAAAACTGTGAGAAATAAATTTATGTTGTTTATAAGGCATCCAGTTTGTGGTATTTTGTTATATCAGCTTGAATAGACTAAGACATAAATCATGTGTTTTTAAAATTTTTTTAGTTTGTTTAGAATATGCTGGATTACACTGACAAAATTTCAAATGTTTAAACCAAGCTTGCATTCTCATGATAGGATATGCTATATTATGTTATCATTTTTGTATTTTGTTGAACTCAATTTGCTAAAAGTTTGCTTAGAATTTTTGCAAGTATGTTCATAAAGAACATCAGTCTGTAGTTTTCTTTTCATATGTCTTTGTATGGTTTTGATGTAAAGGCAATGCTGGCCTCATTGAATGAGTTGGGAGTAGTCTTTCCTCCTCACTTTTCTGGAAGAGTTTGTATAATATTGGCATTATTTCTTTCTTAAAAAATGCATAGAATTTGAGTTTTCTGGGCAGGCCACAGAGGATGTCATGCTGGGTGGCTGAAACTCAGGGACCCAGAGGACAGAGTTCATGGTGACCATTTCAAAGGGAAAGCAAGAGAGAAAATCCTGGAAAGGAGGGAACCATAGACAGGGAATCCAAATTTAGCATATACACTCTGCCCAAATCTCTGGGCATGCACAGGGCAGACTCCAAGAAAAGAACTAAGCAGAAATTACACTTGATGCCCAACAAAGAGGAGACAGTTTAGGGTTTGAGCTTAGCTAAGTTAACTGCCTGCTAAAGCAGCAGCAGTGATACCACCACCACCTCTCTGGAAAAATATAACAGAAAGCAAGAAGCCAGAGCTACTAGAAAACATTGCTGACAATGTCCAGGATATGATGCTTAATTACTAGAAAAAACCATAAACAATGTGGTGATACTTTTAAGAAAAATAATTCTTAAGGGAAACTGACCTTGAGATGATCCCGACACTGTAATTCATAGACAATATTTTCAAAACAGCTTTTCTAAATATGCTTATGGATATAAAGCATGCTCATAATTATATTTTTACAGTGACATATATATTTCATAAACATATAAAATAACAGTATCTAAAGTGGTCTACTAACTCCCTAATTTTGAAGTAATGCTATTTCTTTTTTTTTGAAGTAATGCTATTTCTAGTAAGTATTTCTAGATACCTACAATAACTAATGTGATATGAAAATACATCTGGTGGTGACAAAGTCACACATAATGCTAATACTACTATGGTTTGTTGTTTACATTCATAATAGAAGGAATTGTTAAATTTTAGTTTAGTAAAAATAATGCATCCTCCCTGAAGTTTCAGATCCCTTGAGTTCTTAATGTCCAGTTAAGATCTTAAGGTCACAGATACTGTTTTCCCCAAGTAGAACAAAAAACCATGCTTGGCATAGACACTTGATAATATTTCTTTCTAAAAAGATTTATTTATTTATTTATTTTTGGGGGGAGAGGGAGAGAAACTCAAGCAGACTCCATGCTGAGCATGGAGCCTAACACAGGTCTCTATTCCACAACCCCAAGATCATGACCTGAGTCAAAATCTAGAGTTATACACTTAACTGATTGAGACACCCAGGTGCCCCTTGAAAAATATTTCTTGAATATTCCTGAATAATGTATCTGTGTTCCAATCTAGTGGTAAAGAAATTAAAATTTGTTCCTAGTCTTTCACATCCATTTAAATAATGAATTGATAACAACACCTACCATTTGATGATTGTTCAGTATGTGCCAGGCACTGTTTTATAAATATTATTTCATCTTATTCTTACAATGACCCCGAGGCAGGTACTATTATTACTATTATTACTTCCATTCTATTGTTATGGAAACTGAGCCATATAGAGTTTAAGCCATCTCTTTAAGGTCACACAGCTGACATTAAAACTCCGATCTGAGTCCAGAGTCTGTGTTATTAAAGTATAAAGATAAACTTATTCTGCATTCTCAGGCTTGGAGACTGGTCCTCAGTTCCAACATAATCTGCCCCAGTCTCCCTCATTGACGAAGGCTCAGACCAACTCATTTCACCCTCATTTTCTTATGCTGCCTGTCATGCCATCTGGGGGAAATCTCAGCCATTCCCTTAGCCTCACACAACCACCTGAAAGCTATAGACCATCAAACCTGAATGTCCAGGACCTAATTCTCTTCTGCTTTTCAATTCCCAACGTCTGTCTGCCCACTGGTCACCTTTCTTTAATATTCTTCAAGCTCCTCTATGCCAGGTTCAAGGGTCACTTTCACTGTAAGGGCTTTCCTGACCACCTCCCCAAGGTAGATTGGCCCACTTGGTGTCCCTGTTGTACTTTGTATAAGCCCTACCCCCATAATATCATATTAACCAATTCATATACATGCCTACCTCTTCTTACTATTCTGAGAGCTCTTTAAGAACAGGGACCATTTCCAGTTTGTCTCCAAATTCTGAACAATTAGAACAATGCCTGACACAGTAGGTACACAGTAGATGCTTGTTGAATGGGTGAATACATGAATAAATGAATGAATGGATTATATACAACAACCCTACTACTTTAACACTTTGGCTATTTCATTCATTATGTTCACTATGGTTAACCTATTATCAAGTGTGTAATGTAAAAATTTTAAATGTAAGGTGTAATATGCAAAAATGTAAAATGTCAAAATGTAAAAGCAAAATATACATACTCCAAGGGAATAGTAATGACTTTATGAAATAGGAAATTTTAACAGGGAAAAAAGAAACTATTGAAAGGAGCAAACTGTAAATTCTAGAATTGAAAAACACAATGTCTGTAGTGAAAAATTCACTGGATGGTCTTTTTTTTAAAGATTTTATTTTTATTTATTAGACACACACACAGAGAGAGAGAGAGAGAGAGAGAGAAAGAGGCAGAGGGAGAAGCAAGTTCCATGCAGGGAGCCTGACGTGGGACTCGATCCTGGGACCCTGGAATCACACTCCAAGCCAAAGGCAGATGTTCAACTGCTGAGTCACCCAGGTGTCCCAACCAAATAGATTTTTTTAAATTAAGACAGCAACCAAAACCATTAAACCATCCTGCCAAAAAGTCATGTTCCATGAGCCTCAGGGTCTGAATGTTTTCTAGTCACGTGCATGCATCAGAAAACAACAGAAAATATCTTTTCTGTTTCAGTGAAGACAGACATAAACAATTCAGGAGACAGTGTAACAACATCTTTAAAGTGATAAAAGAAAAAAAAAAACCTTCCAATCCAGAACTCTATATCTGAGGAAAATATTCTTCAGAAATGAAGGTGAAATAAGTCTATTTTGAGAATAAGTAAAACCTAAGAGAATTCATCAGGAGCCTGCATTAACAGTAATGCTAAAGGAAGTCTTTCAACCTGAAGAAATATAATAGTAGAGGGAAACCTTGATCTTTGGGTAGAGATAAAGAACACCAGAAATGGTAAATATGTGAGTAAATACTAAAGAAAGTTTTCTCCTAATTTCTTTATTTATTTTTTTATTTTTTTTATTGGTGTTCAATTTACTAACATACAGAATAACACCCAGTGCCCGTCACCCATTCACTCCCACCCCCGCCCTCCTCCCCTTCTACCACCCCTAGTTCGTTTCCCAGAGTTAGCAGTCTTTACGTTCTGTCTCCCTTTCTGATATTTCCCACACATTTCTTCTCCCTTCCCTTATTTTCCCTTTCACTATTATTAGAAATGACAAATACCCACCATTTGCTTCAACGTGGATGGAACTGGAGGGTATTATGCTGAGTGAAGTAAGTCAGTCGGAGAAGGACAAACATTATATGTTCTCATTCATTTGGGGAATATAAATATAAATAATTTCTTTATAATACATATGACTTTTTAAGGTAAGAAATGTAATAGTGCGTTATAGGTTTTATAACATATGTAGATATAATATATATGGCAATTATAGCATAAAGGATGAGGTAAAGGGGATATGAATTTGTATGATGGAAAGATTCTTTTTTTTTTAACATTTTTTTAATTTTTATTTATTTATGATAGGCACACAGTGAGAGAGAGAGAGGCAGAGACACAGGCAGAGGGAGAAGCAGGCTCCATGCACCGGGAGCCCGACGTGGGATTCGATCCCGGGTCTCCAGGATCGCGCCCTGGGCCAAAGGCAGACGCCAAACCGCTGCGCCACCCAGGGATCCCTGATGGAAAGATTCTTACACTTATGTACAATATTAACTCTAAGTAAATAGTGAGAACTTAAGGATTAATGTCTAGAGCAACAACTGAAAAACAATGCAAAGAGGTATAGCCAAAAATATAAGAGGAAATGGAAATTTAAAAAAATATGATTAACAGGAAAGAGAGAGCATAGAACAAAATAGAGGGCACAGATAGTAAAAGGATATGCCTAGGTTTAACCATATCAACAACTGTATTCAATGTAAATGGGATAAGCACTTAAAAGGCAGATCTTGTCAGAACAGATAAATGGGCAAGGCTTTTGTTGTCTACAAAAGGATGCAATTTTAATATAAGACACAAATGGTTGATAGTAAGAGAATGCAAAATGATATACTATGTAAAGAGTAAGCATAAAAAAGTGAGAATGGGGGATCCCTGGGTGGCTCAGTGGTTTAGTGCCTGCCTTCGGCCCAGGGTGTGATCCTGGAGTCCCGGGATCGAACCCACATTGGGCTCCTTGCACGGAGCCTGCCTCTCCCTCTGCCTCTCTCTCTCTCTCTGTGTCTCTCATGAATAAATAAATAAATAAAATCATAAAAAAGTGAAAATGGCTTTGTTAATACCAAAGTAGAATTAAAGACAAAGATTATTATCTGAGATATAAAGGTCAATTAATCAGAACCACAAAAAATTCATGAGTTTTTATACACCCAGTAACAGAGCTTCAAAATGCATGAAATGAAATTTGACAGAACAAGGAGAGAAATAGATATTTACACAATTATAGTTGGAGATTTTAATGCCCTTCCCTCAGCAGTTGATACAACTAGACAAGAAATCAGAAAATATTTAGAATATCTGTATGACATTAGCAACCACCTTTACTTAATTGATATTTATAAAACACCATACCTGACAATTGCAGAATATATCCTTTTTTAAAAAGATTTTATTTATTTGTTCATGAGAGACACACAGAGAAAGAGAAAGGCAGAGACACAGGCAGAAGGAGAAGTAGGCTCCATGCAGGGAGCCCGATGTGGGACCTTGAACCTGGGACCCCAATATCATGCCCTGGGCTAAACGCAGGTGCTAAACCACTGAGCCACCCAGGCATCCCAGCAGAATATATTCTTTACAAGGGTGCATTGGGGATCCCTGGGTGGCGCAGCGGTTTGGCGCCTGCCTTTGGCCCAGGGCGCGATCCTGGAGACCCGGGATCGAATCCCACATCGGGCTCCCGGTGCATGGAGCCTGCCTCTCCCTCTGCCTATGTCTCTGCCTCTCTCTCTCTCTCTCTATCATAAATAAATAAAAAAAAAATTAAAAAAAAAAAAAAAAACAAGGGTGCATTGTACATTCACCTGTATAGATCAAATGCTGAGCTATAAAAACAAGTCTCAACAAATTTTGAAAATCTGAAAATTTACATAATAAGTTATTTGAGTCCACAATGGAGTTCCATCACAAATCAACAACAATAATATATCTCTAAATATCTGGATTTCAACATCACACCTCTAAAAAAAAACCTCATGGATCAAAGAAGAAAACACAAAGGAATTTAGATAATATTTCATTTGGAATAACTAAAAATAAAACATCAAAATTAGTGGGAGGCTGGTAAAAAAGTGATTAGAGGATGATTAATTGCTTTAAATGCTTATATTAGAAAAGAAGAAAAGCATAAAATCAATGCTCTAATGCTCCATCTAAAGAAGCTAGAAGAAGAAAAGCCAGGTAAATCCAAACTAAATTTTTAAAAAGGAAATAACAGAGGTAAAAGCAGAAATAAATGAAACAGGAAACTGTGGTGAAAATTAGCAAAGCCATACATCTTAAAAAAGATTTTATTTATTTATTTATTTATTTATTTATTTATTTATAGAATGAGTGGGGGCAGGAGAAACAGAGGGAGAGGGAGAATCTCAGGCAGACTCCCTGCTGAGCATGGAGCCCAACGCCAGAGAGATCCCACCGTCTAGAGATCATGACCTGAGTGGAATCAAGAGTTGGTCACTTAACCAACTGAGCCACCTAGGCACCCCTATAAAGCCATACATTTTTTAAAAAGATTTTTATTTACTTATTCATGAGAGACACACACAGAGAGAAACAGAGACACAGACAGAGGGAGAAGCAGGCTCCACGCAAGGAGCCCACTGTGGGACTCGAACCTGAGTATCTGGGATCACACCCTGAGCCAAAGGCAGGCGCCCAACTGCTGAGCCACTCAGGCATCCCAAAGCCATGCATTTAAAAAAAAAGATTTATCCATTTATTTGAGAGACAGACAGAGGGAGAGAGACATATAGCATGAGCAGGAGGAAGGGCAGAGGGAGGGAATCTCAAGCTGACTTCCCCTGCTGAGCACGAGCCCCAACATGGGGCTCAATCCCACAATCCATGATAGCATGTCCTGAACCAAAACCAAAAGTCAGGCATCCAACTGACTGAGCCATACATTTTTTAGAAAGCAATGAAATACACAACACTTAGCAAGATTAATCTAGAAAAAAGAAAAAAGACACTAATCAATATTAGGAATGAAAGAGGGATATCACCAGATCATATAGGTATTAGAAGAATAATGAGGGACTATTAGGATCATCCTCATGCCAATAATTTTGATAACTTAGATAAAGTTGACAAAGTCCTTGGAAACAAAGCAATTGAGAAAAATTAACTAAAGATCAAGCAGAAAATATGAATAGCCCTATTACTTATAGATAAATTTAATTTACTATCAAAAAACATTCCTAAAAACAAAATGAATACACATGACAAAAGGACAATCCAGGCCCAGATGATTTCATGGGTGAGTTCTAGCAAATGCTTAACGAAAATCATCTTTTTTTTTTTTTTTGCTTGTTTCCACTGCATTTATTACTAATATAAAAAAATGTTAATAAGAAAAAAAAAATTCATTCTCAGTTCTCCAATGGCTCTCATCCTTCCCTCTTGGCCACACAACTCCTGACCCATTTCCTCAGGGCCAGTGCAAAACCGAACCTGTTCACTGCCGTTTTCACAGAAAACAACCAGTGCCAGAGATGTAGGGAAAAAGGTTAGACGAGGGCGACAGTACCGTCCAGGTACCACCCAAGGGTAGGCCAGGTGGAGATTCACAGAATTCAGACGAAAGAGCTAGTGGCCTCACAATGACGTACTCTAACTAAAGTGGGCTGGAGAGGAGATAGGAGAGCCCTTAAGAGGCTTTAGAGGACATCTCATGGGCTTGTGTCAAACCCCAAAAAACTGACACCAGGAGAATGGGGAGACCAGGGAGGCAGTCTTGCGGAAAGTTTCACAATTCTCCCATGTTGGGAGGTGTGGAAAGTCTAGAGGGCATCAAAAGCCTCACTCATTTTGGCAGAAAAACCTACTCTAGTATTGGGAAGTCACAATGATGCCACGGACACTGAGAAAGGCTACGTACGACGGGATGCACAGTTTCACAAAGCACAGTGATCACAGACCAGAGTGGTGGGGACCATGCTACTGACGCATGATCTACAAAATCCAAAAGCAGGGAGAGTGGCCTTTCAGGGAGTAACTCCGCACCAGTCATCCGTACTTGACCCCAGGTCAACCTGGTGAGTTTCACAGAGCAACTGGCAACTTTGGGGGTAGGGTTTGTCACACGAAAAGGACTTAAAACAAGCAGCTAGAAAAAGGGAATGGTAGGAAACTGCTCCAGGGCTCTTAGGAATTGAGGGCAGTGCCGAGGGCTGGGTGGACAGATGCACAAGAAACAGCTCCAAAGAGGTTTCCTGTTCAGCAATCGGCGAAGGGGAAGAGGATCCAGGAGGCAGTTGAAGAGAGCAAAGGTGGGGCCCTGAAGGCGAGTCTCTGGAGGCTGGATCGGAAGAAAGCCCACACGCTGGGCACCAGTGATGAAACAAAATTCTGGACCCCAAATGGGGAAGGTGAGAGATGGGGGTGGGTGTCACTGACTGAGGGTGGTGGGTGGAACAGCCTCACAGTAACTGTCACAGGGCCACAGGGAAATATATGGCCGCTAGGTCAGAGGGCTCCTTCCAGCCTGGATGGGAAGGCACAGTCTCACAGAGGAGGTCCATTGATGCCTGGGTGGTGGAAGGCACAGAGGTCCTCATATCGACAGTGGCCCTTTTTGGCAAAGTGTCGGCAGACAGGGCGGTTGGATTTGTCTTCCATAACTTGGGGGCCTTCCTTGGGCAGGCAGGTATTTTTGATAAAAGACCAACTTTTGAGCCTTCAGGGATTTCTCTGCTCTTTGTGAAAGCCTCCTCTGGAAGGACCCCCATGGCCTGGTCCAGGAAAAGGAGGTTCAGTATTGGCCCCCCACCAGCCACGACCATATGGGCTGCACCTGGGGCCCAGGCCTCCCCGGATTGGGCCTCTGCCCCTGGGAGGAGGTGGGAGGCTCAGCAGTGGTGGAATCATTGGTCCCCTTGATCCTGGAGGACCTCTGTGAAGAGAGTCTGCATTCTTTTCTGTCTGGCTCCTTTGCTCCTTTCGCTCAACACTGTGTTTGTGAGATTCATCCAGGTTGCCTGTAACAGGAGTTCATTCATTTTCATTGCAGTGTAGTATCCCATTGCATGCACACACAAGAACTTATTTATCCATTCTACTGATGGTGGACATGTGGGTGGATTCCAGTTTGGGGCTGACTTGGGATCACCAGGCTTTCCATTGGCCATGGGGGGAGGGCCCAGAAGGCTGGGAGGTCCGATGGGACTCCCATCCTCCTCGTCTTCAGTCTCCCCCTGCTCTGGCAGCGGGGCCTATTGTGGCGGCGGCTGCTGCTGATTCTGCTTCTTTCGTTTGGGCATCGTGGTTGCGGCAATGGCTGCAGCGGGATTTGGAGGGCAGTCGAAAATCATCTGTCTTACACAACCCCTTCCAGAAGGCAGAAGAGCAGGGAACGATTCTTCACTCATTTTTGTGAAGCTGGAATAAATCTTGATAAAAAGATGATGTAAAAAAAGAAAATCACGGAAAAATCACCCTCAAGAAGAATATGGCAAAAATCCTGAACTATCAGCAAATCAAATTCAACACTATATAAAAGGAAAGCCTATTACATACTGCCTATTTACAGATTCAGGACACAAGATGTTCAATGACTTGTACAGGCCAGCCAGCTGTTAGGTGAATCTATATTCACATGACACGGTGCCACACACTTTCCAACGCAATGGCTGCCTGAGTGGTTGAGGGCTGGCTTTTTGGTGTAAAAAAGTGTGATGAGGCTCCTGACATGGGGACACCCAACCTGTGTCTACTGTAGAGATTCTGGGCTGAATGAGGGCAGGCTGTGAAGGCGGAATGGTACTGGGGACCTGGTCATAGGTTCCTCTGTCTCCTAACTCTTGGTTTGCAGCCCCCACACAATGGCCACAATTATGGATCAGGGATATTTTGTTGCTGGAGGGCAGTGGGTGTGCCTGTTGCTTCTGGAGGCTCCAAGCCTTGTCACATCAAGCCCTTACCAAGCAGGTCTCATTGCCATGGCAACATCGATGCCTCCTCCCATGCTCTCCTGATCCAGGCATTAGCCCTGCGCAGAGATGCTGAGATCTTTCTCCCTCGTCTCCCTAGTGGCCTTAGCAACAAGGACTTGGGAGACCCTTTGGACTGTGCAGCCCTGGATTGCGGAGCTGAGGTGTGTTCTTGTGATTCTCTTGCTCCAGGGCTTTAAGGTGGCCCCCAGAGTCGCCCTGCAGCCTGTAGGTGGTTCCACGACTCCTGCAGAGTCAGAGACAGTGAGCAGGAGACCGGGGACTTTGCTCAGATGGGACCTTAGAATTACCGGGCACCCTGGGTAAGGGCTGGATCACTTCCAGGGCAGTCAGTGAGGGCAGGAGGGGCATCCCAGTTGGCGCTGGAGGGGAGGAGTGGGAAGGGTTCCTGGCTGTGGAGGGTGGCTCCAGTAGCAGAGGGGCAGGTGCTGGTGGGAGAGGAGGAGGTTCCAACTCAGGGTGTGGGGGGCACGGGACCGGTTTTAAGGTTGCTTGAGCAGAGCAGGGGTGCTCTGGGTCAGGTGCTAGGAAAGAAAGGATGGAAGAGGAAAGAGAGGGCTCCTGGCTGCGGGGTTACAGATGATACTGGGAGAGACTCCGGCTGCAGTGGCCAGATCAGGGGCGTTGACCAAGGTGAAAAGGGGTCTCCTTGCTGCAGAGGTGAGGGGTATGTGGTGGGGGTAAGAGCCAGAGCATAGAGTGTGTGAATTGGTCAGGGAGGAGATCCAGGTCACTGTGGGGGGTGGTAGGGTGGGCTGTCTGGCACCAATGTCCCTCTCTCCTCTTTGCACCCACAGGTGCAAAAGTGTGAGCGTCCCTGTCCAATTGGGCTCCTTCCCCCGCCAGGTATCCATGATGGCATTGGCAGTGCTGCATGAGTGGTGCAGGCCAAGGCACGCACCATTCCCTGCTCATCCTGGACATCCCAGATGACTGTGAGGAAGAGGAATTCCAGGATGCCGTGAAGGCTGCCCTGTGGCCCCTGGGCAGATACCGAGTGCTGGGCAAAGCATTCAGAAAGGAGCTCGGATCCAGGGTCGCCTTAGTGGAGTTTGCTCAGTATTTAAACCGAAGTTTGATCCCCCGACAAATAGCAGGCAAAGGAGGACCCTGGCCTGTGGTCTTTCTGCCCCAGGCTCCTGATTCAGACTCACAGGATAGACCCGATTTCCCTGCGCAGCCCCAGATGGAAGCAAGGGCCGGCCAGGCAGGTGAGGCAGGAGCTGTAGGTAAAGAAAGGGCTGCAGGTGTCACAGGAGCTGCAAGTGAGGATGAGCATGAAGGTCAGAAAGGAGCTACAGGTGTGGCAGGAGCAGGAGGTGTGGCAGGAGCGGGGCCGTGACCTATGGGTTCTAGTGGCCATTAGATGTTCCTCTCTCTGTTGTCATTCTGTCCTTCAAATGGTTGCAGTAAATGTTTCTCTTCAATAAATGTCATTGAGTGTTTCAGCTGCATCGTGTCTCTGTTGTGCGCCATCAAAGGAAAGTTCTCCTGGGGGAGGTGGTGGGAGGCAACAGTAGCTTGGTTCGCCCAGTTGGCATCGGGGTATGGTCAGGGCAGGGAGGTGCTGTGCGGTCCTCTGGGCTGGATGGAGCCAAGTGACTGGAACTTTGGGCACAAGAGATATCTGGTTGGGTCCACATGAAACTCAGGGAGCCCCAGGTATAAGTAGGTTAGACATTCAAGGGAGGGGGCCAGATGGCAGGCAGGGCCTGATGGCCCAGGATCTGGGTGGGGCTGAGTGGTTCAGGGCATTCAGACAGGTCAGAGAGGTCCCATGTGGAATGCCAGGGACCAGCTGGGCACAGAAAGGTCTGGGCATGAGGTCAGACTCCCCTGTCGGGGGCTGCATGCAGGACTCCGAGGTGGGGGATACCCCATCTGTTTGTGATCAGCCTACCCCTGCCAGCTGACAAGTGGCCAGTCACAGTCTGGCCACTGAGGGACATTTGGGTCCCTGGGGGGCTGTGATGTCAAGGGACAGAGGGCAGGCTGGCTGGGGCTTTCTCAGTGCTTCTGCCTTGCCAGGAAGGAGGAAAGGCCGGGAGGGCTGCCCTCCACTCGGAATCCTGGGCAGGGTCGCCCCTAGAGGAGAAGGGGCACCCTCTCCCTGCCCCACTTCCCTGCCAGCCAACTCTGAGGCACCAGTCCTTTGTCCTGGGAGCAGGCAGAGGCCGGTGGGGCATGAGTGGGGGGTGCAGACGGGGCCTGGGGAGTGGTGTCTTCCTACTTGGAGGTGAGTTATGGATCTCTCCAGGTCACAGAGCCCTCAGTGCGACCTGAGGAGGGCACCCACCCAGAGTGGAGGGCACTGGTGATCTGGGAATCCCCTTCCCGAATGCTGTAGGCTGGAGGGTCGTCCCTGGAGGGTCCATCATGAGGATTGGGGAGCCAGGAACCACCTGCCCCAACCTGCCTGGCCCTGCCCACCACAAATCAAGGGCAGCCTGCTCTAGCCCTCTGCCTTTGAACCGATTGAGTATTTAGGGCACAGAAGGAGCAATTGGGCCCTTCCCTGCATGTGTTCGGGGAGAGGATAGTACTGCTCACCCGGAAATGGTGAGGGAGTCCTGGGGGCTCACTCGGTCTGTGCCTACAGGTGTTCTCCAGCCGTTTTGAAGGGACAGGGGCTCTGACCACCCCCACGGTACATGCGAAGGACAGTCCCCAGAGCAGCCAATGAGCCAGAGCGGGGACCTTGCAGAGAGCTGAGGCCCGGCCTACAGCTCCTCAGCCAGCCTGCAGGAACCATGCATCTAGGGAGACCTGGGTCGAATGGCGAGAGCTGCAGACACGGGCTGTGCGGATGGAGGGGCTCCTGGAGATGCTGGGTAATGAGACACATGGGCGATGGAAGGAGGATTGCAGGAGGTGGTTGAGAACAGGGTGTTCATGGCCATGCCTGAGCCTCCTTGGCCCGGTGGTCTTGGCCCCATATTGTGGGGACACTTGGATGTGTCCCATCAGGGTGTGCTACAGGATTGGGGTGAGCTCTCCAGGTGGGCTCTGTTCTCCTGCCTTCTTCAGGCAAGGCCCCACCGGAAGCATGCCTGTCCTGTGTGTCTTAGCGGGGCCATGGCAACTGGCCAATTTCCACCGGCCTGCCGGGATCTGGTGGGGGGTGGGTGGCATAACAAGAGGAGGGGTGATGTCTCTCCCTCACTCAGAGTGTCTCTGTGCATGTGTGTTCACTGAACAGGTGTGAGTGTGTGTATGTGTGAGCGAGTGTGACTGTCAATGAATGTGTGAGAGTGTGTAAGAGTGTGAGTGAATGTGACAATACCCCAGTGTGTGATACCGTGTCAGTGTGTGAGCAAGCAGAATGTGCAGGAGTGTGAACATGTGAGAGGTGAGTGCGTGCATGTGTTGGGGGTTTATGGGGTTTGAGTCCTTCTAGGATTGAGTGGGGCAGTCACTTTCCTGCCTCTGTGGAGGACGGGAGACAGGAGAAGGCCTGGACCCTGGGCAAGCGGCCCCAAGTCTGGCCCTAGGAATCTGCCCTCCTCCTTCTGGGGCTGGCTCAGAAGAGAGAGGCTCCCAGCAGCTACCTCCTCCCAGGTTTTCACTGTCTTATCCCCTCCATGGTAAGAGAACTGGGAAGGAGATGAATGTGCACTTTTCTCCCTCATGCCTCTCTGCAGGATGGCCATGTCCAGGGCCCTGGGCTCTTTACCCAGGGCTAGTAGGGGAAAGTTCAAATACCAAGTGATTGCCAGCCACTTCCTCAGGCCTGGGCAGTGAGCTGTGTGCCCTGCACCCCCCCCCAGCCAGGCTCACCCTGTGACCAGGAGCCTGCCCTGCCATCTGAACCTTTCCATGTCCAAAGCCCCATCATTTGAGACGCAGCTCCTCCCCAGGCCACCATAGTCTTCTAGACCCCAGCCCTTCCTCGTGGAGCCCAGAGCAGGGCTGATTCCTCAGCCAAGCCTGCTGTCCCTGAGCCCTTCCCATGAGCACTTTGGCTGCCAGCACTGCTGGCTGCCCTACTCTTGGCCCCACTTGATCACTCGGGCTCAAACTCTTGGTTCCCATTCTCACAGTAGAAATCCATGGGTCCCTGTGTCCCTAGCATCTCCTTGCAAGCCATGGCCCCTATCACCAAGAGGGAGGATAAGCCCTCTAAGCACATTGCTTTCTAGTGCCAGGCTGTGGCCAGGGCAGGTTTCTCTCTGTCAGGGCTGGCAGCCAGCTGAGATGACCACTGAGTGCCCTCGGGGCCTCTGGCCCTGGTCCAGGGCATGTTGTGTCATTTAAGACTGGGTCCTGATCTCACTGTTCCCAGACACAGGTGTTCTTGCACATGCCCACTTGGGCTCTGTGCAGGCTGATCATCACCCTGTGTGCCCTCCATGCCATACCTTCTGCGGCACTGTTCATGCCACTGCCTTCCACGGCACCCCAGGCTCTGCTTCTAGTCTCACATGGCAATCAGAGCCACGATCCCGGCTGGCCAAACAAGGGCAAGCAGCAACGTAGCACTCGTGACCCCGCACACACCAGCTATCTACTCCAAAAGCACTGGAGGGTTTAGAGCCTTGGAGAAAAGGGATCCCCCATGCCCATGACCTTCCATTTTCAAGCACCGACTATATCCCAGATACTGAGCTGAGCAATTGGGCCTTCTCTCTCTCCAAGAGTCCTCACAGGAACCTAGGAGGTGAGTGGGCATTTGTTATGTTCCCTCTTCTAGAGATGGGGACCCTGGACATAGTAGGTTTAAAGGCTTGCTCAGTGTCACACATCTCCTCGGCAGAGGTGCTGGGAGTTGGAAGGGAGCCAGATAGGTGGTTCGGGTATGAAGTGCATGTCAGGCAAGACTCATGACCCTGGTCTGCACTCCCACCCCATTATGGGAGTCAGGCTCTCTGGTAGAGGCTAAGGAACAAGTCTGCAAGGGCCTGGTATAGCTTTACAATTGGAGGGGACCTGGGCACGCGGGCAGGGGGCCAAGTGTGGCTGCATAGGGAGATGAGGAGCCTCCCATGGGGCCAATAGGCATCAGCTTGGCCAAGGGGACACCTTCACCCAGCTTGTCCCAGGACCTTCGGGGTCCTTCCCTGGGCAGAAACTGGCCCCTAGAAGAGGCCTGGAGAAGGCTCCAGATAGGCCACAAGGGCCTCGGGGTGAGCAGGGCCAGGCCACTGGCCGCATCTGTGCCAAGGACCCTGTCCCTTGCCCGGCCTCTCACCCCACCGCCTTGGCCCACAACAACCACACAGTTTGGAAACAGGGAGCTCCCGTCCCCCACATTGTACTTGGTGTTCCCAAGGCTGTGCTTCCTTGACCCAGAGCCAAGCGCATTGCCTTTTGTTGGAGGCCCTAAAGCTTATCAGGCACAGCCCTCAGGATACTCCCCTGCCCTGTCCCCTCACTCCTGTCCCTGGGGAATCTGGGACAGCTCCTCCCTCTCCGGGGGCTCCAGTGGCACAGCTTGAGCTGGGGCCCATTGCCTCAGGCTGTGTCCCCATCTCTCCAGGATTTCCTGAGGGACAGTGGGCTCTTAGTGGCTGTCCCCGGCCCAACTTGGTGTATACCAGCTGCTGACATAGGTGTGAGGGGAAGAGGATCTTCCTTTTCCCTGTTGTTCAAGTACAGGGAGGGTGAGAGTGGCATTCGTGACACCCTAGTTCAGAGGGTGCTGTCCCACTGAGTCTATCTAATCCAGCCTTGACCAGAGCCAAGGCTCCCATTTCCTGTTTCCATCACCCCTGAAAAGGGCCCAATTGTCCCTCTTCTGTGGTGGGGGCTCAGGGGTTTTGGGGCCATCGGGCAGTGGAGGTGGGGACCTCCTCCAGGCAGCCCCTGCCACTTGTGGGAACGGTCCCTTCTCCTTCCCCCTGTGGATCCAGGACCAAGTGGTTTCTTTATAATGGAGGCCAGGACAGCTCCTAAGCCACCCTGCCCCCAGCACACATAGACTAGACTGTGAAGTTCCAGTGGCCACTGTGACTCTTTCCTACACATTTACCAGAGTGTTCCCATGCGCCACTCTCACATCCCATCTGTCAAGCTTTAGGGAGCACCTCCTATGTCTGGTACTTCAGGGCACAGGGAAAAGCCACATCAAAGTGTTCCAATCGACACCACTAAAGGATGGGAGGACTATGTTTAGGTAACTCTGGGTTTTGTTCCCACTTGATCATGGCATGGTAACATGTGAAATGAGCTACTGGAACAAAGTCCTAAAAGTCCATGGTATTTTGCAGTGGAATATTACTCAGGCATCAGAAAAGATGAATACCCACCATTTGCTTCCATGTGGATGGAACTGGAGGGTATTATGCTGAGTGAAGTAAGTCAATCGGAGAAGGACAATCATCATATAGTTTTACTCACACGTGGAATATAAGAAGTAGTGAAAGAAACTATAAAGGAAAGGAGGGGAACTGAGTGGGGAAAATTAGAGAGGGAGACAAACCATGAGAGGCTCCTAACTCTGGGAAACAAACAAAGGGTTGTGGAAGGGGAGGTGGGTGGGGGAATGGGGTAACTAGGTGACAGGCACTGAGGAGGGCACTTGATGGGATGAGCACTAGGTGTTAGACTATGTGTTGGCAAATTGAATTTAAATTAAAAAATGTAAATAAACAAATAAAATGTAAAAAATAAAAATAAATAAATCTGAAAAAAGTAAACCTAAGTATGTACACTAAATAAATAAATAAACAAACAAACAAATAAATAAATAAATAACCTGCTGTCCTCTCGATCATTTCAGCCCCCCAGAGGGACACCCAGGCCCAGGGCATCCCTTTCCCAGAGATGGACGCCAGGAGGTCCTGGGAAGGCGGGGGTGGGGGTGGGGGTGGGTAGGCATCACTGGGCTCTGTTGCTAGCCTGTTCGCTCATGTCTTGTGGTGCTTCTTCAGCAAGCATCAAGTGATAATGAAGCTTTTCATAACAGGTAGGGCACTCCTTTGAAAGCTGCTATGGAAGAGCATTCTGTGGAGAAACACACAAAGGTGGTTTGCCTC
The DNA here is from genome assembly GCF_003254725.2 of Canis lupus dingo. NCBI lineage: Eukaryota > Metazoa > Chordata > Mammalia > Carnivora > Canidae > Canis > Canis lupus. Next base: position 121,894,625 of record NC_064281.1, on the reverse strand, counting down.
AAGGAAGAGGTTGCCAACTCCAGCTGCTGCTAAAGGAACTAGTGCGATTACAAGTTAAAAGTGGCTAGCAAGCAGTTTGGAGGGAGGGAGAGATTTTGAGGACAGAACCAAAACAATCCTCTGATGAATGAGAGATATAGACTCCCAAGATAGCATTCCCTGAGACACGGGCTTGCCCTCTGTGGTAGGCAGGCTTTTGGTCTCATGATGCTTGCCTCCCAGCGTCATGCCCATGAACACGCCAAGTTGCATGGAAGATGTAATTAAAGTTACTAATCAGTTGGCCTTACAATAGGGAGATTATCCAGGATTCTCTGGTAGGGGCTCCACGAGCAAAGCCCTCTCCCTGCTGAAGGCACAAGGGAAATGTAGAGTGATTTGAAGCTTGTTTGTTGATGGAGGGGAATGAATGTGCGAAGGTATGTGGGTGGCCCCTAGGAGCGGAGAATGGTTCCCGGATGGCATCCAGCAAGGGAAAGGGGACCCCAAACTGACAACCACCTAGAACTGGATTCTGCCAACAGTCTTTGTGAACCTGGGAAGATTCTCGTCCAAAACCTCCATAAAAGACCCCAGCCACCTGACTCTCTGATTGCACCCTTGAGAGCTAGGCCATGCCTGAGTCCTGATCCAGGGCAATTATGCATAATAAATGGGCATTATTTTAAGTTTTTAAATCTGTAGTGGTTGGTTACATGAGGCTGCTTAAGGTCACTGGCGCCACCCACTCCTCCTGTGAATGCAGCTCCTTCCAATGGATGCGGCCCATGGGTGTGGCTTTCTCCTCCACAGAGTCTCCAGTGCCCAGAGGAACGGTGGGCACTGGGCTCAGTGTCCCTCAGTCTCCTGGCTCCCTTTGGTCAACTTTCAACTATTTTCCTGGGTCAGCTCACTATTGTGATCACAACAATGCACAGTTCGGCAGGGATTTCTGCCTGTTTGTCTTTCTTCTGACTCGTTCGTCTTTCTTCATGAGGGTCTCTTTCCCTATAGTCACTGACCAAACTCATTTCCTTCCTAGCAACATTGCTCATCACCATAAGCTGTATCTTCAAATGGCTGTGAGGCCGCAAGTTTTAGAGTATTTTCAAGAATCCACTTTTCTGTTTTTTCTGTCTCTTCTTCCATACTTTCCCCTTCTCCCAGACTTTTGAATGGTATTAGAGTTGGTTCTACAACTTGCAAGTCCAGATCATTCCCCCCATCTGAATCATCTGAGCAGGAATGACTTTTTTTTGTTAAATATTTTTTTTAAATAATAAATTTATTTTTTTATTGGTGTTCAATTTACCAACATACAGAATAACACCCAGTGCTCATCCCGTCAAGTGCCCCCCCTCAGTGCCCATCACCCAGTCACCCCCACCCTCCGCCCTCCTCTCCTTCCATCACCCCTAGTTCATTTCCCAGAATTAGGAGTCTTTATGTTCTGTCTCCCTTTCTGATATTTCCCACACATTTCTTCTCCCTTCCCTTATATTCCCTTTCACTATTATTTATATTCCCCAAATGAATGAGAACATACAATGTTTGTCCTTCTCCGATTGACTTACTTCACTCAGCATAATACCTTCCAGTTCCATCCACGTTGAAGCAAATGGTGGGTATCTGTCGTTTCTAATGGCTGAGTAATATTCCATTGTATACATAAACCACATCTTCTTTATCCATTCATCTTTTGATGGACACCGAGGCTCCTTCCACAGTTTGGCTATTGTGGACATTGTGAGCAGGAATGACTTAAAAGAATGTGAACTTGCTCCCCCAGACCAGCAGACCCTCCTGGCATCTGTGAGGTCCAGCAGAGAGCTTAACAGCAGAAGACCCAGTTAGCAAGTAATATTTTCATGCACATGGTGACAAATAACAATACAACAAGGAGGTTTAAGGTTCAGACTTGAGAACCTCAGGTCCTCATTACCATGGACCAAAATATGGAATTAGCTTCCTCGATTTGAACCCCATGGTTTTAACTCATACCTCTTTCTTTTATAATTTCTCTAAATTGTATCATGGTCCATGGATATGGGCTGAATTGTATCCCCTTGAAAAGGATATGTTGAAGTCCTAACCCCCAGGACTTCAGAATGTGGCCTTACTTGGAGACAGGGACTTCACCAAAGATAAAGACTTATAATGAGGTCATTGGGGTGGGTTCAATCCAATAGGATGAGTCCTTATTAAAAGGGGATATTTGGACACACACATGGGTACAGGGATAATATTGTAAAGATCAGAGTAACACTTCTGCAAACCCAGGAGAAGCTAGGATAAAAGCCTGGAGCAGGTTCTGCCCCGGTGCCTTCAGAGGCACTTACCAAAACCTTGATCTTGGAATCCTGGCTTTGGACTCTGAGACAACAAATTTCTGTTGTTTAAGCCACTCGGTTTGTGGTGCTTGGTTACAGCAGCTCAAGCAGTGTAATGCAACCCATTTCTTTATCGCAGGCAGTTTTCCAGCATAAGCTATAATTCCTTATTTGTACTCCATTTCTATACCCTTCCCACATAAAGACGAATTAAAAGACTTTTTTGAATTAAGGCATAGAAATTGTTAGTGAAAACATCTGATGTTTTGCATGGATTTTACAAAACTCTTCCACGTTTGCCGTCCTGAATTTATGTTCTGTGGCACCTGCACCGCCCTCAAGAGGGGAATAAAGTAATCTGCAAAAAAGCAAAGATCTCACCCCATAACGTAATATACCATGAATATTTTTTTCTTTTTTTCATTCCAATGTAGAGCATCAAAGCAGATTTTTAAACTTTTTGTTCTTAGGATGCCTTTATACTCAATATTTATTGAGGACCCCCAGGGGCTCTTATTTATGTGAGTTATACATATCAATATTTGCTGTATTAAAATCTAAAGTGAGAAATTAAAAACTTCACTCATTTAAAGACGACAGCAATAAAACCATTATATGTTAACATAAGCTATTTTATGAAAAAAATCTATACAAAACAAGTGAAATTTTGTGGGAAGAGTTTTATGTTTTGCAACTCTCTCTGATGTATTTTTTTGTATATTTTTTATTGGAGTTTGATTTGCCAACATATAGAATAACACCCAGTGCTCATCCCATCAAGTGCCCCCCTCAGTGCCTGTCACCCAGTCACCCCCACCCCCCGCCCACCTCCTTTCCATCACCTCTTGTTCGTTTCCCAGAGTTAGGAGTCTCACGTTCTGTCTCCCTCACTGATATTTTCACTCCTTTCCCCTTTATTCCCTTTCACTATTTTTTATATTCCCCAAATGAATGAGACCATATAATGTTTGTCCTTCTCCGATTGACTTACTTCACTCAGCATCATACCCTCCAGGTCCATCCACGTTGAAGCAAATGGTGGGTATTTGTTGTTTCTAATGGAGATGTCTAGTTTAATAGGAGACAGATGAATAATCATACCTGTTTCTGATTTCAGTTTGCTATGGTATCACACTTAGGTAGCCTCTAGAAAATTCTACCTTTGGGAAAGAGAGTGCAAAGGGCAAAAACACCTTAGCATCATTATGAAAAGATATTTGACCTTTTTTTAAAAAAAGATTTTATTTATTTATGTGAGACAGTGAGAGAGAGAAAGAGAGAGAGAGAGAGAGTGCACTAGGAGGGGCAGAGGGAGAGAGAGAGGTAGGCTCTTTTTAAATTCAATCCTGATGCGGAGCTCGATCCCAGGACTCCGGGATCATGACCTGAGCCCAAGGCAGATGCTCAACTGACTGAGCCCCCTAGGCGCCCCAAGAAATTTGATCTTGTGGACTTCTGTGTGAAAGGGCCATAAGGGTTCCCCAGAGTCTGCTTGGAGAATTCCAGCATTATTCCCTACTTCCTGGATCCTTGGGATGTATTTATTGCACTGACCCTGGTTGCTATTAGCATTAATTATACACATTATGTTTGTCAATGTTCATCAGTCCACCTGTCCTGTCTGATGCTATTACAACATGGAAAGCAATATGGAGCAGCAGGGTAAGTCAAAGGAAAGTCAAAAGAAGAATGAAACAGTGTTAAGCCAGGGCTATGGAGGGACCTGAAAGGCAGGATGGAGTCATGCATTCATCAAGAAGCATTTCTGTTAAACTGTACTTGCTGTTGGGCATAAAAAGAACAAGGTCACTTCCCTTAAAAAAAGTAAGCTCTCAGCACGGGGAACAGATAAGACAAAAGTAAGTATGTGCAAAACCACAAGATCATTATTCCATAGAGTAGCAACAGGATGTTGCAGAGGATTGTTGCAGGGGGAAGACCAGTCAGAGAAAGTTATCTGCTGTGGGTGGATCTGGAGGATTTCCCTAGAGTGATCCTGGAAGAGAACATTCTCGAAAGGGCAAAAGACCTCGGGCAATATTGAGGGCACTGCTGAACCAGTGCTGGAGGTGGGCTGTAAGGTGAGATGGAGGCCTGGGAACTCCAGCATCAGCATCCCCTAGAAAGGTTCAGAAATGCAAATTCTCAGGCCTCACCCCACTCTGGATGCTTTGGGAGGGGAGCCCAGCACGCTGAGTTCTAACAAGCTCTCCAAGTGGTTCTGACAGGGAAGACCGTTCTGCAACCACTGTAGCCCAGCATTGGGTTAAGAGGGCAAGGTTTTCTGTGACCATGTAGATTTTTTTTTTTTAAGATTTTATGTATTTGGGGCAGCCCGGGTGGCTCAGCGGTTTAGCGCTATCTCTGGCCCAGGGCGTGATCTTGGAGACCTGGGATAGATCCCACATCGGACTTCCTGCATGGAGCCTGCTTCTCCCTCTGCCTGTGTCTCTGTCTCTCTCTCTCTCTGTATCTCTCATGAATAAATAAATAATTTTTTTTTTTTAAGAAACAACTATACTGAAGATTTCTTCCTAACAAGCCTGTGGGAAGGCACATATACAGCACTCAGGCTGGTCTCAGATGCAGCAATGTCCCTGTATGAGCTGATAGACGGGGGATCCCTCTCTTGATATGAAAGTAGGCACACTCAAGCATGTCCCGTTCCTCAATTGACTTGCTTTCTGGTGATTACCCGTTTTGCCTGAATAAACACCATTTCCCTGCCTCTCCTGTGGTCCTCAGTTTGTTTTCTCATCCATTTCTCAGAATGGAGATCATGAAATGTGCTCTTGGGATGGAGTGGGGAAGGGGGCTTACGGGAGACAGTCTCTGGGCTACTGGCTGCCACCCTTCTCTTGGTCCTTTGCTTCCCTGCTGGTACTGTGTGTCCTCAGCATCACTCTCCAGCAGGAGTGCTCCCAGGGATAGGGCACTGTTTTCCCCATTTCTTTGCAACCTGTACCACATCAGGGGTGCTCAGGGCTAGGGTGGGAAGAAGCTCTGTGGTATTCCCAGAAGGGTAGCTGAAAGCCCTATGGGCAGACCAGCCTCAGGATATGCAGTCTCAGCCACACTGCCAGCTGCCCTTCAGGTTCCTAGAGAGCGTGGGACATGGCCAGGTTGCAGGGGCCATGGCCAGCAGGGACCTGAGTGGTCCCTTGGGGGGCATCGCAATGTGGACAAACAGGCTGTCTGGAGGCTGTAGGAGGTTAGGGGATTTAGGGGAGGCACAGTGAGCTCCCTGCACCTTCCCAGCACCAACACTCACATGGAGTATGACCAGTGCATCTAGACCCTCAGGGGGCCTATGCAAATGTAGAGGCCAGGGCTTCAGCTTGGATTCCCAAATCAGACTCACAGGGGTGGGACCCTGGAGTGGGCATTTTGGTCACATGGGCAGGGTGATGTGGAGAAACACCTTAGAAACTCAGGCAGGTCAGCACTGGTAGTCTTCTCCTGTGCAGCTGCTTTTTTTTTAAATTCTTTTTAAATTCAAGTAGCCACCAATATATTAGTACACCATTAGTTTCAGATATAGAGTTCAATAATTCATCAGTTGCATACCACACCCAGTGCTCATCCCATCCCCTGCCCTCCTTTATGCCCATCACCCAATTACCCCCTTCTCCCACCCACCTCCCCTCCAGCAACCCTCAGTGTGCTTCCTATAGTTAAGAGTCTCTTCTGGGCAGCCCGGGTGGCTCAGCAGTTTAGCACCTGCCTTCGGCCTGGAGCGTGATCCTGGAGTCCCAGGATTGAGTGCCACGTCAGGCTCCCAGCATGAAGCCTGCTTCTCACTCTGCCTGTGTCTCTGACTCTCTCTCTCTCTCTCTTTCTCTCTCTCAAGAATAAATAAAATCTTAAAAAAGAGTCTCTCATGGTTTTTCTCCCTCTCTGATTTCTTCCCTTTCTCCTCCCTTCCCCTATAATCCTCAGAGCTGTTTCTCATATTCTACACCTGAGTGAAAGCATATGATAATTGTCTTTCTCTGATTGACTTATTTCGCTCAGCATAATACCCTCCAGTTCCATCCACCCACTTCGATGTAAATGTGGTCATTTTTGTTTGCTGAATAATATTCCTATATGTGTGTGTATATATATACATACACCACATGTGAAGCTGCTATTCTAATGTCATGGGGCAGCACTTGCTGCAAGGTTAAGGCTTTGAAAGATAGCCTTTGAAAGCTCTAGGAGGCTTTTTTTTAAAGATTTATTTTTATTTATGATAGAGAGAGGCAGAGACACAGGAGGAGGGAGAAGCAGGCTCCATGTTGGGAGCCTGACGTGGGACCCGATCGTTGGACTCCAGGATCGCGCCCTGGCCCAAAGGCAGGTGCCAAACTGCTGAGCCACCCAGGGATCCCCGCTCTAGGAGGTTTTAAAATTGACCAAGACTCAAAAGTTCTGAGTGTAATTTTAGAACATAATTTAGTGTTTTATCATATTCAAATCCTTTGGAATTAAAAATCTGTAAATGATGTTTTCAGCAGCTAGGTAACTAGAAGTCATTCTTGATGTGTAGGACTCGTGGTGTGGATGTGTGTGCTTTAGCACTGAAACTGAATGACCCAGCCTGAGAATGAACAGGTAAATAAATATTCGTGTATGCTAAGGAGAAACATAGATGAAAGACTCATTGGATCATTGCTACTGAACATGCGACATGGCATAGAGATAAAGGAGGCTGAAGTCCATGAGCAGACTGCACAGGTGAGTATTGAATGATCATGATGCACCAGGCACAGAATCAAACATTCTGTGTAGGCTATTTTGTCAACATCTCACAAGAACCCAGTATGACCATTTTTCAGATGAAGAAATTGAGGCAGACTTGCCAAAGTCACACGGCTGGACTTTGGTAGGGCCAGGAATTCAACCCATGTCTCCTTCCTCCTTACATGTGCTGTGTCACCATAATTTCCCTTTGGAGTCACTACTTCTTGAGCTGATTCACAATGGAGTCGTTTTAGAATATACATGATTTCACAAGTTCAGCTTTATGGATATCTACTCACTAGGTGCATATTCTGGTGCTCAGTGCTGTAGGAGATCTAGAACAAATGGATGATGTTGCCTGCTTACTCTTTCATTTAGTATTTATTGAGCCCCTACTGTGTGTTCAGCAGCATTAAGCTCTGAGGACACCACAGCAAGCACAAACTCACACAGTCAGTCCGTTGCCTCATGCAGTCTGCAGGCTATTGGGGGGTGAGAGATGATGCTCAAATAACCACACAATGCTATTTGCAGTTATAGCTGTCAAACTGAGAGGTCCTCAGGGCAATGGAGGTGCATGAAGGGGAACTGGTTGAGTGCAAGTGGTCCAGAAGACTTCTGTAGGGCAGATTTGTACACATATAAGCAGTGTGTGCAAGTCAAGCAGAACCAATTTTTATCTGTTCAAGGGTGACAGAGACTGCACTCCTAAGGCTTTCTCAATGTCCCTGGGGGACTCAACCTCAGGGACACCCTCCACCTAAATATGTGTGTACTTACCTATTTCTAAATAATATACATGCTATTACTGTAGTGTAGTATGTACTACACTATAAAATACCTACAAACTACACACTTAAAATGATGTAAGGACAGTAGAAGATGCACTTTTGCTCCCTTCTTCTCCCCCCATTCACCTTGGTCTTTCATCTGGTTTGTAGGCTGTTGACCTTGAAGACTGAGTATAAGCTTAATGAGCAGCCTTTGGAGCTGGGGGAGCATGTTGAGAATAGCAAGCTAAGGAAGGATGCTTGGATGTGGAAAATGTTCCTCTCTGCCTGGCATCGCATTCATTCATTCATTCATTCATTCATTCTCCAGCTTTAGCTCTGCATGTGGGCTTATAGTACCACCTCCAGAGCTCTTTTTCTGCCTTCTGGGTAGTTATTAACCACGTCTTAGATGTATCCTTGCTCTGTTGGCTCTCTTGCTCTGGCAAAACATCTTTTAAGTATTTATATGGTGCCTGGCACTGTGCTACGCTCTAGGCATACACATATGGAGAAAGTATTCTCTCTGTCCTTGGAAAAGACTCTTGGGGAAAGCAGACACTGGGAAGGCCATTGCTCCTGGGGGTGTGGCCTTTAGCTCCATGTGGGGCTTGGGGGGAAGGCTCCTGTAGGATGTGCCATCAACTCCACAGGTCCCTGGCAGAACTCATGATATCCCTCATATCCCAATAAAATAAGGGGAGAAAAGGAAACTCTTCTCTTCCTTTTATAGCTCCTATGTTAATAATTGGCCTCTATTCAGTGATTCAGCTGGACAAGCCCAAAGTTTGGCATATTCCTTGACTACACTCACCCACTAGAAATGCTCGCTGGCCCATCTTCATGGTACACAGCCTGATCCCAGCTATCAGTTGGCCTTTCTGGTTCTATTTGGGTCCCTTTACAGTCTATCTGCCACTCTGGAGCTGGAGTGAGCTTTATGACACAGACTCCTGACCTCACTCCCTTGCTGAAAATGCCTCAGTGCTCCCATTCTTTTAGGATCAAATCCATGGTTCTTAATGAAATTTAGAAAGTCTCTTTTGCCACAGAAAGATATAAAACCAAATCAGATATCAAGAATGGCAAAATACACCATCAAAGGGCAAATGACAGACTAGGAAAAATGTATTTTCAAATCACGTTACGATATGTAATGAATTCCCACAGAGAAAAAGATGAATCACCTAGTGGGAACAATGGGTTAAGGACTGAATAGACTGTCAAATGAGAAAAGAAATAAGAGGGGATCCCTGGGTGGTTCAGCGGTTCAGCGCCTGCCTTCGGCCCGGGGCGTGATCCTGGAGTCCCAGGATCGAGTCCCACATCAGGCTCCCTGCATGAAGCCTGCTTCTCCCTCTGCCTGTGTCTTTGCCTCTCTCTCTCTCTCTCTCTCTCTCTCTCTCTGTCTCTCATGAATAAATAAATAAAATCTTTTAAAAAAAGAACAGAAATAAGAGAGGCTCCTGAACATGTGAAAAGATGCACACCCCCTGAAAACTGAAGAGAAATTACACTGAGATACCATTTTTCACCAATCCAATTGGCAAAATTCTAAAAGTCAGATTACACAGTACTGGTGAGGCTGAGGGGAAATAGACACCCCCATCCATTGGTGGCAGGAGTAGAAATTGGTACCAGTACTATGGAGAGCAAGTTGGCAATATCCACTAAAAATTCAAATGAACAAAACTTTTGATCAAATCATTGTAGTGGTAGCAATATTTACTCTATAAGATAAACCCTGTCACGAGTGGGTCGCTGCAGCATAGTTTGTAATAGCATGAGATTGGTACCACCTAAATGCCCACAATGAGAGATTAAATAATTGAGGCACATTCACATAATAGAGTGCCATGCAATGTACAAAAAATTTGAGACCACTTCTACATTGGTGTAGAAAGGATTGCAAATTGTGTGGATACGTGAAAGAAGCAGGGTGCACAACAATGTGCATCATATGTTGCTTTTTTCTTTCTTTTTCTTTTTTCAAATCTGACCCATTGCCTGTTTTTGTATGACTGGTAAATTAAGACTAGTTTTCATATTTTTAAATGGCTGGAAAAAATGAAAGGAAGAATAATACCTTGTGACACATAAAAATTATATGAAATACAAAGGTTGCTGCCCATAAATAAAGTTTTGCTGGCACACCAGCCATGCCAATTCATTTCTGGCAGAGTCAAGCCCACAAAGAAAAATATTGACCCTTTAGTCCTTTACGGAAACAGTTTGCCACCCTCACCTTTAACTTACTGTGCTTCTTTTTGCCTGCAAGTGCTTCTCCCTGCCTTATATTCCCACCTCCATGGCCTGGCTAACTCCTACCCTTCTTCTGCTTCAAGTTCCACCTAGAAGAATTCGCTATTGGCTACGTAAGGCGAGGTGCCCTTGCCGTCACCTTCTATAGTCCCCTGGTGTCCATCATCTTGGATCTTAGCAGCACACATCTCCTGATTTACAAGTACATGTTCCAGCATCTCCTCCACTGCATACTGATTTGTGCGTGCTGTGCTGAGGGTGTGTGGTTATTCCAGCTCCCAGCCCAGTCATCGGCCTGGTGTAGGCGCTCCAAAAGTGATTATTGAATGGATGAATATGTCTCTGTGCTAAAATTAAATAGGCTTTCAGTTAGATAAACTTTAGAACTCAACTTTGTGGCCAACTGGTATAACTCAGTTTACATTCCTTCTTTTTCAGAGACTGGAAAAAAAAGAGCAATGCTCCTACTGACCTTAAGCCTCAATGTTTCCAATCTAGACTAAATCAATCCAAAAGAGAAAATGTTTTGCCTTCTACATGTCTATATATATATGTGTGTGTGTGTGTGTATATATATATATATATATATATATATGTTTTACTTAGCACAGAGCACTGATTAAGGGATGGGGCTTTGTTAATAGTCTGGTAGTTGAAGATGGGAGAGGAGTCCATGCAGCCACACACTAGTGGGGCAGGGGCGGGGGTGGGAGTTGAGAGTGGGTGTGTGAGCCCACGCTGCTAATGGAGCCAGTCCTTACAGGTTCCCAGTACACACACTGCAGCCTCAGCAGGCCACATCAGGTCAGGCTACTCAGGCTAAGCATTCTGGGTACATTAGAAGAAAAGACTCTTCTTTCAGTAATTGCCAAGGACTATATTTGCTTAGTAGACTTCTAGCGGGTTAGTGATGTCACTGTCCATAAAACACCAATAGTGGAGCTATTTCTTGAAGCTCCTGGACTTTCCTCCCATGGTTTCAGGATGCTGGCTGTGGTGGTGCAGGCCCAGCTGGCACTTCCTCCACAGGACACGGCTGGATATTGAGAGGCTTGCCTCCCAAATGGACTGTGGACCAGAAATATTGGCACAAGGTGGTTCTAACTGGCTGTCAGCAGCCTCAGCGTTTCTTAAATCCCTGTGGTTGAAATTGCTTGTCCTTACTTGTAACATGGAGTGTCAGTATGCTGAAATTAAAATGCTTAGGTAGCTTGTCTTTTTAAAGCATTTTTAATAGTGGTAAAATACACATAACACAAAATTTACCATCTTAATATCTTAAATATACAGTTCAGTAGTTTAAATATATTCACATTGTTGTGTAACCAATTTACAAAACTTTTTCAAAACTGCGAAACTTGCCAAACTTGTAAAACTGAAACTCTGTTCTCATTAAACAACAACTCCCTATCCTCCTTCCCCAGTCCCTCACAACAACAATCCTCCTTGCTGTCATTATGAATTTGATGACTCTAAGGACCTCACAGAAGTAGAATTGTATACTATTTGTCCTTTTCTATTTGGGTTATTTTACTTTGCATAGTGCCCTTGAGTTTCATCCATGTTGTAGCATGTGTCAGAATTTCCTTTTAAAAATAAGTGGGAAAGATCAGAAAGGGAGACAGAACATGAAAGACTCCTAACTCTGGGAAATGAACTAGGGGAGGTGGGCGGGAGTGGGGGTGACTGGGTGGTGGGCACTTGACGGGATGAGCACTGGGTGTTATTCTGTACGTTGACAAATTGAACACCAATAAAAAATAAATTTATTAAAAAAAGAATTTCCTTTTAAGTTTAAATCGTATTTCATTGTATGGATGGAACACATTTTGTTTGTCCATTCATCAGTGGACACTTGGGTTGCTTCCATGTATTAGTTATTGTGAATGATGCTACTATGAGCATGGGTACACAAATACAACTGATCCTTGAACAACACAGGTTTGAACTACATGGTCCACTTATAGTAAATACAGTACTGTAAATGTATTTTCTCTTCCTTATAATTTTCTCAATACTATTCTCTTTTATCTAGCTTAGTTTATGGTAAGAATACAGTATATAATACACATAACATACAAAATATGAGTTAATAAACTGTTTATGGGGCAGCCTAGGTGGCTCAGCTGTTTAGCGCCGCCTTCAGCCCAGGGTGTGATCCTGGAGACCAGGGATCGAGTCCCATGTTGGGCTCCCTGCATGGAGCCTGCTTCTCCCTCTACCTGTGTCCCTGCTTCTCCCTCTACCTGTGTCTCTGCCTCTCTCTCTCTCTCTCTCTGTGTGTCTCTCATAAATAAATAATAAAATTCTATTTATTTATTCATGAGACACACACACACACAGAGGCAGAGACACAAGCAGAGGGAGAAGCAGGTTCCATGCAGGGAGCCCGATGTGGGACTCCATCCCAGGTCTCCAGAATCTGGCCCTGGGCTGAAGGCGGCGCTAAACCACTGAGCCACCCAGGCTGCCCAAACAAAATCTTAAAAAAAACCTGTTTATGTTATTGGTAAGGTTTCTGGTCCACAATAGGCTACTAGTAGTAAAGTTCTGGAGGAGTGAAGAGTTATATATGGATTTTTGACAGTGCCAGGAGTCGGTGCCCTTGACTCCCACATTGTTCTAGGTTCAACTTTATCTCCTTGAGACCCTGCTTTCAATTCTTTTGAATGGATACCCAGAAGTAGAATTGCTAGATTGTATGGTCAATGCATGTTTAATATTTTGAGGAATGACTGTATTGCGTGCTAGCTTTTCTTAATAAAAAAACAAAAACAAAAAGTCTCCTAAACTTTAAAATAAAAAAATAAAATTCTTTTAATAAATATAATTGATTATATTTGCCCCATTTGAGGAAGTACCTGTCTGTGCCCATGTTCCTTTGTCCAGGTTAAGACCCATAGAATCCATCGAGTTCTCAAAGGTGCTTGTGACTCTGCCTTCCCCAGGACACTTCCCACTTCCTGTGTGGCCTCTCTCTCACCCCAGGCTAGAAGGCCCTGGGCTCTGCCTCCGTCTGTCTGCCCTGTGGTCTGTTCTTGTGCCGTCATAGCTGCTCATCTCAGGGCTCAACATCCAGGTAAACTTTCTACATCTCAGCCCATCAGTGACTTTGGGTGTCTAGTCGCTACCATTCAGAAATAACAGACTTAATGATCTTCTCTGCCAGTCAATCCTTGAGTCCCTACACAATTCTCTGGCTTGGGGATGGGGGAGATTTGGTGAGGATCTCTCTTTTCCTTGACATTATCCAAGTCCGGGCAAAGGAAGTGGTTGGGAATCAAACCTGATTTACACTGTGGGAGGCAATAATTATACCATCATACTACCAATGTGGGATGATTATAATTAGCGGGTATTTAGGGACTGTTGTGGATTGAATTCTGTATCCGTCTAAAAGATATGTTGGAGTTCTAGTACCCAGTACCTCAGAATGTGATCTCAGGGCACCTGGGTGGCTCAGTTGGTTAAGTGTCCAACTCTTGGTTTCGGCTCAGGTCATGATTTCATGAGTCGTGACATTTACCTTTGCACTGGGCTCTGAGCCCAGCAAGGAGTCGCTTGAAGATTCTTTCCCTCTGTCTTTCCCCCGCCTCAAATAAATAAACAAATCTTAAAAGAAAAGAACGTGGTCTCATTTGGAAATAGGGCAAGTGCAGATGTAATTAGTTAAGACGAGGTCATTAGAGTGGGTCCTAATCCAATGTGACTAGTGTCCTTATAAAAAGAGGACATTTGTGTTTTTTTTGTTCATTTTTTAATTGGAGTTTGATTTGTCAACATATAGTGTAACACCCAGTGCTCATCCCTCCAGTGCCCCCCTCAGTGCCCATCACCCAGTCACCTCATCCCCCCGCCCACCTCCCCTTCCACTACCCCTCGTTCGTTTCCCAGAGTTAGGAGTCTCTCATGTTCTGAAAGAGGACATTTGGACACAGCCATGGACATGCAAAGAGGGAAGACAATGTGAAGACAATGGGAGAAAATGGTCATCTCTGCGCTAAGGAGGGACAACTGGAACAGATCCGTCCTTCACTACCCCTTGCGAGAACAAACCCTGTGACAACTTGATCTCCTACTTCTGGCCTCCAGAACTGTGAAACAAGACATTTCTGTTTGAGTCACCCATTTTCTGGTAATTTGTTGCAACAGCCCTGATAAACTAATACAGAGGCCTTCTGAGCAAGATGTGGATGTACTGTCAGAGTTTCGAGAAATCTAGGCAATAATTTCTGCCCCAAGGAGTAATCAACCTGTTGAGTATGTAAAATGAACACAAAGGAAATTAAACCTCATTATCAAATTCAAATAATGATATAATAGGAGACCTCACAAGATAATAATAATAATAATAATAACAACAACAACAACAACAACAAATCTAGGGAAAACAGAAGAATATTTCTCACTGATGTCTGTTACTTTATTTTAATGCAATCCTCTCCACACATCTTAATTAGAATATTCTTAGAACTTGATTGAACATGGGTAATGTGTAAGGCACTGTATCACATGCCAAGGAGAAACTAGGAAGACCAATTCAGTTCCCCCCTCTTGGGCTGTTGATAATCTAACACATCTAGAGATAACTAGAAGACAAATATACACTTTTCTAGACAGACCCTGTATTCATTTCCTATTGCTTCTGTAACAAATGATCACACATGTAGTGTGTTCAAACAACACAAATGTCTTATAATTCTGGAGGCCAGAAGTCTGAAATAGGTCTCCCTGAGCTAATGTCAAGGTGTGGGCAGCGCTGCTTTCTTTCTGGAGGCCCAAGGGGAGAATCTGTTCCTTATCTTCTTAAGCATTTAAAGGCCACCTGCCTTCCTTGGCTTATGGCCTCCTCACTCCAACCTCTGCTTTTGCGTCACAACTCCTTCTCTAACTCTTGAGTTTTCTGCCTCCTTCTTCTCCATTTAAGGACCCATGCAATTACATTGGGTATACCTGGATACTCCAGAAAAAAATCTCCTTATCAAAAGAGCCTTAACTAAATCAATCTACAAGGTTCTTTTTCCTATGTAAGGTCACATATTCACATATTTATCTCATACCTGCTAGGATGGTTGCTATCAAAAACAAAGAAAAACTGGGGCACCTGGGTGGCTCAGTCAGTTAAGCTGCCTTTGGCTCAGGTCATGATTCCAGAGTCTCAGGATTGAACCCAACATTGGGCTCCCTGTTCAGCAGGGAGTCTGCTCCTCCCTCTGCCTGTCTCCCTGCTTGTGCTCTCTCTTTCTCTCCAATAAATATAGATAAATAAAATATTAAAAAATAAAAACAAAACCAAAAATATAGATTGTAAGTGTTGGTGAGGATGTGGAGAAACAGTCCTTCTCCACTGTTAAAACAATGGAAAATGGCGCAGCCACTGTGGAAAACAAGACAGAGTCTCCTCAAAAAATTAAAAAGAGAACTATCATGTGGTCTAGAAACTCAACTTTTGGATATTTGTCCAAAAGAACTGAAATTAGGATCTGGAAGAGATCTCTGCACTTTCATGTTCATTGCAGCATTATTCACAGTAGCCAAATGGTAGGGACAGCCTGAATGTTCATTGACAGATGACTGGTTAAAGAACATGTGGTCCATCCATATAATGGAATATCATTTAGCCTTAGAAAAAATAAGTTCTGTACTATGTGACAGCAAGGATGAACCTGGAAGACATTCTGCTCAGTGAAATGAGCCAGCCACAGAAGGACATTTACTGCATGGTTCTATGTATATGAGGTATCTAAAATAGTCAAATTCATTGAAGCAAAGAGGGGAATGCTGGTTACCAGGGGCTGAAAAACTGAAAAAATGAGAGAATTATTAATCAACAGACATAAAGTTTCATCTAAGAAAGATGAGTAAGCTCTAGAGATTTGCTGCACAACATTGTATTCATAGTCAACAATAATCTTTTGTACACTTAAACATTTGTTAATAGGGTAGATTTCATGTTCAATGTTCTTACCACAATAACTTATTAAGAAATAGGAAAAAAGGTGCAGTTAGTGAAACATGGACCATTTTTACTTAAAAATACTTCATTATAAAAAAAACAGGAATAATTTTTATACATGAGTAATAGCTCAAAATTATAAATTGCAATAACAATATTTTGGTGTTATAATTTTATACTATAAATAAATAATAATACCAAATAATTAATACTAAATACTAAAAAATTAATTACTGATAAAAGAATATGTTCAGTATAACAAGAATAGCTCTTTCAGACACCTAACTCTGGGAAACGAACAAGGGGTAATGGAAGGGGAGGTGGGCGGGGGTTGGGGTGACTGGGTGATGGGCACTGAGGGGGGCACTTGGCGGGATGAGCGCTGGATGTTATGCTATATGTTGGCAAATTGAGCTCCAATAAAAAAAACAAAAACAAAAACCAAGAATAGCTCTTTCATCATCCTAACTACAGAAAAGGGTTTTTGAAAAATTTTTATTTATTTGACATAGGGAGCGAGAGGGAGGGAAGGAGAAGAGAGAGAGAGAGAGAGAGAGAGAGAGAGAGAGAGAGAGAGAAGGAGCACACAAGCAGGGAGGAGGGGCAGAGGAGAGGGAGAAACAGGCTCTCCACTGAGGAGGGAGCCCCATGCAGGGCTCAATTCCAGGACCCTGAGATCATGACCTCAGCCAAAGGCAGATGCTTCACTGACTGAGCCACCCAGATGCCCCCCAGAAAAGAGTTTTTAAAATTGTGCATCCATCCTTTCCACTATTCCCACTCGTTTGTACACCAATTGTACTATGTGGAGCTGGTTTGACATATAACCAATATACACTCCCCTCTCTTCCCATGTCCTTGATTTATGCATTCTCCTATATGTAAATACTTATTTAATGCTTACTACCAGCCTTTATTGGTGTGTCTTCATTTATTTTGGTTGTCTGAAGTTCATTCTGTAATAGATTTGCAAGAAAGGAGTCATGGCAACACACCATTCTCCAAGTTATCACGTTGGTGAGAATTTGCTGTGTTTATACTTAAAAGTGAACGTGGTTGGATATAAAATTCTTGGCTCAGATTCTTTTCCCTTGATGACTATCTTAAATTCTCTTCTGGTGGAAAGCATCACTGTCGAAAGTTTTGAAGAGAATCTCATTTTCTTTCCATTATACTCTTACTCTTTTTGGCCTAGATATCAAAAAACTTTCTTTCTTTAATCCAATAATTTTACTAGAATATGTTTCAGTTCTGCTTGTTTTGGGGTGTTTTTTGTGTGTACCTGGTGTAATCTGTCAATTTGTGATTTTGAATCTACGTTTTTGCCAGGAAAGTTTTTCTTGAATTATACATTTCGGTATTTCTTCTCCTTTGCTTTGGTTTTTAATCTTTGGGGACTCCTATTATATGTATATTAGATCTTTTTTTTCTTGTTTCCTGAATTTGTCACTTTATTTCAAATACTCTTCATCTTTTTGTTCTTTGTTCCTCTTTTAAAATTTCCCTTATTTTTCTATTTCTCTTAAGGAATTATCATTTATTTTATTCATATTTTGGTTCCTTTTACTTTAGTTCTTTTTACTTTAGTCTTAATTTCTGAAATTCAAAACAATTCTTAAAATCTTTTATTTCTAATTCTTTCCTGAGTCTATCATCTTATTTATGAGTTTTCCTGTTCTGATTTATGTCGTTCTTTCATGTCTTGAATCATTTTCTTAATGCCTTTAGCTTGCTTTACAATAGATTGTAATTCCATCTGTTTGGTGAACATTTCTTTCCAGGATGCTTTAAATGTCTAGAGGGATGCTCTGTACTCTCTGCTTTATTCCAATAACCTCTTGAGATTTGCCTTTTATTGTCTGTTACTCATTTTCTTTTTTTAAATAATAAATTTATTTTTTATTGGTGTTCAATTTGTCAACATACAGAATACCACCCAGTGCTCATCCCGTCAAGTGCCCCCCTCAGTGCCCGTCACCCAGTCACCCCCACCCCCCACCCTCCTCCCCTTCCACCACCCCTAATTCTAGTTCGTTTCCCAGAGTTAGGAGTCTTCATGTTCTGTCTCCCTTTCTGATATTTCCTACCCATTTCTTCTCCCTTCCCTTCTATTCCCTTTCACTATTATTTATATCCCCAAATGAATGAGACCATATAATGTTTGTCCTTCTCCGATTGACTTATTTCACTCAGCATAATACCCTCCAGTTCCATCCACGTTGAAGCAAATGGTGGGTCTGTTACTCATTTTCATCCCAAATTAGTTTTCTTGCAATTGTAGAGGAAGGTAAAGAAAAATTATATATATACTTTTTTTTTCTAATTTCACATATAAAGAGCACCCTCTTCTGTTGATTTTGAGAACTGTTAAAATATGTCCACTTAACGTTCTCCCTCACTTTTATTTGGGCCTCTTGTCTTTGCCCCTCTCATTCCTATCTGTTTGATTTGTATTCTGCTCCCCTTAGTTTTTCCTCAGTGGAAGGAAGTTTTGAGAGTTAATTGGGCCCAGTCTGTCCTAATCCCTTTAGACCTTCATGGTGATGGTAAAACCCTCCCTTGCCTCTCCTCTGGGAGACAGTGGAGCCCTGGAGCACACACCAT
This sequence comes from Canis lupus dingo, assembly GCF_003254725.2. Taxonomy (NCBI): domain Eukaryota; kingdom Metazoa; phylum Chordata; class Mammalia; order Carnivora; family Canidae; genus Canis; species Canis lupus. Next base: position 121,875,999 of record NC_064281.1, on the reverse strand, counting down.
TAGCCAAGTCTTTTCTGTGTGCCCAACTGCTTGCAAAACGGGTGGCCTGACTGAACAGAACAGCTACCTGGGAATGTGAGTGAACAGGCCAGCAACAGAGTCCAGTGATGCCCCCTCATGCCTTCTAGGACTTCCAAGTGTCCATCTCTAGGAGAAGGATATACTGGCCCTGGGCCCCCTCTGGGTAACCAGTGAAAGAAGCAGACCCCCCAGGATGGGTCTGTGTCCCCTTCCTCTGAGCAGGTGTATCCCACAGAGGTGGAAGGCAGTTGCATCACTAGATCTGCTGGGGCCCTGAGTCACCATGGAAACCACCTGCAGAGTGGGCAGGATGATGCTTGCCTCCCAGTCACTACCCTCTGTCCTTGGCTCCTTCTTTCTCTCCATGCCCTCTGGCTTTGGCAGCCCCATCGGCCTCCATCCTCTGGTGGGGGGGCTGCCTAGAGATGTATAGCAGCAGGGGCTTTGCCACAATCAGAGCCCAGAGCCTCAGGTGCCAGGAGGCTTTGCCCTTATGGGGGGTGGGGAAGCTGGCTTGCCTTTTCCTTGCCTGCTCCCTGTCTTGCCCCTCTCAGGTCCTCTCAAAGGCCTCATGGGCTGCTCTACCTGTTGGCCAGGCTACCTCTATCTAGAACACCCTGTGCTTCCTCCAGTCCAGGAGATTCGAGAGAGGCATGGACACCCACTCCTGCTGCCCCCTTCAGGGGGCCTTACCCACATGGCCAGGCTGCTTCCCCATGCATTCACTGAGGCCTTCCCTCCCAGCACAGCTCCCCTCTGGGTAGATTCAGGAACCTACCTCAGAACTGGAGCCCCCCCACCCCCGGCAGTCTTCTTGTCAGTCCGACCCAGGGCTGTAGGAACATGAGTAAATAAATACACATGCACCAGTAAATAAATACATAGCCCACCAGCACCAGGGCCAGGGCCTGCTGGGGAACATGGAGCAGATAGGCCGGCCTGCCCTCCCTCCAGCAACATCTTGACCCCAGGGTGGTTCCTCATCTGCAGTGCCTCATGGCAATTCTGGATATCGCCCTGTACCACTGCGACCATGCCCACAGAACTGCCCAGAACACTGGCACTTTGGTTCTCAGGAAGGTATAAGGAGGTATGACATGAAGGACACAAGGAGGGGGGCTGAACTAACCGAGGGTCCCTCTCACTTATCAGGACTTGCTCGCCACAATCTCCTACCCCTGCCTCTTGCGAAAGTGTATCCTTAGGCTTTCTTCGGGCAGGTCTAGAATAGTCCTTTCTCCTGGTCATGGTCCTCATTCTTGATGTGACCTTTCTTTTTTTTTTTTTAACTTTTACTTATTTATGATAGTCCTACAGAGAGAGAGAGAGAGAGAGAGAGAGAGAGGCAGAAACATAGGCAGAGGGAGAAGCAGGCTCCATGCACCGGGAGCCCGACGTGGGATTCGATCCCGGGTCTCCAGGATTGCGCCCTGGGCCAAAGGCAGGCGCTAAACCACTGCGCCACCCAGGGATCCCATTGATGTGACCTTTCTGGTGTTTTAGCTAGATGTCTAGGTTTGATGAAGAGTCCAGGTAGACCTTCTGCCATAGCTGTGCTTCAGGTATTCCTGTTCTGCTCTCAATCCCTCAGCAGGCATAGCTTCTCTGCCTGGCTTCCACAGCCCTCTTGCATGTGCAGCCCTGCCTTGGGCCAGGGACTCATGAGGAACCCCTATACAGACTTTAGGCCCCCCTGGTTTTGCATAGCTCCCTCTTCATATGCCCTGCCCTGCAGATTCCAGTCCCTTCTCAGGGAGAGGATTGCAGCAATGGCCATGCTTATGGTGGGTTCTCTTCTTTCAATGGCGCAGTCTGGGCTGCTGATTCTCCAGTGGAGAAAACAGTCACTGTAAAGCAGATCTCCTTGATCCTGCTTTAGAGTGATATATGATGAAAGGGTGGTCACTCTGTCAGAATTAAAAGCTTAAGTCCAGCTATCCTTTCTTGAGCCATACCCAATCATCATGTTAGCACTGCTTATGAGGTCAGTCATCATGTTAGCACTGCTTCCCATTAATGGCTGAGTGCTGCTGGGGCACTAAAGCCAGACACATTTTGGGAGACACATGACTTCTCTGAGGGCTGACTTTGGCTTGAAGACTTTCCAAAATGAGTATTAAAATTTTCCTTTTAAGAAGAGGAAAACGAGTTATTTTTGACAGTATCTTATCATATTCTAGGGTGAGATAGATTTGAACCATAAGAAGTTGAATCACATAGTTCTTGGTCATCATGGCCTCCCAGAGGGCATCTTCCAGGACTGTGGTGTAGAAAACCAGCAGGGGTAAGTTGGATAGAGCACAGGAGCACCTGACAAAGGAGGACTGCCCCACCACCTCGCCTGGGAGACAAGTTAAGAGCATGTGATTGTAATGTCCCAGAAACCTGAGGAAGAGAGTTTGAAAAAAGCAGGAGTGATCAACTACTTTGAATGTTGCTGAAGAGTTTGAGAGCTGAGGACTGAGAAATGATATTGGATTTAACAAGAGAAAACTCATTGGTGATTTTGGCAAGAGCAATTACAGTGGTGGGTGTGGATGGGAGATTAATACAGTGGTGAAACAAAGATTGGGAGAGGAGGAGGTGGAGAGCCAGTGTGGCAACAGACCTTTCAGGAGTGGTTCTGTACAAAGGGATGGAGAAATGGGATGGAAGTTGGAGTGGAATGTGGAATCAAGAGAGGCTCTTGTTTTTTCAAGGTGGGCAATATTACCATGTGCTGATATGATCAGCTAAGATGAGGAGGAAGAGTGGTCGGTTTGAAGAGAGGAAATGCTATGAAATAGGCAAGTAGGAGAATGAACTGACCAGAAAAATGCAGTGGATAGCTGTGTGGTATTAAGGAGTGACTTTGGATTAGTGGTGACCCATTTAAAGGGAAACCAGTTGGGATTACTGTGTTGGACTAGGTGAGTGTGATGTGAGGAGAATGGAAGGAGTGATCATTATGCTGGTCTGTGAAATTTAAGCTGGGCAAGTGGGAATGTGAAGACATGCAGGGTTGGGGCTATTGAGTAGGTGGGAGGCACAGTGGTGGTGCTGAGCAATTATTGGTGAATCAGGTGAGTGTGGAAGTGAGATAGCAGGGATAGTTGGGGAGTGTGATTCTTAGTAGCAGTTGGTTGTAGTAGGAGGCAAGGGGTATGACCATAGCAGTGTGGATGAGGTAGCACAGCTGAGATGATCTTAGGAGTTAAAGACAAGGAATAGAGAGACCAAAGTATTGGACAAACCATTTATGAGAATTTTGGAGTCCTGAGGAGCCAGTACAGAAGTAGTGGTGGGGAAGACAAGGGATGCGAGATGAGAGGGACATGAACAGACGACTGCAATAGGGAGAATCATGTGGCCTCTAGTCAGATGGTAGGTGGTAAAAAGGGGTAAGGCTTGAGAGCAAGGAGGGCAACAACTGCACCTGCAGGGTGTAAATACTATGAGGGAGGAATCAACATCTGTCTGAGAGGGCTGCAGTGGGTGGGGGAATGCCATCAGAGCATAGAGGCAAGTTTCAGTTAGCATAAAAAGGTAAAGGACATGATGAAGGATGAGAATGGAAGGTGTTGCTCCTGGAAGACTCCCAAAACTCCCCAGCACATACATGTGCAAGGGGCAGTGGGAGTTTAAGCCACATTAGGGGCTGGATACATAGAGCCTTATGCAAATGAGTGTCTCAGTGATGAAGAACAGCCTGCGGGGGTGGGGGTCAGGGAAGCTGGGCTTTTATGGTGACTGGACATGTAAAACATGAGCTATAGCCTTGACATTCTCTTGGAAAAAGTAGACAATCATCTGAAATTACCAGTTCCTTCTCTGGATGGTGTTAAAGGCAGGGAGAGGGAGCTCTCTATGATTTGTATACTTTTATTTTCATTTTTATTTTTAAAAACATTTTATTATCTATTCATGAGAGACACTGGGATCACAACTTGAGCCAAAGGCAGATGCTCAACCACTGAGCCACCCAGGTGCCCTGATTTATATACCTTTAAAAAAGAAAGAACAGTGATATGTTTGCAGACTATGATGTCATTCTAATGCCCAGGTCCCCTTAGGAAAATAATAGGACTAGGGTTGTTGGAATACCTATAAGAGGCTTTAATGCTTTGGGGAGCTGAATGTCATGCCCTCGGGACTTGGGAGTTTGTCCTTGTACAGGGTCTTTCTACCTGAGTTCAGCACATGTAACAGAGTCAGCATGTCAGAGCTACTAGAACTGCAGTCCAGGTAGTCCCAGCTTCTTTTTTATTTTATTTTATTTTATTTTATTTTATTTTATTTTATTTTATTATTTTATTTTATTTTATTTTATTTTTTAATTTATTTTAATTTATTTTATTTTATTTTATTTTTTAGTCCCAGCTTCTATTCTGCATCCTTTCCGTGGCCTGTGGGTCTGATTGCTTACAGAGGCCAGGATATGGAGCGCATATTTGGCCTAGAGAAAACTTATACTCTTGTGAACTTTTGAGAATCAGCACAGCACCTGAAAGTAGATGCTCAGGAAAAGCCTGTTGAGTGAATGCATGAGCCCCGTTTACTGGGACCGCTATGATATGACACTATTGATCCTCTTTCCCTCTTCCAAGATATTATGCTCACTTGCTTCTCAACTGTATTAGTCCACAACTTCTCACTCTCCTTTGCTGATGACTTCCAACCTCTACTCCTGCCTAGACTTATCCTCTGGCCTCCAGATACGTGTGATGACTGACCTTCCAGTTATTTCCATCTGGTGCATCCACAGTGTTTTACTGTACTTGGGCTGCTATAACAAAATACCATAAACCAGCTGGCTTATCAGCAACCTCCAAAAGTCTCCACTTCCAAATACCATCACATTGGGCATTAAATTTCAACATATGAATTTTGAGGGGGACACAAATATTCAATCCATAACACACAGGTGCCTCTAATCCAGAATCTTCTCCTTCATAAAAGAAAAGGAGAGAGATAGGCATTTTCCTCATCTCATCCTTCCTGTTTGAGGACCTTGTTCAGAAGGATGTGATTTCAGGATGGCAATAGTTATTAGATTATTAGAAGTCTAAGGATGAAAGGCAAGTCCCTGAACACGATGTATGGATGGATAGATGGATGGATGGATGGATGGATGGATGGAAAAAAATTTCATGCTAGCAACTCTTAAAATAGCTTCTTCAGTTTCGCATTGTTTTAGTCCATTCTTCATAAAGCTTCATATAAATTTCAAATATGACCATGTTATGTTGCTGCTTGAAATCCTGCAGTAGCTCCTTTGGAAACACTGGCTTCCCAGATATAGGGTAAAGGGAAAGGACAAGAACGTTGATGTAGCTACATTACTTTTAGACAAAACAAATTTTACTGCAAGTAGCATTTCTAGAGACAAGGAAGGTCACCCTATAATGGTAAGAGGTTCACTTCATTAGAAGCTTAGACAATTTAAAACTTGAATCATGTGATAACATAGCTTCAAAATATATAAAACAGAACTTGACAGAAATACAAGGGAAAATTGACAGAACTACTATCATATTGGGAAAATTTAACACATTTCTCTCAGAAGTTAAGATATCAACTGGACTGAAGAAAGATACATAGTAAGATACACAGAAGATAAATAACACAATGGACAGACTTAATCTCATGAACATATAGAAACTTGCACCCCACATTTGGAGAGTACATATTCTTTCAAGTACACACAGACCTTTTAAAAATTACTGATCACATAGTAAGCCATAAAATAAACCTCAACAAATTTCAAATAATTTAAATTATACCACATTTTCCAAATATGGTGAAATTAAGGTAAAAATCAATGCCAAAAATAAAATTAAATGGATTAATTTAATAAATTAAATTAAAAATAAAATTAAATAAAATTAAATTTTAATATGAGCTTTTGTTTATGATATTAAAAGGCCAAAGCTGTCCTTGAATTTCTTTATGGGCTTTTTTAATTAGAGAAGTTTTTCTCTCTAAGAGCAATGAACACAAAACAAAGTGTCTCTTGTAAAATGGTTCCTGTTATTTTGCCAAAGAAAACTCAAGAGAAGAGAACCTTCGAGTAAGTGAGTTGCTTAAAGAATGCTGTTTATAATTCTAGTCCAGCCTCATCTCACTTTTATTAAGCTAAAATATTAAGCAGGTCTAGAGTCTTTAGCAGTACTGAATTTAGTTCATTGAAACAAAGAAGCAAACCTAGCTCTGTCTCTGATGTTGGTAATTATGAAATTTCTTAACAAGCAAACCTGCACTTACTGTTTTTCTAAGAACCAACAAGGTAATTCACTGTTTAGAGTAAAATCAAGTTATGACCAATTTGTAAAATAAGTCCAAATGAACAAAATAAGTAGATATAAAAATGAAACCATAACAACTAGTAAAAAAAATAGGTGGGTATTTCTCTGAAGTGGAGGTGGATATGGCTTTTATTTTATTTTATTTATTCTTAAAGATTTTTATTTAATTATTCATGAGAGACACACAGAGAGGCAGAGACACAGGCAGAGGAAGACACAATCCCTGGACTCGGAATCCAGGATCACGGAGAGGGCTTTTTATTTTTTTTATTTTTATTTTTTTTAAATATTATTTATTTATTCATGAGAGACACAGAGCATGAGAGAGAGAGAGAGAGACAGAGACACAGGCAGAGGGAGAAGCAGGCTCCCCATAGGGACTCGATCCTAGGTCTCCAGGATCACAACCCAGGTTGAAGGCGGCGCTAAACCGCTGAGCCACCCAGACTGCCCCGATAGGGCTTTTTAAAGCATAAATGTGGGACGCCTGAGTAGCTCAGCCGTTGAGCATCTGCCTTTGGCTCAGGGCGTGATCCCACGGTCCTGGGATCAAGTCCCACATCGGGCTTCCTACATGGAGCCTGCTTCTCCCTCTGCCTCTGTCTCTGCCTCTCTCTGTGTTTCTCATGAATAAATACATAAAATCTTAAAAAAATAAAGCATAAATGCAAATGAAGAAATTATAAAGGCAAACTGATAGATTTGAGGCTATAAAAATGTACAACCTACCATAAACAAAAATCCAGTAACAAATTGGGGAAATAATTTTCAAAATATAAGACTAATGCTTAATATCCTTAATATATAGTGAACTCATACAGAAAAAGATGACCATATTATTAAAAATGGGCAAAGTACAGTAAGACATGCAGAAGATGAGCAGCATCATGGACAGGCTTGATCTAACGGACATATAGAAACTTGCACCCTATGTTTGAATGTGATTTCACCAAAGAGGAAAGATGAATGATAAAGAAAATATAATGTTGAGGGATCCCTGGGTGGCGCAGCGGTTTGGCGCCTGCCTTTGGTCCAGGGCTCGATCCTGGAGACCCGGGATCGAATCCCAAATCAGGCTCCCGGTGCATGGAGCCTGCTTCTCCGTCTGCCTGTGTCTCTGCCTCTCTCTCTCTTTGTGACTATCATAAAAAATAAAATAAAAAAAAGAGAAAATATAATGTCGAATCTCAAAAACAATCAAACCAAATAAAATTAAGACACAGAGATAGCATTTCTCTTGCCAAATTAGTAAAATACATGTATTTAGGATAATAATACCGTCTACTGTTGAGAGGGCAAAGGGAAATAGTGTCATATACTGCTGTGGTAAAACCTTTCTGAAGGGCAGTTTTGTTCAACATATCACGGGCTTTAAAAGTCCTCATTCCCTTTGGCTCCACAATTATACTTCTCAGACTTTATCCTAAGGAAACAGTTAGACATGTACAAAATATGAAAACAGAAGAATTTCAACATGGTATTGCTTGTAATATTGGGAAATTGCAATCAAACCAAAGAGCAAACAGCAGAGAATAATGACGTGTGTAGGTAAGCACACATTTTATGTTGATAAAAATAATATTTTTGAATGATTTGAGAAAATAGTTGATACCACCTCAAAGTATCTCTCGTATGGATCTTCCTTTTTTCCCATCTCAACTTTTGAAATCCTCTCCTCTACCCTGAATCTGCTCCTCCCCAGCTCTATCTTACAAAAGGCAGTACACTGTCTCCTCATCCTGTGCCCAGTCTCTAAGTGTTGTATCTCTTTTTCTTCTCTCTATATGCTTCCCTATGATGTCATTCTGTCTTGTAGTTTAAATACCACCCTTATGCTGATGAGTCACTCATCCTATCAGCAACCCTGACTATTCCCCCAAGTTCCAGACTAATATATATAGTCTCATGAATAAATTTTATATATAAAATATATATAAAAATATATATATTTATTTATTTAAAAGAGAGTGAAAGAGAGAAAGAGCAAAAGAGCACAAGCGGGAGGCAGGGCAGCAGGGGGTGAAGGGGAGGCAGTCTCCCTGCTGAGCAGGGGCCCCCCACGTGCAGCTCTATTCCAGGACCCCGGGATCATGACCTGAGCCAAAGGCAGACACTTAACTGACTGAGCCAACCAGGTGCCCCCAGACTGATATACATAAATCAACATCTCCACTTCGATTTCTGACTGTTGTTTCCACATTTGAGAGAGAGGCTTAATTGCATACTAGGATCAGTTCTTGCTTCTCTTAAGAGTAGCATTCTTGCAGGTTAGCTGTGTACATGTCAGCATAGGAAGAAACTACATGTCCAAGTCTCTTTTGCAGCTTGATGTATACATGGGACTATGTTCTGGCTAATGGGATGGGTGTGGTAGTGAAGAGTACCACTTCTAGGTCACACTCCTGACAAAGGAGTCTAGTTATCTTTTTATTTCTTCCCTCCTATTTCTATGGCTTTACTCTGCTATTTTGTCTCTAACATGAGGTGCCCTTTTTGTTTTGAGAGGAAGCTTAGATCATTGATCTGCAACATTTCATATTTTCTGATATATGTACTGAAACCATAAGTTTTGCTGTATGTGCAGCTTTAGCTGATACTAGCTACTATAGATTTCATGTGTAACATTTTCATGATTGTTCAATTCCACTTCCTACTGTGATTTCTTCTTTGATTCATGGGTATAAAGAACTATATTTTAAATTTTTAACATTTAGGCATTTTCTAAAACCCTCTTCATCTCTAGCTTAATTGCACTGTGGTCAGAGAATATATTCTGTGTGATTCAATTCCTCAGCAATTTGTTTAAATGTCCTTTATGTTCTTGCATATGGCTAATATTTGTAAATGCTCATGTGCATTTTAAAGGAATGCATATTCTGTAGTTGCTGGGTGAAGAATACAATTAGGTTAAGCATATTCATTGTGTTGTTCACATCTATGTCCTTACTGATGTCTTTATGTATTTGTTTTCTGGCTACTGAAGGAGATGTATTGAAATTTCAATAGTGGCTTTGACTTTTTTTTTTAGTTTGCTAATTTTTGCTCTTTCTCTCTTTACATATGTATGTATATAGACATATATGCATCTATAATATCAAAATCTAGAACTTTATACGTTCATCCGTAAATATTTTAGAATTTGCTTTTAAAAGATGAAGGCTAGGGGATCCCTGGGTGGCTCAGCGGTTTAGCGCCTGCCTTCGGCCCAGGGTGTGATCCTGGAGTCCCGGGATTGAGTCCCGCATTGGGCTCCTTGCATGGAGCCTGCTTCTTCCTCTGCCCGTGTCTCTGCCTCTCTCCCTGTGTCTCTCATGAATAAATAAATAAAATATTTTTAAAAAATAAAATCTTTTTTTTTAAAAAGACGAAGGCTCCTAAAAACCAACCTCAATAACATTACTGCACCTTAAAAATAATTTCTTAAAAAATTTTATTACAGAAGTGCAGTTGACGTATATTGTATTAGTTTCAGGCACACAACAGAGTGACTTGACAATTCTATACATTACACAATGCTCACCACAATGAGTGTAGTTATCATTCATCACTGTACAAGCTTATTACTGTATTACTGACTATATTCCCTATGTCATACTTTTCATTTCCCTGACTTATTTATTTTATACTGGAAGCTTGTACCTCTTAGTCCCCTTCAGCTATTATGCCTCTCTCCCACCCCTTCCCCTCTGGCAGCCACTGGGTTGTTCTTTACATTGATCAGTCTGATTCTGTTGTGTTTGTTCATTTGCTTTGCTTTTTTGGATCCCACATATAAGTGAAGTAATATTGTATTTGCCTTTCTCTGTCTGACTTATTTCACTTAGCATCATATCCTCTAGGTTCATCAGGGTTGTCACAAATGGCAAGATCTCCTTTCTTTTTAAGGGCTGAGTAATATAATGGAATACTACATATATATATATATCAATGGACACTTAGGTTGCTCCCATATCTTGGCTGCTGTAAATAACGTTGTGATGAACATAAGGGTGTATCTGTCTTTTTGAATTAGTGTTCTCATTTTCTTTGGTTCAATACCCTGTAGTGGATTTACTGGAATTACTGGATCGTATGGTATTTCTACTTCTTTTATTGTCTTCTTCCAAGTTTTTTTTTTTCTTCCAAGTTTTTATTTAAATTCCAGTTAGCTAACATACAGAGTATTATTATTTTCAGGTGTGGGATTTAGTGATTCATCACGTACACACCACACCCAGGGCTCGTCACAAGTGCCCTCCTTAATACCCATCAGCCATTTAACCCATCCCCACACCAACCTCCCCTCTCCAGCAACCCTCAGTTTGTTCTCTATAGTTAAGAGTCTGTTTTATGGTTTGCCTCTCTCTTTTTCTCCCACTATGTTCATCTGTTTTGTTTCTTAAATTCCACATATGAGTGAAATCATATGGTATTTGTCTTTCTCTGTGTGACTTACTTTACTTAGCATAATAGTCTCTAGCTCCACCCATGTCATTACAAATGGCAAGATTTCATTTTTTTATGGCTGAGTAATATTCCATAATTATTCCATTATATATATGATATATTTATATATATATATATATATATATATATATATATATATATATTTTCACAACTTCCTTTTCCATTCACCCATCAGTGGACATTTGTGCTCTTTCTATAATTTGGCTATTGTTGACAATGCTGCTATAAATATGGAATGAAGCCCAAAGCCAGCAGAAGAAAGGAAATAATAAAGATAGATCAGAGCAGAAATAAATGGTATAGAAACAAACAAACAAACAAACAAACAAACCCCACAGTAGAAAAGGTCAATGAAACCAGAAGCTGGTTCTTTGAAAAAATCAATAAAATTAATGTGGTATATGTATACAATGGAATATTACTCAGCCATTAGAAACGGCAAATACCCACCATTTGCTTCGATGTGGATGGACCTGGAGGGTATTATGTTGAGTGAAATAAGCCAATCGGAGAAGGACAAACATTATATGGTCTCATTCATTTGGGGAATATAAAAAATAGTGAAAGGGAATAAAGGGGAAAGGAGAAAAAATGAGTGGGAAATATCAGAAAGGGAGACAGAACATGAGAGACTCCTAACTCTGGGAAACGAACAAAGGGTGGTGGAAAGGGAGGTGGGCAGGGGGTGGGGGTGACTAGGTGATGGGCACTGAGGGGGGTACTTGATGGGATAAGCACTGGGTGTTATGCTATATGTTGGTAAATTGAACTCCAATAAAAAATTAATAAACCCCAAGCCAGACTTATCAAAAAGAAAAGAGAAAGGATCCAAATAAATAAAATCATGAATGTGAGAGAAGAGATCACAACCAACACCACAGAAATACAATTATAAAAGAATATTATAAAAGATTATATGCACTGAATGGGGCACTTGACGAGATGAGCACTGAGTGTTATGCTATATGTTGGCAAGCTGAACTCCAATAAAAAATAATTAAAAAATAAAAATAAATAAAGAAGACATACAGATGTCCTATTATTGTTTATGTTAATGTTGACTATTTGTTTAAAGTAGCATCTACCAGGATGCTCCACTGGAAAACTATTATTATTATTTTCCTTTGTAATACACATTTAGTGTGTTCGAGATTATATAAATATGAGAGATGGTTTCATAAAAAAAATTATATGCCAACAAATTGGGCAATCTGGGAGAAATGGATAAATTCCTAGAAACATAAAGCCAGCATTACCTTGACTTCAAAACCAGATAAAGACTTCACTTAAAAGGAGAATTACAGGCCAATATCCCTGATGAACATGGATGCAGAAATTCTCAACAAGGTACTAGCCAATTGGATCCAAAAGTACATTAAAAGAATTGTTTGCTATAAAAATTAGTGAAAGGGAATAAAGGGGAAAGGAGAGAAAATGAGTGGGAAATATCAGTGAGGGTGACAAAACATGAGAGACACCTAACTCTTGGAAATGAACAAGGGGTAGTGGAAAGGGAGGTGGGCGGGGGGTTGGGGTGACTGGGTGATGGGCACTGAGGGGGTCACTTGGCGCGATGAGCACTGGGTGTTATGCTATATGTTGGCAAATTGAACTCCAATAAAAATATTCAAAAATAAAATAAAATAAAAATTGTTGTTTGCTGCAATCAAATGTGTTTATTCCTGGGTTGCAACAGTGGATCAACATTCACAAATCAATCCACACGATACACCACATTTATAAAAGAAAGGATAGGAACTATGTGATCATCTCAATACATGCAGGAAAAACATTTGGCAAAGTACAGCATCCCATTCTTTTAAAAAAGATTTTATTTATTTATTTTAGAGGGAGAGACAGAGAGAGAGGAGGGGGAGAAAAAGGGACAAGCAGACTCCACGTTGAACATGAGCCCAACATGGGGCTCGATCTCATGATTCTGAGATCCTAACCTGAGCTGAAATCAAGAGCTGGGATACTTAACTGACTGAGCCACTCAGGTGCGCTACAGCATCCGTTCTTGATAAAAACCCCCAGAAAAGTGGGCATAGAGGGAACATGCCTCAACATTGTAAAGGCCATATATGAAAGACCAGTATCATCCTCAATGGGCAAAAACTGAGAGCTTCTCCTTTCCGATCAGGAACAAGGCAGGGATGTCCACTCTCACTACTGTTATTTACATTAGTACTGGTATTTCTAATTCTGATTTTTTTTTTTTTAGGAATCTCCATCGTGTTTTCTTTTTTTAAAAAAGAGTATTTATTTATTTATTTATTTGGGACACACACACACACACAGAGAGAGAGAGAGAGAGAGAGAGAGAAGAAGAGACACAGGCAGAGGGAGAAGCAGGCCCCATGCAGGGAGCCCGATGTGGGACTCGATCCCAACCCCAGGATCATGCCCTGAGTCAAAGGCAGACATCCAACCACAGAGCCACCCATGTGTCCCTCTATAGTTTTTGCCTATTAAACTGACACTATTTGCAGATGACATGGTACTATATATAGAAAACACTAAAGACTCCACCAAAAATCTATGAGGAGTAAGAAATGAATTCAGTCAAGTTGCAGGATACAAGATTGATACATAGACGTCTGTTGCATTTCTATACGCTAACAAAGAAGAAGGAGGAAGAGACATCAAGAAAAACAGACCTATTTACAGATGCAGCAAAAATCATGATATGTAGGAACAAATTTAACCAGGGAGGTGAAAGACGTAATACTCTGAAAACTATGTAAGACATTGATGGAAGGAACTGAAGATGACACAAATGGGAAGATACATGATGCTCATGGATTGGAAGAATTAATACTGTTAAAATGTCCACATGACCCCAAATGATGTACAGATTCCATGCAATCCCTATCAAATCAACAATGGTATTTTGCACTGAACTAGAACAAATAATCCTGAAACTTGTAAACAATTAAAAAAGATCAGGGACTCCTGAGTGGCTCAGTGGTTGAGTGACTGCTTTGGGCTCAGGATGTGATGCTGGGGTCCTGAGATGGAGCCCTGTGTCCGGTTCCCCACAGGAAGACTGCCTCTCCCTCTCCCTATATCTCTGCCTCTCTCTGTGTGTCTCTCATGAATAAATAGATTTGAAAAATCAATTAAAAAAAAGAATAAAGAAAGACCCTGAGTAGTCACAGCAATCTTGAGAAAGAAGGACACAGCCGAAGGCATCATAATCCCGGGTTTCAAGCTGTACAACAAGCTATAGTAATCAAAACTGTGGTCCCGGCACAGAACTAGACACATAGGTTGCCGGAACAGAACAAAGAGCCTAGAAATAAGCCCACGCTTACTTATATGGCAAATCAATCTATGACAAAGGAGGCAAGGATATACAACAGAGAAAAGACCATCTCTTCAACAAAGGTGCTGAGAAAACTGGACAGAAACATGTGGAATGAAACTGGACCACCTTCTTACACCATACACAAAAATAAACTCAAAGCGGATTATAGACTAAATGTGAGGCCTGAAACTATAAAACACCTAAGAGAACACATGGGCGGAAATCTCTTGGACGTCGGCCTTAGGAATATATTTATGTCTCTCCAGGCAAGGGAAACTAAGGCAAAAGTAAACTATTGGGACTAAAAATAATTTCTTAATATTGTTAAATATCCAGTTAGTGATAACGTTTCTTCAATTGTGTTAAAAACCCTTCAAAACCATTAAGCAACAGGAAGCAACAACAAAAAAAATTTTTTAAGTTTGATTATTTGAATCAGAAACCAAATAAGTTCTCAGCTATGATTTGTTCAAATACACTTTCTGGTTGTTTGTCCCTTTCGGCGCCCTCTGGAGTCCCAATTAAATGTAGATCTTTCATTCTGAGGCTGTCATTTATTTCCCTTAACCTATCCTCATGATCTTTTAATTGTTTGTCTCTTTTTTCCTCAGCTTCCTTCCTCGCCATCAACTTGTCTTCTATGTCACTCACTCGTCCTTCCACCTCGTTAACCCTCGTCATTAGGACCTCCAGTTTGGATTGCATCCCATTTAATTGATTTTTAATTTCGGCCTGATGAGATCTAAATTCTGTAGTCATGAAGTCTCTTGAGTCTTTTATGCTTTTTTCCAGAGTCCCCAGTAGCTTTATAATTGTGCTTCTGAATTGGCTTTCTGACATCGGATTGTAATCCAAATTCTGTAACTGCGGGAGAAAGTATGGTTTCTGATTCTTTTGTGGTGAGTTCTTCCTTCCAGTCATTTTGCTCAGTGCAGAGTGGCTAAAAACAAGGTGTCCTGGATAAAGGAAGGAAAAAGAGAAAAAAAGGGGGAAACAAACAAAAAACAAAAGACAAGGAGGGGTATCTTCTGATTCTATATACTGTAAATCCCTTGACTTCCCCTGGAGCTTTCCAGCGCTGTGTGGTCAATAACTTGCTTTTCCCGTGACCTTCTAGCCGGTCTTCTGGGGGAGGGGCCTGCTGTGCTGATTCTCAGGTGTGTGCACCTCGGGGAGCTGCTCAGCCCCCTGCCAGGTGCAGGGCTCAGTGGGAGGTGTTTATTCTGTGAGGCCCCTGCTCAGTCCCAGGTACAAGGTGACACCAGGAGGAACAACGACAGTGGCGGCGGTCAGCTCTCCAGCCCTAGAGTCAGTTCCCTCAGTAACTACCACAGTCTCCCAGTCTGCAGGGGCCTGGATGCTCCAGGGGCGGGGGATGCCGATATGCACAGCTCGGGTCGCCCGGCAGCAGGAGTGTCCTTGCTGTCCTGTGTCCTCCCGGCCTCTGCCTGTCCCGGGGGGAGTGCCGGATCCTGGGCTGTGTCCTGCAGAGCCCTGGGCTCTGGGGCCTGTACAGCTGGAATCCCACTCCCCGGCCGCGCAGCCCCCTCTGCGCGGAGCCTCTGCCCGAGCCCCTCCGAGTTGCTCCTGCCCCGCAGCCCCCTCCGCGGAGCCGCCCCCGAGCCCCCCCGAGCTGCTCCCGCCCCGCAGCCCCCTCCGCGGAGCCGCCCCCGAGCCCCTCCGAGTTGCTCCTGCCCCGCAGCCCCCTCCGCGGAGCCGCCCCCGAGCCCCCCGAGCTCCTCCCGCCCCGCAGCCCCCTCCGCGGAGCAGCCCCCGAGCCCCCCGAGCTGCTCCCCCCCCCGCAGCCCCCTCCGCGGAGCCGTCCCCGAGCCCCCCGCCAGCTGCTCTCGCCCCGCAGCCCCCTCCGCGGAGCCGCCCCCGAGCCCCCCGAGCTCCTCCCGCCCCGCAGCCCCCTCCGTGGAGCAGCCCCCGAGCCCCCCGCCAGCTGCTCTCGCCCCCGCAGCCCCCTCCGCGGAGCCGCCCCCGAGCCCCCCGAGCTGCTCCGGCCCCGCAGCCCCCTCCGCGGAGCCGCCCCCGAGCCCCTCCGAGCTGCTCCCACCCCGCAGCCTCCTCTGCGGAGCCGCCCCCGAGCCCCCCGAGCTGCTCCTGCCCCGCAGCCCCCTCCGCGGAGCCGCCCCCGAGCCCCTCCGAGCTGCTCCCTGATCCCGCCGTGCGCGCTGCAGCCCTTAGGGAGCTCGGCGCACTCTCCTGGGTGCGCAGGTGTCTGTTAGTGTCCCCGGGAGCCCGAGGGCATCCCCGCCCTCCTGGGTCCTGCTCCAACTCCCTGGAGCCCCTTTCCGCCCGGGAAGGTTGGTGCAGCTCCTGCTTCTCCGGGACGGGGCTCTCCTGTCCTGGGGACACTCGCCCCGGCCTCAGCCCGGCTCCTCGGGGACCCCTCCCCCTTGGAGGCCTTTTGTTTCTTTATTTCTTTTTCCCCCTCTTCCTACCTTGATAGAAGCGCGAACTCTTCTCACTGTAGCATTCCAGCTGGTCTCTCTTTAAATCTCAGGCCGAATTCGTAGGTTTTCAGGATGATTTGAAAGTTATCTAGGTAAGTTGGTGGGGACAGGACACTTGGGGACCCTACTCCTCTGCCATCTTGCCTTGCCCCTTATCAAAATACTTTCTTAATATAGTTAAATATCCAGTTAGTGATAAGGTTTCTACAATTGTGTAAAAAACCCTTCAAAACCATTAAGCAACAGGAAGCAACAGTAAAAAAAAAAAAAAAAAAGATTTTTTAAAAACAGTTTGATTATTTGAATTAGAAACCAAATAAGTACCATACAGTGAGATGGGGACAGATGTCTCTTAAGGTCACTTTTAATCTATAGGATCTTCCCCCACATTTTTCCTGTTTCTCTTTCTTTTCTTATTGTGCTAAAGTTGACATAACATTTGCCACCTTAATCATTCGGGAGTGTTTAGTACACCCACAAAGTTGTGCAACCATCACCACTAATTAGCTTCAGAACATGTCCATCACTCCAGAAGGAAACCTTTACCCATTAAGTAGTCACTCAACGGGCATCCAGGGTGGCTCAGCGGTTTAGCGCCGCCTTCGGCCCTAGGGTCTAATCCTGGAGACCTGGGATCGAGTCCCATGTCAGGCTCCCTGCATGGAGCCTGCTTCTTCCTGTATCTCTGCCTCTGTGTGTGTGTGTGTGTGTGTGTGTGTGTGTGGCAAGAATAAATAAAATTTTAAAAAAAAGTAGTCACTCTCCAATCCCTCAATTCCCAGGATCTGGCAAACACTAATGTGTTTTGTGTTTCTGGCGAGTTGCCTATTCTGGATATTTCACATAAATGGAATCAAATAACATGTGGTCTTTTGCATCTGGCATCGTTGGCTCCACATAGCGTCTTTAAAGTTTATCCATGTTGTAGCATATATCACAACTTTGTTCCTTCTAATTGACGAAGTAATATTCCATTGTATGGGTATACCAAATTTGCTCATCCATTCATTATTTGCTGGAAAGTTGCGCTGTTTCCATCTTTCAGCTATTGTGAATAGTGCTTCCATAAAAATTCTTCTACATCCTTTGTTTAAATGCTTCTTTTCAGTTATTTTGGGTGTATATTTAGGAATGCAATTGATGAGTCCTATGGTAGTTGTGTCTTTAATAGATTGAGGAATCACCAAATTGTTTTACATGGTGGCTGTCCGTTCTATAGCTCCACCAGTGATGCATGAGGGTTCCAATTTCTCCACATTTTTGCCAACACTTCTTATGTTCCTTCATATTTTTTAGAAGTTAGCATACAATGTTATATTAGTTTCAGGTGTACCATATAATCATTCTGCAATTCTATACATTACTCTTTGCAATCGATGAGTGTACTCTTAATCTCCTTTATCTGTTTCACCTGTCTCCCTTCCCTGCCCCCCCTCTGGCAACGAGTTTGCTCTCTGTATTTGCACTGTTGGGGATTTACCCCAAAGATTCAGATGCAATGAAACGCTGGGACACCTGCACCCCGATGTTTATAGCAGCAATGTCCACAATAGCCAAACTGTGGAAGGAGCCTCGGTGTCCATCGAAAGATGAATGGATAAAGAGGATGTGGTTTATGTATACAATGGAATATTACTCAGCCATTAGAAACGACAAATACCCACCATTTGCTTCAACGTGGATGGAACTGGAGGGTATTATGCTGAGTGAAGTAAGTCAATCGCAGAAGGACAAACAGTGTATGTTCTCATTCATTTGGGGAATATAAATAATAGTGAAAGGGAGTATAAGGGAAGGGAGAAGAAATGTGTGGGAAATATCAGGAAGGCAGACAGAACATAAGACTCCTGACTCTGGGAAACGAACTAGGGGTGGTGGAAGGGGAGGAGGGCGGGGGGTGGGGGTGAATGGGTGACGGGCACTGAGGGGGGGACTTGACGGGATGAGCACTGGGTGTTATTCTGTATGTTGGTAAATTGAACACCAATAAAAATTAATTTATTAAAAAAAGAGTCTGCTTTTTCTCTCCTTTTTAACTTTGTTAATCTGCTTTGTTTTTAAAATTCCATATATAAGTGAAATCATATGGTATCTGTCTTCATCTCACTTACCTCACTTAGCATTATACCCTCTAGATCCATCCATATTGTTGCAGTGAGACCTTCAATAAAGGTGGAGGAAACAGGGACGCCTGGGTGGCTCAGTGGTTGAGCATCTCCCTTAGGCTCAGGGCGTGATCCCAGGGTCCTGGGATGGAGTCTCACATCGGGCTCCCCGAAGGGAGCCTGCTTCTCCCTCTGCCTATGTCTGTCTCTCTGTCTCTCTCTCTCATAAATTAATAAGATCTTTTCTAAAAAGATGGACGGAATACAAAAAAGAACCTGTCCGAGATGAAGAATTCAATACCTGGGATGCAGAGGAACGGACTGGCAATCTGGAAGACAGGGTAATGGAAAGCAACCAAGCTGAACAGCAGAAAGAAAAATGAAGAATAAAAACTGAGAGTGGGTGGAAGGAAGTCAGTCACATCATCAAGCAGAACCACATTTGTATTATAGGGATCCCAGAAGGAGAAGGGAAGAGTGCAGAAAATTTATTTCAAGATATTATTGTCCTTTTAAAAAAGTTACAGCATTCTTAGAGGGTGTGAAGTGATGTCTCATTGCAGTTTTGATTTTCGTTTCCTTAAGGACTAATGGTGTTGAGCATCTGTTCATGTGCTTGTTGGCTGTCTGTGGATCTTCTCTTCTTTGGAGAAATGTCTATGTTCAAGCCTTTTGTCCATTTTAAAGTGTGGTCGTCCTTTTGTTGTCGGGTCGTGAGAGTTCTTTTTGTATTCTAGATATTAGACCCTTGTCAGATACATGATTTGAAAATATTTCCTCCCATGCTACACGTTGTCTTTTCACTCTTGTGCAAGTGTCCCTTCATGCTAAAATTTTAATGAAGTCCAATGTATGTATTTTGTTTTCTTTCATTGCTTGTGCGTTTGGTGCTATATCTAAGAAACTATTGCCAAACCCAAGGTCATGAAGATTTACCCCCGTGTTTTCTTTCAAGAGTTTTATAGTTTTAGTGTTTATAGCTAAGTCTTTGGTCTATTTTGAGTTGATTTTTGTGTGTGTTCTAACAGAAGGGCCTAGCTTCCTTCTTTTTGCATGTGCATCCCCAGTTGTCCCAGCACCACTTCTTGAAAAGACTGTTCTATTCCCACCGGATGGTCTTGGCACCCTTGTTGAAAATCAAGGGCCATGTGTGTATGGGTTCATTTGCGGGCCCTCAATTCTAGTCTGCTGGTCTATATGTCTAGCCTTGTGACAATACCACACTGTCTTAATTCCTGCAGCTTTGTAGTAAGTTGATATCGGGAAATGTGAGTCTTCCAACTTTGCTTTTTGTTCTCAAGTTTGTTCTGGTGTTGGGGGTCCTTTGCACTTCTACATGAATTTGAGGATCACTTTTTCTGCTTCTACAAGTAGGGCATTTGAATTTTGATAGGAATCATGCCGAGACGGTAGATAAATTGGGAGAGTGTTGCCACTTTAACAATAGGACATCTTCCAATCCATCAACACAATGTGTCTTTTCATTTATTTAGGCCTTCTTTGCCTTGTTTCAACAATGTTCTGTAGACTTCACTGTAGGACCCTTGCATCTCCACAGCTAAATTTACTTCTAAGTACTTTATTCATCTTGATGCTTTTGTAAATGGAATTATTTTCTTAGTTTCATTTTTTTTAAAATTAGGCAGCACACCCAATGTGGGGCTTGACCTCAGGACCTGAATCAGGAGTCAGTTGCTTTACCAACTGAGCCACGCAGCACCCCTCTTAGTTTCCTTTTCAGGATGTTCACTGCTAGTATACTGATGGACACACAACTGGATTTTGTGTGCTGAATTTAAGTATTGGCTCTAATAGCTTTTGTATTGGATTTCTTAGGATTTTTTGATATCTAAGATTCTGTCATCTGCAAATAGTTTTCTTTGTTTTCCACATTTGGTGCCTTTTATTTCTTTTCTTGACTGATTGCTCTGCCTAGAATGTTCAGTACAATGTTGAATAGAAGTGGCAGGAGTGAACATTTTGACTTGTCCATGGTCTTCGGGGATGCTTTCATTCTTTTACCATGGAATAGGATAGTAGCTGTGCGTTCTTCATAAATGCAGATTTTCAAGTTGAGGAAGTTCCCTTATAATCCTAGTTTTCTGAATGCTTTTCATCCTGAGGGAGTACTGGATTTTGTCACATGCATTTTCTGCATCATTTTGTGGTAGTCATATGGTTTGTTCCTTTCATTTTATTAATGTGGCATATCATATTGATGTTCATACATTGAACCACCTTTACAATCATGGGATAAATCCCACTTTGCCAAGATGTATAATCCTTTTAATTAAAATTCTTTTAATCAATAAAACTGCTAGTTTTGGTTTCCTAGTAAACATTAAAAATTTTTGCATTTATAGTCATAAGGTGTATTGGTCTGCACTGTTCTCGTGGTGTCTTAGTCTCACTTTGTTATCAGGGTAATGTTGGCCTCATAGAATGAGTTAGGAACTTGTCCCCCCCTTCTATTTTTTGGGAAGGCTTTGGGAAGGATTTATAATTATTAATTATTAATTGTAATTTATAATTCTTCATTCTTTAGCCAACATATAGTAGTACATCATTAGTTTCAGAGGTAGAGTTCAATAATTCATCAGTTACATATAACATCCGGTGTTCATCATATTGTGCCCTGCTTAATTCCATCACCCAATTACGGCACCCCCCACCACTCCTCCAGCGACTCTGAGTTTGTTTCCTAGAGTTAAGAGTCTCTCATGCTTTGTCTCCCTCTGTGTGTGTGTATAATGTGTGTGTGTATGTATAATTTGTGTATGTATATATACCACATGGTCCTTATCCATTCATCTATCAATGGGCATCTTGGCTCTTTCCATAGTTTGGCTATTGTGGACACTGCTTCTATAGACATTGGGGTGCATGTGCCCCTTCAGATCGTTCCATTTGTACATTTGGGGTAAATACGTACTAGTGTAATTGCTGGCTCATAGGGTGGCCCTGTTTCTAGCTTCTTGAGGAACCTCCATACTGATTTCCAGAGCAGCTGCACCAGCTTGCATTCCCACCAACAGAGTATAATTCTTTAGGCATTTGGTAGAATTCACCAGCGAAGCCAACAGGTCCTGAGCTTTTCTTTGTTCTAGGTTCTTGTTTTTTTATTTATTTTATTTATTTATTCGTAGAGATGCAGAGAGAGAGAGAGAGAGAGAGAGGCAGAGACACAGGCAGAGGGAGAAGCAGGCTCCACGCAGAGAGCCTGACGCGGGACTCGATCCAGGGTCTCCAGATCAAGTCCCGGGCTGCAGGTGGCGCTAAACCACTGCGCCACCGGGGCTGCCCTGTTCTAGGTTCTTGTTGATGGATTTACTCTCTTTACTTTTTTCATGGGTCTATGGAGAATTTCTATTTTCTCATGAGTCCGTTTTGTTTCATTGTGTGTTTCTAGGAAATTGACCTTTTCACCGAACTTGCCTAAATTTTGGTGTACAATTGTTCACGGAATTCCCTTGCAATCTTTTTTTTTTTTAATCTCTGCAAGGCTGATAGTAATGTGGGGACATTTCTTATTTTAGTACCTGACTATTCTCTCTTTTCCTAGTATACTATTGCTTTTATTTTCTTATATTTTAAGGACATATCAGCTTCATAAGCTTCCATGTGTGTCTTTCCATATAATGACACTTGTGCTAACGTGAAGGTCCTACCACCTACCAAGTACATTATTGCCAGCTGTATACGGAGAGTCTGGAGAGAAAAAAAAAACAAACCTTGGGTGATCCACAGAAACTTTGGAATTCCTGTGAGGTGAAATGAGGCAGAACTCCATTATTATCTAGACTACATAAGTCCCTTTATAAGTAAAGAACTCATATTCAATATTCTTTTTTTCTTTTAAATCCAGGTATGGTCCTTACCACAGTCTCTTTTACCTTACCTTCGTAAATAAGCACAGGTTTTTGGGAAAGGCTTGGCTGGTATTTTCTGACCTCCACTTTCCTCAAAGGGCCCTAGGCCGGTGGGCTGACTTAGAACTGGACACTTGGTGGGGGACCAGAGTTTTCCACCAGAGCTGCTAGCATCAACTTTCTGCTTTCCAGTCCTCATTATTTTCTCCTTAGAAAAATCAAGTAATACCCCAGCCAGCTGTCCCTATATCTAGACCACAGTACACTACTATGTACTCTCTATACTATCTCTCTTGCCACAGATTCTGGTCAGTCAGATGAGACTGGCTCCCCCCGGGCCTTGCAGTCCAGTATGGTAACTGTGCCTACCTTGCCCTGCATAGGTTTGTGCCACCATCGTTTAGGGCAATCTTAGCCCCTTAACAACTGCTCAGGCTGGAAGGTATCTCAGAGTCTACACAGCCAGTCCCCCAAATACGGCTGCACACCCCAAATGTGATCCTGGTTCACATGGGATCCTTGTGGAGGAGACGAGATGCATGTCCTAGGCATGTCTGCCCTCTTCACTGGATGCCTCAAGCCTACATGATACCCCAGGAGGGAGGGGGTCCTCCCCCTTCACCCCAAACCAAAGGATACACCGCAAAAAAGGCATGGGGGAAATCTGGGGATCTGGTTTCACATATAGGCCACCAATCCATGATGCCAATAAAGATTTCTCACTAAGGAGGCAAAGTAGTGCCTCACAGTCATCTTAGAAATGGAAGGGTCGGGATCCCTGGGTGGCGCAGCGGTTTAGCGCCTGCCTTTGGCCCGGGGCGCGATCCTGGAGACCCGGGATCGAATCCCACGTCGGGCTCCCGGTGCATGGAGCCTGCTTCTCCCTCTGCCTGTGTCTCTGCCTCTCTCTCTCTCTCTCTCTCTCTGTGTGACTATCATAAATAAATAAAAAAAAAAAAAATTAAAAAAAAAAAAAAAAAAAAAGAAATGGAAGGGTCTTAAACTACATCTTACTTGTTCTACTGACTCACAGGGCCAGGAATGGATGATGGGTGGATGGATGGATGGATAGGTGCGTGGATGGATGATGGATGGATGGATGGATGAAGTAGTGAAGAAAATATTTGAATGTAGAGCTAGATATGGCCATATGAGAAGGCTGAAGTTGAGTGGTCTATTTGGCTCGGGAGACACGATGTTCATAGAAGAACTAGAGTGTGTCGTTTCAGTGTAAAAGGCCCACAGAGAGCATGAGATGGTGTGTTTCCAAGTACTTTTCAGGACCATGAGGATGTCATGTGGATTAGCCCAAGCAGAACACCTCAGGAGTCATTGGCATCTCTCAGGCAGAACTTCCAAAGAAGTTCTTTTGGGCCTGAAGCTTACACAATTTGGAAGGCCCTCTTCTAAACTTGTGCAAAATGAGCATGAAAGTGAATATTGATTTAGGATTGGAAGAAAATTCATAATGAAATTTAAAAACTGATGACTAAATCACTGAAATTCCAAAATAGTATGTACACACACACAGGTGTGTGTGTGAGTGAGTGTACATATATTTAAACACACCAACTGTGTAGTTGTACAATCTAAAGTATGATGAAGCACTAGTTCAAAGTGAAAGGTACTACAGTTTTATTGGGAATCAAAACAGCTAACTTGCAAATTTTACACACACATTCACATAAATCACATGGCCGTGTGAGCACATAACATAGGCCTGTGAGTGACAGCTGACTCCCTCTAAGAATAGAAATACATTCAGGTTCATGTCAGACCTTTAGTGCTCATTTCCACATCACATTTCAAAAGCAAACTAGCTTTTCTAACGTTTTTTTCCTAAAAAAATCTTGTTTCAAGTTAGGATAACAATTCATGGACTTCAGAGTTTATCTTTTGGTTACGCAAGTTTCATTGTACTCTGACAACAGCCACATTTAGGCAAATGGAAGCTGTTCTGTAGTTCATTTCCAGGTTCCCAGATCCCGGTCCATCTATTGCTCACACAGCTTGGAATGACTTACCAGCCTGCATATATAACTGTCGGAACCTGTCAGGGCTAGCCAGTGAATAAATCAAAAGAGAACGCTGGCTTGGTTTGAGATAGATGACTGCGTCTTAGGGGACACAGTTCCGGAACAAAATGCATGCTTTCCTACAATGTGTGCCACTTAGATGGGCTCCCAGCAGTGAACCTGGACTCCAGCTAGGTCTAAAATCGCTAAACTGTGTGTCCGATTACTCTAGTTGTCTTCCACAGGGGAATAAGCCACTACATGCAAAGCATCCCATCAGTCAGGAAGACAACTAGGAGCCTGTTTGTTTTAGGAAACCACTTAGCCACTGAGCAAGAACTGCTTCCCTAAGTGGAATCTCAGGCAAGTGTAGAGGTCACAGTCTCGCACAGGCCGACAAAATGTTCACCGCACATTGAGATGTCGTTCACTCCCATGTGGACTACATGCAGATGACCAGTCATTAACTTTGGGTTTCAGACGGCTTTTCCAGGAACCATGAGAAGGTAGTGACAGTAATCGCAAACATCTGTGCCTTTGGCTTCACCCCTCAGGGCTTTTCTTCCACACAGATAAGCATGGCAGATCAAATTCAAGGAATTATCCTATGAACAAATGCAGTCATTTACACCGAGGTGTCAGAGAGAGAGTGAGAAATCCATGTGATGTTTCTGCGAAATCCATCTTATATTTTAAAAGCGATTGTTGCTTCATGTCTGACACCAGGGCTCTTTCATGTCATAAGAGATCGTGCGTCCCGTATTTAAAATATGAAGTGCTCTCCAAAGTAATCTTATGAAAACATCTAGACAATGACACATCCAAGCAAGTAGAGGGAAGTACCACTGTGTGCAGTATTTTTTTTTTTAATCAAATTAGTTTGCGAAGCATTTGGGAACCAGAAACGATGGTGGCCGTGCTATGCACAAGTGCCACAGATGGATCCAAAATGAACCCAGCATGTTCCCGAGGTCTCAAATTTCTAGAACATATATGTATATGGCATAGAGAATTGAAGGGTCCCGCATTTCATGCAGACAGGGCCTTGAGAGGTCTCCCTGCTGCAGTGTGGGCACAGGAGGGCTTACTTATTAGCCTTCAGCCCGGGTGCCGATCTCTTTCGCATTTTCTTTAGGATATTTTTATCAAACAGCTGTTTTTCCCGGTAATGCACGGGTGGGCCCCGTAGGTACTTTTCTTCTGCCTCCTTGTAACCTAATCCGTCAAGTGCAGCAATTGAACAAATGATTGCTTCTGGCAGAAGAACTTCCACAACAAAACTGACTTTGTCATCCCTTGCCAGAGTCAGCCTCTTCTTGTCTATTTGTTTGTAGATTTCTTGTAAATGTCCCACCACGACATCCAGCTGGTCTTCATCCTCCAGGTATGTTTCAATGCAGAGAGTGTACCTCTTGGAATTCAGAAACGATGTCAGCCACCTGGACTGTTTCCTGCCTTTGACAATGTCCAGAAGGTGGTGATCGGCCCCCTTCTTTTTCACGATGAAGTCCACGAGCCTCTGGTTGGCTCGGTCCCGAGCAGCCCTCATCCGGTCAGGGAGAATCTTCTTGCGGGGCCTCTTCCCGCCCACGGAGGTCTCCTCCTCAGAATCCTCCAGGTCGGCATAATTGACCTTTGGGAAGTCAGCCTCCAGATCCCCGTCCTGGATGGCTTTCCTAACTGGGTAACTGACGTCAGCAGCATAATAGTCCAGGAAGGAGCCTGCAAAAGACCCACAAGTGAGCCCTTCTCTGTAGTGAGAAATCAGGGAGAAACACCAGTTCACACTTTGCTCGTACATTTTCCTGGCTCTCTTCATCAGTGTTTCTTTCTCTTTGCAGTCCAGGGGCTTTAATCTTCGAAGAGGAACTCGAATGCCACTCATTTCAGCGTGCATGTTTGCCTCAATCAAAAGCACCCTTGCAGTCTGCTCTGCTTGGCTGACGCTCTTTACCACCGCTGGCCAAAAGGGGTGATTTTGAAATTTAAACCAGACCATCATTCCTCCTTCAATGGGACAAGGCTCCTGTGGAGAAAGCGTGCTGGTCAGTTGTCCCATTTCCTGGCTGACATCCTTCTTAATAGCAGTGGTGGGGTTCACAGCCTTTGAGCTGGCCGAAGGTCGAGATTCCTGCAGCCCTTTCTCAAACTCTGGTACCTGCAGCTTCCTTCTCCTGTTTGCCAGACGGAGTGAACAACGCGGCCTCAGGTTAGGGGCACTGGAGGAGGCTGCCGCACCTTCCATGCCTGGCTCCCAGGGACCCTCTCCGTGGTCCTCAACATTCCTGGAGGAGGCAGAGCGCTCAGAGGAGGCAGCCGGGTTCTTTGCGTGGGTGTCAGGTGCCTCTTCTTTCAGAGCCTCCTCGGGCACAGTGAGGTTGAAACCTGGTGGCGGAGATGGAAGGATGCCTCCATCTTCAGCCCCGGTACCCCCCTCCTTGGCTATGCGATGCAAAGACCTAACTCTTGAGGTGTCCCTCTTTTCCTTGCCCTCTTTCTCACCACCATCTTCTGAAAGCGACGGTAAGTTCGGGCGCCTGCTGGAGCTTGGTGAGGACTTTGCTCGCCTTTTCCTTGGAAGGGGAGTGATGGTTGTGTGTGCCTGTGATTGGCCGCCTTCTGTGGTGTCTGGTCTCTGAGAATGCACCAGCCGCGGTTTGAGGTTTCTGCGTTTCCTGAGACGCCTCAGTAAGATCCCTTTGGCCTTCCGGTAGTCTTTAAGAGATCGCTTTCTTGGTCCCCTTCGGGACGGTGTAGTGGTCTCTGGATCATCCGATGCTCCTGCTGGGCACACATCTGCTCTCTCCTTCAGAATCTCCAATGCCACTGTAAGAGCGTTTCTGTAAGGCACTTCCTGTCCCGCTGGGACACTGGCCTTCGACTGGGCTGTTAGCAAGGAGGTAATGGATTCAATCTGAGACTCGTTTAGGATCTTTACGTCTGTGCTTTTCACTTTAATTTTTTCATCCACTGAGAGTATTTCAACTTCTAGAGAAAGTGCTCCTTTCCTCTTATTTCTTGGTGAGACCCCGGATCTGGACAAAACCCTTGCTGGCCACAAGTGGCCCTTCCAGTTGCATAGGACATACTCAGCATCCATTGTGATTTGGGTGTCCTCTCAAGAGGTGACTAATAGAGGTTGAGGGTTCTGGCCGTCAGACACACAGGCACGGCACATCTTCCCTAAAACAATGTCCTTCAGCACGCCTTTTGGCCTCGGGCCACAAAGGGTTTACTGCTTGTGTGGACCCTCCTTCTTCACCTGAGTCTCCCAGGGTCCCGGGGACTTGTGATTGGAATGGACTGTATAGGAGAACACTGGAAGGTGGGAAAGGAAGAGAAGAAAACCATTAGGGGAAAAAATTCCTTTTGTGAACGTAGAAGAACATTGATCAATGAGAATTGGAAGGAGATAAAACAAAGAACTATTAACAGTGTGTGTGTCAGACAGGGGGTAAATACAAGGCACGTATCGGGGAACATACAGAAGATACCTGAGGATTTTTTTAACCTTCCATACCCAGTTTCTTGCCCTGCTTGTTGTCACTCCGTATTAAAGAGCATCTGTGTGGGGAGGCGGGTGTCATTTTCCAGATCTCATTTGTGTTATTGGCCGTCTTGTGCCTTTTGTGCTCCCTGGGGCTCATCCTGGGGGGATGCTTCACTCGGTCCTTATTTTCTGGGGGGCGCTGATGCCACCCTGTGCACCCAAGGAAGCCAGGGACGATCTCCAGCCTACAGACCCTGAATGCCAGCCAGCCCAATCTTGGGTTCAAGAGCATGAGCTTAGATTCCAGAGGTTCACGAAGATCATCCTGGTGGTTACTGGTGCCATCCTTCATAAGGATTGCTACAGGCATGGGCCATTGGCTTGACCTGCTCTTTTGCATTGCACTACGGTGGCTCAAAAGGCTGTTGCCCACCCCCCTCCCCGCCCCCAGAGCTAAATTTTCAGAAAGAGATGGCTGTAGAGCGAGGAGCAGAATAAGCCACACTCCAAATGTCAACATGAAATGACCGCAAGTGAAATGTTTAGTAAAATAGGAACGTCTTACAAAACACCACATAGATCGAGGGAGGCGTGAGTCTATTTGCGGTACCTGTTGGTTCACACGTTCCAACTGCTTGTCCGGCAGACCCTTTCCTCTGCTCTGTGCCTCTGAGGTGCACAGTCCTTCCAGGGATCAAATGGCCTCAAATGTAGATACCCAGGACGTACGTACCTCTAATGTTGATCTAGAAAATCAGAAAGGCAGATGGGAAATTAAGCCAACGAAATGGGGATGGAGTCATCATTTTCCCTTCCCCAGCTCTGGAATACAGGCTATTCTGAAGCAGAAATGTTAGTTACATCTCATTTGGAATGTAGACCTGTCTCTCTGCTTCCTTCTTTTGCATTTCAAAAATATTTCCATGTTAACCTGTTTAGTTTAGGCTGGTCCTCCTATTTCAGAACCATGGCCACTACGGCTTTCATAATAGCCTTTTTGTCCATCTTAAATGCAAAGATTTAATAGTAGCATTGTGTGTATGTGTGTGTGTGTCTCATGTGTGTTAGTGTGTAACGCTAATGGTGTCTATTATGTAAATGTGTGTTGGTGTTTCTAAAGTAAGTTTGTGGAATACAGAAACCATGCAGAGGGGTATACATGGGAGGAAATACATTATAGGTGCTTACTGTCAACATGATAGTATGAGGCTTCGTCGCACGTTCCCTATGCACCATGTACTTATGCATGCACATATTGCCTAGGACTGTATTTCTTCACTCAGGAGCAGTATGGGATCACTGTTTCGTGGGAATCTGATTTTTTGCATCGGTTTTGTGAATCTCTTTTGGCAATGCGGTTTCCATGATTTTTAAAAACTTCATTTAAATACATTTCAAACATTTATTTATTTATTTATTTATTTTTCATTTCAAACATTTAGATGAGTGTGATGCAGAAAATGCAGTTGTTCACTCAATCTCCCTCCCCACCCCTCAAGAAATACCTATTAATGGGTTTTACTTTCCGCATATACTGTTCAATTATGTATCATAGTTCGCTTACAAATTTTAGCTCATCCATTAACGGTTTCAAATGGTACACTTTGTTTTACAAGAGATTATTTCCCTAATAAACCCGTGTATGCAGGACTTTGTTTACACATACTCCTAGCTACAATATGAAATGTGTGATGACTAACGACACAGACTTTGGGCCCAGCCTGCACAAACCTTTTCTTGCCAGAATGTATGATCATGCAGGTATTGTGTCCTCTGCTTTACAGAACCCAGTGTACTGGCTCTTAGAACACGGGTGTCGGGTGTCGGATGAGGACACAGAACAAAGAGGAGAAGGAAAAACAGGTGACTCAGCCAACTGCAGTCTCCCTGCAGCAGGATCTGCCAGTCTCTCACACAGAACAGGAGTGCCTGAATCACCTCAGCTCCAACCAGACCGCCAAGACACACCCATACTCACAGATACATACACAGACTCAGAGTGATGAGGTTAGAGACCCAAGATGCCTGATATTGATGCATGGAATCAATGCTTTCTGCTCTACACATGCATGCAAATATTGCTGCTTCCAGGGCAGGGGTTCTTTCCAGCTCGTCTCATTTCCTTATCTTGGAATTACACACAGAGAATCTAAAATGCTGTTTAAGATTATAAAGTAGGAAAAACCTTAAGGATCAGTAAGCTGATCACCCAGAAGGAATGCGAACTGCAAATATATGAGTCTCACACTTTTAAATTCTGTTTAAACCTATTTTCTATAAGATATTAGAAAGGGCTTGGAAAACCATAGCACCTATTTGAATATTCTCTCCCATTCACGTTTGTGTACATCTGTTCAACTACGAAGCACTTTAATGGAGTAACTTGCAGCGGACAACCAAAATATCAATTGCAATCATTTTGTCCGGTTACCAAAACAATGCATCCTTGAGAGACGCAGTCAGAAGGAAAGGGTTTTTATTGAAAATATAAAATCCTCCATGGCCTATTCACCATATGCTTTGGCCCACTGTCCAAACAGCTTCCATTTAAGGGTTGGCACATAATGTTGCAGATGATTTCCTTATTTTTTCATCCTAACAGGAGCACAGCTCTCTTCTCTCCCTCTAAGGGTGCATCCAGGTGGGTGTGTAGACAGACAGATGGCAGTTGGACAGAAAGAGGGACAGATAGAGGGAATTATATGTAAATGTTGATCCTCTTCTGCACACCAGGAACAAGTATTAAAAATAGAACCCTGAATGACACTGAAGTAACTATTAAAGTGACCCCCAATCCTCGGAGGGTTTGGATCTGAACATGTATCCACAATTCCAGTTTACAGTCATACCAAACATGCCTGCCCAGTAAAAATGAATAGAATAAAACAGAAGGGGAATCGTAGAAATAACAACTCCACGATTTGTAACTTCAGGGTCAATTCCAGACCATCAAGAAATAGAACCCTCAGATGAACCAGCTTCAATTTTTAAGTCCTGCTGTTAACTTTAGTCCATTTGCTCCTTGGCTAAGGAATGAGAGAACGTGGTGGCAACGAATATTTATTTCTCCAATCAATGGCCGTGACTTTTGGAAAAATGATTTTGGAAGATTTGTTCCTTAACTCCTTTCCCCGTTGAGGGCTGTGATCACTTCCAAACAAAAACGAAAACAACCCTCTGAAGGTGTTGTCTCAAAACAAGGGCACTGTCCTTGATAGGACTCCCGCACCCCTCCACTCCCCAGAGGCAGAACTTCTCTCATCTTTACCCCAACACCCTCTCATCCCTTCCCTAAAACCAGGTCTTATTTATTGGACCTTTTTTATGTTTTTTTCATTCTGAGAGGGAGGAGGAAGGCGGGGTCATAGGGAGAGGGAGAGATGGAATCTTAAGCAGGCTCCATGCCCAGTGCAGAGCCCGACACAGGGATAGATCTCATGACCCTGATATAATGTGAGCTGGAATCAAGAGTGGTGTCCCCAACCGATTGAGCCACCCAGGCACACCTTGGAGCTACTTTTAAGCTGTAGGCTTTGGGACCTTAAACTGTCCCTAAAGCATGTATTTCCATGAATGGACAAGTAAGCAGGTCCCCCTTTTGGCTATAAAGGCACATTTTATGCAATAAGTTAGAGAGAAAACACGTTCTTTCCTACTATTGCACCTTTGCAGTGCCAGATGAATCCAGAATGAACTTTCCACTTGTCAAAGTTTTTAACCAAATTCCATTTGTAGAACAACTGGGTGGGAATTGGCATCTTCAGAACTTTCCCTTATGTTTTTCACTAGTTTTGTAAACTCATAGAGGTCACACCTATTTGGAAATGTGGACCATTTTTGTACAAACATTTTATTTTTTTAATTTTTTTTTAATTTTTTAAATTTATTTATGATAGAGAGAGAGAGAGAGAGAGAGAGAGAGAGAGGCAGAGACACAGGCAGAGGGAGAAGCAGGCTCCATGCACCGGGAGCCCGATGTGGGATTCGATCCCAGGTCTCCAGGATCGTGCCCTGGGCCAAAGGCAGGCGCCAAACCGCTGCGCCACCCAGGGATCCCTGTACAAACATTTTAATGGCAAGCGTTGCAGACTGAAAAATCGGGACCCACACTCAGTTTCATCAAAGAACTGAAAAAATTAGGCTTGCTTCTCACCTACAAATGATCAGCTACAAAACTAAAAGCACGTACACCTTCCAATTGCCAAGCTCTGCCTCCAAATTTTCCCTTAGCAAAGAAGGAACCACAGCAACTACTCTTGCAGGCACACACCATCAAGAGCTCTCTACTCTTGAGGAGGAAAAGCATAAGTGCTCGTGCAAGGACTACACAAACGTCAAGGATTCCCTCTGTTCCTTATTTTAAGACTAGAGTGACTTCTGTCCCATTCCTTTAGCAAACTCAGGTGGTTTCTCCCATCAAGCAGGTCAATTTTCTTCCAGAGATTCTCTGTTACCCCTCCAGTCACTGTTACCTGCCACAGGGAGACCTCCACTTCCCTCTCTAACAGTGATGAAATCATGCACAGCCTTAGGACTGAAAAAGTCAAGGGCATCCTGGTCTTTCCTGCAGGCGAGACTTCCATAATTACTGATAGCCAGGCGAGTGGACAAAGTGTGTATTTCAGAACCTATTAATTTCCCTGTGTCGTGCACAAGGAGAAAAAGGTGCCCTAATTCACAAGACAACTCACTGCATCGTAGCTTGTCATAACGGCATTGGATGTCTGCCAGGTGCTTGCTACCCTTGGGAAAAGACTAACAAACTGATAATCTAAGCCAACAAGGGCATGTTATGCATCCAACACGAGGACTGATGCAGACCTTCATGTGCTGACAGAGAAAAAAATTCAGACCCCCCCCCCAAAAAAAAACTACCTAGAGACCAATGAAGCACAAATAATACGCTTTATGTAAGGCACACATTCACATGAGAACAACGGTGTATACTTCATCTCAGGACACAAAAGATATGTCAATGGAAGAGAAGATTCCAGAATGATAAACAGAAATGTCATGGCACTGTTGCATTGGCAAGAGAGGAAGGAAAAGGACAGAAGTGGATGGCGAGGGTAGACATCATTTCTCAAATGTTTTAAAACATTACACGGAGGACACATTTACGTGTACATAGGCACCGAAACCTTACTTTGCAAAGATTCTAAGGTGATATGAAATGAAATCCTGGATGTAAGTGAACAAAAAGCAGGCAAGCAAAACAGTACCAACCATTGCATAGAAAGCGATGCAAATACATTGCAAATGTCTTTGAGGTACATTTTCTATGGATCAAAGGAAATGTTCATTATTAAAATGTATATATTTAACCACAGAAGATATATTGTACTGCAGTCCAAGAAGAGAGAAGGGCTGCTGAATGTGTGAAGGAACAATAGGCAACAATGTTCCAAAATAAAGAAAAATATCAGATGGTGTACTGATATGCCAACCTGCAAGCATAATATATTTCCTCCCTCTCCCTACTCTCCCTCTCCCTCCCTCCCTCCCCCCCACCCCCGGCTCTCTGACTTTCACACAAACACAGACACACACACACAGGTCTAGGCTCATTATAGTTAAAACTTCTAGAACCCAGTGGGAAAAGAACAGCTTTAAAAGCAAAGAGGGAAAACCAGCATGACTATTAGACAACACCCTCTTACTATTTTTATGAAAGAGAGCTTGAGTTATTTGGAGATCAAAAAGAAAAAAACAAGAGTGCCATGACAGGAAGAGTGGGCACTTGTAGTTCCGGAGAACCCAAGGGACAATACGGTGGTTCTGAGAAGCCGTGACCTCTGAGGAGGTTACGTCAGAGCGTGGGCTCTGACTTTGTCTCTTAGAGATGTTTCTTAGTTCATGTGTGTGTTGGCTACTCATATTGAGCACAATATCATCCCCTAGGCTACACAGAGTCACATTAGATCTTCCAATCCTACCCATTTGCCTCATTTGCTGACTTCTTTTGCTCTCTCGACACACATAATAACTTGACTATAAGTCAGTGTAAGTGAGTCAACTTACATCTTTAAGGGTTCATGGGACAATCATCAAGCAGAAGTACATGATGAGGAATATTTGGGGATCTCTGCTTTCAAGAAGTCAGGTAACAATGCCCTCGGGCAATGGTGTCACCTTAGGACAGCAGAAAGGGGCCCTGGTGTGACAGAGGTATTCAGTCACCTAAGCCCCCCTGCCCCAAGAGAAGCTGCCATCCCCCCTGATAAAACAGGAGGGATTAGAGCTCTTAATGACCAACTATAACCCACACACTGGCAACACACAAACACACAGACGACTCACATTGATAGCAGACACCGACTAGTCCGATGTTTCTACAGTTACTCCATCTCTCCAGTCTGTAAATATCCTTGTTAAATGTTTCTTCTGTCTCCAGGAAAGAATGGCTTACCCCAGTTGTCATGGAAACCAGAATGTCATCAAAAACGGTCTTCCTGATGTTCGCTTTCTATGGAAACCAGGAAGTACTAATACCTCCTCAGATGCAGAGCGCTGATCGTGGTCTCAGTCAATTACACCCTGACCAATCCAGTGAATGAATGAATGAGTGAGTGAATGAATGAATGAAACATTGAAGACAATATCTGATGGTCTCAGAAAAGGCATTGAGGGCAGGGGAGTTTTTGCAAAATGGGTTATGGAAGAAATAAAGTGGAAAGATAACAGCTTCTGTCTTCCCTTCACACACACACACACACACACACACACACACACACACACACACACACACACAGGATCCAGGTTCCGTTAAGGACTTCCTTTCAACCTGCCAAGACTCATGAGGCTGGGTGTATTTCTGTGGGTGGGATTCAAGGACTCTCAGTCAATTAAAAATGACCCAAGAGGAGAAGATGTGTCAGGATAAAGGACCTGGATGTCAGAGGTCCCGTTTGCCTTAACTAGAAACTCGGGCAAACAAGACCAAATGACCCTCAGTGCACCCTTGGATAACGCGTACTGACAAGGTTTTCAGGACACCAGTGGTTCCTGAGAAGAGAGACGAGTCCCTAAAAAAAAAAGGCCCTGGGGGAAAAAAAGGCCCTGGGGATCCCTGGGTGGCTCAGTGGTTTGGCGCCTGCTTTTGGCCCAGGGTGAGATCCTGGGGTCCCGGGATCGAGTCCCACGTTGGGCTCCTGGCATGGAGCTTGCTTCTCCCTCTGCCTGTGTCTCTGCCTCTCTCTCTCTCTCTCTCTGTCTATTGTGAATAAATAAATTTAAAAAAATCTTTTTTTTTAAAAAAGGCCCTGATGGAGGACAATAGGGAGATAGAGATGAGCCTCTCACATTTGGGATGTGCGCTCAGCTTGTACTGCCGCAACCACACTGCCAATGAAGGCTAAGCCCAGAGGTAGGGCTCCTCTCATAAGGGCACACAGCGCACACTTCCTCTCTCATTGTCATCTACATTAGGGGACTGAGCTGCCCTGTGACGCAGCTGTTTCCTGTTAATGAGCTTCAGGCAATTCTTCTGTGGCCAGTCCTGGGAAGTGTGATGTGCTGGGAACAGGTTTTCGGGAGGGGAGAGTGCAGTTCCTATTTCCAGGGTTTTCCTATTTCCATGTTGTAAGTACTCCCATTATGTCCGACTTCCAACCACTGACACGATGTCACCGAGTGCTGATTTGGCAAGTGATGCCCCAAATCAGCCCTCACAAGGTGACGGTTCCAGACAGACCCAGTACAGCCCTGGACCCCAGATTCCAGAGCCAGACAAAGCCCTCTCGTTCTACGTGCAATCCACGAGAGCAGGGCAAGCTGGACTCTTACATAGAACTGTGTGCCACCTGAATGAAGGCTTTCGAAAGGTTCTTGGTGAAGAGGAGAGGAAGAGGCATATCAAGAGCCTCCATGTATGTAGCCTATGTAGTTTTGGGGGAGGGAAAATAGTGGGAAGCACCCATGGCCAATCTTTTCAAATCAGAGATGCTTTCTGAAAAACCAATGCAGGCCTGAGTCTCAGCTCTGCCTCTCCTCAGTTCTGTGACTTGCACATTGTGCCCTAACATCTCTGTTCCCTGGTCTCCATTTTTGTCAAATCAGCTCCTAGTGCCTCTGCTCTTAAAGGGTTAGTTAAAACTTCAGGAAAGAACAGTAGACATCAGCAGTGCCGGGTGATCATTCTGGAAGACCTGGCGGGGGGTGGGGGGTGGGGTGTTGGTGGTCCCTGAGAACCTTCTGGACGGCCAGTGAGATCTTCCTCTCCCTACTCAGTATCAGTGAATCTGGATTGCCCGGTTGCCTTTCCATTGAAACAACGGATTGTAAGAGGTGAAGTGAAGAGGCAGATATGAAAATCCTAACTCTGGGAAACGAACTAGGGGTGGTGGAAGGGGAGGTGGGCAGGGGGTGGGGGTGACTGGGTGACAGGCACTGAGGGGGGCAGTTGACGGGATGAGCACTGGGTGTTATTCTATACGTTGGCAAATTGAACACCAATAAAAAATAAATTTATAAATAATAAAGAAAATCCAGGTCTTTCCTATTCCGGTAGGTATTAAATAGATTGGCAGAGATGAAAAGCAATACCATACTTTTAATACTTTTGTTTATATTCAAAGAGTAGTAATTTTATTTCATGGAGCATATTTACATGTAAGCAATAATAATCTTAATATTATTTTTAAAAGAATACATAAAAGTGGGACTGCCCAGGTTTTTTCTCCCCCAAATACTTCAACATTTGATTACCATGGTTTAAGAAGCATTATCTTTATTTCTAAATTTTATGTAAACTCAATTAATTGACATATAATGTATCATTGGTTTCAGAAATAGACATTGGTAACATATGACACCCAGTGCTCATTACATCATGTGCGCTCCTTAATGCCCATCCCCGAGGTACCCCGTTCCTCTAGCCCCTTCCCTTCAGCAACCCTCGGTTTGTTTCCTATGATTAAGAGTCTCTTATGGTTTGTCTCCCTCTCTGATTTCTTCTTGTTTTATTAAAAATTGTTTTTATTGAATTAAAATTCACATAACAGGGATGCCTGGGTGGCTAAGCGGTTGAGCGTCTGCCTTCGGCTCAGGGCATGATCCTGGTCCCAGAATCGAGTCCCACATCAGCCTACTTGCAGGGAGCCTCCTTCTCCCTCTGCTTATGTCTCTGCCTCTCTTTCTCCCTCTGTGTCTTTCATGAATAAGTAAATAAAATCGTTTTTAAAAAAGAAGTTCACATAGCATGTTAAAGTGTACCACTCAGTGGCATTAAGTAAATCCGCAGGGTTGTGAAACTGTCACCTCTACCTTCTTAACAAAACGTTTTTATGAGTTGTAAAGGAAATCTTATACCCAGTCACTCCTCACTCCCACCTGCCCCCAAACCCTGGCAACCTCAAATCTACTTTCTGTTTTTATGGGCTGGCTTATGTTGAATATTCGTATGAATGGAATCACACAATACATAACCTTTTGTGTCTGGCTTATTATGTGCAGAATAATGATCTTATTATTTTTATTATTTTTTAAGGATTCTATTTATTCGAGAGAGGCAGAGATATAGGCAGAGGGAGAAGCAGGCACCCCACGGGGAGCCCAATGCGGGACTCGAACCCCGGACTCCAGGATCACGCCCTGAGTTGAAGGTTGATGACGCTCAACCAGTGATCCACCCATGCCTCCCTAGAATAATGATTCTAAAGTTCATCTACATTGCAACATTCCTTTTACTGTCTGCATATTTGGTTGTACGGATAGTCTACCTTACGCTTGAACCACCAAGCTGTTTTCAACAGTATCTATACCGTTTAAAATTCCCACCAGCAGTGTATAAGGCTTCCAGCTTCCCCACATTCTCAATAGCAGTTTGTTTATTTTCCACTCTTTCCCCTTAATGTTAGAAATTCTAGGGGCGTTAACAGCTATTGTTAGGCTTTGGTTTGCAATTCCTAATGACTAAAAATGTTGAGCATATTA
This sequence comes from Canis lupus dingo, assembly GCF_003254725.2. Classification (NCBI taxonomy): domain Eukaryota; kingdom Metazoa; phylum Chordata; class Mammalia; order Carnivora; family Canidae; genus Canis; species Canis lupus. The sequence goes on along the minus strand of NC_064281.1, from coordinate 121,838,067 downwards.
TCATGTGACTTTTGGCCATTTGTTTATCTTCCTTGGGGAAATACGTATTCAGATCCCTTTCCCATCTTTGTTTTCTCATTTGGTTGGAGTTGTAAGGGTTCTTTCTATACTCTGGTTGCTATATTCTCCCTAGACATATGATTTGCAGGGGGAACCCTGGGTGGCTCAGCGGTTTGGTGCCTGCCAGGCGTGATCCTGGGGTCCTGGGATCGAGTCCCACGTCAGGATCCCTGCACGGAGCCTGCTTCACCCTCGGCCTGTGTCTCTGCCTCCCTCTCTCTCCGTGACTCTCATGAATAAATACATAAAATATTTTTTAAAAAAATCATATGGGCAGCCCGAGTGGCTGAGCGGTTTAGCGCCAACTTCAGCCCAGGGCGTGATCCTGGAGACCTGGGATCGAGTCCCACATCAGGCTCCCTGTATGAGGCCTGCTTCTCCCTCTGCCTGTGTCTCTGCATCTCTCTCTCTCTCTCTCCTCTCTGTGTATTCTCATGAATAAATAAATAAAATCTTTTTTAAAAAGACATATGATTTGACAATGTTTTCTCCCGTCTTGTAGGATACCTTTCTCTCTCTCTTGATAGTGTCTTTTATGTTTTGTTCTTTTTAAAAGATTTTACTAAATTATTTGAGAGAGAGAGTGAGAGACAGAGCAAAAGAGAGAGAGAGAGAGAGGGAGAGAGAAAGAGAGAGAGAGAGAGAGAACAGAAGCAGGAGGAGCAGCAGAGGAAGCAAGCTCTCCGCTGGGCAGGGAGCCCGATGCGGCGCTCAATCCCAGGACTCTGACACCACAACCTGAGCCGAAGGCAGATGCTAACCGATTGAGCCACCCAGGTGCCCAAAGATGGTGTCTTTTAATGCAAAAACTTGTTTTCATATTGGTGAACGTCAATTTACCCATTTTTTTTCTTTTGTTGCTTTTGGTCTAATGTTTAAGAAGTCCGAGGTCATGGAGGTTTACTCCTACGTTTTATTCTAAGAGTTTTATAATTTTAGCTCTCACATTTAGGCGTTTTATGTATGCTGTGACTAGAGTGTCCAAGTTTGTTCATTTGTATGTGGATATACCGCTGTCCCAGAGCCACTTGTTGAAGAGACTATCCTTACCCCCTGGATGGTCATCATCAGTCATCTCTCACCCAACACATTGGTGTACTTACCGTAGCCAATGAAATGCTGAGCATTATGAGGAAGGGGGTCAGAAGTACAACATAAATCATTGGCTTAGCCTTGACCGTTAACTCGAAGTAGACACTATGGAAGTAGGATTGGACTGAATAAAATATTGAAGATTTGCTTCCAAATCTTAGATGAAAGAAGTAACATGTGTGATTAAAAACAGAAGGAAAAAAAAAGCCTAGAGCTGGTAGCAAATCAAGGCAGGCACCAAAAGGTGAAAGGTCCAAAGAAAATAATATGGGGGGGGGGGAGAGAGAGAGAGTGAGAGAGAGGAATGGAGAAGGATGGAAGCCAATAGTATCCCTCACTTTCAAATTGTATAGTATATCTGAGTAGTGGAATGAAGTATGAATTTCATTTACTCTGTAAATTTTATACTTTGTGAAAATTATCATGAATCTTTATTGCTTTTATTATTTTTTAATAATAAATTTATTTATTTATATTTTTTAAAAATAATAAATTTATTTTTTATTGGTGTTCAATTTACCAACATACAGAATAACACCCAGTGCTCATCCTGTCAAGTGCCCCCCTCAGTGCCCGTCACCCATTCACCCCCACCCCCCGCCCTCCTCCCCTTCCACCACCCCTAGTTCGTTTCCCAGAGTTAGCAGTCTTTACGTTCTGTCTCCCTTTCTGATATTTCCCACACATTTCTTCTCCCTTCCCTTATATTCCCTTTCACTATTATTTATATTCTCCAAATGAATGAGAACATATAATGTTTGTCCTTCTCCGATTGACTTACTTCACTCAGCATAATACCCTCCAGTTCCATCCACGTTGAGACAAATGGTAGGTATTTGTCATTTCTAATGGCTGAGTAATATTCCATTGTATACATAAAGCACATCTTCTTTATCCATTCATCTTTTGATGGACACCGAGGCTCCTTCCACAGTGTGGCTATTGTGGACATTGCTGCTAGAAACATCTGGGTGCAGGTGTCCCGGTGTTTCATTGCATCTGCATCTTTGGGGTAAATCCCCAGCAGTGCAATTGCTGGGTCGTAGGGCAGGTCTATTTTTATCTTTATTGCTTTTATAATTAGAAGAATGACTTGACAGGAGAACTTAAGGTAACAAAGAGCGCTCTGTATTAAGGTATTTTTGGAAAGTAGAACGTTCTTTATGAGCTAACCTCTGGAAGGATAAATTCAAAATTCCTGAAGTCCTCTTGGCACCGCTGTAAGAAATCAAAACGTGAAATCTTCTATAGACTTCTAGACAGGAGTCATCCACGACCTGTGTTTTTGTATAGTCAGAGGACCTCTGACATATATCAATTTGATTTCTCCTTACAATTGTACTTATTTATTTCTGGGAGACACACACACACACACACACACACACACACAGAGAGAGAGAGAGAGAGAGAGAGGCAGAGACATAGGCAGAGTGAGAAACCAGCTCCATGCAGGGAGCCCTATGTGGGACTCAATCCCGGGTCTCCAGGATCACACCCCAGGCTGCAGGCGGCACCAAACCGCTGTGCCACCGGGGCTGCCCTGCTTACAAGGTTAAAACAGACAAGTTCTAGGTCGGTGTTAGAAAAGTCAAGAGCTGTTATAACTCAAAAGGAGTCATACCTCATCTTGGTTTATTCATGGAGCAGATGTTCCACTAAAGTCCCTTGTTCCAATTTCTTTCCTGATTTTCAGATTTTTAATATTTTCCTCACATCCTTGGTGGGCATTTGCAAAACAAAGACAGTGGTTTTATGAAGCCACCAGATGGAGATATTGAGCTGCCACTGTTTGTGACAGTCAGGTCCTTCTTGACTAATACAGTGGTTCCAAGTTTGAGAGCAACCTGGAGAATTTACTGAAAATGCAGATTCCTAGTGCTCACCCACATGGTTGATTGGGCAGGCCTAGGACAGATCCAAGGAATCTGGACTTTAACACTCTCCTTTCAGGGATTCTGATATATCGGTGATCCCATGCACCACCCTTTGAGAAGCTCTGATGTAAATGGCCATTGAAATCATGCACATAGGTGGAAACATTTAGGGAACGTGTATCGATTGAGAAAAGAATCAAGTAAAACCAAGTCCTGAGGAACATCATCATGCGAAGGCTCATTTGAAGAGAAGGAGCTAGCAATGGTAAGAAGGAGTCGCCAGAATGAAAGGAGATAACGGGAGACTATGCAGTTATGGAGGCCAAAGGAAAACAGAGAGAGTGGGAGGGAAAAAAAGGAGATAAGAAGGGTCAACCAGACTGCATGCATTTTTGATCGAATTTATTCACACATCCGTCATCATCTTCTCTGACTTCTTTGGAAGAAATACTGCCTTAAACAGTAAGAATGTGGGATCCCTGGGTGGCTCAGCGGTTTAGCGCCTGCCTTCGGCCCACGGTGTGATCCTGGAGTCCCGAAATCGAGTCCCACATCGGGCTCCCTGCATGGGAGCTGCCTATGCAGCTGCATCCGTGCCAGCTGCGCCTTTCCAGTTCCAGAAGCTTTCCTAGCAATGCCACCAGTATCATCTGGGACACGTATCATGGCCAGCCCATGGGCTGGACTGAGCCACGTGCTCATCTTCTGCCTCTGCCTGTGTCTCTGCCTGTCTCTCTCTCTCTCTCTCTCTCTCTCTCTCTGTCTCTCACGGAAAAATAAATTTAAAAAAAGAGTAAAAATGCCCTTGTGATGTCTGACACACCCTAAGTTATTCATGTACTTGAAATATATATTTCCCGTCCCAAGTCCACATTTGTTAATGAAATGTTACAGTTAATCCTGATGATGAAAATCAGTTAGTTTTTACGCTTTGAAATATGTAGCAGGCACCGGCTTGCATTCAATGTTTGATATTCAGGAAATTGTGTGCCAGTGGCTCACAAAGTGGCCACAATAATGGCAATACAATAAACACGAAACGCCGATCACCATTACGATAGAATGAATCAGAAACAGTAATGCTGCTATACTGTTACTAATATTTGACTGGTTCCCGGATATTACTGAGGGCCCGTACGAGTTTTTATGCATTATTTCACTTAGCGGCATCCAAAATATCACGAGACAAATACTGTCGGTATGCCTTTAAGATAGTACGAAAGTGATCAAGGCTTCGAGAGAGAAGTCAAGAAGTCAGCTCGGTGTCTCACAGTCCCCGAGCGGGACAGCCCCGTTTAATGGCATGCTGGACTGTCAGTTGGTGCTTTGAGCATTTTTGTGAGTTTCCCTTTAAGAAAACCCAACGTAGTCAAGTTTTGCATTACTTTCAGAAAGGCACAGGTTGCAGGGACCTCCCGGTCGCCACCTAAATCCTTGCTCTCCTCTTCTTCCTGGGCCCCATCTAGGCATCATTCGCCGGCTTGCCTTGCTGTTACGTGTGACCGTGTGCCTGAGATCCAGGCAATGGGACGGCAAGCGGAAATGAGGCGTGCCACTGCCAGGCCTAACTTGTAAACACCTGGTACCTGGTGCACCTCTGTGCTCTTTGCCCCTTCTAGCAAACTGCCAAGGGGGCCACCTCCGGGGCTCCCGTGGGAGCCCCACGTTGGGTGTGGCAGACTTTCTGACAGCCGGGGTCCCTGTGGAAGTGCATGGATAGTGCCTGCCAGGAGGACCCAGTCACTTTCCCAGTAATGTGCCAAGAGTAATAGATAAACTAGTTGAGATAAACCAGTTGAGTCCCTGTACACGTTTGGGTTTAGGTGTTAGGGTAATAGTCTACCACCCCTGACACAAGCTGGGCAAAAATAAATTTCAGGTATGCGCTGCTCTGTCACCGTGAATTGCGTCTTCCTGCTTGTTGAATCAAGTAGCTCATACAGGGGCTTTGTTTATTCCAGGTAACACACGGTAGGAATACATAATCCAGGGCTGGTACTACACCTCGGGAAGCCAGGATCTCCTCTCTTCTCGCCCCTCTCTCCTTAAATGTGGCTTTTGTCTCCAGGGCCACGGGCACTGCGTCTGTATCACTGGCAGGAGCAAGTGGGAAAGATCGAAGGGGAATGCCGGCTGCGTCTTTCCAGTTCCAGGGGCTTTCCTAGGAATGCCACCGGCGTCATCTGGGACACGAATCACGGCCAGCCCAGGGGCTGGACTGGGCCACGCGCTCACCTGTCTGTGCAATGGGGTCAGGGTTCTGTTAGTAAGGACGAAAGGGTGAGGGAAGGGGTGCTCGGGGAGGTCCAGGACCTGCCACAGCACTTACACGTATCTATACTGATCATCCAAATCCCCAGTGGGAGCTTCTGACAAATCGCGATTCCTGTCCCGGTGCCAGCCATAGGGAACCAGAATGTCCCTGACAATTTGGAACCCGAAAGCCGTGGTTGAGCTACTGGCCCTTGCTCTACCGAGGACAGACCCTTGTTCCCGTCATCTGGTCTGGTCTGCGTGGACTCTTCAATGGGTTTGTCATTTCATAACGCTTAGGTGCACTCCAAAATGCCAGAGGCAGCACCTTTCTCGATTGACATGTTTTGAAATTTACATGGAAAACAAGAACTTTGTAAAGGACTTCCACCTCCTCAGTCACAGCCTTCAAACCATTTTCTGCAGTACTGGGACAGGCAGGCACTACTGGAGACCATGGCTTGTAGCTGAAGACGTGCTGTAGCCCCAGAGCAGCAACGGGACGCAAAACAGTGAAGAGGCGAGGGCCAGGGGTGGGCAAAGGGGTGGTGGAAGGGGAGGAGGGCGGGGGGTGGGGGTGAATGGTGACGGGCACTGAGGGGGGCACTTGACGGGATGAGCACTGGGTGCTATTCTGTATGTTGGCAAACTGAACACCAATAAAAAATAAATTCATGATTAAAAAAAAAAAAAACAAACAAACACGCCAAAGGTCTGGCCCTTCCTCCACTGTGCGGCTCTGCAAACTTGGGTAAGCATCTGTAGTCTCTGACCATGGTCCTCTTAACTTATAAAGGGGCCTTGCACCAATTCACCTTCCAGAGGGTTATTAAGGTCATCCAATGAGTCACGGGTGTGTATCCCTTCAGGCCAGGGCAGCATAGCTCGCTGAAGTGTTGTCTGTATTCATGGGCAAACAGTGACCAATACGAATTGTGAGTTCCAAATCTGCTTGGTAGAATGATAGAGGCTTCCCGCATGGTCAAAGTGAGGCACGGGAATAGGGTCCCGTTAGCACACAGAGGACTGGATTACAGTGCAGGGAGAGGAGCGAGGCGGCACAAGTCACAGCGACAGGCAGAGGAAGGAGTGTCAACCAAGGGTCTCGGCAGAGAAGTTGGTTGAGCTCGTTCGAGGGCCCAGTGGCAGGCAACAGCCACGGTGTGCTTCGGGCGGTGGCAAGCAGCTCAGGATGGGGAGGATAAAGGGGGGGAGTCAAAGGAGACGAGGTGCTAAGGGTCCTCGTATGTAGGGTCGACCCTCGTGTGGAGGCTGTCAGGAATCACGGAAGGATCTGAGTCATCAGAGTGTAAGCTTAATACCGGAGGACTCGGAGTTGGGCCTGACCTAGAATCTTTGTTTTTACTCTTTAGAGATTTGTGTTTATTTATTTCTTCCTGAGAGACGCAGAGAGAAAGCGAGGCAGAGACAGAGGCGGAGTTGGAGAAGCAGGCTCCAGGCAGGGAGCCCTACGTGGGACTCCATCCGGGGTCTCCAGGATGACGCCCGGGGCCGAGGTGGCGCTAAACCGCTGAGCCGCCCGGGCGGCCCCGACTTAGGAATCTTCATTGTGCCACAGGCTGTGGCTTTTGGCACAGGATAAACGAAAGGAGCGGTGGGACGGGACAGAGAACCAGAATCGGGGACATAGCGAACCTTGATGTGTGACCGGGCACAGCTGATAGTGGCGAAAGCGTGCACCCTTCAGAAAAATGGGGACGGTACGGTGACTTTTTTTTTTTTTTTTTTCTTTTCCATGGGGGGACAGAAGCAATTAGATCACGACCGGACAGCAAGCACAAAAACCAATTTCACGTGAGCAGAGACTAAAAGATACAAAATAAGCCCTTAAGTCAATTTTGAAGAAACATTTATGACCTCGGAGTACAGGCAGCTTTCATCCTAAAAGGCCCGGGAGGCCAGGAAGCACCTGGGTAAATCGGAAACGTCACAGTTTATAGACGCCTTGCGCATCAAAGGACATTATCAACAGGCCACGCAGGCAACCCGAGGAATGGATGAAGATCATTGCAAATGACCGACCCGGTAAGAGAATAAAATCCTGAACCGTTAAAGAGGTCCTACAACTCACCCGCGGTGCAAAGAAAAAAAAAAAAAAAAAAAAAAAAAAACAGAAAGAAAGAAAACCAACGCGCACCCCAAAAAGACAGAAACCTTATTAAAAATTGGCAAAGGACCTGAATGGGCATATGTCTAGAGAAAGGACACCCGTGGCCCCGTCCCCGTAGGCACTTGAAAAGGTGGTCTGCGTGAGTAATCGCCAGTGGAATGAAAAGTCAGAACCGCAAGCAGCAAGCACTTCACACCCTGTAGGATGCCTGTTTTCAAACAGAGAAACACGAGGCAACAACCAAACGAAAGCCAAAACCAAACAACTGGGAATTACAGGAGCTGGCATGATGTGGAGAAAGGGGAACCACTGTGCACTGCTGGTAGGACTGTGAACAGGTCATCAAGTCCTCTGAAGCCTTGGGCGCATTTATTTTTATGTGTTTCTCTTGGGCTCATTTAAACACCACAGAGCGTAATCGCACACGTTCGGCAGACGTGAGATTCTTCGTAGCATCGCTGCCGTCCAGGGCGCTGCAGTGGAAATAAGGGCACGTGGACGGAGGAGCAATGGGGCGAAGGCATTGAGGAGCGGTTCCCCGGGGGCGGGGGCGTGTGCTCCCAGGGGGAGGGGGAAGGGGGCCGCTTCCAGGCCTATTCCCGGGGCTCCACGGGATAGCACAGACCCTGTTAGGACACAATGCTGGGTGGAAAGGGACGTGGCGCAACCGCCAACGTCAGGCAGGACGCTGACAGGAGTTCAGTCCTCCTACCCGGGCAACCCAGCGGGAGGCCAGCACAGTGAAGGACACGCGCAGGGGTCTGTGAAACAGCACCAAAGGCAACCTACCAACCGCCAACCCAAGAGCGGAGCCGAGACAACGGAGGGGGTCGTTTGCTCAGGACCCTCGGGGAGACGGCTATTCCTCCGGGAAGCGGAAGCGCTGGGTGGAAAGGGCCCCGCCAGGAGCCCGACGAGGACCTGCGAAAAGCCTTCCGCCTCAGGTCAGCAAGGTGGAGGCCTGAGCGGCCACCTGCTCCACAACCCAGTACCCTTTAGTGATTTCCCAGGAAGATGAAAGTAACGTCCTCGGGCTGCAGAGCCGGAAACGCGCAGCCTGGGCCCCGGGGCTCAACCCTCGGCCCTCAGCCCTCAGCCCTCGGCCCTCAGCACTCGACCGACCCTCGGCCCGCGGCCCTCGACGCTCCACCCTGGGTCCTGACCCAAGACCCTCGGCCCTCGCCACGTGAGCCCCGTACCTCGACCTCCCTCGACCCTCGAATCTCGACCCTCGAACCTCGACCCTCGACCCTCGACCCTCGATCCTCAGGGCCGGCAGGCACCGGCGCCCGGAGGGCAGGGGGCCCGAGGGGCGTGTCTCTGGCGAGGTCCCGCCTCCCGCATGCGCACTGGGCCAGCCCCTCAGCTCAGCGACGCTCCCGCGCAGGCGAGGCTGACTGGCTCCTCCCAGTCAGTCGCGAGGCCCTCAGAGGAGCCTGGTCGTCGCCGCGGAGGACCTGCTGTGGAGGTCGTTGTGTGCGCGGAGGCCTGAGAGGGGCGGGGGATGGGGATGCGGATGGCGATGGCGATGGCGATGGCGATGGCGATGGCGATGGCGATGGCGATGGCTGGGGCGGAGGGAGGGACAAGACAGAGGCGATGGGGGTGGGGGTGGGGCGGAGGGACGGAGGGAGGAGGGCGTCGAGAGACGCGGTGGGTCGGGGTGGGGGTGCGAGTGGCGGTGGGGGTGGGGTGGGGTGGGGCGGAGGGACGGAGGGACGCAGGGAGGACCGACAGAGACAGGGGGTGGGGCGGGGCGGGGGTGGGCCATAGGGACGGAGGCTCGCAGGACCGAGGGGCAAGACAGAGGGGTTGGGGCTAGCGCTGGGGCATAGGCACAGGAAGGGGCATAGGACAGAGGAAGGGTCAAGACAAACGGGGGCCGGGCCGGGGGCCGGGCATAGCGACCCCCTGGGGGGCCCAGCCAGGCAGGCAGGCGGACCCGGTGGCACTGGGTGGCCGTGGCGGGCGGGGGGGGGGGGGTATCCTGGAACGTCCGGGACCAGGGCGTGGGGCGGCCACGGGGGCGGCGGGGCTGACCTCTGAGGTGACGTCCCCACGGGGTCCTCCGGGGCTCCGACGGGATACGACCAGGCCCCTGAGCGCAGAGCTGGCAGGGCGGGGAGCGGGAGCGAGGGCCCTCATGGCCCGGGAGGGTGACACCTGGTGAGGAGGGGCCCTCTGCGCCTGGCCCTCCGGCCACACCACCGCCCGGGCCCGACATCTTGGCCCCCGGGGGCGGGGCCACGGCTCGTCCTGGGGGTCCAGGTGGCCCGTCGAGGAGCCCCCTCCACCTGACTGTCTGCCGACGGGTGCAGAACGGCTTATTCCCCGCGCATCCCCAGGGGACGCGGGGGGGTTTCGTCCCGGCCACGGTCGGGTCTCCAGGCCAGCACAGCCCTGCGGGGAGGGACCTCGGGGGCCGGGCCGGCCTCTGTCCCAACGTAGGCGCAAGAGTGCGGCGGAAGGGCGCGGCACGCAGATGGCCCGGGGCAGCTGACGTGCCCCGGGTCGCCGTCCCCGGGGCGGGGGGGGGGGCGGGGGACGGTGGGGGGCAGGGCTGCGCCGGCCGCATCCTCCTTGCTCCCTCCTGGCCCGGCCAGACACACGAGGACACGCGCAGCCCGGTCTGTGCAGAGGCCCCCTGCCTGCCGACGCTCGCTGACCGTGTCCCCATTTCTCGGTCGCGTGCTCGGGCTCACAAGGTGCGGGACAACTCGGAGGACACACAGACACCTCGGAGGGAGGACAGACACCTCTGCGGATGCCTCCGGCTGGCAGGAAGCGCCTGGGGAGGAAAGCCCCTGCGGAGCCTCAGAGAATGGCAGCCTGTGATTCGGGCGGAGGAGGCAGCAGAGAGCTGAGTGGGCCAGAGGCTGCTGCTGCGGAAGGTACCGTCTGCCCCACACCTTTGCGGACACAGCGCTCGCTCGGAGATGACCGCACGCGGGGCAGGTCTCTGCCTCCGAGTCCTCCGCGAGGTCAACAGTACAGTCCTCCAGCGTGCGCGCCCCCGCACGTGTGTGTGCGCGCCAGCGCAGTTTCACCTGCCGCAGGCTGCCCGCTGGATCCTCCTGTCCCAAACCAGGGTTCCAGAGGCGGAGATCGCACGCAGCTCTTCTGCCGCGCCGCCACCCCACCCCGACCCCACCCCGCGCCCTGCAGGCCCTCTTTCCCAAATACCTCCCACGTGCCGGGTGCTGTTCTCTGCCGTTTAAGCGCGCCAAAGGCCCGGAACACCTTCGCCGCCGCGTGGTCCTGGGCCCCGATCTCCTTTCCTCTGCCCTTGCACAGACAGACACGCAGCCTTTCCTAGCTCTGCCTTGAAAGGCTGTTGGTTTGCCAGAGGCCCCGCAGCCCGCGCGGTGACGGTATTGCCCCCTCGAAAACTGATCGAAAGGCCACCCTTCCCTCAAGAATGCTTTCTGACTCCTAGCTATGGGAAACGAACTAGGGGTGTTGGAAGGGGAGGAGGGCGGGGGTTGGGGGTGACTGCGCGGCGGGCACTGAGGGGGGCACTTGACGGGATGAGCACTGGGTGTTGTTCTGTATGTTGGCAAATTGAACACCAATAAAAAATAAATGTGTTATTAAAAAAAATGTTCTCCACTTTTATTTCAACGCAGGAAACAATCCAGTAGCCGATAAACATGGGCGAAAGAGGTCTTCTCCCGGACCGCGTGAGGAAGACGTGGGGTAACGTGTTTACAGTATTTTCCCTTGCCACATCAAGTCAACTCGGCTTGCCTGCCCGTTGTTCTCTGTAAAATCCTAGAATGAGACATTTCTTCCAAAACAAATACGACCTGGGTTTACGTCTCCTCGGTAATGTTTGCTGTAACTTCTTCACAGAAACGAAATACAGGAGATGCTGCAAGGACTTGGAGGTATGCATAAGTGATATCCGCAGGGAAGAGGAAAGTTTTAGATCCTACAGCTTTTACAGGTGGAAATCTTAATGAGTGGCCTGCAAGACTGATTTTCATGCCTTGTTCTCATATGTAGGATATTACACAAGTATTTAGTGTGATTCAACTTTGCCACTTTCTGTGCTGACCTTTTCCATTGTTGATCTGGAAGGGTAAAAATGGTACTCACCAAGAGGAGGTAAGAGTGACGCCGTTATTTTATGCACGGGTACGTCAACGTACTCTGCGAGCGAGTGGACGGAGCAAACTTCGTACCTCCTTTGGTGTGCACAGATTAGGTGGCATATCAGGTTTTTATGTCAAATTTAATTTTTCTTAATTTAGTTACTTTTCATTACTTTCCAGTGCTCTGTTCTTTGGAGTAGCAGCACACACTGAATCCTGCCAAAATCAATCAATCAAACAAAACCAACCAAAAGAACAAACAAAAAAGCACCCTCTTTGTCGTCATTTCTCATTAATAAACCGTATAGCTGCAAACTAGAGAACTCCCGTAGCTGCAGAGAAATGTCATATCCAGACTCCTAAGCTTTTTGTTGTTTGGTCAGAGGTCAGTCACACCATCTGCACTACAGGACGGGACACTTAGCAAAGAGTCCCAAGTCAATCTGTGGCTCTTCGATAAGGATCGCCCTCCTTACAAGCAAGTATGTTTTGACAGCTTTGCTCTATTTGGTGGCGACAAAGGGCTGGCTTTGTGAGCTGTCTAATAAACTTCTTACTGTAGAGGGATTCCGGGTGTGTAAAATAGTTTTATCAGACTGCAGATCCTTCATGACTGCTGAAAAGTAACTATCGACTGTAGATCCAAAAAGTCAAATCATGCGATTTGCAAAGCTTTATTTGAAGTATTAAGATTCGGTGAAATGCAGCACTTATGGATAAAAGTGCTATGGAAAAAGCTCCGTGAAAATATTTTATTTATTTTTTATTATTATTATTTTTAAAGATTTTATTTATTTATTCATGATAGACACAGAGAGAGGGGTGAGAGAGAGAGAGAGAGAGAGAGAGAGAGAGAGAGAGAGGCAGAGACACAGGCAGAGGGAGAAGCAGGTTCCATGCAGGGAGCCCGACATGGGACTCGATCCCGGGTCTCCAGGATCAGGCCCTGGACTGAAGGCGGCACTAAACCACTGAGCCACCAGGGCTACCCCGTGAAAATATTTTAAAAGTGTTTCTGAACTCATTTATTCCAGTTAGAGTTTTTACAGTCACAGCCTTGCTCTCTTTTAGTAAAGCACAGTTAAAAGCATCACTCACTAGATCGCTTGAAAAATGATTCTTTAATGTGCGATATGATGATTTTTCTCCTTTTGGGGTCGTTTTTAAGAAAATGCTCTTGTGATGTTTTATATAATGCATCCTAATGGTAATCCATCTAAACATGTCCCCTGAGTTGCAGGATATTTTATAAATTCAGAATAGTTTGCTTTTTACCTGTCTTATCACAAGGACATTAAAGTCTATCTTTGGGATTCTTTATACGCATTTGAGAATGGAATGTCGTTTGATTATTATCCCCCTTTCCTTATCTCTGAACCCGCAGTTAGAGTAATGAGAATCAGGATACTAGTACTGCAAAGACTTTACCGAAAATAGCGAGCAAATCTGGGCTTTTTCAAACCACGCCTGTGTTATAGGTTTTATTTTCCTTGTTTTATTTTTTTTTTTTTTGGAGCGTCATTGGCACACACAACATGACATTATTTCAAAGGTATACGACATACTGATCAGATATTTGCAATACCTGCATTACAGATTTGAAGCACCTTTGCTTATTGCCGAGGCAACATTTACCTCTATCAAATCGTATATATGAAAACCAAATAATTTTCGGCATGAAATTTCAATGAGTATCTATGTTCTATACAGTTGGCATTAAACAGGCTCTTCTGGCAAAAAGAAAAATGTTTGAAGCAAATGCAAAAGCTTCTCTGAAAACCACTAACGAAAAAATCGAGCAGGGTTGGAAAATACAACAAGAACAAAGGTGAGGTTGTTGTTTTTAAGCCACGAGGACCCTTGTATCATTTCTTAGTATTCCTTGGTGCAAATAACGGAAGGCAGATGCTATTATATTGAGTTTTCCAGTGAAAAAGAGATTTTGCTGCATTGTTTTCTAAGCGGATAAATTCTCTTAACCTCACTCCTTATCAGCATTGGGGTGTAATTCCAGGAGCCAGTAAGGTGACCTTTCCTACCCCCTTTCAAAGAACAATTGAGTTCTCTTCCTGTAGGAGTTTTTTTCCTATATAGTTTTCTTTTAATTCATAGTCATTCTGGACCTACACTAGCCGAACCTTGGGTAAACGTCTTACAGTGTTATCCCGGTGAAAGTTAACTATATTCCCTCACGTAGAAAAGGTTAACTTTATATCATAAAGAATTTGCACATTGTAGCTAAGTTGCATTCAGTGTTCTTTCTTAAAAATCATTATTGTGCCAAAGAGGGGAACGGTTTAAGTTAAATATTCCTGTTCGGGAATCTTCGATAAAACGTCCTGTTGAATCTACTTACCGCATCCGAACGTAGAGGTTCTTCAGGAAGAAGAAATGAAAAGTAAGCTGCTTTTAGATAAAATGAGTCTTTCTGGAAAATTGATTTTATGGTAAATCCTCGCTAGTGTTTAGGAGGCAAGGCATGTGAGAAGGCTTCTATATTGGTCACTTAGGAACAATACTTTTGGAAATAAGAGTCAATTGTAAAAAAAAAAAAAAAGAGTCAATTGTTCGTGTGCCTTTTCTGTTTCCCGTGAGACTATACTGTGCTGTTACAGTATTCCTGCAAAATATGGTTAATTTTCTCATCTCTTTGTGGAGTGTGACAGTGCTCATTATCATGTTTTACAGGCAGAATCTTCATTTCAAATATTCTCAGCAGTTTCTGACTCTGTTATGGGAGTGGGATACCGACATGAGGAAAGCCCAGGAACAGGAAGCAAAACTAGCTGTTGGTATCAGCCTTGGCTTTAAAATTGATCTATTCTGTTGATTTCTTTACTGTTTCAAAGTCTCAAGTATCAGGAGGTCATGCAAAAACATAGGAGAGAATGTAGAGTCCGTGAGCCCAGATGGGTAAGGGTGGGTATATGATAGCCCAGATGAGTAGTGGTGGGAGGCCGAACATTCTATTTGGATGGCTTCTATTTAGTGATACAGGAAGGTCGCCAGTTAAGAGTTAGAGTGGTGGAGGAGGCGCTGCCTTTGGGCGGCAGAGAGGAAGTCCAGGAATTGTTTCCTGAGAGCGGGCCAGCGAATGCACTAGGGGAATATCATTGCCAAGCAGCATTATGGGTCTGGCTTTGGTTACTGTCATAGTGATCATGAATTTAAAAGTGAGACCACACTGCACGGTTGTGGCAGAGTGGCTAGAGAGCTGGATCCTCCAGGGTTGGGGTTCGGCCACACAGATTGACAGAGTGGAAAGGGGGCAAGGTACACGCGCAAGTGCAGAGGTATGACGATTGACCATGGAATTTAAGCCAAGAAGGAGGAAAAGAGAGACTAGGAGAATGGGGACTGGGGACAAGGAAGACTCCTTGGATCAATGGGATATTAATCCTGAAAGAGTACTGAACCATAGTAAGAAAGGGAGAGAACAACAAACAGGGAGGTAAAGGTAGAATGTTGGTGGAGGGGCAGGGTGGAGAAACAGCATAGCACAGTGGTCAGGAGCCTGGGCCCCGGAACCTTTTTAGCTTTTTTTTTTTTTTTTTTTTTTAATCCAATCCTGGTTGACCAGTACTTTGACCTCAGGGACAAATTGTTTGTATCTCACTCATGTTCCTCAGCTAGGAAAGGAGGCCTGGTAAGAGCATCTGCCTCTTAGAGTTGTTTTGAGGGTTGAATGAGATCGTATGTAATAAGTCTATTTGAAATGGTTCCGAACAGTACCTGTCACAGAGCTGCTATGCAAGTCTTTGCTCTAATTAATCTTATGTAGATGTTGCAGTTATTGGGAATCCTGGGTCTGACTACGTAAGTGACTAAAGTAGGGAAGAGGACAGAATTATTGTTGGAGAGCAGGTCAAGGAACAGAGAGGCTAGGATCGTCTGTATGCGTCCTGAAAGCACCAAGAATTAACACATGTTTTGAAGGTTGTTAAGAAGGAATCTCTCCTCTGTGACTACTGTTAGGAAGGATTATTGTATAGAGTTATTGCCTACTTGTGGTAAACAGATTACTGAAAGGGCCATTTGTGGACTTGGAAGTCCAGAATTAATACATGTCTTCAATATCGGTGAGGAAGACAATTTCCCACTTAATGGCTACTGGGTAGGGTCATCGTGTATTGTTTCTGTATATGCGTGGTGAACACAATGATCTAAACTTGGTCGCAAAAGTTGTTAAAACAGGAAATGCTGACAGGTATCGATTTAAGGAATCTTCCTTTTCAACCTGATGGGTAATTATGTTCTCTGAATACTAAACATGACCCACATTTTGTCACCTTTTCCTTTAATGTTCCTAGGGTATGTTTCAAGAGCAACAAAAGATTCTGCAACAAGCTAGAATTGTTCAGAACCAGAGGCTGGAAAAATTAAGAAACGTATACAAAGAATTCTTAAAGGTCTGTTGTATTTGGCAACACAATACGCTCTTAGAAAACACAAGATGTAGGGGTGCCTGGGTGGCTCAGTCGCTTGAACGACCAACTCCTGGTTTTGGCTCAGGTTGTGGGTCCTGATCCCATGGGTTGTGGGATGGAGCCCCGCTGGGCCTCCCTTATCAGCAGGGAGTCCGCTTGAAGATTCTCTCCCTCTGCCCTTCTGCCCCCTTGCACGTGTGCTGTGCGTGTCTCAAATAAATGAACAAATCTTGAAAAAAACCATAATATGTATATAAAAGTAGAAGATAGTTTCTTTCTGAGTCTGTGGGTGGAAAACCATTTAGGTTGTACATTTAAATTTTCAACCAATTTCCAGTAGGACCTCACTGCTTTGGATTTAGCATAATTGGGAAATGCATTTTCTTATTTTTAGCATTACTTAATACTTTTATGGGAGTTGTTTATTTAATTTTTTGCTTTGATTTCACACTATTTATTACAACACACATTTAACTCTTATTTTTGTAAATTAGATTATGTGTGATATTGAGATCTTGAACTTTTTTCCCACAATGTTGAAGATTTAAAGATCTTGACTGTAAAAAGGAAAAAAATACAGAAATACTAAAAAAAAAAAATATCCTAAGTGTACCAGATGGGAGTCGTTTAAAACAGGGAATGGCAACGTGGGACTTTTACCTAGAAATACACGTATCGTGAAGAATACTGGTACTCTATTAACACTTTGAGCATGATTTTTTGGTTCGATCATCAGTTTTGAGATCAGCAATAAACATATAGTGAAAACTAGGAATTCTATGAATCACTTCTACGTGTCTTTTCCTTGTATTGATGGTTTCTGTTAAATACGAGTAGGCAGTTGTAATTGATGGATCCTGATTTTTATATTCAAATGTGTTACATGAGTATTTTGTGGCACATTTGCTTTTGGAATACTAGAGGAATAGTGACTTTATACACAGACTTAAGGGATCCCTGGGTAGCTCAGCGATTTAGAGCCTGCCTTTGGTGCGGGGCGTGTTCTTGGAGTCCCAGGATCAAGTCCCGCGTTGGACTCCCTGCATGGAGCCTGCTTCTCCCTTTGCCTGTGTCTGTGCCTCTCTCTCTCTCTCTCCCTTTCTCTCATGAATAAATAAACAAAATTTTTAAAAAGTTTAAAAATATCATAAGGAAAGGTCTAAGAGAATGTATATCATAATGAAAAGGCCAGAGGAAGACTAACCGTTTGTGAATTGAGAATGATCTGGTGTGATATTTGCACATCAGCAGATTGTCCTCAGTGACACATACCTCTTCTTCAGGCAGAGATATACTTCTTTAGGAAGTGATGGAATCCTGCACATTCCCCTTCTTTTTTCTTGGTGTGCCTATGGGCGCTGTGTGTGTGTGTCTGTGTGTGCGTGTGTGTTTGTGTGCCCTGTGCGCCATTTACCTCTTGATCTGTACCTTTCTTTGCAACCTTTCTGCAACTGTATCTTTGAATTCCCACTGCTACTGCCCTAGTTCGGGATCTCACCATTCCTTGCTCCTCCGATTAAACGCTTACCTGAGTGCTCTCTTCTCCAGTCCATCCTTAACAGTTCTGCAACATGATCTTCCCACCTGAAAACCTGTCATTAGCCTCTCATGTTAAAACCTCAGGTATTCAGCGTCTGCCCCTGCCCAGTAACAGAACTCCCTGGTTTTATGTCGACATTCCTCCTTTCCTCCCACTCCTCCAGATTGGTTGCTTTCCCTGAACTAACTCACCTTTACTTCCTTGTTTCTGGAATACTTTAAATTCCTTCTTCCCTTTACCTACTGAAATCCTATTCTTTCGCCAACTAACTCAGAGTCAATCTTATCTTCCAGCACACAGTCATGGCAAGGGGTATTTCCTTAATCGTTACAAAGTTTTTGTGTGGTTTTTAATTTACGTGTTTTTTATTCTCCCTGGAATAAGGGAGGAAGAGACCGTGCATTCATTTTCTTTTTTTATATATGCGTTTATTTTTTATTGGTGTTCAATTTGCCAACATATAGAATAACACCCAGTGCTCATCCCATCAAGTGCCCCCCTCAGTGCCCGTCACCCAGTCACCCCCACCCCCCGCCCACCTCCCCTTCCACCACCCCTAGTTCGTTTCCCAGAGTTAGCAGTCTCTCATGCTCTGTCTCCCTTTCTGATATTTCCCACTCATTTTCTCTCCTTTCCTCCTTTATTCCCTTTCACTATTTTTTATATTCCCCAAATGAATGAGACCATATAATGTTTGTCCTTCTCCGATTGACTTATTTCACTCAGCATAATACCCTCCAGTTCCATCCACGTCAAAGCAAATGATGGGTATTTGTCATTTCTAATGGCTGAGTAGTATTCCATTGTATACATAAACCACATCTTCTTTATCCATTCATCTTTCTGTGGACATCGAGGCTCTTTCCACAGTTTGGCTATTGTGGACATTGCTGCTATAGAAATCGGGGTGCAGGGGATCACTGGGTGGTGCAGCGGTTTGGTGCCTGCCTTTGGCCTAGGGCGCGATCCTGGAGACCCGGGATCAAATCCCACATCGGGCTCCCGGTGCATGGAGCCTGCTTCTACCTCTGCCTATGTCTCTGCCTCTCTCTCTCTGTGACTATCATAAAAAAAAAATCAGGGTGCAGGAGACATTCATTTTCAAATTAGTCCACGGCACCTAACGGTACCTTTTACGTAGGATGCACTAGATCGCGACTCATTAAGTGAACAGTAAAGATTAGACCATGTTTGTTTTTCATGACTTAAGAGGCCGTGTTACAGATCATTTCATTCCCTCCAATGGAATCTGTTAGATTGATTATTAGTCATTATAAGTGCAGGGTTCCGTGATGTTTAGGAAGTTCCTTAGAGTGTTTTAAGTTTATGGATTATCATTCCGTGGGACGGTCAGTCTTTTCTTTTTTTCCAGGATAAGAAATGTCTTTATTTTTTTAATAATAAATTTATTTTTTATTGGTGTTCAACTTGCCAACATACAGAATAACATGCAGTGCTCATCCCAACAAGTGCCCCCCTCAGTGCCCGCCACCCAGTCACTCCCACCCCCTGCCCTCCTCCCCTTCCACCAACCCTAGTTCATTTCCCAGAGTTAGGAGTCTTCCATGTTCTGTCTCCCTTTCTGCTATTTCCTACCCATTTCTTCTCCCTTCCCCTCTATTCCCTTTCACTATTATTTATATTTCCCCAAATCAATGAGACCATATAATGTTTGTCCTTCTCCGATTGACTTTCACTCAGCATAATACTCTCCAGTTCAGTCTTTATCTGTTTTTCCACCACCTTGACCTTAACTGTCTATTAACGCATTGTTTGGAGCCAAGTGTACTACTGTCGTGCCTCTATAATAATAATATTTGACTCAAACCCAACATTGTAAAAATTTCTTAAGTGGGCATTCCGATCTCCATGTATCAGGTACAGTGTTTTGTTTGGAAAAATTAATGAGCATCCCTTGAATATTAAGGGTTGTTACCTTTGAAATCTAACTGAATTTAAAAAAAATATATGTATTTATTTGAGAGAGGGCACATGCAGGGGGAGAAGCGGAGGGGGAGGGAGAAGGAGACTCCCCGCTGAGCAGAGAGCCTGACACGGGGTCAATCCCAGGACCCTGAAATCAAGACCTGAGTTGAAGGCAGACTCTTAACCTACTAAGCCACCCAGGCGCTCCCTGAAATTTGATTTTACATGTTTGCAGCATGAGATGAAAAGTGGCGCTTTATACCTGAACTAGGCTTCTTGTTTTAGAGATCACAGGCTTTGGACAAGGACCATGAACATTTTCTTACTGATGAACAAAGTGAAGTCAGGGAAGAAATCACCAAGTTGCAAAACAAAATTATGAGGGAAGCTGTAAGTAGTAGTAGTTCTTTAATATTAAGACCCAAGGAGGGATGTGAGCATTGGGGTATTTGGTTTGCGAAAATGTATATGACAGTTACCTGAATAACGGGTGAATGTCCAATATTTCCTTCCTTGAAACAGCAGCAGCAAGAGCTGGCAATGGTTCGGAAGTCTCTTCATTCCCTGTTGTTCTGACGACTTTGGAGAACGAAAGAACGGGAAGCTACGTTTTATTAAGTATGACATTAGCTGCACTGAACCACACTGTAGTAGTTTAAAGATTGTAGTTGAAATTGGTACGTCTTGTTTATCATAGCTTGCTTGCTAAGTGCAAGAATCTTTTCTTGTTAAAACCCCGACCCTAAAAAGCTGTGTGAGGAGCGGCAGTTCCACAATTATATACGTATTAAGCTTTCAACCCTTTGTTAGTAATGAAGACTTTTTGTACTTAACACTGTCAATTAGCTGTTAGCAGTAAGGATGATTTAATTTTAAGCTTTCCCTCAGTGGATCTGTATTATCCCCAAAAGGCTCAAACCACAAGTACAGAAAGAAGGCTCCTTTGCTTTGCCTAAAGGGAAAAAATTAAAGAATATAAAATCTGTCTTATCCGTGCACCCGCTTATATTTACTCATTAGTTTACTGAGCCAATTCCAATACCAATATGGTTTCAGAAGAAAACGTACTCTACTGCCTTATAAAAAGGATTGCAAGCAAACATAAGATTGTGTTTTAAAATCCATTAAACTGCCTACAATCGCTGGGAGAAAAGAACTACGTATATAAATATCAGTGCTGAGACATGGGTTTGTGAATGTGTCATTTCCACAAGCACACCAAAATGTCATTTAATTGGTGTTGGTTCACTATTAAATGACACCTGCCCTTAACATTTATCGAACATATTTCACTAATATGCGCATGTACTTAATTACTTAGGGCTTATGCATTTCACATCTGTTTTTTTAAAGCATTTTATTTATTTATTTATTTATTTATTTATTTATTTATTTATTTAGCAGAGGGAGAGAGAGAGAGAGAGAGAGAGAGAGAGAGAGATTGATTCATGCAGAGACACAGGTAGAGGGAGAAACTGGCTCCATGCATGGAGCCTGACGTGGTACTCCATCCCGGGTGCCCAGGACCATGTCCTGCGCAGAAGGCAGGCGCTAAACCTCTGAGCCACCCAGGGATCCCCTCACATCTGTCTTTAAAGATAAATCACATACAGTGCTTCGTTTTCAAGTTTAATATTCGTTGAGTATATGGAACACTGATTTGATATTTGAGAGCTAAGAACTTGAATAATTGATTCTTATACCTCTCTTTTTGTACTGGCCTTTTTTCTTTAACATTTGATAACATAACACCGTCTTCATTTGGGCACGTTATTTAATAAACATGGCATTGTTTCAGAATATATTTGGAATAAGCCCTTTAAATGTATTTTTCTGACTTACTGAAATTCCTCCCATGAATCATTCAAAACAAAACAATCCCATTTGGAGGAGAGGAATGATTTTCTCCAGTCTTTCCGCATGGTGTCGTGGGTTGTTTTTGTTTTGTTTTTTACTGTCAATTCTGAACCCTGTATACCAACCTTCTTTTTTTTTAAGGTTTTGCAAGTTTTCAAACATAAGCCCTTACAGAATGTCTTTTTCTAACTGCAGTAATGTATACAGGAACAAATGAGTCCTCCACCGCTATCCAATCTTTGACATTACAGGGAGAAATTAATTGCCCAATTTCACATGTTCGTAAAGAAGTTTCCTTTTAAGCCAAATCATGTGTTGGTATATGTGTCTGAAGTTCTGTTCCAAACATCTAAGAAGGTCCTCATTTGGGAAGTTTTCCAGTAGCTATAGAGGCAAAAATAAAGTACTCCAAAGGTCCCCATGAAAGTTCTCGTATTGATACCAAGACATCTGGTTTTATGTGAGCATGGAGAGGCAATACTCAGTACATAGTGTACTTAGTGATGAAACAGTTGACATTTATTTCATCCCCTGACAACCTCAAATGAGTAAATACATTCTTTTTTTAAAAAATTTTTATTTATTTATGATAGTCACACAGAGAGAGAGAGAGAGAGAGAGAGAGAGAGAGGCAGAGACACAGGCAGAGGGAGAAGCAGGCTCCATGCATCGGGAGCCCAACGTGGGACTCGATCCCGGGTCTCCAGGATCGCGCCCTGGGCCAAAGGCAGGCGCCAAACTGCTGCGCCACCCAGGGATCCCCATTCTTTTTTTAATTAAAAATATTTTATTGTTTTTTTATTTTTTTAAATTTTTTATATGTAAATTTATTTTTATTGGTTTCAATTTGCCAACATACAGAATAACACCCGGTGCTCATCCCATCAAGTGCCCCCCTCAGTGCCCGTCACCCAGTCATCCCCACCCCTCTCCCACCTCCCCTTCCACCCCGCCCAGGTCGTTTCCCAGAGTTAGGAGTCTCTAATGCTCTGTCTCCCTTTTTGATATTTCCCACTCTTTTTCTCTCCTTTCCCCTTTATTCCCTTTCACTATTTTTTGAGAGTCCCCAAATGAATGAGACCATATAATGTTTGTCCTTCTCCGATTGACTTATTTCACTCAGCATAATACCCGGCAGTTCCATCCACGTCAAAGCAAACGGCGGGTAGTTGTCATTTCTAATGGCTGAGTAATATTCCATTGTGTACACAGATCACAGCATCTTTATCCATTCATCTTTCTTTGTTTTAACTCTTAGAATGTTTATTAAATGGATGATTTACAAGAAGGATAGTGATGAATAAAGGTAAAATTTTTCAGTTGAAACATGAAGTCTACATGTGTAAGTTTAAATGAATATTCGATTTCTCTCTTTTTTTAAAATCTTCTCCTTTAAGATTATATCATAGCATATGAAGCTGGTGAGATCTATGTCATCAGAAATACCCAATTTGCTGATTTCTGGGAGATTTTTCAGACGATGATTGTACTGCAACAAATGGACATCACTGACCGCAACCTTGAAGTGGTCAGAATCAACCAGCACTTGTATTTTGAATGGTTTACCATTTTCAAATGGGAAAGCCGCCTGCCTTTCTTCCTTTCCCCAGATATTATCCAGCTTGGTATTGCAAACAATGACTCTCTTGTCTTCATTGAAGCGTGGGTTAAAGTGGAAGGCAACATCATTCCCTCTCTTGAAATCTAAAGCAAGTCTGTTTTCACTGGGCCTTACTGTGCCCAGAATTGTTATCAGCATGCGAGGCTTGACTCCTCCAGGCAAAGGCAGGTCATAAGGCACAGTCAGTGGTCCAGTAGGGATGCCAAAGGGACCAGCAGCAGGGTAGGTTCCCGAAGCGCTTGGTTGTCCAGGAGGCGGGTAGGCCCCAGGTCCACTCGGTTGCCCAGGTTGGGCTCCTGGTGCTGTTGGGCCAGGATAAGCAGGTGCTGTGGGGCCAGGGTAGCCGCCGGGAGGTGCCTGGCCAGGGTAGGCACCAGGATAAGAGGCCCCTGAGTATCCCCCTGCTCCAGCAGGCTGGTTTCCCCATGGACCAGGCCATCCTTGAGGATTTGGGTTTCTAGACCCAGATAAAGCATCATTAAGTGAAAAACTGTCTACCATTTTCCCCACGCCTTGGGGCTCGCTCAATCGCTCGCTGCAGGGACGGCTTCCGGGACGGCTTCGGGGACGGGTTCGGGGAGGCGGCGTGATCCCTCCATTCATCTTTCTATGGACATCGAGGTTCCTTTCACGGTTTGGCTACTGTGGAACCTGCTGCTATAAACATTGGGGTGCAGGTGTCCCGGCGTTTCACTGCATCTGCATCTTTAGGGTAAATCCCCATCAGTGCAATTGCTGGGTCGTAGGGTAGTTCTATTTTGACCACTTTGAGGAACCTGAACACAGTTTTGCAGAGTGGCTGCACCAGTTCACATTCCCATCAACAGTGCAAGAGGGTTCCCCTTTCTCCACATCCTCTCCAACATGTGTTGTTTCCTGCCTTGTTAATTTTCCCCATTCTCACTTGTGTGAGGTGGGATCTCATTGTGGTTTTTTTTTTAATTTATTTTTTATTGGTGTTCAATTTACTAACATACAGAATAACCCCCAGTGCCCGTCACCCATTCACTCCCACCCCCCGCCCTCCTCCCCTTCCACCACCCCTAGTTCGTTTCCCAGAGTTAGCAGTCTTTACGTTCTGTCTCCCTTTCTGATATTTCCCACACATTTCTTCCCCCTTCCCTTATATTCCCTTTCACTATTATTTATATTCCCCAAATGAATGAGAACATATAATGTTTGTCCTTCTCCGACTGGCTTACTTCACTCAGCATAATACCCTCCAGTTCCATCCACGTTGAAGCAAATGGTGGGTATTTGTCATTTCTAATAGCTGAGTAATATTCCATTGTATACATGGCCAGTGTCGGGGAGCATTTTCTCATGTGCATGTTGTCCATGTCTATGTCTTCCTCTGTGAGATTTCCGTTCATGTCTTTTGCCCACTTCATGATTGGATTGTTTATTTCTTTGCTGTTGAGTTTAATAAGTTCTTTATAGATCATGGAAACTAGTCCTTTATGTGATAGGTCATTTACAGATATCTTCTCCCATTCTGTAGGTTGTCTTTGAGTTTTGTTGACGGTATCCTTTGCTGTGCAAAAGCGTCTTTTCTTGATGAAGTCCCAATAGTTCATTTTTGCTTTTGTTTCTCTTGCCTTCGTGTATGTATCTTGCAAGGAGTTACTGTCGCCAAGTTCAAAAAGGGTGTTGCCTCGTTCTCCTCTAAGATTTTGATGGAATCTTGTCTCACATTTAGATCTTTCATCCATTTTGAGTTTATCTTTGTGTATGGTGCAAGAGACTAGTCTAGTTTCATTCTTCTGCATGTGGATGTCCAATTTTCCCAGCACCATTTACAGAAGAGACTGTCTTTTTTCCACCGGATAGTCTTTCCTCCTTTGTCGAACATTAGTTGACCATAAAGTTGAGGGTCCACTTCTGGATTCTCTATTCTGTTCCATTGATCTCTGTGTCTGTTTTTGTGCCAGTACCACACTGTCTTGATGACCACAGCTTTGTAGCACAACCTGAAATCTGGCATTGTGATGCCCCCAGCTATGGTTTTCTTTTTGAATATTCCCTTGGCTATTCGGGGTCTTTTGTGATTCCACACAAATCTTAAGATGATTTGTTCCAACTCTCTGAAGAAATTCCATGGTATTTTGATAGGGATTGCATTAAATGTGTACATTGCCCTGGGGAACATTGACATTTTCACAATATTAATCCTTCCGATCCATTAGCAAGAAATGTTTTTCCATCTCTTTGTGTCTTCCTCCATTTCTTTCAGAAGTGTTCTGTAGTTTGTAGGGTATAGGTCCTTTACCACTTTGGTTAGGTTTATTCCTATATCTTATGCTTTTGGGTGCAATTGTAAATGGGATTGACTCCTTAATTTCTCTTTTTTCAGTCTCTTTGTTAGTGTATAGAAATGCCACTGACTTCTGGGCATTGATTTTGTAACCTGCCACATTGCCGAAGTGCTGTATGAGTTCTAGCAATCTTGGGGTGGAGGCTTTTGGGTTTTCTATGGCCCGTAGCATGTCATCTGCAAAGAGGGAGAGTTTGACTTCTTCGTTGCCCATTTGAATGCCTTTTATTTCTTTTTGTTGCCTGATTGCTGAGGCTAGGACTTCTAGTACTATGTTGAATAGCAGTGTTGAGAGTGTACATCGCTGTCTTATTCCCGATCTGAGGGGAAAGGTTCCCTGTGTTTCACCTATGAGAATGATATTTGCTGTTGGCTTTTCGTAGATGGCTTTTAAGATGCTGAGGAATGTTCCCTCTATCCCTACACTCTGAAGAGTTTTGATCAGGAACAGACGCTGTATTTTGTCCAATGCTTTCTCTGCATCTATTTAAAGGATCCTATGGTTCTTGTTTTTTCTCTTGCTGATATGATCAATCACATTGATTGCTTTACGAGTGCTGAACCAGCCTTGCGTCCCGGGGATACATCCCACTTAGAAATGGTGAATAATCGTCTTAATGTACTGTTGGATCCTATAGGCCAGTATCTTGTTGAGAATTTTTGCATCTGTGTTCATCAGGAATATTGGTCTATAATTCTCCTTTTTGGTGGGGTCTTTGTCTGGTTTTGGAATTAAGGTGATGCTGGCCTCATAGGAAGAGGTTGGAAGTACTCCATCTCTTTCTATCTTTCCGAACAGCTTTAATAGAATAGGTATTGTTTCTTCTATAAACGTTTGATAGAATTCCCCAGGGAAGAGATCTGGCCCTGGGCTTTTGTGTCTTGCGAGGTTTTTGATGGCTGTCTCCATTTCCTCCCTGGTTATTGGCTGGTTCAGGTTTTCTATTTCTTCCTGTTCCAGTTTTGGTAGTTTGTGGTTTTCTAGAAATGCGTCCTTTCTTCTAGGTTGCCTAATTTATTGGTGTATAGATGCTCATAATAAGTTTTCAAAATCATTTGTATTTGCTTGGTTTTGTTGGTGATCTCTCCTTTTTCATTCGTGATTTTATTAATTTGAGTCTTTTCTCTCTTCTTTTTAATAAGGCTGACTAATGGTTTATCTATCTTATTAATTCTTTCAAAGAACCAACTCCTGGTCTTGTTGATCCCTTCCACAGTACTTCCAGTCTCTATTTCATTGAGTTCTGCTTGAATCTTTATTAACTTTCTTCTTCTGCTGGGTGAAGGTCGGATTTGCTGTTCCTTCTCCAGCTCCTTCAGGTGCAAGGTTAGCTTTTCTTTTTGAGTTCTTTCCAGTTTTTGGATGGATGCTTCTATTGCGGTGTATTTCCCCTTCAGGACTGCTTTTGCTGTATCCCAAAGATTTTGAAGGGTTGGGTCTTCATTCTCATTAGTTTCCATGAATCTTTTTAATTCTTCTCTAATTTCCTAGTTGACCCTTTCATCTTTTAGCAGGATGGTCCTTAACCTCCACAAGTTTGAAATCCTTCTAAACTTTGTCTTGTGATTTAGTTCTAATTTCAAAGCATAATGGTCTGAAAATACACAGGGCACAATCCCAAACTTTTGGTATCTGTTAAGACCTGGTTTGTGACCCAGTATGTGGTCTATTCTGGAGAAAGTTCCATGTGCACTTGAGAAGAATTTGTATTCAGTTGCGTTTGGATGTAACGTCCTGTAGATATCTGTGAAATCCATCTGGTCCAGTGTATCATTTAAAGCTCCTGCTTCTTTGGAGATGTTGTGCTTAGAAGATCTATCAGTTGCAGAGAGCTCCGTGTTCAAGTCTCCCAGGATAAGTGTATTAGTATCTAAGTATGTTGTAACTTTGGTTATTAATTGACTGACATACTTGACAGCTCCCACATTAGGGGCATAAATATTCTTGAGTGATAGGTCCTCTTTGTGGATGGACCCTTGAAGTATGATGTAGTGTCCCACTTCATCTCTTAGTACAGTCTTTGGGATAAACTTTAATTTATCCGATATGAGGATGGCTACCCCTGCTTTCTTTTGAGGACCATTTGAATGGTAAATGGTTCTCCAACCTTTTATTTTCAGGCTGTAGGTGTCCTTACGTCTAAAATGAGTCACTTGTAGACAGCAAATAGATGGGTCTTGCTTTTTTATCCAGTCTGAAAGCCTGCACCTCTTGATGGGATCATTAAGCCTATTCACATACAGAGTTACTATTGAAAGATATGAATTTAGTGTCATCATAATTAACCTATTCTGTCCCTGTTTTTGTGGATTGTTTCCTTGGACTTCTTCTTTTACAGTGTCCCCCTTAATATTTCTTGCAGAGCTGGTTTGGTGGTCACATATTCTTTCAGTTTCTGCCTATCTTGGAAGCCCATTATCTCTCCTTCTATTCTGAATGAGAGCCTTGCTGGATAGAGTATTCTTGGCTGCGTGTTCTTCTCATTCAGGATCCTGAATATATCCTTCCAGCCCTTTCTGGCCTTCCAGGTCTCTGTGGAGAGGTCTGCTGTTAACCTATTCCTTCTCCCTATAAGGGTTAGGGATTTCTTGTCTCTTGCTGCTTTAGGGATCTTCTCTTTATCTTTGGAATTTGCAAGTTTCACTATGAAAGGTCGGGGTGTTGAATGGTTTTTACTGATTTTTTTGGGGGGAGATCTATCTCCTGGATCTGAATGCCTATTTCCCTCCCCACGTTAGGGACGTTCTCAGCTATGATTTGTTCAAATACACTTTCCGTTTCTCTGTCCTTTTCGGTGCCCTCTGGAACCCCAATTAAATGTAGATTTTTCCTTCTGAGGCTCTCATTTATTTCCCTTAACCTTTCCTCATGATTTTTAATTGTTTTTCTCTTTTCTCCTCAGCTTTCTCCCTTCCCATCAACTGGTGTTCTATGTCACTATGTCACTCACTCGTTCTTTGACCTCATTATCCCTCGAGGTGAGGACCTCCAGTTTGCATTGCATCTCATTTAACTGATTTTTAATTTGGCCTGATTAGATCTAAATTCTGCAGTCATGAAGTCTCTTTATTCCTTTATGATTTTTTTTCCAGAGCCATCAGTATCTTTATAATTGTGCTTCTGAATTGGCTTTCTGACATCGAATTGTAGTCCGAATTCTGTAACTCTGTGGGAGAGAGTAGTGTTTCTCATTCTTTCTTTTGTGCTGATTTCTTCCTTCTAGTCATTTTGCTCAGTCAGTGCAGAGTGGCTTAAAACAAGTTGTACTGGAAAAAGGAAGGAAAGAGAGAAGAAAAAAGTGGGTAACAAATAAACAACCTCCCCCTCAAAGAAAACCAAGGAGGGGTATCCTCTGATTCTATTCACTGTAAGTCCCTCGACTTCCCCTGGAGCTTTCCAGTGCTGCTTGATTAAGAAGTTGCTCTTCTCCTGTCCTTCCAGCTGGTCTTCTGGGGGAGGAGCCTGCTGTGCTGATTCTCACGTGTGTGCACCTGGGGGAGCTGCCCCGACCCCTGCCAGGTGCATGGCTCAGTGGGAGCTGTTGGCCCTGTGAGACCCTGCTCCCTGGCGACCCCGCTCAGTCCCAGGGAAAAGGTGACACCAGGAAGAACAACAACAGTGCTGGTGGTCAGCTCTCCAGCCCTGGAGTCAGCTCCATCAGTAACTCCAGCAGCTCCTGGATGTTCTGGGAGCGGGGGGCGCTGATCTGCACGGCTCGGGTTACCCAGCGGCAGGAGCGTCCTCGCTATCCTGTGTCTTCCTGGCCCCTGCCTGTCCCAAGGGGAGCGCCGGATCCTGGGTTGTGTCCCCTGGCTCCTTGTGGGCCTGCGCCACTGGAATCATGCTGCTGGGGCTGCGCAGCCCCCTCCACGCAGAGTCGCGGCCTGTGCCGCCACCTGAGCTGCTCCCGGGGCCCCTCCAGGCATGCGCTCCAGCCCTTTAGGGAGCTCGGCCTGAGGTGTGTGGCACTCTATCCCCATGGGCACACTTCCTCTGTTAGTGACCAGGGGGTACCTGGGGGCTCCATTGTGCCTCCTGGGATCCTGCCCGAGCTCCCTGTGAGCGCCTTCTGTCTGGAAAGATTGGTAAAGTTCCTGCTTCTCCGGGACTGGGCATTCCTGTCCGGGAGGCTCTTGTCACGCAGCATTAGCCCGGCTCCTCGGGGCTCCCTACCGCACTGGATGCTTGTTTGTTTGTTTGTTTGTTTATTTATTTATTTATTTATTTATTTATTTATTTATTTCGGTCTTCCTACCTTGATAGAAGTGCGAACTCTTCTCACTGTAGCATTCCAGCTGTTCTCTCTTTAAACCTTAGGCCGTAGGCTTTCAGGATGATTGAAAGTTATCTAAGTAAGTTGATGGGGACAGGTGACTTGGGGACCCTACTCCTCCGCCATCTTTCCCTGGCTGCTATCAAATATTTCTTATATTGTTAAATATTCAGTTGGTGATAAAGTTTCTTCAATGGTGTTAAAAACCCTTCAAAGCCCTTAAGCAACAGGAAGCAACAGTAAAAAAAAAAGTTTTTAAAAACAGTTTGATTATTTGAATCAAAAACCAAATAAGTACCATACACTGAGATGGGGAGAGATGTCTCTTTTTTAATTTTTATTTATTTATGATAGTCACAGAGAGAGAGAGAGAGAGGCAGAGACACAGGCAGAGGGAGAAGCAGGCTCCATGCACCAGGAGCCCGACGTGGGATTCGATCCCGGGTCTCCAGGATCGCACCCTGGGCCAAAGGCAGGCCCTAAACCGCTGTGCCACCCAGGGATCCCGGGAGAGATGTCTCTTAAGGTCACTTTTAATCTATAAGATCTTCCTCCACATTTTTCCTGTTTCTCTTTATTTTCTTATTGTGGTAAAGTTGACATAACATTTGCCACCTTAATCATTCAGGAGTGTTTAGTACATTCACAAAGTTGTGCAACCATCACCACTAATTAGCTTCAGAACATGTCCATCACTCCAGAAGGAAACCCTTACCCATTAAGCAGTCAGCCTCTGGGCAGCCCGGGTGGCTCAGTGGCTAAATGCCACCTTCAGTCCAGGGTCTGATCCTGGAGACCCGGGATTGAGTCCCATGTCACGCTCCCTGAATGGAGCCTGCTTCTCCCTCTGCCTGGGTCTCTGCCTCTCTCTCTCTCTTTCCCTGTCTCTCATGAATAAATAAAATCTTAAAAAAAAAACAGTAGCTCTCCATTCCCTCAATTCCCAGGATCTGGCAAACACTCATATGTTTTGTGTCTCTGGCAAGTTGCCTATTCTGGATATTTCATATAAATGGAATCAAATAACATGTGGTCTTTTGCCTCTGGCATCTTTGGCTCAACATATCGTCTTTAAAGTTTATCCATGTTGTAGCATATATCAGAACTTCATTCCTTCTAATTGATGAAGTAATATTTCATGGTTTGGGTATACCAAATTTCTTATCCATTCATCGTTTGGTGGAAATTTGCACTGTTTCCATCTTTTGGCTGTTGTGAATAGTGCTTCCAGAAACATTCTTGTATATCCTTTGTTTAAATGCTTCTTTTCAGTTATTTTGGGTGTATATTTAGGAATGCAATTGATGAGTCCTATGGTAGTTGTATCTTTAATGGATTGAGGAATCACCAAATTGTTTTTACATGGTGGCTGTCCATTTTATAGCTCCACCAGTGATGCATGAGGGTTCCAATTTCTCCACATTTCTGCCAACACTTCCTATTTTCCTTCATATTTTTCATTTTTTTATTTAAATTAATTTTTTATTGGTGTTCAATTTCCCAACATATGGAATAACACCCAGTGCTCATCCCGTCAAGTGTCCACCTCAGTGCCCGCCACCCCGTCACCCCCACCCCCTGCCCACCTCCTCTTCCAACACCCCTAGTTCGTTTCCCAGATTTAGGGGACTTTTATGTTCTGTCTCCCTTTCTGATATTTCCCACTCATTCTTTCCCCTTTCCCCTTTATCCCTTTCACTATTTTTTATATTCCCCACATGAATGAGATCATATAATGTTTGTCCTTCTACGATTGACTATTGGGACTTCATCAAGATAAGAAGCTTTTGCACAGCGAAAGATACCATCAACAAAACTCAAAGACAACCTACAGAATGGGAGAAGATATTTGCAAATGACCAATCTCATAAAGGACTAGTTTCCAAGATCTATAAAGAACTTATTAAACTCAACACCAAAGAAACAAACAATCCAATCATGAAATGGGCAAAAGACACGAACAGAAATCTCACAGAGGAAGACATAGACATGGCCAACAAGCACATGAGGAAATGCTCCGCATCGCTTGCCATCAGGGAAATTCAAATCAAAACCACAATGAGATAGCACCTCACACCAGTGAGAATGGGGAACATTAACAAACAGGAACCCACAAATGTTCGAGGGGATGTGGAGAAAGAGGAAACCTCCTGCACTGTTGGTGGGAATGTGAACTGGTGCAGCTACTCTGGAAAACTGTGTGGAGGTTCCTCAAAGAGTTAAAAATAGATTTGCCCTACGACCCAGCAATTGCACTGCCGGGGATTTACCCCAAAGATACAGATGCAATGAAACGCCGGGACACCTGCACCCTGCTGTTTATAGCAGCAATGTCCACAATAGCCAAACTGTGGAAGAAGCCTCGTTGTCCATCGCAAGATGAATGGATAACGAAGATGTGGTTTATGTAAGTCAATCCTTCATATTTTTTAAAAGTGAGCATACAATGTTATATTAGTTTCAGGTGTACCATATGATCATTCTGTAATTCTATACATTACTCTTTGCAATCGATGAGTGTACTCTTAGTCCCTTTTATCTGTTTCACCTGTCTCCCTTCCATGCCTCCCCTCTGGCAACGACCACTTTGCTCTCTGTATTTAAGAGTCTGCTTTGTCTCTCTTTTTTTTCTCACTTTGTTAATCTGCTTTGGTTTTAAAATTCCACATATAAGTGAAATCATATGGTATCTGTCTTTATCTGACTTACCTCACTTAGCATTATACCCTCTAGATCCATCCACGTTGTTGCAGTGAGACCTTCAATAAAGTTGGAGGAAAGAGGGACGCCTGGGTGGCTCAGTGGTTGGGCATCTCCCTTAGGCTCAGGGCGTGATCCCAGGGGCCTGGGATGGAGTCCCGCATCGGGCTCCCCAAAGGGAGCCTGCTTCTCCCTCTGCCTATGTCTGTCTCTCTGTCTCTATCTCTCTGTCTCTCTCATAAATTAATAAGATCTTTTCTAAAAAGATGGACGGAATACAAAAAGGAACCTGTCCGAGATGAAGAATTCAATACCTGGGATGCAGAGGAACGGACTGGCAATCTGGAAGACAGGGTAATGGAAAGCAACCAAGCCGAACAGCAGAAAGAAAAATGAAGAATAAAAACTGAGAGTGGGTGGAAGGAAGTCAGTGACATCATCAAGCAGAACCACATTTGTAATATAGGGATCCCAGAAGGAGAAGGGAAGAGTGCAGAAAATTTATTTCAAGAAATTATTTTCCTTTTAAAAAAGTTACAGCATTCTTAGAGGGTGTGAAGTGATGTCTCATTGCAGTTTTGATTTTCGTTTCCTTAAGGACTAATGGTGTTGAGCATCTGTTCATGTGCTTGTTGGCTGTTTGTGGATCTTCTCTTCTTTGGAGAAATGTCTATGTTCAAGCCTTTTGTCCATATTAAAATGTGGTTGTCCTTTTGTTGTTGAGTCGTGAGAGTTCATTTTGTATTCTAGATATTAGACCCTTGTCAGATACATGATTTGAAAATATTTCCTCCCATGCTACACGTTGTCTTTTCACTCTTGTGCAAGTGTCCCTTCATGCTAAAATTTTAATGAAGTCCAATGTATGTATTTAGTTTTCTTTCACTGCTTGTGCGTTTGGTGCTATATCTAAGAAACTATTGCCAAACCCAAGGTCATGAAGATTTACCCCCGTGTTTTCTTTCAAGATTTTATAGTTTTAGTGTTTATAGCTAAGTCTTTGGTCCATTTTGAGTTGATTTTTGTGTGCGTTCTAACAGAAGGGCCTAGCTTCCTTCTTTTTGCATGTGCATCCCCAGTTGTCCCAGCACCACTTCTTGAAAAGACTGTCCTTTTCCCACCAGATGGTCTTAGCACCCTTGTTGAAGATCAAGGGCCATGTGTGTATGGGTTCATTTGCGGGCCCTCAATTCTAGTCTGCTGGTCTATATGTCTAGCCTTGTGACAATACCACACTGTCTTAATTCCTGCAGCTTTGTAGTAAGTTTGATATCAGGAAATGTGAGTCTTCCAACTTTGCTTTTTGTTCTCAAGTTTGTTCTGGTGTTCAGAGTCCTTTGCACTTCTATATGAATTTGAGGATTGCATTTTCTGCTTCTACAAATAGGGCATTGGAATTTTGATAGGAATCACACTGACACAGTAGATAAATTGGGAGAGTGTTGCCACTTTAACAATAGGACATCTTCTGATCCATGAACACAATGTGTCTTTTCATTTATTTAGGTCTTCTTTGCCTTGTTTCAACAATATTTTGTAGTCTTCAGTGTAGGACCCTTGCATCTCCTCAGCTAAATTTATTTCTAAGTACTTTATACGTCTTGATGCTTTTGTAAATGGAATTATTTTTTTAGTTTCCCGTTTTTGTAAAGTAGGCAGCACACAAATTGTGGGGCTTGAACTGAGTACCTGAGATCAAGAGTCAGCTGCTTTACCAACTGAGTCACGCAGCACCCCTCTTAGTTTCCTTTTCAGGATGTTCACTGCTAGTATACTGATGGACTACACAACTGGATTTTGTGTGCTGAATTCAAGTATTAGCTCTAGTAGCTTTTGTAGTGGATTTCTTAGGATTTTTTGATATCTAAGATTCTGTCATCTGCAAATAGTTTTCTTTGTTTTCCACAATTGGTGCGTTTTGCTTCTTTACCTTGACCGATTTCTCCGCCTAGAATGTGAAGTACAATGTTGAATAGAAGTGGCAGGAGTGAACATTTTGACTTGTCCGTGGTCTTAGGGGGATGCTTCAATTCTTTTACCATGGAATAGGATAGTAGCTGTGCGTTCTTCATAAATGCCCAATTTCAAGTCGAGGAAGTTCCCTTCTAATCCTAGTTTTCTGAATGCTTTTCATCCTGAGAGAGTACTGGATTTTGTCACATGCATTTTCTGCATCATTTTGTGGTAATCGTGTGGTTTGTTCCTTTCATTTTATTAATGTGGCATATCATGTTGATTTTCATACGTTGCACCACCTTTATAATTGTGGATTAATCCCACTTTGCCATGATGTATAATCCTTTTAATTAAAATTCTTTTTAATCAAGAAAGCTGCTGGGTTTGGTTTCCTAGTATACGTTTTAAGTTTTTGCATTTATACTTGTAAGGTGTATTGGTCTGCACTTTTCTTGTAGTGTCTTAGTCTCCGTTTGCTATCAGGGTAGTGTTGGCCTCATAGAATGATTTCGGAACTCGCTCCCCCCTCCTTGTATTTGTTGGGAAGGCTTATAGAAGGATTTATAATGCTTTTTCCTTTTTAAAAAATTTACATTCAGTTAGCCAACATCATTAGTTTCAGAGGTAGAGTTAGTTAGAGGTAGTTTCAGAGGTAACTCATCAGTTACCTATAACAGCCGGTTTTCATATCACGTGTCCTTCTTCATGTCCACCACCTAATTTCCCAACGCCCCACCTCTCCTCCAGTGACTCTGAGTTTGTTTCCTAAAGTTAAGAGTCTCTCATGCTTTGTCTCCCTCTGTGTGTGCATAATGTGTGTGTGTGTGTGTGTGTGTGTGTGTGTGTGTATACCACAAGTTCCTTATCCATTCATTTATCAATGGGTATCTTGTTTCTTTCCATAGTTTGGATATTGTGGACAGTGCTGCTGTAGACAATGGGGTGCTTGTGCCCCTCCAGATCATTCCCTTTGTACACTTGGGGTAAATACCTACTAGTGAAATTGCTGTCTCATAGGGTGGCTCTATTTCTAACTTCTTGAGGAACCTCCATACTGATTTCCAGAGCGGCTGCACCAGCTTGCATTCCCACCAACAGGGTATAATTCTTTAGGCATTTGGTAGAATTCACCAGCGAAGCCAACAAGTCTTGAGCTTT
Organism: Canis lupus dingo; assembly: GCF_003254725.2. Taxonomy (NCBI): domain Eukaryota; kingdom Metazoa; phylum Chordata; class Mammalia; order Carnivora; family Canidae; genus Canis; species Canis lupus. The sequence goes on along the minus strand of NC_064281.1, from coordinate 121,802,790 downwards.
TCTTTGTTCTAAGTTCTTCTGGATGGATTCACTCTCTTTACTTTTTTCATGGGTCTATGGAGAATTTCTATTTTCTAATGAGTCTGTTTTGTTATATTGTGTGTTTCTAGGAAATTGACCTTTTCACCAAACTTGCCTAAATTTTGGAGTACAATTGTCCATGGAATTCCCTTGCAATCTTTTTTTTTTTTTTTTAATCTCTGCAAGGCTGATAGTAATGTCCCCACTTCCTGATCTTAGTGGGGACATTTCTGATTTTTGTAACCTGACTCTTCTCTCCTTTCCTACTATACTATTGCTTTTATTTTCTTATATTGTAAGGACATATCAGCTTCATAGGCTTCCATGTGTGTCTTTCCATGTAATGCTACTTGTGCTAACATGAAGGTCCTACCACCTACCAAGTACATTACTGCCAACTGTATACGGAGAGTCTGGAGAGAAATAAACAAAACTTGGATGATCCACAGAAACTTTGGTTTCCTGTCACGTGAAATGAGGCAGAACTCCATTATTATCTAGACTTCATACGTTCCTTTATAAGTAAAGGAGTCATATTCAATATTCTTTTTTTTTAAATGCAGGTATGGTCCTTACCACAGTGCTCATTTACCTTACCTTCGTAAATAGACACAAGTTTTTGGGAAAGGCTTGGCCAGTGTTTTCTGACCTCCACTTTCCTCACAGGGCCCTGGGCCCGTGGGCTGACTTAGAACTGGACACTTGGTGGGGGACCGGATTTTTCCACTGGAGCTGCTAACATCAGCTTTCTGCTTGCCAGTTCTCATTTTTTTTCTCCTTAGAAACATCAAGTAATACCCCAGCCAGCTGTCCCTATATCTAGAACATGGAACACTATTATGTACTCTCTATACTATCTCTCGCCGCAGATTCTGGTCAGTCACAGGAGACTGGCCCCACGGGGCCTTGCTGTCCAGTATGGTAACAGTGCCTACCTTGCTCCGCATAGGTTTGTGCCACCATTTGGATTCTGCATCTGGAGGATCCTGTTGTCTCCATTTTTTTTCATTTTTTTAAATTTTATAAATTTATTTTTATTGTTGTTCAATTGCCAAAATATAGAATAACACCCAGTGCTCATCCCATCAAGTGCCTGCCCCCTCAGTGCCTGTCACCCATTCACCCCCACCCCCCACGCACCTCCCCTTCCATCACCCCTAGTTCGTTTCCCAGAGTTAGCAGTCTCTCATGTTCTGTCTCCCTTTCTGTTGTCTCCATTGATTGCCAGTCCCATGCCAGTATATCTTGCTTCCAACAATGGTTTACAGAGGACAGTCGGCACTGGGCCTCTCAACGAAGCTTGTGCCACTACTTCACCAGCACATTCCTTTTTTGAGCAGGGATTTCTCTGCCCCCCGAAGAAACAGAGCCTGGAGGTAGGACATCTGATCTCACATTATGTATCATATCTAAAATCCTACTCCCTTGGACCTTCTCACCTATTCTTCAATTTTCTCTGCCTAGGAAGCTCCAGTATTTCCAGGTCATTTGCTGTGGACTGTTGTTGTCCACGTTTATATAATATGTACAGGAGGCTGCTGAGTTGGCCCCTTTAAGGACATAACACCCCGAGTCACAGTTCTGTGCTCCCACATTAATAAGCTCTCCCCATATTAACTTATATTCTGTGCTCTCTCTTGGGAGTCCAGCATTCTCAAAATCCATTGCACGTGTATTATCTCACTTCACGTAAGTACCTGCCAGCCGGGTCCTACAGTTTTCTTCTGAATACAAGGCATTTCCCATCCAAAGTGAACTTCTGTTTTTCTTTTTTTGGCCGTTCTGACCTAGTCTCACCTACCCTTGTTATTATTCCAGAGGTAATGGAGGTTATCAGTGATTAATATCGAATAAGTGAAGCAACATCTGTGCAGTAGGTACCTTAGATGAAGTCTTTGCAGCGTCTCTGAGAACAAGGAAGCTACTCTCCAGTAGCAAGGGTCAGGGGGTTGCTAATGCCCGGGTGAGGTTTCAGGGGATTCTGGGTATTCAGTATTTCCATGCTCATCACCTTAGTGTGTCTCGGGGTTCCACTATTATCTTTGTCAGATAAATATGGAGACCTCTCAATTCTGTGCATGCGGTCTCCATGCAGCTCTGCCAACCAACAGTTAGAGTCAGGACCCGATGTTCCACCCTCTGCCTTGTGACCGTAGGAGAGGAGGCCTCCTTAATCCACGAGGTTAGGGTGGGTGGCAGGTTGGGCTAGCCCTTCAGACACACACACATACACACACACACACACACATGCCCATGCTACAGAACCAGCTTAGGGCGATCTTAGAACCCCTTAACAACTGCTCAGGCTGGAAGGTATCTCAGAGTCTACACAGCCAGCCCCCCAATTCGGCTACACACCCCAAAAGTGATCCTGGTTCACCTGGGATCCTTGTGGAGTAGAAGAGATGCATGTCCTAGGCATGTCCGCCCTCTTCAGTGGATACCTCAGGCATACATGACACCCCAAGAGGGAGAGGGTCCTCACCCTTCACCCCAAACCAAAGGACACCCGCAATTTCACAGGCATGGGGAATCTGGGGATCTGGTTTCATATATAGGCCATCAGTCCATGATACCGATAACGATTTCTTACTAAGAAGGCAAAGTAGTGCCTCACAGTCACCTTAGAAATGAGAGAGTCTTCAACTATATCTTACTTAATCTACTGACTCACAGTGCCAGGAGTGGATGATGGGTGGGTGGATGGATGGGTGGGTGGGTGGATGCATGATGGATGGATGGATGAGGTAGTGAAGAAAATATTAGAATGTAGAGCCAGATATGGCCATATGAGAAGGCTGAAGTTGAGTGGTCTATTTGGCTCAGGAGACACGATGTTCATAGAAGAACTAGAGTGTGTTGTTCCAGTATAAAAGGTCCACAGACAGCATGAGATGGTGTGTTTCCAAGTACATTCCAGGACCATGAGGATGTCATGTGGATTAGCCCAAGCAGAACACCTCAGGAGTCATTGGCATCTCTCAGGCAGCATCCAAAGAAGTTGCTTTTGGGCCTGAAGCTTACACAATTTGGAAGGCCCTCTTCTAAACTTATGCAAAATGAGCATGAAAGTGAATATTGATTTAGGATGTGAAGAAAATTCATAATGAACTTTTAAAAATGACGACTAAATCACTGAAATTCCAATATAGTATGTACACACACACAGGTGTGTGTGTGCATGGATTTAGACACAACTGTGTAGTTGTACAATCTAAAGTATGAAGAAGCACTAGCTCAAAGTGAAAGGCACAACGTTTTATTGGGAATCAAAACAGCTAACTCTTGCAAATTTTACACACACATTCACACAAATCACATGGCCGTGTGAACACATAACATAGACCTGTGAGTGACAGCTGACTCCCTCTAAGAATAGAAATGCACTCGGGTTCATGTCAGACCAATAGTGCTCATTTCCACATCACATTTTAAAAGCAAACTAGCTTTTCTAACATTTTTTTTCCTCAAAATCTCTTACTTTCCTAAAGTTACTATCCTCACTTTCAAGTTAAGATAACAATTCATAGGCTTCAGGGTTTACCTTTTAGTTACACATGTTTCATTGTACCCTGACAACAGCCACAGTTAGCCAAATGGAGGCTTTTCTGTAGCTCATTTCTGGTTCCCAGATCCCGGTCCATTTATTGCTCACACAGCCTAGAATGACTTACCAGCCTGCATATATTACTGCTGGAACCTGTCAGGGCTAGCCAGTGAATAAATCAAAAGAGAGCGCTGGCTTGGTTTGAGATAGATGACTGCGTCTTAGGGGACACAGTTCCGGAACAAAGTGCATGCTTTCCTACAATGTGTGCCACTTAGATGGGCTCCCAGCAGTGAACCTGGACTCCAGCTAGGTCTAAAATCGCTAAACTGTGTGTCTGATTAGTTGTCTTCCACAGAGGAATAAGCCACTACATGCAAAGCATCCCATCAGTCAGGAAGACAGCTAGGAGCCTGTTTGTTTTAGGAAACCACTTAGCCACTGAGCAAGAACTGCTTCCCTAAGTGGAATCTCAGGCAAGTGTAGAGGTCACAGTCTCGCACAGGCCGACAAAATGTTCACCGCACATTGAGATGTCGTTCACTCCCATGTGGACTACACGCAGATGACCAGTCATTAACTATGGGTTCCAGACAGCTTTTCCAGGAACCATGAGAAGGTAGTGACAGTATATGGCAAACATCTGTGCCGTTGGCATCACCCCTCAGGGCTTTTCGTCCACACAGATAAGCATGGAGGATCAAATTCAAGGAATTTTCCTAAGAACGAATGCAGTCATTTACACCGAGGTGTCACAGAGAGAGTGAGAAATCCATGTGATGTTTCTGCGAAAATCCATCTTACACTTTAAAAGCGATTGTTGCTTCATGTCTGACACCAGGGCTCTTTCACGTCATAAGAGATCGTGCGTCCCGTATTTAAAATATGAAGTGCTCTCCAAAGCAAGCTTAAAAAACATGTAGACAATGACACAACCAAGTAAGTAGAGAGAAGTACGACTGTCTGCAGTATTTTTTTTTATCAAATTAGTTTGCGAGGCGTTTGGGAACTAGAAACGATGGTGGCCGTGCTACGCACAAGTGCCACAGATGGATCCAAAATGAACCCAGCATGTTCCCGGGGTCTCAAACTCCTAGAACGTATGTACATGGCATAGAGAATGGAAGGATCCCGCATTGCATACAGACAGGCAATGAGAGGTCTCCCTGCTGCAGTGTGGGCACAGGAGGGCTTACTTATTAGCTTTGCCCCTTGGTGCCGATCTCTATCGCATTTTCTTTAAGATATTTTTATCAAACAGCTCTTTTTCTCGGTAATGCACGGGTGGGCCCCGTAGGTACTTTTCTTCTGCCTCCTTATAACCTAATCCGTCAAGTGCAGCAATTGAACAAATGATTGCTTCTGGCAGAAGAACTTCCAGAACAAAACTCACTTTGTCGTCCCTTGCCAGAGTCAGCCTCTTCTTGTCTATTTGTTTGTAGATTTCTTGTAAATGTCCCACCACGACATCCAACTGGTCTTCATCCTCCAGGTATGTTTCAACGCAGAGCGTGTACCTGTTGGAATTCAGAAACGATGTCAGCCACCTGGACTGTTTCCTGCCTTTGACAATGTCCAGAAGGTGGTGATCGGCCCCCTTCGTTTTCACGATGAAGTCCACGAGCCTCTGGTTGGCTCGGTCCCGAGCAGCCCTCATCCGGTCAGGGAGAATCTTCTTGCGGGGCCTCTTCCCGCCCACGGAGGTCTCCTCCTCAGAATCCTCCAGGTCGGCATAATTGACCTTTGGGAAGTCAGCCTCCAGATCCCCGTCCTGGATGGCTTTCCTAACTGGGTAACTGACGTCAGCAGCATAATAGTCCAGGAAGGAGCCTGCAAAAGACCCACAAGTGAGCCCTTCTCTGTAGTGAGAAATCAGGGAGAAACACCAGTTCACACTTTGCTCGTACATTTTCCTGGCTCTCTTCATCAGTGTTTCTTTCTCTTTGCAGTCCAGGGGCTTTAATCTTCGAAGAGGAACTCGAATGCCACTCATTTCAGCGTGCATGTTTGCCTCAATCAAAAGCACCCTTGCAGTCTGCTCTGCTTGGCTGACGCTCTTTACCACCGCTGGCCAAAAGGGGTGATTTTGAAATTTAAACCAGACCATCATTCCTCCTTCAATGGGACAAGGCTCCTGTGGAGAAAGCGTGCTGGTCAGTTGTCCCATTTCCTGGCTGACATCCTTCTTAATAGCAGTGGTGGGGTTCACAGCCTTTGAGCTGGCCGAAGGTCGAGATTCCTGCAGCCCTTTCTCAAACTCTGGTACCTGCAGCTTCCTTCTCCTGTTTGCCAGACGGAGTGAACAACGCGGCCTCAGGTTAGGGGCACTGGAGGAGGCTGCCGCACCTTCCATGCCTGGCTCCCAGGGACCCTCTCCGTGGTCCTCAACATTCCTGGAGGAGGCAGAGCGCTCAGAGGAGGCAGCCGGGTTCTTTGCGTGGGTGTCAGGTGCCTCGTCTTTCAGAGCCTCCTCGGGCACAGTGAGGTTGAAACCTGGTGGCGGAGATGGAAGGATGCCTCCATCTTCAGCCCCGGTACCCCCCTCCTTGGCTATGCGATGCAAAGACCTAACTCTTGAGGTGTCCCTCTTTTCCTTGCCCTCTTTCTCACCACCATCTTCTGAAAGTGACGGTAAGTTCGGGCGCCTGCTGGAGCTTGGTGAGGACTTTGCTTGCCTTTTCCTTGGAAGGGGAGTGAGGGTTGTGTGTGCCTGTGATTGGCCGCCTTCTGTGGTGTCTGGTCTCTGAGAATGCACCAGCCGCGGTTTGAGGTTTCTGCGTTTCCTGAGACGCCTCAGTAAGATCCCTTTGGCCTTCCGGTAGTCTTTAAGAGATCGCTTTCTTGGTCCCCTTCGGGACGGTGTAGTGGTCTCTGGATCATCCGATGCTCCTGCTGGGCGCACATCTGCTCTCTCCTTCAGAATCTCCAATGCCACTGAAAGAGCGTTTCTGTAAGGCACTTCCTGTCCCGCTGGGACACTGGCCTTCGACTGGGCTGTTAGCAAGGAGGTAATGGATTCAATCTGAGACTCGTTTAGGATCTTTACGTCTGTGCTTTTCACTTTAATTTTTTCATCTACCGAGAGTATTTCAACTTCTAGAGAAAGTGCTCCTTTCCTCTTATTTCTTGGTGAGACCCCGGATCTGGACAAAACCCTTGCTGGCCACAAGTGGCCTTTCCAGTTGCACAGGACATACTCAGCATCCATTGTGATTTGGGTGTCCTCTCAAGAGGTGACTAATAGAGGTTGAGGGTTCTGGCCGTCAGACACACAGGCACGGCACATCTTCCCTAAAACAATGTCCTTCAGCACGCCTTTTGGCCTCGGGCCACAAAGGGTTTACTGCTTGTGTGGACCCTCCTTCTTCACCTGAGTCTCCCAGAGTCACGGAACGGACTGTATAGGAGAACACTGGAATGTGGAAAAGGAAGAGAAGAAAACCATTAGGAGAAAAAATTACTTTTGTGAACATAGAAGAACATCGGTCACTGAGAATTGAAAGGAGATAAAACAAAGAACTATAAAGAGTTTGTGTGTCAGATAGGGGGAGTAAATACAAGGCAAGTATCGGGGAACATACAGAAGATGCCTGAGGAGTTTTTTAACCTTCCATACCCAACTTCTTGCCCTGCTTGTTGCCACTCCGTATTAAAGAGCATCTGTGTGGGGAGGCGGGTGTCGTTTTCCAGATCTCATTTGTGTTATTGGCCGTCTTGTGCCTTTTGTGCTCCCTGGGGCTCATCCTGGGGGGATGCTTCACTCGGTCCTTATTTTCTGGGGGGCGCTGATGCCACCCTGTGCACCCAAGGAAGCCAGGGACGATCTCCAGCCTACAGACCCTGAATGCCAGCCAGCCCAATCTTGGGTTCAAGAGCATGAGCTTAGAATCCAGAGGTTCACGAAGATCATCCTGGTGGTTACTGGTGCCATCCTTCATAAGGATTGCTACAGGCATGGGCCATTGGCTTGACCTGCCCTTTTGCATTGCACTACGGTGGCTCAAAAGGCTGTTGCCCACCCCCCTCCCCGCCCCCAGAGCTAAATTTTCGGAAAGAGATGGCTGTAGAGCGAGGAGCGGAATAAGCCACACTCCAAATGTCAACATGAAATGACTGCAAGTGAAATGTTTAGTAAAATAGGAACGTCTTACAAAACAGCACGTAGATCGAGGGAGGCGTGAGTCTTTTCGCGGCACCTGTTGGTTCACACGTTCCAACTGCTTGTCCGGCAGACCCTTTCCTCTGCTCTGTGCCTCTGAGGTGCACAGTCCTTCCAGGGATCAAATGGCCTCAAATGTAGATACCCAGGACGTACGTACCTCTAATGTTAATCTAGAAAATCAGAAAGGCAGATGGGAAATTAAGTCAACGAAATGGGGATGGAGTCATCATTTTCCCTTCCCCAGCTCTGGAATACAGGCTATTCTGAAGCAGAAATGTTAGTTACATCTCATTTGGAATGTAGACCTGTCTCTCTGCTTCCTTCGTTTGAATTTCAAAAATATTTCCATGTTAACCTGTTTAGTTTAGGCTGGTCCTCCTATTTCAGAACCATGGCCACTACTACAGCTTTCATAATAGCCTTTTTGTCCGTCTTAAATGCAAGGATTTAGTAGTAGCAGCGTTTTGTGTGTGTGTGTGTGTGTGTGTGTGTGTGTGCGCGCGCAACAAAACGGTGTCTATTATGTAAGTGTGTGTTGGTGTTTCTAAAGTAAAATTGTGAAGAGAAAAACCATGCAGAGGGGTATACACGGGGGCAATACATGATAGATGCTTACTGTCAACATGATGGTGTGAGCGTTCAGCGCACGTTCCCAATGCGCCATCTACACACGCGTGCACATATGCCTAGCACTGTATTTCTTCACTCAAGAGCAGTATGGGATCACTGTTTCGTGGGAATCTGATTTTTTGCATCAGTTTTGTGAATCACTTTTTGCAATGCGGTTTCCCTGACATTTAAAAACTTCATTTAAATACATTTCAAACTTTTAGATGTGTGTCATGCAGAAAATGCAGTTGTTCTCTCAATCCCCCTTCCGACCTGTCAGGAAATACCTGTTAATGGGTTCTACTTTTCCACATATACTGTTCAATTACGTATCACAGTTCGCTTACAGATTTTAGTTCATCCAGTATCGGTTTCAAATGGTACGCTTTGATTTACAACAGATTATTTCCCTAAGAAAACACATGTATGCAGGACTTTGTTCACACATACTCCTAGCTACAATATGAAACGTATGATGACTAATGACACAGACTTTGGGCCCAGCCTGCACAAACCTTTTCTTGCCAGAATGTATGATCATGCAGGTATTGTGTCCTCTGCTTTACAGAACTCAGTGTACTGGCTCTTAGATCACGGGTGTCGGGTGAGGACACAGAACAGAGAGGAGAAGGAAAAACAGGTAACTCAACCAACTGCAGTCTCCCTGCAGCATGACCTGCCAGTCTCTCACACAGAACAGGAGTGCCTGAGTCACCTGAGCTCCAACCAGACCCCCAAGACAGACACACACACACTCACAGATACATACACAGACTCAGAGTGATGAGGTTAGAGACGCAAGATGCCTGATATTGATGCATGGAATCCATGTTTTCTGCTCTACGCATGCATGCAAATGTTGTTGCTTCCAGGGCAGCTCGTCTCAGTTCCTTATCTCGGAATTACACACGGAGAATCTAAAATGCTGTTTAACACCATAAAGTAGGAAAACCATTAAGGATCAGTAAGCTGATCACCCAGAAGGAATGCGAACTGCAAATATATGAGTCTCGCACTTTTAAATTCTGTTTAAACCTATTTTCTATAGAAAGGGCTTTAAAAACCATAGCACCTATTTGAATATTCTCTCCCATTCACGTTTGTGTACATCTGTTCAACTACGAAGCACTTTAATGGAGTAACTTGCAGCGGACAACCAAAATATCAATTGCAATCATTTTGTCCGGTTACCAAAACGATGCACCCTTGAGAGACGCATTCAGAAGGAAAGGGTTTTTAATGAAAATATAAAATCCTCCATGGCCTACTCACCATGTGCTTTGGCCCACTGTCCAAACAGCTTCCATTGAAGGGTTGGCACATAATGTTGCAGATGATTTCCTTATTTTTTCATCCTGACAGGAGCACAGCTCTCTTCTTTCCCTCTAAGGGTGCATCCAGGTGGGTGTGTAGACAGACACGTGGCAGTTGGAGAGAAAGAGGGACAGATAGAGGGAATTACATGTAAATGTTGATCCTCTTCTGCACACCAGGAACAAGTATTAAAAATAGAACCCTGAATGACACTGAAGTAACTATTAAAGTGACCCCCAATTCTCGGAGGGCTTGGATCTGAACATGTATCCACAATTCTAGTTTACAGTCATACCAAACATGCCTGCCCAGTAAAAATGAATAGAATAAAACAGAAGGGGAATCGTAGAAGTAACAACTCCACGATTTGTAACTTCAGGGTCAATTCCAGACCATCAAGAAATAGAACCCTCAGATGAACCAGCTTCAATTTTTAAGTCCTGCTGTTAACTCTAGTCCATTTGCTCCTTGGCTAAGGAATGAGAGAACGTGGTGGCAACGAATATTTATTTCTCCAATCAATCGCCGTGACTTTTGGAAGAATGATTTTGGAAGCTTTGTTCCTTAACTCCTTTCCCCGTTGAGGGCTGTGATCACTTCCAAACAAAAACGAAAACAACCCTCTGAACGTGTTGTCTCAAAACAAGGGCACTGTCCTTGATAGGACTCCTGCACCCCTCCACTCCCCAGAGGCAGAACTTCTCTCATCTTTACCCCAACACCCTCTCATCCCTTCCCTAAAACCAGTGCTTATTTATTGGACTTTTTGTGTGTGTGGTTTTCATTCTGAGATGGAGGAGGAAGGCGGGGCCATAGGTAGAGGGAGATGGAATCTTAAGTAGGCTCCATGCCCAATGCAGAGCCCCACACGGGGTTCGATCTCATGACCCTGATATCATAACCTGAGCTGAAATCAAGAGTGTTGACCCCAACCGACTGAGCCACCCAGGCACACCTTGGAGCTTCTTTTAAGCTGTAGGCTTTGTGACCTTAAACTGTCCCCAAAACATGTATTTCCATGAATGGACGAGTTAGCAGTTCCCCCTTTTGGCTATAAAGGCACATTTCACGCAATTTCACTTAGAGAGAAAACACGTTCTTGCCTACTGTTACACCTTTCCAGTGCCCCATGAATCCAGCATGAACTTTCCACCTGTCAAAGTTTTTAACCTCATTCCATTTGTAGAGCAACTGAGTGGGAATTGCATCTTCAAACCTTTCCCTTATGTTGCTCACTAGTTTCATAAACTCATGGAGGTCACACCTATTTGGAAATGTGGACCATTTTTGTATAAACATTTCAATGGCAAGTAGCGCAGACTGAAAAATCGTGAACCGCCCTCAGTTCTACCAAAGAACTGAAAAAACTAGGCTTGCTTCTCACCTACCAATGATCAGCTACAACACTCAGAGCACCTACACATTCAAATTGCCAAACTCTGCCCCCCATTTTCCCTTAAGAAAGAAGGAACCACAGCAACTACGCTTGCAGGCACACACCATCAAGAGCTCTAGAGCTGCCCAGAGGAGCAGAACCATGAGTGCTTGTGCAAAGGACGACACAAACATCAAGGTTCCCCTCAGGGCCTTATTTTAAGACTAGAGTGACTTCTGTCCCATTCCTTTAGCAAACTCAGGTGGTTTCTCCCATCAAGCAGGCCAATTTTCTTCCAGAGATTCTCTGTTACCCCTCCAGTCACTGTTACCTGCCACAGGGAGACCTCCACTTCCCTCTCTAACAGTGATGAAATCATGCACAGCCTTAGGACTGAAAAAGTCAAGGGCATCCTGGTCTTTCCTGCAGGCGAGACTTCCATAATTACTGATAGCCCGGCGAGCGGACAAAGTGTGTATTTCAGAACCTATTAATTTCCCTGTGTCGTGCACAAGGAGAAAAAGGTGCCCTAATTCACAAGACAACTCACTGCATCGTAGCTTGTCATAACGGCATTGGGTGTCTGCCAGGTGCTTGCTACCCATGGGAATAGACTAACAAACCGATAATCTAAGCCAACAAGGGCATGTTATGCATCCAACACAAGGACTGATGCAGACCTTCATGTGCTGACAGAGGACAAAAATTCATTCACTCCCCCCCCCCAAAAAAAAATATATCTAGAGACCAGTGAAGCGCAAGTAATACGCTTTCCGTAAGGCACACATTCACATGAGAGCAACGGTGTCTACTTCATCTTTGGATACAAAGACATGTCAATGCAAGAGAAGAGTCCAGAATGATAAACAGAAATGTCATGGCACTGTTGCATTGGCAAGAGAGGAAGGAAAAGGACAGAAGTGGGTGGTGAGGGTAGACATCATTTCTCAAATGTTTTAAAACATTACACGGAGGACACATTTACGTGTACATAGGCACCGAAACCTTACTTTGCAAAGATTCTAAGGTGATATGAAATGAAATCCTGGATGTAAGTGAACAAAAAGCAGGCAAGCAAAACAGTACCAACCATTGCATAGAAAGCGATGCAAATACATTGCAAATGTCTTTGAGGTACATTTTCTATGGATCAAAGGAAATGTTCATTATTAAAATGTATATATTTAACCACAGAAGATATATTGTACTGCGGTCCAAGAAGAGAGAAGGGCTGCTGAATGTGTGAAGGAACAATAGGCAACAATGTTCCAAAATATCAGATGGTGTATTGAGATGCCAACCTGCAAGCATAATATATTCCGTCCCTCTCCCTGCTCTCCCTCTCTCTTCCTCTCTCTCTAACATTCACACACACACACACACACACACACACACACACAGGTCTAGGCTCATCATGGTTAAACTTCTAGAACCCAGTGGGAAAAGAACAGCTTTAAAAGCAAAGAGGGAAAACCAGCATGACTTTTAGGCAACACTCTCTTCCTATTTTTATGAAAGAGAACTTGAGTCATTTGGAGATCAAAAAAGAAAAAAAAAAGTACAATTGAGCAATGACGCAAGAGTGTCATGACAGGAAGAGTGGGCACTTGTAGTTCCAGAGAGCGCAACGGAGGATACGGTGGTTCTGAGAAGCCGTGACGTCTGAAGAGGAGACCTCAGAGCGTGGGCTCCGACCTTGTCTGTTAGAGATGTTTCTTAGATCATGTGTGTGTCGGCTACTCAGAGTGAGCACAATATCATCCCCTAGGCTACACAGAGTCACATTAGATCTTCCAATCCTACCCATTTGCCTCATTTGCTGACTTCTTTCTCCCTCTCATTTCACACACATAATAACTTGACTCTAAGTCAGTGCAAGCGAGTCAACTTACATCTTTAAGGGTTCATGGGACAATCATCAAGCAGAGGTACATGATGAGGAATATTTGGGGATCTCTGCTTTCAAGAAGTCAGGTAACAATGCCCTCGGGCAATGGTGTCACCTTAGGACAGCAGAAAGGGGCCCTGGTGTGACAGAGGTATTCAGTCACCTAAGCTCCCCAGCCCCAAGAGAAGCTGCCATCCCCTCTGATAAAACAGGAGGGATTAGAGCTCTTCAAGTCCAACTAAAACCCACACACTGGCAACACACAAACATACACACGACTCACACATTGATAGCAGACACTGACTAGTCCGACGTTTCTACAGGTACTCCATCTCTCCAGTCTGTAAATATCCTTGTTAAATGTTTCTTCTGTCTCCAGGAAAGAATGGCTTACCCCAGTTGTCATGGAAACCAGAATGTCATCAGAAAAGGTCTTCCTGATGTTCGCTTTCTATGGAAACCAGGAAGTACTAATACCTCCTCAGATGCAGCGCGTCGATCGTGGTCTCAGTCAATTACACCCTGACCAATCCAGTGAATGAATGAATGAGTTTGTGAGTGAATGAATGAATGAAACATTGAAGACAATATCTGATGGTCTCAGAAAAGGCACTGAGGGCAGGGGAGTTTTTGCAAAATGGGTTATGGAAGAAATAAAGTGGAAAGATAACAGCTTCTGTCTTCCCTTCACACACACACACACACACACACACACACACACACGCTTAGGATCCAGGTTCCGTTAAGGACCTCCTTTCAACGTGCCAAGACACATGAGGCCGTGTGTGTTTGTGTGGGTGGGATTCAAGGACTCTCAGTCAATTAAAAATGACCCAAGAGGAGAAGACGTGTCAGGACAAAGGCCCTGGGTGTCAGAGGTCCATTTGCCTTAACTAGAAACTCGGGTTGCAACAAGACCAAATGACCCTCAGTGTACCCTCGGACGACTGTGTACTGACAAGGTTTTCGGGACACCAGTGGTTCCTGAGAAGAGAGGCGAGTCCCCAAAAATGTCCCCGATGGAGGACAATAGGGAGATAGAGATGAGCCTCTCACATTTGGGATGTGCGCTCAGCTTGTACTGCCGCAACCACACTGCCAATGAAGGCTAAGCCCAGAGGTAGGGCTCCTCTCAGAAGGGCACACAGCGCACACTTCCTCTCTCATTGTCATCTACATCAGGGGACAGAGCTGCCCTGTGATGTAGCTCTTGTTTCCTGTTAATGAGCTCCAGGCAATTCTTCTGTGGCCAGTCCTGGGCAGTGTGATGTGCTGGGAACAGGCTTTCGGGAGGGGAGATTGCAGTTCCGAGCTCCAGGGTTTTCCTATTTCCATGTTGTAAGTACTACCATTATGGCCGAATTCAAACCACTGACACGATGTCACCGAATGCTGATTTGGCAAGTGATGCCCCAAATCAGCCCTCACAAGGTGACGGTTCCAGACAGACCCAGCACAGCCATGGACCCCAGATTCCAGAGCCAGACAAAGCCCTCTCGTTCTACGTGCAATCCACGAGAGCAGGGCAAGCTGGACTCTTACACAGAACTGTGTGCCACCTGAATGAAGGCTTTCGAAAGGTTCTTGGTGAAGAGGAGAGGAAGAGGCATACCAAGAGCCTCCATGTATGTAGCCTATGTAGTTTTAGGGGTGGGAAAATAGTGGGAAGCACCCATGGCCAATCTTTTCAAATCAGAGATGCTTTCTGAAAGACCAACTGTTTCCCCTTAATGTTAGACATTCTAGGGGGCGTTAACAGCTATTGTTAGGCTTTGGTTTGCAATTCCGACTGACTAATAATATTGAGCATATTATCATGTGACTTTTGGCCATTTGTTTATCTTCCTTCGGGAAATACGTACTCAGATCTCTTTCCCATCTTTATTTGTTTTTTCATTTGGTTGGAGTTGTAAGGGTTCTTTCTATACTCTGGTTGCTAGACTCTCCCTAGACATATGATTTGCAAGGGGAACCCTGGGTGGCTCAGCGGTTTGGTGCCTGCCTTTGGCCCAGGGCGTGATCCTGGGGTCCTGGGATCGAGTCCCAAGTCAAGATCCCTGTATGGAGCCTGCTTCACCCTCTGCCTGTGTCTCTGCCTTCCTCTTTCTCTCCGTGACTCTCATGAATAAATACATAAAATACTTTTTAAAAAATCATATGGGCAGCCCGGGTGGCTGAGCGGTTTAGCGCCAACTTCAGCCCAGGGCATGATCCTGGAGACCCGGGATCGAGTCCCACATCAGGCTCCCTGCATGGAACCTGCTTCTCCCTCTGCCTGTGTCTCTGCCTCTCTCTCTCTCCTCTCTGCGTATTCTCATGAATAAATAAATAAAATCTTTTTTAAAAAGACATATGATTTGACAATGTTTTCTCCCATCTTTATGATATCTTTCTCTCTCTCTCGATAGTCATTTATTTTTTGTTCTTTTAAAGAAAGATTTTACAAATTTACTTGAGAGAGAGAGTGAGAGACAGAGAGAGAGAGAGACAGAGAGAGAGAGGGAGAGAAAAAGAGAAAGAGAGAGAGAGAGATAACAGAAGCAGGAGGAGCAGCAGAAGAAGCAGGCTCTCCGCTGAGCAGGGAGCCCGATGCGGCGCTCAATCCCAGGACCACAACCCGAGCCAAAGGCAGATGGTAACCGATTGAGCCACCCAGGTGCCCAAAGATGGTGTCTTTTAATGCAAAAGCTTGTTTTCATTTTGGTGAACGTCAATTTACCCATTTTTTTTTTCTTTTGTTGCTTTTGGTCTAATGTTTAAGAAATCCGAGGTCATGGAGGTTTACTGCTATCCTTTATTCTAAGAGTTTTATAATTTTAGCTCTCACGTTTAGGCGTTTTGTGTATCCTGTGACTAGAGTGTCCAAGTTTGTTCATTTGTATGTGGATATACCGCTGTCCCAGAGCCACTTGTTGAAGAGACTATCCTTACCCCCTGGATGGTCATCATCAGTCATCCCTCACCCAACATATTGGTGTAGTTACGGGAACCAGTGAAATGCTGAGCATTATGAGGAAGGGGATCAGAAGTACAACATAAATCATTGGCTTAGCCTGGACCGTTAACTCGAAGTAGACACTATGGAAGAAGGATCGGACTGAATAAAATATTGAAGATTTGCTTCCAAATCTTAGATGAAAGAAGTAACATGTGTGATTAAAAACAGACGGAAAAAATAAAAGCCCAGAGCTGGTAGCAAATCAAGGCAGGCACCAAAAGGTGAAAGGTCCAAAGAAAATAATATAGGGGGCAGAGAGAGAGGGAGGGGGGGGGGAGAAGGATGGAAGCAGATAGTATCCCTCACTTTCAAATCGTATAGTACATCTGAGTAGTGGAATGAAGCATGAATTTCATTTCCTCTGTAAATTTTCTATTTTGTGAAAATTATCCTATCGTGAGTCTTTATTGCTTTTATAATTAGAAGAGAGACTTGACAGGAGAACTTAAGTTAACAAAGAGCGCTCTGTATTAAGTTATTTTTGGAAAGTAGACCGTTCTTTATGAGCTAACCTCTGGAAGGATAACTTCAAAATTCCTGAAAACCTCTTGGCACTGCCGTAAGAAATCACAACGTGCTGAAATGATCTATAGACAGGAGTCATCCAATACCTGTGTTTTTCTATAGTCGGAGGACCTCTGAGATGTATCAATTTGATTTCTCCTTACAAGTGTAAAACAGACAAGTTCACGGTCGGTGTTAGAAAAGTCAAAAGCTGTTATGACTCAAAAGGTGTCATAACTCATCTTGGTTAGTCATGGAGCAGATGGTCCACTAAAGTCCCTTGTTCCAATTTCTTTCCTGATTTTCAGATTTTTAATATTTTCCTCACATCCTTGGTGGGCATTTGCAAAACAAAGACAGTGGTTTTATGAAGCCGCCAGATGGAGATATTGAGCTGCCACTGTTTGTGACAGTCAGGTCCTTCTTGACTAATACAGTGGTTCCAAGTTTGAGAGCAACCTGGAGAATTTACTGAAAATGCAGATTCCTAGTGCACGCCCACATGGTTGATTGGGCAGGCCTAGGACAGATCCAAGGAATCTGGACTAAACACTCTCCTTTCAGGGATTCTGATATATCGGTGATCCCATGCACCACCCTTTGAGAAGCTCTGATGTAAATGGCCATTGAAATCATGCACATAGGTGGAAACATTTAGGGAACGTGTATCGATTGAGAAAAGAATCAAGTAAAACCAAGTCCTGAGGAACATCATCATGCGAAGGCTCATTTGAAGAGAAGGAGCTAGCAATGGTAAGAAGGAGTCGCCAGAATGAAAGGAGATAACGGGAGACTATGCAGTTATGGAGGCCAAAGGAAAACAGAGAGAGTGGGAGGGAAAAAAAGGAGATAAGAAGGGTCAACCAGACTGCATGCATTTTTGATCGAATTTATTCACACATCCGTCATCATCTTCTCTGACTTCTTTGGAAGAAATACTGCCTTAAACAGTAAGAATGTGGGATCCCTGGGTGGCTCAGCGGTTTAGCGCCTGCCTTCGGCCCACGGTGTGATCCTGGAGTCCCGAAATCGAGTCCCACATCGGGCTCCCTGCATGGGAGCTGCCTATGCAGCTGCATCCGTGCCAGCTGCGCCTTTCCAGTTCCAGAAGCTTTCCTAGCAATGCCACCAGTATCATCTGGGACACGTATCATGGCCAGCCCATGGGCTGGACTGAGCCACGTGCTCATCTTCTGCCTCTGCCTGTGTCTCTGCCTGTCTCTCTCTCTCTCTCTCTCTCTCTCTCTGTCTCTCACGGAAAAATAAATTTAAAAAAAGAGTAAAAATGCCCTTGTGATGTCTGACACACCCTAAGTTATTCATGTACTTGAAATATATATTTCCCGTCCCAAGTCCACATTTGTTAATGAAATGTTACAGTTAATCCTGATGATGAAAATCAGTTAGTTTTTACGCTTTGAAATATGTAGCAGGCACCGGCTTGCATTCAATGTTTGATATTCAGGAAATTGTGTGCCAGTGGCTCACAAAGTGGCCACAATAATGGCAATACAATAAACACGAAACGCCGATCACCATTACGATAGAATGAATCAGAAACAGTAATGCTGCTATACTGTTACTAATATTTGACTGGTTCCCGGATATTACTGAGGGCCCGTACGAGTTTTTATGCATTATTTCACTTAGCGGCATCCAAAATATCACGAGACAAATACTGTCGGTATGCCTTTAAGATAGTACGAAAGTGATCAAGGCTTCGAGAGAGAAGTCAAGAAGTCAGCTCGGTGTCTCACAGTCCCCGAGCGGGACAGCCCCGTTTAATGGCATGCTGGACTGTCAGTTGGTGCTTTGAGCATTTTTGTGAGTTTCCCTTTAAGAAAACCCAACGTAGTCAAGTTTTGCATTACTTTCAGAAAGGCACAGGTTGCAGGGACCTCCCGGTCGCCACCTAAATCCTTGCTCTCCTCTTCTTCCTGGGCCCCATCTAGGCATCATTCGCCGGCTTGCCTTGCTGTTACGTGTGACCGTGTGCCTGAGATCCAGGCAATGGGACGGCAAGCGGAAATGAGGCGTGCCACTGCCAGGCCTAACTTGTAAACACCTGGTACCTGGTGCACCTCTGTGCTCTTTGCCCCTTCTAGCAAACTGCCAAGGGGGCCACCTCCGGGGCTCCCGTGGGAGCCCCACGTTGGGTGTGGCAGACTTTCTGACAGCCGGGGTCCCTGTGGAAGTGCATGGATAGTGCCTGCCAGGAGGACCCAGTCACTTTCCCAGTAATGTGCCAAGAGTAATAGATAAACTAGTTGAGATAAACCAGTTGAGTCCCTGTACACGTTTGGGTTTAGGTGTTAGGGTAATAGTCTACCACCCCTGACACAAGCTGGGCAAAAATAAATTTCAGGTATGCGCTGCTCTGTCACCGTGAATTGCGTCTTCCTGCTTGTTGAATCAAGTAGCTCATACAGGGGCTTTGTTTATTCCAGGTAACACACGGTAGGAATACATAATCCAGGGCTGGTACTACACCTCGGGAAGCCAGGATCTCCTCTCTTCTCGCCCCTCTCTCCTTAAATGTGGCTTTTGTCTCCAGGGCCACGGGCACTGCGTCTGTATCACTGGCAGGAGCAAGTGGGAAAGATCGAAGGGGAATGCCGGCTGCGTCTTTCCAGTTCCAGGGGCTTTCCTAGGAATGCCACCGGCGTCATCTGGGACACGAATCACGGCCAGCCCAGGGGCTGGACTGGGCCACGCGCTCACCTGTCTGTGCAATGGGGTCAGGGTTCTGTTAGTAAGGACGAAAGGGTGAGGGAAGGGGTGCTCGGGGAGGTCCAGGACCTGCCACAGCACTTACACGTATCTATACTGATCATCCAAATCCCCAGTGGGAGCTTCTGACAAATCGCGATTCCTGTCCCGGTGCCAGCCATAGGGAACCAGAATGTCCCTGACAATTTGGAACCCGAAAGCCGTGGTTGAGCTACTGGCCCTTGCTCTACCGAGGACAGACCCTTGTTCCCGTCATCTGGTCTGGTCTGCGTGGACTCTTCAATGGGTTTGTCATTTCATAACGCTTAGGTGCACTCCAAAATGCCAGAGGCAGCACCTTTCTCGATTGACATGTTTTGAAATTTACATGGAAAACAAGAACTTTGTAAAGGACTTCCACCTCCTCAGTCACAGCCTTCAAACCATTTTCTGCAGTACTGGGACAGGCAGGCACTACTGGAGACCATGGCTTGTAGCTGAAGACGTGCTGTAGCCCCAGAGCAGCAACGGGACGCAAAACAGTGAAGAGGCGAGGGCCAGGGGTGGGCAAAGGGGTGGTGGAAGGGGAGGAGGGCGGGGGGTGGGGGTGAATGGTGACGGGCACTGAGGGGGGCACTTGACGGGATGAGCACTGGGTGCTATTCTGTATGTTGGCAAACTGAACACCAATAAAAAATAAATTCATGATTAAAAAAAAAAAAAACAAACAAACACGCCAAAGGTCTGGCCCTTCCTCCACTGTGCGGCTCTGCAAACTTGGGTAAGCATCTGTAGTCTCTGACCATGGTCCTCTTAACTTATAAAGGGGCCTTGCACCAATTCACCTTCCAGAGGGTTATTAAGGTCATCCAATGAGTCACGGGTGTGTATCCCTTCAGGCCAGGGCAGCATAGCTCGCTGAAGTGTTGTCTGTATTCATGGGCAAACAGTGACCAATACGAATTGTGAGTTCCAAATCTGCTTGGTAGAATGATAGAGGCTTCCCGCATGGTCAAAGTGAGGCACGGGAATAGGGTCCCGTTAGCACACAGAGGACTGGATTACAGTGCAGGGAGAGGAGCGAGGCGGCACAAGTCACAGCGACAGGCAGAGGAAGGAGTGTCAACCAAGGGTCTCGGCAGAGAAGTTGGTTGAGCTCGTTCGAGGGCCCAGTGGCAGGCAACAGCCACGGTGTGCTTCGGGCGGTGGCAAGCAGCTCAGGATGGGGAGGATAAAGGGGGGGAGTCAAAGGAGACGAGGTGCTAAGGGTCCTCGTATGTAGGGTCGACCCTCGTGTGGAGGCTGTCAGGAATCACGGAAGGATCTGAGTCATCAGAGTGTAAGCTTAATACCGGAGGACTCGGAGTTGGGCCTGACCTAGAATCTTTGTTTTTACTCTTTAGAGATTTGTGTTTATTTATTTCTTCCTGAGAGACGCAGAGAGAAAGCGAGGCAGAGACAGAGGCGGAGTTGGAGAAGCAGGCTCCAGGCAGGGAGCCCTACGTGGGACTCCATCCGGGGTCTCCAGGATGACGCCCGGGGCCGAGGTGGCGCTAAACCGCTGAGCCGCCCGGGCGGCCCCGACTTAGGAATCTTCATTGTGCCACAGGCTGTGGCTTTTGGCACAGGATAAACGAAAGGAGCGGTGGGACGGGACAGAGAACCAGAATCGGGGACATAGCGAACCTTGATGTGTGACCGGGCACAGCTGATAGTGGCGAAAGCGTGCACCCTTCAGAAAAATGGGGACGGTACGGTGACTTTTTTTTTTTTTTTTTTCTTTTCCATGGGGGGACAGAAGCAATTAGATCACGACCGGACAGCAAGCACAAAAACCAATTTCACGTGAGCAGAGACTAAAAGATACAAAATAAGCCCTTAAGTCAATTTTGAAGAAACATTTATGACCTCGGAGTACAGGCAGCTTTCATCCTAAAAGGCCCGGGAGGCCAGGAAGCACCTGGGTAAATCGGAAACGTCACAGTTTATAGACGCCTTGCGCATCAAAGGACATTATCAACAGGCCACGCAGGCAACCCGAGGAATGGATGAAGATCATTGCAAATGACCGACCCGGTAAGAGAATAAAATCCTGAACCGTTAAAGAGGTCCTACAACTCACCCGCGGTGCAAAGAAAAAAAAAAAAAAAAAAAAAAAAAACAGAAAGAAAGAAAACCAACGCGCACCCCAAAAAGACAGAAACCTTATTAAAAATTGGCAAAGGACCTGAATGGGCATATGTCTAGAGAAAGGACACCCGTGGCCCCGTCCCCGTAGGCACTTGAAAAGGTGGTCTGCGTGAGTAATCGCCAGTGGAATGAAAAGTCAGAACCGCAAGCAGCAAGCACTTCACACCCTGTAGGATGCCTGTTTTCAAACAGAGAAACACGAGGCAACAACCAAACGAAAGCCAAAACCAAACAACTGGGAATTACAGGAGCTGGCATGATGTGGAGAAAGGGGAACCACTGTGCACTGCTGGTAGGACTGTGAACAGGTCATCAAGTCCTCTGAAGCCTTGGGCGCATTTATTTTTATGTGTTTCTCTTGGGCTCATTTAAACACCACAGAGCGTAATCGCACACGTTCGGCAGACGTGAGATTCTTCGTAGCATCGCTGCCGTCCAGGGCGCTGCAGTGGAAATAAGGGCACGTGGACGGAGGAGCAATGGGGCGAAGGCATTGAGGAGCGGTTCCCCGGGGGCGGGGGCGTGTGCTCCCAGGGGGAGGGGGAAGGGGGCCGCTTCCAGGCCTATTCCCGGGGCTCCACGGGATAGCACAGACCCTGTTAGGACACAATGCTGGGTGGAAAGGGACGTGGCGCAACCGCCAACGTCAGGCAGGACGCTGACAGGAGTTCAGTCCTCCTACCCGGGCAACCCAGCGGGAGGCCAGCACAGTGAAGGACACGCGCAGGGGTCTGTGAAACAGCACCAAAGGCAACCTACCAACCGCCAACCCAAGAGCGGAGCCGAGACAACGGAGGGGGTCGTTTGCTCAGGACCCTCGGGGAGACGGCTATTCCTCCGGGAAGCGGAAGCGCTGGGTGGAAAGGGCCCCGCCAGGAGCCCGACGAGGACCTGCGAAAAGCCTTCCGCCTCAGGTCAGCAAGGTGGAGGCCTGAGCGGCCACCTGCTCCACAACCCAGTACCCTTTAGTGATTTCCCAGGAAGATGAAAGTAACGTCCTCGGGCTGCAGAGCCGGAAACGCGCAGCCTGGGCCCCGGGGCTCAACCCTCGGCCCTCAGCCCTCAGCCCTCGGCCCTCAGCACTCGACCGACCCTCGGCCCGCGGCCCTCGACGCTCCACCCTGGGTCCTGACCCAAGACCCTCGGCCCTCGCCACGTGAGCCCCGTACCTCGACCTCCCTCGACCCTCGAATCTCGACCCTCGAACCTCGACCCTCGACCCTCGACCCTCGATCCTCAGGGCCGGCAGGCACCGGCGCCCGGAGGGCAGGGGGCCCGAGGGGCGTGTCTCTGGCGAGGTCCCGCCTCCCGCATGCGCACTGGGCCAGCCCCTCAGCTCAGCGACGCTCCCGCGCAGGCGAGGCTGACTGGCTCCTCCCAGTCAGTCGCGAGGCCCTCAGAGGAGCCTGGTCGTCGCCGCGGAGGACCTGCTGTGGAGGTCGTTGTGTGCGCGGAGGCCTGAGAGGGGCGGGGGATGGGGATGCGGATGGCGATGGCGATGGCGATGGCGATGGCGATGGCGATGGCGATGGCGATGGCTGGGGCGGAGGGAGGGACAAGACAGAGGCGATGGGGGTGGGGGTGGGGCGGAGGGACGGAGGGAGGAGGGCGTCGAGAGACGCGGTGGGTCGGGGTGGGGGTGCGAGTGGCGGTGGGGGTGGGGTGGGGTGGGGCGGAGGGACGGAGGGACGCAGGGAGGACCGACAGAGACAGGGGGTGGGGCGGGGCGGGGGTGGGCCATAGGGACGGAGGCTCGCAGGACCGAGGGGCAAGACAGAGGGGTTGGGGCTAGCGCTGGGGCATAGGCACAGGAAGGGGCATAGGACAGAGGAAGGGTCAAGACAAACGGGGGCCGGGCCGGGGGCCGGGCATAGCGACCCCCTGGGGGGCCCAGCCAGGCAGGCAGGCGGACCCGGTGGCACTGGGTGGCCGTGGCGGGCGGGGGGGGGGGGGTATCCTGGAACGTCCGGGACCAGGGCGTGGGGCGGCCACGGGGGCGGCGGGGCTGACCTCTGAGGTGACGTCCCCACGGGGTCCTCCGGGGCTCCGACGGGATACGACCAGGCCCCTGAGCGCAGAGCTGGCAGGGCGGGGAGCGGGAGCGAGGGCCCTCATGGCCCGGGAGGGTGACACCTGGTGAGGAGGGGCCCTCTGCGCCTGGCCCTCCGGCCACACCACCGCCCGGGCCCGACATCTTGGCCCCCGGGGGCGGGGCCACGGCTCGTCCTGGGGGTCCAGGTGGCCCGTCGAGGAGCCCCCTCCACCTGACTGTCTGCCGACGGGTGCAGAACGGCTTATTCCCCGCGCATCCCCAGGGGACGCGGGGGGGTTTCGTCCCGGCCACGGTCGGGTCTCCAGGCCAGCACAGCCCTGCGGGGAGGGACCTCGGGGGCCGGGCCGGCCTCTGTCCCAACGTAGGCGCAAGAGTGCGGCGGAAGGGCGCGGCACGCAGATGGCCCGGGGCAGCTGACGTGCCCCGGGTCGCCGTCCCCGGGGCGGGGGGGGGGGGGGCGGGGGACGGTGGGGGGCAGGGCTGCGCCGGCCGCATCCTCCTTGCTCCCTCCTGGCCCGGCCAGACACACGAGGACACGCGCAGCCCGGTCTGTGCAGAGGCCCCCTGCCTGCCGACGCTCGCTGACCGTGTCCCCATTTCTCGGTCGCGTGCTCGGGCTCACAAGGTGCGGGACAACTCGGAGGACACACAGACACCTCGGAGGGAGGACAGACACCTCTGCGGATGCCTCCGGCTGGCAGGAAGCGCCTGGGGAGGAAAGCCCCTGCGGAGCCTCAGAGAATGGCAGCCTGTGATTCGGGCGGAGGAGGCAGCAGAGAGCTGAGTGGGCCAGAGGCTGCTGCTGCGGAAGGTACCGTCTGCCCCACACCTTTGCGGACACAGCGCTCGCTCGGAGATGACCGCACGCGGGGCAGGTCTCTGCCTCCGAGTCCTCCGCGAGGTCAACAGTACAGTCCTCCAGCGTGCGCGCCCCCGCACGTGTGTGTGCGCGCCAGCGCAGTTTCACCTGCCGCAGGCTGCCCGCTGGATCCTCCTGTCCCAAACCAGGGTTCCAGAGGCGGAGATCGCACGCAGCTCTTCTGCCGCGCCGCCACCCCACCCCGACCCCACCCCGCGCCCTGCAGGCCCTCTTTCCCAAATACCTCCCACGTGCCGGGTGCTGTTCTCTGCCGTTTAAGCGCGCCAAAGGCCCGGAACACCTTCGCCGCCGCGTGGTCCTGGGCCCCGATCTCCTTTCCTCTGCCCTTGCACAGACAGACACGCAGCCTTTCCTAGCTCTGCCTTGAAAGGCTGTTGGTTTGCCAGAGGCCCCGCAGCCCGCGCGGTGACGGTATTGCCCCCTCGAAAACTGATCGAAAGGCCACCCTTCCCTCAAGAATGCTTTCCACTTTTATTTCAACACAGGAAACCATCCGGTCACTGAGCACGATGGGGAAGGAAGTCCTCCTGCAGGAACCTTTCTGGAAGATGTGTGGTAACGTCTTTAAAGGAATTTTGGGGGATCCCTGGGTGGCGCAGCGGTTTAGCGCCTGCCTTTGGCCCAGGACACGATCCTGGAGACCCGGGAACGAGTCCCACATCGGGCTCCTGGTGCATGGAGCCTGCTTCTCCCTCTGCCTGTGTCTCTGCCTCTCTCTCTCTCTCAATGTGTGACTATCATAAATAAATAAAAAATTAAAAAAAAATAAAATAAAGTAATTTTGGGACAGCCCGGGTGGCTCAGCGTTTTCAGGCTGCCTTCAGCCCAGGCCGTGATCCCGGAGACCCGGGATCGAGTCCCATGCCAGGCTCCCTGCATGGAACCTGCTTCTCCCTCTGCCTGTGTCTCTGTGCCCTCCTCCCTCCTTCTCTCTCTGTCTCTCTCGTGAATGAATAAATAAAATCTTTAAAAACAGCAATTTTGGGATCCCTGGGTGGCGCAGCGGTTTGGCGCCTGCCTTTGGCCCAGGGCCTGATCCTGGAGACCCGGGATCGAATCCCACGTCGGGCTCCCGGTGCATGGAGCCTGCTTCTCCCTCTGCCTGTGGCTCTGCCTCTCTCTCTCTCTCTCTCTCTCTCTGTGACTATCATAAATAAATAAAAATTTAAAAAAAACAAAAAAAACAGCAATTTTGACCTGACCGACCCATAAGGTACTAACACAAATAAAGGTAACAGGTATTGCATGTAAACACCTGGCCTGAAAGCTATTTCATCCAAAACAAGTGCGCTGGTTTCAGATCCCCTGAATTAAACACCTCGTGCCATTTCTTTACAGGAATGAATTACAGGACATGATGGAAAGATTTGAAGGTATGATTCAGGAGCCGTTTCGGTGAAAGTGCATTGTTTTGAACCATGTAACCCATGTTAACAAGAAATGTTCATCAATGGACGGCGACACTGTCATCTAATGCCTTGCTCCCAGACGCAGGGTGTTCCTTAAGTCCTTAGGGTGATTGGGCTTCACACATGTCCTTAGTTTCCCTTTTGATAGTGCACGTGCCGAGAACGGGGCTGTCAGTGGCGAGGTAAGAGTGATGCTTTTGTTTTGTACGTGGGTACATTTGATGGCCTGTGGGGGATATCGGAAGAACGTGCGTGAAATAATCTCTCTCCTACTTCGTGTCCCGGGGTAAATGATACATGAGGTTTTAATAAACCATTTTTAATTTTCTCATTGCACTTTCTTTCCTCGACTTTTCTATTTCCATTCTTTGGTGCAGACGTTTGAATTGAAGCCTGCCAACTCAGGCTTTGTCATGATGTTTACGCTAATAAACCATGCAGTGGAAACCTAAAGACCACTGTGCTAGCATGCTGGCAAAGTCTGATCAGCACCAATAAACCTAAAAGTTTTTGGTTGTTCTGTCAGATGTCCCTTATCCATTAACGGGATTACAGGATAAGACTCATAGCAAGGAGTGCGAGTCAATATTTGAGTCCTCTATGGGGATCAGTCGTACAAGCAGGTGTGTATTTGAAAGCTTTGCTCTATTGGGTGGCTGTCAGGGTTCTCGGCCTGTGAGCTGCCTCGTGAACTGGTGAGTACACTGGCAAACTGGGAGTATAAAATAGGTGTAAAACGGTGCGTCTTTCCATGATCCCCAGAGCATAGCTACTGATGGCAGGTCCGTCACATACAATCAAAAGCAGTTTCTCAACTGTGAAAAATTTTACATATTGCGAGGCTGCTTTTCAAAAATGGTGTAAGAAAAGCCCCATTGTTTTTACTCAAAAACATCTTTAGGACGTGTTTTTGAATATGTTCTTTTATTTCCTTAATCTCTCCACAGTCTTTTGTCTTTAACTCACGTATACTGAAAATCCTCGTTGACTACATTAAAACACACATGCATGCACGCACAGCCCTTTCGTCTCCTTTCATTTATTTATGTGCCTCCCTGTCGGACGCTTTTAAAATAGAATGGTAAGGTGTGTTTTATACATCTACTTCTAACAATAATCCATCTCAATGAGTCCTTTCGTTTGGAGGATATTTCATAAAGTGATTAGAGACTAGCCCCTACCACTGTGTTTTCACAAGAAAATCAAAGACAGTCATCGAGACCCCCTTTTTGTTTTATACATTTTGGGAGATAGTCACTTTTCTTTATTAGGCCTTCTTTCAGTGTAAGTTTGAAAAAGGGGGGGGGGCTGTGTGCAGGGAACAAAGAAAAATCAGGATTCAGAAACTAGTAACTGAAAGGTTTCACACAAAAAAAGAAGCGAATCATCTTGCTTTCTGATGTGAGGCCTCTTATCAAAATGCTAATTGTCTTTCCAATGCTCTGGAACCAAAACTGCCTATGTTGTTTTTGAATAAGCTGCCAAAAAATAATTTTCAGTGTTAAATGTTAACAAATATATATGCTGAGTAATATTCCATTGTATACGTAAACCACATCTTCTTTATCCATTCATCTTTCGATGGGCACCATTAGAAACGACAAATACCCACCATTTGCTTCGACGTGGATAGAACTGGAGGGTATTATGCTGAGTGAAATAAGTCAATCGGAGAAGGACAAACATTATATGGTCTCATTCATTTGGGGAATATAAAAAATAGTGAAAGGGAATACAGGGGAAAGGAGAAAAAATGAGTGGGAAATGTCACAAAGGGAGACAGAACATGAGAGACTCGTAACTCTGGGAAACGAACTGGGGGGGTGGAAGGGGAGGTGGGCTGGGGGTGGGGGTGACTGGGTGACGGGCACTGAGGGGGGGCACTTGATGGGATGAGCACTGGGTGTTATTCTATATGTTGGCAAATTGAACACCATAAAAAGAAATTTATATATGCTTATATTTATGCTTCTCATAGGTGAGATTAAAGAGCTCTTTGATGAAAATAGAAAAAGAGTCATGATGGAAACCAAAGCTTCTGTTGAAAGCATTAACCAGAAAATTGAGCATGTCTGGAAAACTCAGGAAGAGCAAAGGTATCAGTGTTGGAGCCAGGCACTGTGTGTCATTTCTTAGTATTTGTGTGATCACAGATTAATTCAAAACAATACTGCTTTCCTCCATCTGTTGGAGTCTCTACTGAAGAAATATGTTTGGCTCCATTTCTGTTTGTTTGTTTGTTTGTTTGGGTTTTTTTGTTGTTGTTGTTGTTGTTCCGTTCTTTATCTAAGCAAATAGTTCATTTAGCTCCGTGTTGCAAAGCCTTAATTGGAAAGAGGTGTATTATCTAGAGGTCCATAAAGATAACCCCCTTTTTCTCCTTTCAAATTATAATTGAGCTTTCTTGGCATAAGAAGCACTTGTATTCTTTCTTGGAGCATGGAGCTGAGTAAGAGGCCAATGTCTTGCGATAGTTAACTGTATTCAAGTATGTAGAAAAGGTTCATCTTATATTTGAATGATTTTTTTTACATTGATCCCTCTTGGTTTTGCTATTCTTTCATACAAAATCTTTATTGTGCCACAGTGGGGGAAAAGTGAAAGGTTACTGTGTGGGGAAGTGGTATCGGTGGATAGGATACCCTCATTGAATCTGTTCGTCACTTCGCAACCTATAGGTTGTTCAGCAAATGAATGGAAATGAAACGATAGAAACAAAACTCCATGCAGATCAAATGCATTTTCTGGGAAATTTATAGTGCCATAAATCTTCCTTAGCTTTCAAGAGCCAAGGCATACAAGACAAGCATCCCTCTTAGACAGTCAGGAGTGAGAGTAAATACACGGTTAGCAATGAGGGTAAGCCATCCCCTGTAGTGGGCTGTTTTCCATCAGAAAATTCCAGCTGTGATCATTCCCTTCTCGCTTTATAGTATAATTTATGTCCAGTCATTTGGTTTTGAATGGGTTGACATTTTTCTTAGCCATATAAAGTCATGACGCTCTTCTCTATTATGTTTTACAGGCAGGAGCTTCATCATGAATACTCTCAGGAGTTTCTAACTTTGTTTCAAGAGTTGGCTATCGATATACAGAAAACCAAGGAAGAAGAAGAAAAACTCGCTGTTGGTATCAGGCCCAGCTTTATAGTGAATGTATTGTAACCAAGTGCCAAGCAGGAATGCTGAGCCCGGCCACACCTGAGACCCGTAGATTTGAGCCAGAGCCCTGTTTCCATTCATTGCTGGCTATGTGGTTGGGCCCTGATGATGGAGAAACGCAGGGGCGTACAGGCACACATCCTACTCACAGAAGCCCTTGGTCTTTACCTCCTCTCTCGGTTAGGATTCCTGCAGTTCCAAGTGACAGGCACTTGCCAGAGTACCATAGAAGGATGTCCTGGTCTGTCTGAAGAAGCCAAAGGGAGTTTTGCACCAGGTGTAGCTGGATGAGGCTGGGGAAAGGTTGCTGAGGCAGTACCATCCGGGCTCTGCCTCCGTCCTCTAGGAGGCCCGCTCCACGGGGTCAGCATGATAGCCTCTTAAATCCCAGATCCAGCCCCAGGTGAACTGAGATAAGCTTTCCCCATAGGTCTGGCAGGAACGTCCCCTGGACTGCTCCCAATCATCTAGTTTCAATCGATTGCTCATTCCTAAACGAATCACTAGCTCAGGGCATGGTTCACCCTAAATGGACTGGCCCGTGTCACATTTAGGAATAAGGATGGTGGTGGTGATGTTGCTCTTTGAGGGCAGAGGAGAAGGCCTGGAACTGTTTCCTGAGGGTGGGCCAGTGAATGGACAAGGGAGAGATGGCTGCCGGGCCACATTCCGGTCCAACATGGGTGGGTGTCATAACAATCACAAATTTACACGAGAGTAGTCGTACTCATGGTTGTGGGTGCGTCTGAGCAGCTGCAGAGTTGGACTTTTCAGGGTTGAGCTGAGGTTAGCCGTGCACCTCGACAGAGTGAGAAGGGGCCAAGGCATATAAGCAAAGGTGTAGGTTTAACCATTGACCATGGATTTAGCTGGAAAGCGGGAAAAATCAGGCCAGGGGGTGGAGACAGGGGATGGTGAAAAGCATTCCTTTCAATGGATGTGGGATCCTGGTAGGGTACTGACCTGTCTGTAGCATGAAAGGGAGTGAGCCACACACGCAGGGAGGTAGAGAGGTTGAACATAGGGAAAATGGACAAGCAGTGTAGTACAGTGGTCAAGAGCCTGGACAGTGGAACGATAAGGTTTGGGACCCAGTTCTGATTTTCTAGTTTCTAGCTTTGAACCCAGGGACAAATTGTCTTTCTCTGAGCCTCAGGTTCCTCATCTACGAAAGAGAGTATAAGAAGAGTTCCTGGGATCCCTGGGTGGCGCAGCGGTTTGGCGCCTGCCTTTGGCCCAGGGCGCGATCCTGGAGACCCGGGATCGAGTCCCACGTCAGGCTCCCGGTGCGTGGAGCCTGCTTCTCCCTCTGCCTGTGTCTCTGCCTCTCTCTCTCTCTCTCTCTCTGTGTGACTGTCATAAATAAATAAAAATTTAAAAAAAAAAAAAAAAAAAAAAAAAAAAAAAAAAAAAGAAGAGTTCTTATAGCTGGGGCAGGGTTTTTGATTGTTTGTTTGGATTTAAATGAGCACCTCTACAAGAAGCTTAATCGAAATGGTTCAGAACAGTATCTGTACACAGTTCCTCTCTACGTCTTTGATATTATTAACATCATGCAGGTGTTTCAGTTATTGGGCTGACAAGACCTAAGGTGTGACCCCGAAAGTGAGTGGCTAAGTAGGGATGTAACAAGATCACTAGCAAG
Organism: Canis lupus dingo; assembly: GCF_003254725.2. Taxonomy (NCBI): domain Eukaryota; kingdom Metazoa; phylum Chordata; class Mammalia; order Carnivora; family Canidae; genus Canis; species Canis lupus. The sequence goes on along the minus strand of NC_064281.1, from coordinate 121,772,325 downwards.
GGAATAGGAAGATCACGGAAGGATTATCGCAAGGATCCTGCGTGTGGGTTTTGAAATCAACATAAGATACATGTTTTGAATATTGTTAAGAAAGGAAATTTCCTCCTCAGTGACTGGCAGATAAGACGACTGTGGTGCTTTTGTATATTCCTGGTAAACACAAAGGACGTAAGCTAGGTGATAAGAGAGAAGATATTAAAAATACTCATTGAGAAACTATTCAAGTTTCTTTTTTTTTTAAACATTTATTTATTCATAGAGACAGAGAGAGAGAGAGAGAGAGAGAAAGCAGAGACACAAGCAGAGGGAGAAGCAGGCTCCATGCAGGGAGCCTGATGTGGGACTCGATCCCAGGTCTCCGGGATCACGCCCTGGGCTGGAGGCGGCGCTAAACCTACGGAGCCACCAGGGCTGCCCTTTTTTTTTTTTTTAAACATTTATTTATTCATAGAGACAGAGAGAGAGAGAGAGAGAAGCAGAGACACAAGCAGAGGGAGAAGCAGGCTCCATGCAGGGAGCCTGAGAAACTATTCAAGTTTCATCTAGATTTGTCGCTGTTAAATTTTACAATGGTTAAATTTTACAAGTGGTCATCGCAGCTTTTTTTTCCCCTTTTGCGTCTGTAGAATATATTCCAACTGCAACAGGAATTATTACAACACTCCAAAACTGTTGAGAGCCAGAGAATGCGAGCATTTAAAGAGCTGCATGAGCAATTGTTAAAGGTCTGTCGAATTTGGTAACACAATATAGTGTCATAAAATGGACTATGGATATGGCAGTAGAAAACTGTTGTTTTTCTTTCTTAATGCAGGTTAAAAACATTTTGGTCATGCCTTTAATTACTTAGGCAATCAAAATTAATCACGCATTTTCCACTTTGAACTCACTGTTCTGATTTTAACGTAAATGCTAAATGTACTTTTACTTTTCAGATTCGTTCATGGCTTTGTGGGTGTTTTTCAAAACCGGGAATGGTAAATTGGGAATTTTACCAAGAAATTGGCAGGAGACTGATCCTTTACTAACAGTTTAATCAGGGCTGTTTGTTCCTGAGTCAGTTTTCCTTAGGAGAGCAGTGATGAATGTATCATTTGAACGTAGGAAGTCTAAATCATTTCTCAGCGTCATTTACTTTTCTTTGTACTGCCAAAGTTTCTTAAACAGCAAGTAGCCAATTCTATTTTCAATTGCATTTTATTTTACTTTTGTTTGGAAGTAGGCTCTTAATTTATTCATGAGAGACAGATATAGAGAGAGGCAGAGACACAGGCAGAGGGAGAAGCAGGCTTCATGCAGGGAGCCCGATGTGGGACTCGACCCCGGGTCCCCAGGATCACACCCTGGGCTACAGGCAGCACCAAACCGTTGAGCCATCCAGGCTGCCCTTCAGTTGCACTTTATAAGTATCTTGTGGCACATTTGCTTTTAGAATGATTAGAGTGACTAAGAGTGGCCTTATATGCCAACTTAACAGTTTCAAGAGACAGCACAGATGTATAGGAGAATGAAGAAAGCCAGAGTGAGAGTATAAGCTTGTGAACTGAGATTACCTCCAGTCACATTTTCACATTAGCAAATTATCCTCAGTGACACAGACCTCTGTGGCTCCAGCTTGGTGGTTGTGGTGGTGGTGCTATTTCTTGGAATCACTTGGCTATTCATGGACTTTTGTGGATCCACGTGATCTGTAAGATTGCTTTGTAGAAACATTTCTGTAGAAAGAATAGCATTGGGGTTTTGTCAGGGATAACATGGAGTCTGTAGATTGATTTGGGCGGGATGGGCATTGGAGCAATACCAAGACTTCCCATCCTTGAGCATGGGATAATTTTTCCATGTATGTATGCCGTCTTTCATTTCTTTCATCAGTGCTTTCTAGTTTTTTTTTAAGATTTATTTATTTACTTATGATAGACAGATTGAGAAAGAGAGAGAGAGAGTCAGGCAGAGACACAGGAGGAGAGAGAAGCAGGCTCCATGCCAGGAGCCCGACGTGGGACTCGATCCCGGGACTCCAGGATCGCACCCTGGGCCAAAGTCAGGCGCCAAACCGCTGAGCCAGCCAGGGATCCCCAGTGCTTTGTAGTTTTCAGCTTCGTCCGAGTCCTTCACCTTCTCGGTTATGGTGCTTTCCTAAGTATACGTTACTCTTTTTGGACGCTGTTGTAAATGGGATGTTTCCCTAATTTCACTTTTGGGTAATTCATCGTTAGCATGTAAAAATATAACTGACATTTGTGTATTGATTTTATGACTTGCGACTTTGCTGTTTTCATTAATTATTGTCAGTTTTAAAAGATTCTTATTTATTTCAGAGAGGGAACGAGAGGAGGGGAGAGAGAGAACGAGGTGTGGGGGAGGTGCAGAGGGAGAAGGAGAAGCAGACTCCCCACTGAGCAGGGAGCCCATTGTGCGGCTCCATCCCAGGTCCCACGATCATGGCTTGAGCCGACAGCAGATGCTTAACAGATGTAGCCACACAGGCACCCCCATTTGTTACTTCTAACAGGGTTTCCTCCCTGTTTTGCGTTGCTTTCTTTTGCGTGTTGGAATCTTTGGGGTTCTGCACATATAAGAACACACTATGGGGACGCCAGGGAGGCTCATTGGTTGAGCTGCTGCTTTCGGCTCAGGCCATGATCCTGGTGTCCTGGGATAGAGTCCCACAGCAGGCTCCCCGCAGGGAGCCTGCTTCTCCCTCTGCCCATGTCTCTGCCCGCCTCTCTCTCTCTCTCAGTCTCTCTCTCTCATGAATAAAGAATAAAATAAAATACAAAAAAAAAAGATCTTAGTGTCTGTGAGCAGAGATAATTTTGCTTCTCCCTTTCTGGTTTGGATGTCTTCTATTTCCTTTTATTGCTGAATTGTTCTGGCTAGATCTTCTGGTGCTATGTTGAGTAGGAGTAGTGAGACTGGGCAACCTTGTCTCCTTCCTCTTGATCTTAGAGGAAGCGCTTCCTGTGTTTCCCGTTGAATATGCTAGCTGTGGACTTGTCATCTGTGTCCTTTGTGATATTGAGATACTTTGCTTCTGTCCCTAGTTTCTGGAGAGTTTCTATCATGAAAGTGTGTCGGATTTTGTGGCATACTTTCTCTGCAACTTTTGAGGTGATCATGCGGTTTGTTCTTAAAGAATCTCGTTCAGATTTAGTGGTAAAATGTCAGTCTTCTAAACTCACTGGAATGTTTAAAGACTAGTCCTATGACTTCAAAATAAGTATCCTTTAAGGGATTTTAGCGTTACACATACACAAAATAGTTATATTCCATTTGTTTCCCAGGAGAGAGCATGTTGCTCTAATGCTCTGCCAAGTCCATTTATCGATGGTATGGAGGTTTCATCAAGTAACAGGAATTAATGCTTCTAAATGTTCTTGCCCAGTGTTACCACTTAGGGTTGCAAATCTAGTGTTTTCCTCGCCTCCTGCATTTCCTTGTCCTTCCCCTCCAGTTACTCGTAGGCTGTGCGGTACTGACGTCGGCCGTGGTACTTTAAATGCTTCCTTCAGATTCCCACTGCGGTTGCCCTAGTTGAGGACCTCATCATCCTTTGCTTCCCCTATGAAACTCTCATCTGATCTCTGCGTCCTTCACAGGGCTGTGACAGTATCTTCCCATGGCACAGTTCTTCCCTCCTGGAAGCCTGTCCGTGGTTTCCCCTGGTAAACTGCTAGATATTCAAAGATTCACCATAGCATGATGCCCTTTTTAGCTTTATTTGCTACCTCCCACCTGTCCTGATTAATGCCTTGTCTTAACTCTTACTTCTACACCTTGCTCATGTCCTTTGCCTGGAATGTTTTTAACTTCTCTCTCTTTGCCTATTGAAATCTTCTCTTGCCAGCTAAGTCGGCATTAATCCCCTTCTGCTGCTGCATAGACCCAACAGGTTGTGCTTCTATAAGGATCATAAAATTTTTGTATCGTTTCTGTTTGCTCCTGGCCCTGGAGTGTGGAAGGGATAGCGTGTTCACTCTGAATTTCCTCCACAGTACTCAATTCCATACTTTTTACATTAAAAAAAGGTATGCACTATTTCGCCACTTGTGGAGTGAATGGCAACATTTAAAATGTAGGTTGTGTTTTTCATAACTTGAAGAGGTGACATCGTGGACCATTTTACTCCCTCCAGGGAAATCATGCTCCCTTGACTACTACTGATAATAAATACGCTCTTACCTGATGTTAGAAAGCTGATTACTGAATTTCCAAATTATAGCATTGGTTGGCATGGACTCCCAGGCTTCTCCTATTTTGGGGTCCATTTTGACCTTGACCCTAAGTGCCTGACATTGACCCCTTGCTTTGAGCAAAGTGTGGTAGAGCTGTGTCTCCTAAAATAATAATGTTTTGGGGCCCCCCCCCGGGTGGCTCAGTTGGTTAAACGTCCAACTCTTGATCTCACTCAGGTCTTGATCTCAGCGTTGTGAGTTGGAGACCCGTGTCGGGCTCCACGCTGGGCGTGGGGCTTACTTAAAATAACAATAGCATTTAACTCAAATCTGATATTTAAATTATTCTTAGTGAAGGTTCTTGTCTACATGTGTGATTTAGATTTTTTTTAATTCGAATAAATATTGGCCATCACTGCATATTAAAAGAGTAGTGCTTTTGAAGTTTAGTTTTGCATGTTTTGAACGTAAGAAGAAAATGGAGGTTTGGAACTGGACTGTGTTTTCTGTTTCAGGACATGAGAGACTTGGACATCAATCAGGACAATTTTCTTACTGGTGAGCAGAGCACGCTTGGGGAAGAAATGTCCATGTGGCAAAAACAACTTGTGATGGAACACGTAAGTAAACATTGAAACATTGAGATAGTCTGTTTGCAGTTATATGTATAATCCTTTGATAAATACTAAAGGCGTATGTTTTCTCGTTTCATTTAATAGCAACGTCACCAGGCGGCACTCCTTCGAGAGTCTCTTCGTTCTCTGCTGGAATGTGTCTTTGATGACATTTGAAGAAAGGACTTGAACCAAGTAACATGAAGATTGTGGCTTAACGATTCTAGTTTAAATGATCACATCTTGTTATTCGTTGGCTTAAGTGCAAGGCCCTCTTCACTGTGTAAACCCAAGTGAGAGTGAAACAGTTATGTGAGTAGCAGCAATTCCAAAGTTATAGGCAGGAAACGTTTAGACCTTTGGTAGGTCTGAACCTACCAAACCTTTGGTGACTTTTTCTCTCCCTAACGCTGTCAATTAAATTTTAGCAATAGAGGTGATTCACGTTTAAGTTTGCTTCAATGAATCTCTATCAGTCCCAAAAGATAGAAAGTACAATTATAAACGGTTGCCGTGTTCCTCCGGAAGGCGGGGGAGGAAAGAATGTATACACCCTTTTGTATATACTCATTAAGGTACAGAGCCAATTGTAATGAAAAGAAGATTTGAAATACCATCTACTCCAGGAAATCACAAAATTTATGAAAAGCAACTTAAGTTTGTGCCTCAGAATAAATGAAACTGCGAAGAGTCATTAAGACACCTGAATAAGATGTGTAAATATCACTTGTGAGACACGGCGTCGTCAATATGCCGTTTCGACCAAAACAATTAACACGTCATTTGATTGATCTCGGCCCACTGTTAAATGACACCTGCCCTGGGCAATTCGTTGACAGTATTGCCTTTGCCTGTACAAGAACAAAGCTACCCAAGGTAGAAACATTTTGAACCTGTCTTGAGAGATTCATTACCTAGAAAATTTTGTTTTGCAAGTTTAATATTCAGCAAGTATGTGGAAAGTTGATTGTATGCTCATCTAAAAGCGTCAACAATTAAATGCTGACACCTTGTCTTTTCTGGTGCCCTTCTTACATGCATGACCGTATGAAATCTCCAACTGCAAGCACTCACTGTCATAAGAATGAAGTTGTCTGAGAATTAGTTTGGAATAAACCGGTTACACATATTCTCTAAGTGACTGAAGTTCCTTTCGTGACTCACTCAGAACAATAACACGAAAAATACTCCCTTTTGGAGGAGAGGACTGTCTTTCCCCCGTTTTTCTGCATGTTTAAAATGTTAATTATGGCCACTAGAGCCACTCTTCTATTTGTTTTATGGTTTTCCTCATTTTTTTATAACAAATTTATTTTTTATTGCTGTTCAATTTGCCAACATACAGAATAACACCCAGTGCTCATCCCGTCAAGTGCCCCCCTCAGTGCCCGTCACCCATTCACCCCCACCCCCCGCCCTCCTCCCCTTCCACCACCCCTAGTTCGTTTCCCAGAGTTAGGAGTCTTTATGTTCTGTCTCCCTTTCTGATATTTCCTACCCATTCCTTCTCCCTTCCCTTCTATTCCCTTTCACTATTATTTATATTCCCCAAATGTATGAGAACACATAATGTTTGTCCTTCTCCGACTGACTCATTTCACTCAGCATAATACTCTCCAGGTTCCATCCATGCTGAAACAAATGGTGGGTATTTGTCATTTCTAATGGCTGAGTAATATTCCATTGTATACATAAACCACATCTTCTTTATCCTAGTTTCTAAAGTAAGTGCAAACATATTCTATTTTTCTTTTCTTTAACACTTTCTTCACTCACGAGACACAGATACAGAGAGAGAGAGACAGAGGGGGAGCAGAGACACAGGCAGATGGAGAAGTAGGCTTGATGCAAGGAGCCCCATGTGGGACTCGATCCCGGGACTCCAGGATCATGCCCTGGGCTGAAGGCAGACACGCAACCAACTGAGCCACCCAGGAGTCCCCATGTTCTATTTTTCTAACTTCTAACTTACTCCCCTTAGTTAGGGAGAAGGGAGTCCTCCACCACAAGCGAATATCTGATATAAAGTGACAGTGTACTCCTTAAATACTTCATTTCACTGAGAGGGATTTTCCCCTTGAGCCAAAACATTAAGTCTTAAGTATTTCCTCATGCTGTTTTCTCCAAGTTTTTATTTCAATTCCAGTTAGTTAACATACAGTATAATCATCATTAGTTTCAGATGTAGAATTTAGTGATTCAGTGCTTCCATACCCGCCCCCCGGTGCTCATCACTGACAAGTGCCTTCCTTATTGCCCATCACCTATCTCACACCCATTTCCCCACCACGACCACCACCACCACCACCACCACCACTTCTCCTTGAGCCACCATCAGCTTGTTCTCTATAGTTAAGTCTGTTTCTTGGTCGGCCTCTCTATTCCACCCCAGTCCATGTTCATTTGTTGTGTTTCTTAACTTCCACATGTGAGCGAAATCATATGGTACTTGTCTTTTTCTGAATGCCTTGTTTTGCTTAGCTCAATACTCTCTGGCTCCACCCACGTTGCTGCAAATGGCCAAGATTTCATTATTTGTCATGGTTCAGCAATACTCTGTGTGTGTGTGTGTGTGTCTGTGTGTGTGAGTGTACATACTGGGACTGCATCAATATAAAAAGCTTCTGCACAGCAAAGAAACAATCAACAAACCTAAAGAGCAACCTATGGAATGGGAGAAGATATTTGCAAACGACATATCGGATAAAGGGTTTGTATGCAAAACACATAAAGAACTTATCAAACTCAAAAACCAAAAACCAAAGAATACAATTAAAATGGGCAGTGGTTATGAATACGCATTTTTCCAAAGAAGACATAGAGATGGCCAAGTGACACACGAAAAGATGCTGAACATCACTCATCATTGGGGAACTACAAATCAAAACTACAATGAGGTGCGGGGGCCTTGGAGGCTCGGTCGGTCAATCGTCTGCCTTCGGCTCAGGTCATGATCCCAGGGTCCTAAGATTAAGCCCCTTGTCTGGCTCCAGCTCAGCAAGGAGCCAGCATCTCCCACTCCACTCCAGCTCCTGCCCTGTGACGCTATCTCTGTCACTGTCTCGGTCTCTGTCTCAAACAAATAAAAGTCTTGAAAAAACCCACAGCCCTACAATAAGGTATCACCTCACACCGGTCAGAATGGCCAAAATTAACAAGACAGGAAGCAACAGGTGATGGCGAGGATGTGGAGAAAGGGGAAGCCTCTTATACCATTGGTGGGAGTGCCACTTGGGGCAGCCCCTCTGGAAAATAGTGTGGAGGTTCCTCAGAAAGTCACACATAGTACTACCCTGAGACCCAGCAATTGCACCACTGGGTATTTACCCAAAGGTTACAAAAATAGTAATTTGAAGGGATATGTGCCCCCCGATGTTTATAGCAGCATTCTCAACAATAGCCAAGTTATGGAAAGAGCCCAAGGATCCATCAGCTGATGAATGGGAAAAGAAGTTGTGGTATATTTCACACATTTAAGAAGATCCTTATTTGAGAAATGTTGCCACCAGGCCCAGAGGCAAAATAAACGCTCCAGTGTGTTGTCTGTGTATTTTAATGCATATCTGCGTACTTTCCCTTCTGTGGAATATAGACTTACTGACTTCAGTTCAATATGTTTCCCTGTTGCTTAAGATAACTGTAGCACATGCTCATGACTCCACTATTTTCTTATTGTTTCATTAGATAGGATATGGTCTGCAGAGCCGCTGGATTCAATCAATCATCGAGTCAGATGGGAGGACTGCTGTCTCACCGAATGGCTCTTACTCCTAGTGTTACCTGACAGCTGTTCATAAGCAATAAAAACTACTCGGGGGGGGGGGATATTGGCTGCTTGTGTTTACTATCCACAGAGAGATATATTATCTACAAAATTATTAAACTGCGGGTCAAAACAGTAAACGGTGTCTCCAAAATACCATTCGCTTTTCGTCCTGTGAGCTACCGATAAGGAAGTGAAACAAACGATTCATTCATTGCTTCAGATTAATACAACTTGGTCAGAATCACGGCATATTTTACTATTTAATTTTACATGTTTTCCCATTCATTCTCAGCACTGAGTAATATCGATAACTTGAATTTGAGGTCAAGACGAGTCACTTAAGGAGAAGAGGCAGGCAGGAAGAAGGGTAGGGGTCCTCGTTGCATCTGGTCCCCCAAATTCAGCTAGATAACTTTCAAACCCTCCTGAACACCCGTGAATTCAACCTGAGATGTAAGGGAAGGACAGTTGGAATGCTATAAATAGAAAAATGACCACTTCTTGCAAGGCGTTCTGCACTGGACAAAACGACCAGGAGGATGAATTCACCGCAAAAGGAAGAGCCGGGGGATCCCTGGGTGGCGCAGCGGTTTGGCGCCTGCCTTTGGCCCAGGGCGCGATCCTGGAGACCCGGGATCGAGTCCCACGTCGGGCTCCCGGTGCATGGAGCCTGCTTCTCCCTCTGCCTGTGTCTCTGCCTCTCTCTCTCTCTCTCTCTCTCTCTCTGTGACTATCATAAATAAAAAAATAATAATAAATAAATAAAAAAAAGGAAGAGCCGGAGGTGATACTCTGTGCCACAGATCTAATGGATATGGATTTAAGTAAGATGTGGAGATAGACATCAGGATCAGAATTATCAAATTTCTGGTGAGTCTGGGCAAACGCATAAAAGACTCTAGAGAATCTCTTCCTGCAGAAATGAGATCTAGCTCTTTCTTCTGTGGTTATGCTGAGTGAAGTAAGTCAATCGGAGAAGGATAATCATCATATGGTTTCACTCCTCCAGGGAGTATAAGAAATAGTGAAATGGATTGGAAGCAAAAGGAAGGAAAGTGACTGGGAAAAATTACAGATTGAGAGACAAAGCGTGAGAGACTCCTGACTCTGGAAAATGAACAAAGGGTTGCAGAAGGGGGGGTGGGTGATGTGTTGGGGTAACTGGGTGACAGGCACTGAGGAGGGCCTTTGATAGGATGAGTACTGGGTGTTTTGCTGTACGGTGGCAAATCGAACTTTAATAAAAACCAATGGAAAAACAACTCAAAAAAGAAAGAAAAAGAAATGAGACCTAATCAGGGCAAAATTAAAAATACTCTAAGATGCGGTCTAACCTGGGTGCTCTAACAGCTCGCGTAAGAGTCAGAAGAGGGTGAGAAACAGAGAAGACTAGAAACCTAATCTCACATTTGGTAGGGGAACACTGACTCTCAAACTTTTCAAAAAGCATAAAAGCCTCTGGAGAATCTCTTCCTGCACAAATGAGATCAAATGAGGCCAAAATTAAAAATAGCCTAACTGAGATGCGGTCTAACGTGGGTGCTGTAACCGCTAGGGTAAATGAGGCAGATGAGAGAGTGAGTGACACAGAAGACTACTAACTTAACCTTGCATTTGGAAAGGGAACACTGACTCTCAAACTTTTCAAATGCATGAGTGGGTAGCCCGTTAAAGTTTCAGTATCTAAATTGTATGGTATCACAGTCGGAATGCTAGCAAGAGTAATAGAGGGCTTACCTTAGAAAGTTGGAAGGTAGCCTCCCCGCATATCCCGCATAGCGGTCACTCATATCAGAATCTCACCGTTTCTGTGGAATAGCCACAAAGCTAACCATGTATCTCTGTGGTGGCCCCACAGAGGAAACTCGGCCCTTGTTTGAGTAGTTTCCAGCCTTGCATCCCAGGACTGACGGCTTTATGTTCACCATGAATCATCAGTTCAAGTAATTTCTGACCACCAGTAGCGGCACCAGTTGTGCGGCACTGCCAAAGACACACTCCAATATTAGGGTGTAAAGATGAGGACATCCTCCAAAAACCCTAATTGCTACCTTCTAGCTCATTATTGCCAGGAGGATCTGTAGTCCTGTGTGAGTCCAGGGGACAGGACACTGGCGCCCTCAGGGATAGAGCAGAAGGTCAGCATCATACAGTGACACTGCATCTCTACCACTGCAGACGGTATGCAACTCTGCCGTAGGCTGGAGCACGCAGCCTGAAGGAGTAACCAGATCGGAGCTGCGCTTTCCAGAGACTTCCACAGAGCCTCACGGTGTGACTCAGAGGTCATCTGGGGCCACAGAGCTTTGGGCCAACCTTACATACACGCAGTGCGCTCTACCAGTGACCAGCTAGCAGGGAACAATGGGCTGGATCCTACCTGCATTTCACTATGTCGAAGGTCATGAACATGAAGGTTATCGAGTTAATCTGTTTCTGTGCAGAGACTTAAAGAATGCTCATCCTTATGCGTAGGCACTTCGTAAGTGTTGAATCGAGGTGACTTGCTAGCCATCGACACCCTCATTCTTCTTAACACCCTGGGCATGTAGTAGTCACTCAGCCAGTGTGATGGACTGAGGTGGTTGTGACAGAGTACGTTGTTCTCTCTGTGAGATTTCTTCCCTATGCACAGCTCGATTTGACGACAGTGGCCTCTTAAGAAGCAACTTTTTCCAAGTACTGAGGTCAGCAACCAAGCAGAAAATAAAACGCTGCATGAGGTTCAAAGATGAGGACCTTCGCGTCACAGTAGTTTATTAAAAATGCAGACTGTCAACTTTTCTTTCCTAACATTGACTTGCAAGTTTTAAATGGAGAATATTATGCTGGGTTCGTTTGTTCTAATGTTGAATGTATGCGATAAGTGTTCTCCTTTAAGATAGAGTTCAACAATTGTATTTCGTTTTGTCTTGGGGAAATGAGGTCGTGTGCTTTTCTATGCTAATGCATTCAACACATGGGGGGACTTGCGCACAGCATATAGCATAATCGAATTATCAGGTGGATACAAAAGGTTAAAGGGATGGAATCAGCACACATACAGTGCGGGCACCTTTCCAGAGAAAATCAGCAACGCGGTAGTGTTTTTCTGAATCTTTCACAGGTGCTTAAGTATAATGTTAAATGCCCATATTTACCATATAGCCCTCCACCCCCATTGTTTCTCCTCAAAATGGAAATATCACACAGATGATTATTGAAGCTACCCACATTTCAGTTCCATCTGGTCTAGAGACATAGAGCAAACACTCGGTGAGGCTTTATAGACAAATTCCTGAGCATGGAGGAGAGCTACTCCTGTATCAATCTACAAAGATGTGGAAATATCTATTGGCTTTACAATTCTTTTAACTTTAGTTCCATGATGAAACGATAATGGGACTGTAGTATTAAGTGAAGGATGCTAGAGAGCAACGGAAGCTCACAGCCCTTGTGGGGTAAACATCAGCATGTAGTAAGGTGGGGGGAAGGCGGAACCCTTCAAAGGCATGGATCAAACTGCTAATAGCAGTGATTCCTGAGGTGACTGAAGGTGCTTGCTTTCTACTTCATGTACTTCTGTAGAGTTTAAATACTTTTCGTTACCAGTCGTACATGACACTTGTAATCAGGAAAAAACGATACAAATCAACACCATCTGACTGAGGGCAATGCTTAAACACTCTCAAGTCAGTGCCACTTAAAAATAGAGACATTTCAAGATAAAATTTTTAAAAATAGAGAAATCTCCAGTATCCTGCACTGTTAAGTCACTAATCCGGTTTTGGTTGCCCACAGACAAATCTTCACTAACAGATAAACGTGCTTAAGTGTCTTTGGGAACAGCATTAACCAACCATTGTCGGTTCCTAACCTCTAGCCTCTGAAGCGATCACTCCCGTCCCTTTCTTTCCCCGTAATCCACAACCCACTTGAAAAGTAGTTTACATGCAGAGAAAGGGCAACATCTTACACCGCTGGTGGGAGTGCAACCTGGTGCAGCCACTCTGGAAAAGTGTATGGAGGGTCTTCAGAAAGTTAAGAGTGGAGCTCCCCTACGACCCGGCAGTTGCACTACCAGGTCTTTATCCAAGGGATGGAAACACAGTGATTCGAAGGGGTACATGCACCACAGTGCCTGTAGCAGCAATGTCCGCAACAGCCAATATACGGCAAGAGACCAGATGTCCATCGATGGATGAAGGGATAAAAGAAAGAGGCAGGGTATATGGGGTATATATCTATGACGGAATAGCACTCAGCCACCAAAAATGTAAACTCTTGCCATTTGCAACGACATGGATGGAACTAGAGGGTCTTATGCTAAGTGAAATAAGTCACTCAGAGAAAGACAAATACCATATGATTTCACTCATGTGTGGAGTTTAAGAAACAAAACAGATGAACACAGGGGAAGGGAAGGAAAGATAGGATGAAAATTGAGAGGGAGGCAGAACATAAGAGACGCTGAACTCTAAGAAACAAACTGAGGGGTGTTGTAGGGAAAGTGTGTGTGTGTGTGTGTGTGTGTGTGGTGCGGGGAGGGATGATTGGGTGATGTGCATTCAGGAGGGCGCTTGATGTGATGAGCGCTGGGTGTTATATATGCAAATGAGAAATCACTAAATTCTACCCATGAAACAAACAACAGTAACAAGTAGTCTACATTTGCAACGTACTCCTACCTTCGAATTTGCTTTCTAACACATTGATGTCTGGAGTTTGTCCAAATCATTCTACTAAACCTGTTTAAGGTAAGCATTGACTTTCTGCTTTGGGGGTTGGTGGGGGTGGATAGAGAGAGGCAGAGGAAGAGGCAGAGGGAGGGGAGGAGAGAGATGCAGAGAGGAGGGTCGAGAATCCTAAGCAGACTCTGTGCTGAGCAGGGAGCCAGAGCCAGGTGGGGCTCCATGTCCTGACCGTAAGGTCATGACCTGAGGCAAAATCAAGAGTCAGATTCTTAACTGAGTGAGACACCCAAGAGCCCCAAGCATGGACTTTCAATTGTTTTCCACTAATTATCTTGCATAACTTCTATGCAATAGTTGACATGTTCATCACTCCCTCTTGTTGAAAGGCTTTGCTGTGCTTTCATGTAGTCTATGCTCTTCCTTGCCCGACATTGTTCTCCAACTCCTTTCTAGACTGCTTCTTCCTCCCCATCTTTGACTTTTCAGAATTCCATCACTCCTCATTTTACATTCAGTGAACACTTTCATGTATCCTGAAGACTACCATCTTATTTGCTAAAAACTGGTCCTGTACAACGAGGAGTCTGGAGGTCTTGGTCAACAAACGTCTGTGTAAGGGGCTGCCACCATGTGTGTTGCACAGTGGATTTCAAACCGTGTGCAAATTCCCGTGCTCTTGAAGGAAAGGAAAATGAACACTGAGTCTAAACAGTCACACGGAGGCGTGCCTGGGTGGCTCAGTCAGTTAAGCCTCAGACTCTTGCTTTCAGTTCAGGTCATCATCAAGTGGTGGTGAGGTCGGGCCCCACGTGGGGCTCTGCACTGGATGAAGAGCCTGCTGAATATTCTCTCTGTCTCTCTCTCTCCCTCCGCCCCTCCCCCGCCAATCAACAAATAAATAAACAAATAGTCACTGTAAAGAACGATATAAGCCACATAATAATGTTGATATTCGATGTGGCCTTAGAATGACTGGCTGGGATTTTATTTATTTTATTTTATTTTTTATTTTTACTTCTTTATGGAGTTCAATTTGCCAACATATAGTATAACACCCAGTGCTCATCCCGCCAAGTGCCCCCCTCAGTGCCCATCACCCAGTCACCCCAACCTCCCGCCTACCTCCCTTTCCACTACCCCTTGTTCGTTTCCCAGAGTTAGGTGTCTCTCATGTTTTGTCACCGTCACTGATATTTTCACTCATTTTCTCCCTTTTCCCCTTTATTCTCTTTCACTATTTTTTATTTCCCCCAAATGAATGAGACCATATAAGGTTTTTCTTTCTCCAATTGACTTATTTCACTCAGCGTAATGCCCTCCAGTTCCATCCACATCGAAGCAAATGGTGGGTATTTGTTGTTTCCAATGGCTGAGTAGTATTCTATTGTATACATAGACCACATCTTCTTTATCCATTCAACTTTTTTTTAATTTTTATTTATTTATGATAGTCACAGAGAGAGAGAGAGAGGCAGAGACACAAGCAGAGGGAGAAGCAGGCTCCATGCACTGGGAGCCCAATGTGGGATTCGATCCCGGGTCTCCAGGATCGCGCCCTGGGCCAAAGGCAGGCGCCAAACCGCTGCACCACCCAGGGATCCCTATCCATTCAACTTTTGATGGGCACCGAGGCTCCTTCCACAATTTGGGTGTTGTGGACATTGCTGCTATAAACATTGGGATGCAGGTGTCCTGGGTTTCACTGCATCTGTATCTTGGGGGTAAATCCCCAGCAGTGCAATTGCTGGGTCGTAGGGCAGGTCTATTTTTAACTCTTTGAGGAACCTCCACACGGTCTTCCAGAGTGGCTGCACCAGTTCACATTCCCACCAACAGTGCAAGAGGGTTCCCCTTTCTCCATATCCTCTCCAACATGTGTTGTTTCCCGTCTTTTTGATTTTCCCCAGTGTCACTGATGTGAGGTCGTATCTCACTGTGGTTTTCTTTTGTATTTCCCTGATGGGCAGTGATGCGGAGCATTTTCTCATGTGCTTGTTGGCCATGTCTATGTCTTCCTCTGTGAAATTTCAGCCATGTCTTTTGCCCATTTCATGATTGGTTTGTTTGCCTCTTTGCTGTTGAGTTTAACAAGTTCTTTATAGATCTGGCATACTAGCCCTTTATCTGATACGTTATTTGCAAACATCTTCTCCCATTCTGTAGGTTGTCTTTTAGTCTTTTTGACTGTTTCTTTTGCTGTGCAGAAGGGTTTTGGTTGGGATTTTAAAGGTGAGTTGTGAAGAGAAAGCCGCGTTTTCTCTTCTGAATTACACCAGACCCTTGCTACTTGGAATCAAACATATATGTAAGACACGACTTATCTCAAGACTAGCCTTCAGGGATCCCTGGGTGGTGCAGCGGTTTAGTGCCTGCCTTTGGCCCAGGGCGCGATCCTGGAGACCCGAGATCGAATCCCACATCGGGCTCCCGGTGCATGGAGCCTGCTTCTCCCTCTGCCTGTGTCTCTGCCTTGCTCTCTCTCTGTGTGTGACTATCATAAATTAAAAAAAAATAAAATAAAATCTTTAAAAAAAAATACTAGCACATTAGTCTAGTGGGCAGATGTCTACTCTTTTCACTAACTGCATCCAGAAAAATGCCAGCCGATTAGCCGAAAAAAATCTCTAGTTAAGCAGGTGAAGAATATGGTTAAAGACAGTTATTGGGTAACGTTTTGCAGTTTATGTGATCTAAGTTGAGGTAACAGATTCAAATGTGTACTGATACCTACCTATTTTAAAAGATGAAACACACAGGGATTCAAATATTCACAAGTCAAAGAGAATGTTTTCCTGTTTTAGTATAGAATTGCATTTCTCTATTCATAGGTAAAGTAGCACAGCATTTAAATAGTCACTACCTTTCCTCCTGGTAAATTTTAAATTTTCATCAAAATGTTACTAAAGGCAAAAAATAAAAAATAAAAATAAAGGCAGTCTCCTGCGTGCCCTGAATGTCCTGGCATGTTTCTGATGGGTAGAGAACAAACCAATGTATGGAATGTTATGTTTTAGCTAACACATAGGGAGAGTAGGTCTTTCTTTCTCTCTGTCTAGAGCTAGGTACCTATGATGAACAAAAATATATTAGAAAAGGTTACAGGGCAGCCAGGGTGGGTCAGCAGTTTAGTGCCGACTTCAGCCCAGGGCCTGATCCTGGAGATGTGGGATTGAGTCCAATGTCAGGCTCCCTGCATGGGGCCTGCTTCTCTCTCTCTCTCTCTCTCTCTCTCTCCTCTCTCTATCCCTCTCATAGATTATAAAATATAAAAAAAGAGAAAGAAATGGTTACAAAGGAAGGACCTGGGTGGAGATTACAGAAATGGAACCTGCTTCTCTTAAAGTATCCTGCTTTTCAGTTTAGTTTTATTTTTTTTATTTTTTGCCTTTTTTATTTTTTTAAATAATAAATTTATTTTTTATTGGTGTTCAATTTGCCAATATACAGAATAACACCCAGTGCTCATCCCGTCAAGTTTTGTTTTAGAATCCATAAATGTTTTATGACATTATAAAATGATCGAACTTAAAAGACTATGTCTAAACATAGATAAAAAAAAAAAAAACGAACCACATGGCATAGTCGTGTCAGTTGTATATATCAAATTGGTGCTTTAACCATACAGAATAGAGAACTCTTTCAAATGATTTAAAAGTATAGCAATGTTAGGGGCGCCTGGGTGGCTCACTCGGTTTAGTGTCTGACGTTGGCTCAGGTCATGATCTCGGGGTCCTGGGATTGGGAGCCACGTAAGGCTATCCACTCAGCAGGGAGTCTGATTCTCCCTCTCCCTCTGTCCCTCACGCTGCTTGAGTTCTGTCTCTCTCAAATGCATAATTAGAGACTGAAACACACACACACACACACACACACACACACACACACACACTGCAATTTTGCAGTGTATCCCAGCGATGGGACATACCTTAGAATAAAAAAGAACAAAGCATCTTGAGCTACATGAAGAAACATAAAGCTTCATTAAAAAATCAGATTGCTGGTAGTAATATTTCTTTGTTATTGTAAAATACCATACATTCAGAGGTGCACACACACAAACACATACACACACCAAAAGGGGCTTAGTAATTATATGAACATCATTAGAATTCAAGAATTCCTTTTAAAACAAAAGACACAAATATAAGAGCAAATTAATCCTGAATATCTTTGGAAGGCCATAGTTAACCCCATGCCGGGGCAGGGCGGGGTATGTGTGTGTGTGTGTGTGTGTGTGTGTGTGTGTGTGGCGGTTGTTGTTGTTGGTAGTGGTTATGCTCTGGCTTTAAAGGAGGGATTTTGCCAACCCAGCCATACAGAACTGGTCAAGGTGCAAGTTGAGTTACAAAATGGCTGGGGAGTTCATCCCATTTTCTAGATGTTGAAGTCATCATACACCCATGGGGTCCTGTCATCACCCCCATAGAATAAAAAAGCATAAAGATAATCTTGTATGTGAGCCATTGTGTAGAAATAGAAAGCTAATTTCTCTGAAGTTTACCTCAAGTAGTCTAGCTTAGGCAAGCAGCATTTACTTAAAGAGGATCAGAGCTATAACTTCATATCCACCAAGATGTGTGATTGAGACATAGTTTCTCTGTAAAATTACCCTCTTTTTTTAATCAAAGAGAGCCACATCAGGACTGGCCTGTCTGCAAAACAAGTCCAGTTTTAACAAACTGGGCCTAATGACTTCCATAAGCTCAGCAAGAATAATGATTGATCATACGGGCCTTTTAGAATCTGCTTTGCCAGAACTTTTTATAAGGAATCTCTAGGTTGAACTTTTAGCAGCCCCTCCAGGCCAGAAGCCAAACCAAGCACTTGCAATGAGACATGGCGGCAATACCTGTAGGTGTGGACGGGTTCCTCTTCACGGGGTCGCCAAAGTATCCTGAGTTTCCTGCACCTGCCAGGAAGCGACAGTCTTTACTCACCTCACCTGGTGAGGGGAGGCTACTGGGAGCTCCGTAAGCAAGGTATCAGGCCAAAATCTCCATTGGCTTTGTGCCTCCACGTTTCATAAAGTCAGCCTTAGTCCCTTAAAGCCGTTTGGTCATCTCCGAGTCTGTGCATGTCTCTCAAATAGGACATGCCAGCGAAGCTCTGGTAAAATGACCAATATATATCCAATAATGTCCTGTGATAGGAACAGACTCTTACGAACTTCTGCAAATGACTATGAGGGCCATGGAAGGAAGAACACTCATGGAGAGACAGACCTTTTGAATTTCAGAGGGATCAAGTAGAGAGAAAAGGGAATGATCTGATTTGTTTATAAATGATGCCTTTTATCATATTTCTCTGCAAGTCAATGTTTTAGCACTTTATCCTGTTTGGAAAAGGTCTAGATGTCCAATGAACTTAATTTCAATTACCATCCACACAAAACTTAAAGGTTTAGGTTACCAAAACCTTTGAGAGCTATCTTAACAATTACCTGTGAAAACTTTGAGACGGACAAGGTAAAGCATCATTTTAAGTCACCTTGTTGCTAACAAATCGCAGCTCAGGTACCTCGGGCTTATTTGACCTTTAGCAAACCTTGACAGGCTACAAGTTTCACATTAAATGCTGATAACTTTAACGATATATCTATATTAATTAAACCAACGCTGGGGGTACCTGGGTGGTTCAGGGGTTGAGCGTCCATCCGCCTTTCGTTCAGGGCATGATCCCAGTGTCCTGGGTTGGAGTCCTGCGTCGGCCGCGTCGGGCTCCCGGCAGGGAGCCTCCTTCTCCCTCTGCCTATGTCTGCGTCTCTCTCTGTGTGTTTCTCATGAGTAAATAAGTAAAATCTTAAAAAAAAACCCGAAAAATTAAATTAATTTAAATACAGATTATGTGCTACCCGGGTCCACTTTTAAAAACTAGTGTGTTCCCCATTTGTCAATGTCTACCTATGACACTGCTGGGGAAATCTGAAGTGAGCAGTGTCCGTAGCCAGTAACCAAGCTGGTGCAGAAACAGGAGCAGGGGCAGGGGGAGACAGAAGAGGCAAAGAGCAGCCAGGAGGCAGAGCAAGAGGGTTCCCACATCTAAAGCTCATCCACTTGAACAGATGAGCAAATGCCGTGTTCTTCCACCAACAGTGTAGAATTAGGCCATCCAGATCAGGCCGGGGAAGACACGGAACTTCCCCGAAACAAAGAGAGTTTTGGCAGCTGCTCGGGAACATTCCTTCAAGTCTCCATCTGGAGCTAGACTAACCTTGGTTGGCTCCAATGATACCCATTAACCTGGGAAATGAATGAGGGAGAAGCCCCCACATCTCTTAGGAGGAGGAACAGTGAGAGAGTCAGTCGCAAACCGCTTTGCTGCAGAAGGCCTGTATTTCTTCCAGAGGCCTGGGTTTATTTGGTTTATCCCTCCTAACATATTGGATAATAGGGACTTTACCAGCCAACATGTTCAGGCCAACACATTCTGCAAGAGCCCCTTGGGTCGGGGGTCCTGACGGAGAGCCCCGTTCTCTGCAGAAGAGATCCAATGATAGATCCCGTGGAGGCCAAACAGTGTTACAGAAGATCAGGCCTTCCCTACATTTTGCAAGTCAAATTGTTTCCAGCTGGGTAAAAGGCACCCCAAGGGAGAGTCCTTGGGAACTGAAGAAGAGACTGTGCCTTGCCACGAAGGTCACGCTTTATTTCACCTTGCTTTGAAGAACCCACAGTTTTTCACCCGTGGAAAACTCTAGACAGGTTTCCAGGGAAAAATGTCCAATTTTGCAGTACCCAATCCAGATTAATTTTTGTGGAGGATGGTTAGTTTCCCATCTCGTGATCCCATGGTAATCAGTTACCCCGTACCTTTTACAGAGAGGTTGACTATGCAGGCATCCCTACATATCAGCTCTCTCCTGTCAACCAAGGCGTCCCCTGTGTGCCTACCCATGGTGACAGAGTGGCCTAACAACTTGGGTTGAGGAGGGATCAGGCTGGTAGGAGCAGCCACTCTTAACTGTCCGTCACCTAATCCTCCTTGGCTCCTCTGGATTCCTCTTTCCCCCACCCCCCCACCCCGATAGAAAAGAAAAACAAAAGTGTCCTAATCGTACAGATTAGCAAGGCTAATGGTTTAAACTGTGATATTCTTTTGATAAGGATAAGGAAGCAAGCAAAACATGTAGGGTCTCTCAGGGGGGGAGGCATGTGCTGCTTACGGATGAGGCTTCCCCAGGGCGTGAGCCCCAGGGCCGGTCTCCATCCTTTTACGTGTCTCGGAGACCCGAAGGCCATCATGGTGGCCAAAGGGCAGGTTCAGAGCGCTGGATTGCCAGTCCTTATGTCCACTCTCCGGATGCACCTTAAACTAGCAGGGAAACCTATAAATGACCTTATTCTTCAGAGCTCTCTTGCTGGAGCCCTCATTGTTTGGTCACGTGAGTTTGCTTGCATTCCTAGCCGCACGGTGCCTGATGTGTCAGGCCCATTACAAACCAATTTCAATTATGTTTCCTCGCCTTACCCCTGCTACATCTGTTCACACACCTGAGTGTCGTATGTGAGCATGGCCCCACTATAGGCAAAGTCGCTGAGGCAGGGGAAAAGCCAATTAAGAAAACCAGAGAAGGAGGACCGTCAGTGGAACTTGTTAGGATCAGGCCACCATTCCCTTCTTTTGAGGAAGCGGGATTGACCAAACCTTTCTCCAGAAGCCTGTCACCTGGCTCTTGAGACCAGGAGCCACGCTATTCACCTGTAGCTGGCTGACAGGTGCCCTGGTTTGCTGTTTGTTACAAGAAGAGGTTATCCAAGGGAGAGATGTCTCCCAGGAAAGAAAGGAAAGAGTCTGCATTTACTCACCCTTTGGTGAGCACGATCCCGGGTTTCAGCACCAAAATGCTCATGAGAACTTGGCTCTGGTCTCACGGAATCCAAGAATGAATCTTGTGGACAAAGGAGAGTGACTAAAGCCATAGAAGCTTATGAGGAGAGGACATGTAGAAGGCTCTCAGCAGTGAGAGGGGCCCCGACAGGGTTGCCACTGAAGGTGTTTTTGGCTGGCCATTCACAGAGAACCTGACTAGGGAGTTTCTGGCCTTGAGATTTCTTGTGTCGTCATGAGTGGATGACATATGGCTATTTTGGGGTCTGGTGAGTCTCTGTGCTTACTATGTAGTGGTCAGAGGATGATACTCCCTACCTTTCAGGGCTCGGGGCCAGATCCACTTCCTTACCTGTTTTTTTTTTTTTTTCCATCTCGGTGTCCTCGGGAGTTATGGGAGCCTGGTTCTGGGGCCTTCCTCTTACCTTTCCCTGCCTAGCCCGATCTATCCCTAACCGAATTATATACTTTGTAAGGAATGAGTAAGACTAATTTAAACACCTCATCCCATGGCTCTGTCTTTACAATATATGTTTTTCGAAAGACCCCCACATATAAAGGATCACCTGATGGGATATGGAGATTATGCATGTGAAGCCCTTAGCACAATGCCTGAGACTGGATGGTGTTCAGTAGGCAGCAGCTGCAATTTTGTAGAATTTAGATCAGTGCCAACCTTGGGCTAAGGCCTTCCTCAGATAACCATGCATAGTTCTGAGATTCTCCTGTCATGTACCATTTCCAGACATTTTGGGGAGGTGCCATAATTTCTTCTATGCAGCAACGATGTGGGGCTAAAAACCATCAGTAGACATGTGAAGGTAAAGCTGGAAACGACCCAATGGCAGAAAGTCCCTAAAGATCCAAGCAGAGAGGAGGGGCACCTGGGTGGCTCAGTCAGTCAAGTGACTGACTCTTTACTTTGGCTCTGGTAGTGAGCTCAAGCCCCGCATCGGGCTCTGCAATCAGCGAGGAGTCTGCCTGAGATTCTCTCCCTCTCTGTCTGCCCCACTCCTGCTTGTGTGCGCTCTCTCTCCCTCTATCTGATAAATAAATGAATCTTTGGTGTCCCTGGGTGGCGCAATCAAGCGACTGATTCTGGGTTGTGGCTCAGGTTGTGATCACAGGATGGTGAGGTGGAACGCTGCATCAGTCTCTGCACTCAGTGCGGAGTCTGCTTGAGATTCTCTTTCCATTTCCCTCTGTCCCTCCCATTCGTTCACTCGTTCTCTGTCTCACTCAAATAAATAAATAAATAAGTAAGTAAGTAAGTAAATAAATAAATAAATAAATAAATCTCTCAATCAATCAATCTTAAAAAGGTAAAAGATTCTGGCAGAGAGGGAGCTACATAGGCAAGAAGATAGAGACTAGCTTTCTACTTTAGTGCAGTATGTCCTGGTGTCTCTCCTAAGAAAGAGGTGTATATGTACCCTCTAATGTTTACGGACTGGCATTTACAAGGTGTTTCCACCTTGTAATACCAATTGTCCCATTGGAGAGTCTACTGATTGCCTCTTGTTGGTAATTGCTGTGGGTGGGCAGCATCCCTTCTGAGACACAGGAAGATTTTCCCAGGAAAACACCCATGGACCTCTTATCACATTATTATTTTTTTTAATCACATTATTTTATCACATAGTCAACTACTACTTACCTAAGCAATACATGCATACCAATTTATTCTATACCACTTATGTCCCTTCCTTTTGTCATCCCGCGGGCTGCTGATCACTAAGTACACTATGTACTGAGTATTGCCTCTGCCCGCTCACATAAAACCAGATGTCTTAGTATGAATACGAGAACTTTCATGGGGACCTTTGGAGTACTTTATTTTTGCCTCTATAGCTACTGGAAAACTTCCCAAATGAGGACCTTCTTAGACATTTGGAACAGAACTTCAGACGCATATACCAACACATGCTTTGGCTTAAAAGGAAATTTCTTTACGAACATGTGAAATTGGGCAATTAATTTCTCCCTGTAATGTCAAAGATTGGATAGCGGTGGAGGACTCATTTGTTCCTGTATACATTACTGCAGTTAGAAAAAGATATTCTGTATGGGCTTATGTTTGAAAACTTGCAAACAAAAACCTGAAAACAAACAGAAGGTTGGTATACAGGGGTCAGAATTGATATTAAAAACAAAACAAGAAAAAACAAAAACCACCCACGACACCATACAGAAAAACGGGAGAAAATCTTTCCTCTCCTCCTAATGGGGTTGTTTTGTTTTGAATGATTCATGGGAGGAATTTCAGTATCTCAGAAAAATATATTTTAAGGGCTTATTCCAAATATATTCTGAAACAATGTCATGTTTATTAAATAACATGCCCAAATGAAGATGGTGTTATGTTACCAAATGTTAAAACAAATGCCCACTACAAAAGGAAGAATCAATTATTCAAGTTCCTAGCTCTCAAGTATAAAATCAGTGTTCCATACTCAATGAATATTAAACTTGAAAAAAAAAAGCACTGTAGGTGATTTATCTTTAAAGACAGATGTGAGGGGATCCGTGGGTGGCTCAGCGGTTTAGCGCCTGCCTTCCGCCCAGGACATGGTCTGGGCACCCGGGATCGAGTACCACATCGGGCTCCGTGCATGGAGCCAGCTTCTCCCTCTGCCTGTGTCTCTGCACCTCTCTCTCTGTCTCTCTCTCTCTCTCTCTGCCTCAAAAATAAATAAAGAAACAAACAAAATGTTTAATTAAAAGGGAGATGTGAAATGCTTAAGCCCTAAGTAATTAAGTACATGTGCGTGTTTGTGAAATATATTCAATAAATCCTAAGGGCAGGTGTCATTTAATAGTGAACCAACACCAATTAAATGACATTTTGGTGTGCTTGTGGAAATGACACATTCACAAACCCATGTCTCAGCACTGATATTTATATATGTAGTTCTTTTCTCCCAGCGATTGTAGGCAGTTTAATGGATTTTAAAACACAATCTTATGTTTGCTTGCAATCCTTTTTATAAGGCAGTAGAGTACGTTTTCTTCTGAAACCATATTGGTATTGGAATTGGCTCAGTAAACTAATGAGTAAATATAAGCGGGTGCACGGATAAGACAGATTTTATATTCTTTAATTTTTTTTCCCTTTAGGCAAAACAATGGAGCCTTCTTTCTGTACTTGTGGTTTGAGCCTTTTGGGGATAATACAGATCCACTGAGGGAAAGCCTAAAATTAAATCATCCTTACTGCTAACAGCTAATTGACAGTGTTAAGTACAAAAAGTCTTCATTACTAACAAAGGGTTGAAAGCTGAATACGTATATAATTGTGGAACTGCCGCTCCTCACACAGCTTTTTAGGGTCGGGGTTTTAACAGGAAAAGATTCTTGCACTTAGCAAGCAAGCTATGATAAACAAGACGTACCAATTTCAACTACAATCTTTAAACTACTACAGTGTGGTTCAGTGCAGCTAATGTCATACTTAATAAAACGTAGCTTCCCGTTCTTTCGTTCTTCAAAGTCATCAGAACAACAGGGAATGAAGAGACTTCCGAACCATTGCCAGCTCTTACTGCTGCTGTTTCAAGGAAGGAAATACAGGACATTCGCCTGTTATTCGGGTAGCTGGCATACGTTTTGGCAAAACAAATACCCCAATGCTCACATGCCTCCTTAGGTCTTAATATTAAATGTATACTACTTACAGCTTCCCTCATAATTTTGTTTTGAAACTTGACGATTTCTTCTCTGACTTCACTTTGTTCATCAGTAAGAAGATGTTCATGGTCCTTGTCCAAGGCCTGCGAACTCTAAAACAAGAAGCCTAGTTCAGGTATAAAGCACCGCTTTTCATCTCATGCTGCAAACATGTACAATCAAATTTCAGGGGGCACCTGGGTGGCTTAGTGGGTTAAGAGTCTGCCTTCAACTCAGGTCATGATTTCAGGGTCCTGGGATCGAGCCCCGCGTCAGGCTCTCTGCTCAGCTGGGAGTCTCCTTCTCCCTCCCCCTCTCCTTCTCCCCCTGCGTGTGCCCTCTCTCAAAAGAATACATAAGATATTTTTAAAAAATTAAGTTAGATTTCAAAGGTAACAACCCTTAATATGCAAGGGATGCTCATTAATTTTTCCAAACAAACACTGTACCTGATACATGGAGATCGGAATACCCACTTAAGAAATTTTTAAAATGTTGTGTTTGAGTCAAATATTATTATTATAGAGGCATGACAGTAATACACTTGGCTCCAAACAATGCATTAATAGACAGTTAAGGTCAAGGTGGAGGAAAAACAGATAAAGACTGACCGCCCCACAGAATGAAAATCCATAATTTTAAAACACTCTATAAACACCACGGAACCCTGCAATTATAATGACTGATAATCAGTATAACATATTCCATTGGAGGGAATGAAATGATCTGTAACACGGCCTCTTAAGTCATGAAAAGCAAACATGGTCTAATCCTTACTGTTCACCTAACGAGTCGCGATCTCGTGCATCCTACAGAAAAGGTGCCGTTAGGTGCCGTGAATTTGAAAAAGGATGCATGATCTCTTCCTCCCTTATTCTAGGGAGATAAAAACAGGTAAATTAAAAGCCACACAAATCCTTTGTAATGATTAAGGAAACACCACTTGCCATGACTGTGTGCTGGAAGGTAAGACTGACTCTGCGTTAGTTGGTGAAAGAATAGGACTTCAGTAGGTAAAGGGATGAAGGAACTGAAAGTATTCCAGAAACAAGGAAGTAAAGGTGAGTTAGTTCAGAGAGAGCTGGAAGGGTGGAAGGAAAGGAGGAATGTCCACTTAAAACCACAAAGGGGGGCAGCCCCGGTGGTGCAGCAAAACCTGCAGCCCAGGGCATGATCCTGGAGAGCCTGGATCGAGTCCCGCATCAGGCTCTCTGCGTGGAGCCTGCTTCTCCCTCTGCCTGTGTCTCTGCCTCTCTCTCCCTCTCTCTCTCTCTCTCTCTCTGTGTCTCTATGAATAAATAAATAAAATCTTTTTTTAAAAAGGGGAGTTCTGTTACTGGGCAGGGGCAGATGCTGAATACCTGAGGGTTTAACATGGGAACCTAATGACAGGTTTTCAGGAGGGAAGATCATATTGCAGAACCTTAAGAATGGACTGGGGAAGAGAGCACTCAGGTAAGCATTTAATTGGAGGAGCAAGGAATGGTGAGATCCCGAACTAGGGCAGTAGCAGTGGGAATTCAAAGAAAGATACAGTTGCAGAAAGGTTGGAAAGAAAGTCACAGATGCAGAGGTAAAGGGCCGACGCGGGCACAAACACACACACACACACACACACACACACACACTCTCGTGTGCGCGCGCGCACACACACACACAGCGCCCATAGACACAACAAGAAAAAAAAGAAGGGGAATGTGCAGGATTCCATCACTTCCTAAAGAAGTATATCTCTGCCTGAAGAAGAGGTATGTGTCACTGAAGACAATCTGCTGATGTGCAAATATCACACCAGATCATTCTCAATTCACAAACGGTTAGTTTTCCTCTGGCCTTTCATTATGATATACATTCTCTTAGACCTTTCCTTATGATATTTTTAAACTTTTTAAAATTTTGTTTATTTATTCATGAGAGACAGAGAGAGAGAGAGAGAGAGAGAGAGAGAGAGAGGGCACAGACACAGGCAAAGGGAGAAGCAGGCTCCATGCAGGGAGCCCAACGCGGGACTTGATCCTGGGACTCCAAGAACACGCCCCGCGCCAAAGGCAGGCTCTAAACCGCTGAGCCACCCAGGGATCCCTTAAGTCTGTGTATAAAGTCACTATTCCTCTAGTATTCCAAAAGCAAATGTGCCACAAAATACTCATGTAACACATTTGAATATAAAAATCAGGATCCATCAATTACAACTGCTTACTCGTATTTAACAGAAACCATCAATACAAGGAAAAGACACGTAGAAGTGATTCATAGAATTCCTAGTTTTCACTATATGTTTATTGCTGATCTCAAAACTGATGATCGAACCAAAAAATCATGCTCGAAGTGTTAATAGAGTACCAGTATTCTTCACAATACGTGTATTTCTAGGTAAAATTCCCACGTTGCCATTCCCTGTTTCAAACGACTCCCATCTGGTACACTTAGGATATTTTTTTTTTAGTATTTCTGTATTTTTTTCCTTTTTACAGTCAAGATCTTTAAATCTTCAACATTGTGGAAAAAAAGTTCAAGATCTCAATTTCACACATAATCAAATTTACAAAAATAAGAGTTAAATGTGTGTTGTAATAATGTGAAATGAAAGTAAAAAAAATAAACAACTCCCATAAAAGTATTAATTAATACTAAAAATAAAAAAATGCATTTCCCAATTAGGCTGAATCCAAAACAGTGAGGTCATACTGGACATTGGTTGACAATTTTGATGTACAACCTAAATGGTTTTCCACCCACAGATTCAGAAAGAAACTATCTTCTACTTTTATATACTTATTACGTAGTTTTTCAAGATTTGCTCATTTATTTGAGACACACACAGCGCACGTGCAAGTGGGCAGAAGGGCAGAGGGAGAGAATCTTCAAGCAGACTCCGTCCTGAGAAGGGAGGCCCAGCGGGGCTCCATCCCACAACCCATGGGATCAGGACCCACAACCTGAGCCAAAACCAGGAGTTGGTCGTTCAAGCGACTGAGCCACCCAGGCACCTCTATGTCTTGTGTTTTCTAAGAGCGTATTGTGCTGCCAAATACAACAGACCTTTAAGAATTCTTTGTATACGTTTCTTAATTTTTCCAGCCTCTGGTTCTGAACAATTCTAGCTTGTTGCAGAATCTTTTGTTGCTCCTGAAACATATGCTAGGAACATAAAAGAAAAAGGTGACAAAATGTGGGTCACGTTTATTATTCAGAGAACATAATTACCCATCAGGTTAAAAAGGAAGATTCCTTAAATCGATACCTGTCAGCATTTCCTGTTTTAACAACTTTTGCGACCAAGTTTAGATCATTGTGTTCACCACGCATATACAGAAACAATACACGATGACCCTACCTAGTACCATTAAGTAGGAAATTGTCTTCCTCACCGATATTGAAGACATGTATTAATTCTGGACTTCAAAGTCCAAAAACGGCCCTTCTAATAATCTGTTTACCACAAGTAGGCAAAGACTCTATACAATTATCCTTCCTAACAGTAGTCACAGAGGAGCGATTCTTTCTTAACAACGTTCAAAACATGTGTTAATTCTTGGTCATTTCAGGACACGTACAGACGATCCTAGCCTCTCTGTTCCTTGACCTGCTCTCCAACAATAATTCTGTCCTCTTCCCTACTTTAGTCACTTACGTAGTCAGACCCGGGATTCCCAATAACTGCAACGTCTACATAAGATTACTTAGAGCAAAGACTTGCATATCAGCTCCGTGTCAGGTACTGTTTGGAACCATTTCAAATAGACTTATTACATACGATCTCATTCAACCCTCAAAACAACTCTACGAGGCAGATGCTCTTACCATGTCTCCTCCTTTCATAGGTGAGGAACCTGAGTGAGATACAATTTGTCCCTGAAGCCACAGCTTGTACTGGTCAACCAGGATTGGATTAAAAAAACAAAAAAAAAAACCAAAAAAGTTTCTGGGGCCCAGGCTCCTGACCACTGTGCTATGCTGTTTCTCCACCCCACTCCACCCCCCACAACATTCCAGCTTTACCTCCGTGTTTGTTGTTCTCTCCCTTTCTTACTACGGTTCAGTACTCTTTCAGAATTGATATCTCAATGATCCAAGGAGTCTTCCTTGTCCCCAGTCCCCATTCTCCTAGTCTCTCTGTTCCTCCTTCTTGGCTTAAATTCCATGGTCAATTATCATACCTCTGCACTTGCACGTGTACCTTGCCCCCTTTCCACTCTGTCAATCTGTGTGGCCGAACCCCAACCCTGGAAGATCCAGCTCTCTGGCCGTTCTGCCACAACTGTGCAGCGTGGTCTCACTTTAAATTCATGATCACTATGGCAGTAACCAAATCAAACCCATAATGCTGCTTGGCAATGATATTCCCCTAGTGCATTCGCTGGCCCGCTCTCAGGAAACAATTCCTGGACTTCCTCTCTGCCGCCCAAAGGCAGCGCCTCCTCCACCACTCTAACTCTTAACTGGTGACCTTCCTGCATCACTAAATAGAAGCCATCCAAATAGAATGTTCGGCCTCCCACCACTACCCATCTGGGCTATCTTCTACCCACCCTTACCCATCTGGGCTCACGGACTCTACATTCTCTCCTATGTTTTTGCATGACCTCTTGCTACTTGAGACTTTGATACAGTAAAGAAATCAATAAAATAGATCAATTTTAAAGCCAAGGCTGATACCAACAGCTAGTTCTGCTTCCTGTTCCTGGGCTTTCCTCATGTCGGTATCCCACTTCTGAAAGAGAGTCAGAAACTGCTGAGAGTATTTGAAATGAAGATTCTGCCTGTAAAACATGATAACGAGCACCGTCACACTCCACAAAGAGATGAGAAAATTAACCATATTTTGCAGGAATACTGTAACAGCACAGTATAGTCTCACGGGAAACAGAAAGGGCACACAAATGACTATTACCAACAGTATTGTTCCTAAGCGACCAATATAGAAGCCTTCTCACATGCCTTGCCTCTTAAATACTAGCGAGGATATACCATAAAATCAATTTTCCAGAAAGACTCATTTTATCTAAAAGCAGCTTACTTTTCATTTCTTCTTCCTGAAGAACCTCTACGTTCGGATGCAGTAAGTAGATGCAATGAGGATGTTTTATCGAAGATTCCCGAACAGGAATATTTCACTTAAACAGTTCCCCTCTTTGGCACAATGATTTTTAAGAAAGAACAGTGAATGCAACTTAGCTACAATGTGCAAATTCTTTATGATATAAAGTTAACCTTTTCTACAGTGAAGGAATACAGTTAACTTTCACTGGGATAACACTGTCAGATGTTTACCCAAGGTTCGGCTAGTGTAGGTCCAGAATGACTATGAATTAAAAGAAAACTATATAGGAAGAAAACTCCTACAGGAAGAGAACTCAATTGTTCTTTGAAAGGGAGGGGAGAGGTCTTCTTTACTGGCTTCTAGGAATTACACCTCAATGCTGATAAGGAGTGAGGTTAAGAGAATTTATCCACGAAGAAAAGAATCAAGCAAAATCTCTTTTTTAATGGAAAATTCAATATAATAGCATTCGCCTTCCGTGATTTGCACCAAGGAATACTAAGATATGATACATGGGTCCTCGTGGCTTAAAAATAACAACCTCACCTTAGTTTTTGTATTTTCCAACCTTGCTCCATTTTCTCGTTAGTGCTTTTCAGAGAAGCTTTTGCATTTGCTTCAAACATTTTTCTTTTTGCCAGAAGAGCCTGTATAATGCCACCTGTGTAGAACATAGATATTCGTTGAAATTTCACGCCGAAAATTATTTGGTTTTCATATATACGATTCAATATAAGTAAATGTTGCCTCAGCAATAAGCAAAGACGCTTCAAATCTATACTGCAGCATCGTAAATGTCCAAACAGTTATGTGGCATACCTGGAACTAATATCATGTTGTGTGCCCATGACGCTCCCCCCCCCAAAAAAAAGTTAAAAAAAACCTAGAACACAGGCGTTGTTTGAAAAAGCCAGATTTGCTCGCTATTTTCCATAAAGTCTTTGCAGTACTAGTATCCTGATTCTCATTACTCTAACTGCGGGTTCAGAGATAAGGAAAGGGGGATAATAATCAAACGACATTCCATTCTCAAATGCGTATAAAGAATCCCAAAGATAGACTTTAATGTCCTTGTGATAAGACAGGTAAAAAGCAAACTATTCTGAATTTATAAAATATCCTGCAACTCAGGGGACATGTTTAGATGGATTACCATTAGGATGCATTATATAAAACATCACAAGAGCATTTTCTTAAAAACGACCCCAAAAGGAGAAAAATCATCATATCGCACATTAAAGAATCATTTTTCAAGCGATCTAGTGAGTGATGCTTTTAACTGTGCTTTACTAAAAGAGAGCAAGGCTGTGACTGTAAAAACTCTAACTGGAATAAATGAGTTCAGAAACACTTTTAAAATATTTTCACGGGGTAGCCCTGGTGGCTCAGTGGTTTAGTGCCGCCTTCAGTCCAGGGCCTGATCCTGGAGACCCGGGATCGAGTCCCATGTCGGGCTCCCTGCATGGAACCTGCTTCTCCCTCTGCCTGTGTCTCTGCCTCTCTCTCTCTCTCTCTCTCTCTCTCTCTCTCACCCCTCTCTCTGTGTCTATCATGAATAAATAAATAAAATCTTTAAAAATAATAATAATAAAAAATAAATAAAATATTTTCACGGAGCTTTTTCCATAGCACTTTTATCCATAAGTGCTGCATTTCACCGAATCTTAATACTTCAAATAAAGCTTTGCAAATCGCATGATTTGACTTTTTGGATCTACAGTCGATAGTTACTTTTCAGCAGTCATGAAGGATCTGCAGTCTGATAAAACTATTTTACACACCCGGAATCCCTCTACAGTAAGAAGTTTATTAGACAGCTCACAAAGCCAGCCCTTTGTCGCCACCAAATAGAGCAAAGCTGTCAAAACATACTTGCTTGTAAGGGCGATCCTTATCGAAGAGCCACAGATTGACTTGGGACTCTTTGCTAAGTGTCCCGTCCTGTAGTGCAGATGGTGTGACTGACCTCTGACCAAACAACAAAAAGCTTAGGAGTCTGGATATGACATTTCTCTGCAGCTACGGGAGTTCTCTAGTTTGCAGCTATACGGTTTATTAATGAGAAATGACGACAAAGAGGGTGCTTTTTTGTTTGTTCTTTTGGTTGGTTTTGTTTGATTGATTGATTTTGGCAGGATTCAGTGTGTGCTGCTACTCCAAAGAACAGAGCACTGGAAAGTAATGAAAAGTAACTAAATTAAGAAAAATTAAATTTGACATAAAAACCTGATATGCCACCTAATCTGTGCACACCAAAGGAGGTACGAAGTTTGCTCCGTCCACTCGCTCGCAGAGTACGTTGACGTACCCGTGCATAAAATAACGGCGTCACTCTTACCTCCTCTTGGTGAGTACCATTTTTACCCTTCCAGATCAACAATGGAAAAGGTCAGCACAGAAAGTGGCAAAGTTGAATCACACTAAATACTTGTGTAATATCCTACATATGAGAACAAGGCATGAAAATCAGTCTTGCAGGCCACTCATTAAGATTTCCACCTGTAAAAGCTGTAGGATCTAAAACTTTCCTCTTCCCTGCGGATATCACTTATGCATACCTCCAAGTCCTTGCAGCATCTCCTGTATTTCGTTTCTGTGAAGAAGTTACAGCAAACATTACCGAGGAGACGTAAACCCAGGTCGTATTTGTTTTGGAAGAAATGTCTCATTCTAGGATTTTACAGAGAACAACGGGCAGGCAAGCCGAGTTGACTTGATGTGGCAAGGGAAAATACTGTAAACACGTTACCCCACGTCTTCCTCACGCGGTCCGGGAGAAGACCTCTTTCGCCCATGTTTATCGGCTACTGGATTGTTTCCTGCGTTGAAATAAAAGTGGAGAACATTTTTTTTAATAACACATTTATTTTTTATTGGTGTTCAATTTGCCAACATACAGAACAACACCCAGTGCTCATCCCGTCAAGTGCCCCCCTCAGTGCCCGCCGCGCAGTCACCCCCAACCCCCGCCCTCCTCCCCTTCCAACACCCCTAGTTCGTTTCCCATAGCTAGGAGTCAGAAAGCATTCTTGAGGGAAGGGTGGCCTTTCGATCAGTTTTCGAGGGGGCAATACCGTCACCGCGCGGGCTGCGGGGCCTCTGGCAAACCAACAGCCTTTCAAGGCAGAGCTAGGAAAGGCTGCGTGTCTGTCTGTGCAAGGGCAGAGGAAAGGAGATCGGGGCCCAGGACCACGCGGCGGCGAAGGTGTTCCGGGCCTTTGGCGCGCTTAAACGGCAGAGAACAGCACCCGGCACGTGGGAGGTATTTGGGAAAGAGGGCCTGCAGGGCGCGGGGTGGGGTCGGGGTGGGGTGGCGGCGCGGCAGAAGAGCTGCGTGCGATCTCCGCCTCTGGAACCCTGGTTTGGGACAGGAGGATCCAGCGGGCAGCCTGCGGCAGGTGAAACTGCGCTGGCGCGCACACACACGTGCGGGGGCGCGCACGCTGGAGGACTGTACTGTTGACCTCGCGGAGGACTCGGAGGCAGAGACCTGCCCCGCGTGCGGTCATCTCCGAGCGAGCGCTGTGTCCGCAAAGGTGTGGGGCAGACGGTACCTTCCGCAGCAGCAGCCTCTGGCCCACTCAGCTCTCTGCTGCCTCCTCCGCCCGAATCACAGGCTGCCATTCTCTGAGGCTCCGCAGGGGCTTTCCTCCCCAGGCGCTTCCTGCCAGCCGGAGGCATCCGCAGAGGTGTCTGTCCTCCCTCCGAGGTGTCTGTGTGTCCTCCGAGTTGTCCCGCACCTTGTGAGCCCGAGCACGCGACCGAGAAATGGGGACACGGTCAGCGAGCGTCGGCAGGCAGGGGGCCTCTGCACAGACCGGGCTGCGCGTGTCCTCGTGTGTCTGGCCGGGCCAGGAGGGAGCAAGGAGGATGCGGCCGGCGCAGCCCTGCCCCCCACCGTCCCCCGCCCCCCCCCCCCCCCCGCCCCGGGGACGGCGACCCGGGGCACGTCAGCTGCCCCGGGCCATCTGCGTGCCGCGCCCTTCCGCCGCACTCTTGCGCCTACGTTGGGACAGAGGCCGGCCCGGCCCCCGAGGTCCCTCCCCGCAGGGCTGTGCTGGCCTGGAGACCCGACCGTGGCCGGGACGAAACCCCCCCGCGTCCCCTGGGGATGCGCGGGGAATAAGCCGTTCTGCACCCGTCGGCAGACAGTCAGGTGGAGGGGGCTCCTCGACGGGCCACCTGGACCCCCAGGACGAGCCGTGGCCCCGCCCCCGGGGGCCAAGATGTCGGGCCCGGGCGGTGGTGTGGCCGGGGGGCCAGGCGCAGAGGGCCCCTCCTCACCAGGTGTCACCCTCCCGGGCCATGAGGGCCCTCGCTCCCGCTCCCCGCCCTGCCAGCTCTGCGCTCAGGGGCCTGGTCGTATCCCGTCGGAGCCCCGGAGGACCCCGTGGGGACGTCACCTCAGAGGTCAGCCCCGCCGCCCCCGTGGCCGCCCCACGCCCTGGTCCCGGACGTTCCAGGATACCCCCCCCCCCCCGCCCGCCACGGCCACCCAGTGCCACCGGGTCCGCCTGCCTGCCTGGCTGGGCCCCCCAGGGGGTCGCTATGCCCGGCCCCCGGCCCGGCCCCCGTTTGTCTTGACCCTTCCTCTGTCCTATGCCCCTTCCTGTGCCTATGCCCCAGCGCTAGCCCCAACCCCTCTGTCTTGCCCCTCGGTCCTGCGAGCCTCCGTCCCTATGGCCCACCCCCGCCCCGCCCCACCCCCTGTCTCTGTCGGTCCTCCCTGCGTCCCTCCGTCCCTCCGCCCCACCCCACCCCACCCCCACCGCCACTCGCACCCCCACCCCGACCCACCGCGTCTCTCGACGCCCTCCTCCCTCCGTCCCTCCGCCCCACCCCCACCCCCATCGCCTCTGTCTTGTCCCTCCCTCCGCCCCAGCCATCGCCATCGCCATCGCCATCGCCATCGCCATCGCCATCCGCATCCCCATCCCCCGCCCCTCTCAGGCCTCCGCGCACACAACGACCTCCACAGCAGGTCCTCCGCGGCGACGACCAGGCTCCTCTGAGGGCCTCGCGACTGACTGGGAGGAGCCAGTCAGCCTCGCCTGCGCGGGAGCGTCGCTGAGCTGAGGGGCTGGCCCAGTGCGCATGCGGGAGGCGGGACCTCGCCAGAGACACGCCCCTCGGGCCCCCTGCCCTCCGGGCGCCGGTGCCTGCCGGCCCTGAGGATCGAGGGTCGAGGGTCGAGGGTCGAGGTTCGAGGGTCGAGATTCGAGGGTCGAGGGAGGTCGAGGTACGGGGCTCACGTGGCGAGGGCCGAGGGTCTTGGGTCAGGACCCAGGGTGGAGCGTCGAGGGCCGCGGGCCGAGGGTCGGTCGAGTGCTGAGGGCCGAGGGCTGAGGGCTGAGGGCCGAGGGTTGAGCCCCGGGGCCCAGGCTGCGCGTTTCCGGCTCTGCAGCCCGAGGACGTTACTTTCATCTTCCTGGGAAATCACTAAAGGGTACTGGGTTGTGGAGCAGGTGGCCGCTCAGGCCTCCACCTTGCTGACCTGAGGCGGAAGGCTTTTCGCAGGTCCTCGTCGGGCTCCTGGCGGGGCCCTTTCCACCCAGCGCTTCCGCTTCCCGGAGGAATAGCCGTCTCCCCGAGGGTCCTGAGCAAACGACCCCCTCCGTTGTCTCGGCTCCGCTCTTGGGTTGGCGGTTGGTAGGTTGCCTTTGGTGCTGTTTCACAGACCCCTGCGCGTGTCCTTCACTGTGCTGGCCTCCCGCTGGGTTGCCCGGGTAGGAGGACTGAACTCCTGTCAGCGTCCTGCCTGACGTTGGCGGTTGCGCCACGTCCCTTTCCACCCAGCATTGTGTCCTAACAGGGTCTGTGCTATCCCGTGGAGCCCCGGGAATAGGCCTGGAAGCGGCCCCCTTCCCCCTCCCCCTGGGAGCACACGCCCCCGCCCCCCGGGAACCGCTCGGTGGAAGCGGCCCCCTTCCCCCTCCCCCTGGGAGCACACGCCCCCGCCCCCGGGGAACCGCTCCTCAATGCCTTCGCCCCATTGCTCCTCCGTCCACGTGCCCTTATTTCCACTGCAGCGCCCTGGACGGCAGCGATGCTACGAAGAATCTCACGTCTGCCGAACGTGCGATTACGCTCTGTGGTGTTTAAATGAGCCCAAGAGAAACACATAAAAATAAATGCGCCCAAGGCTTCAGAGGACTTGATGACCTGTTCACAGTCCTACCAGCAGTGCACAGTGGTTCCCCTTTCTCCACATCATGCCAGCTCCTGTAATTCCCAGTTGTTTGGTTTTGGCTTTCGTTTGGTTGTTGCCTCGTGTTTCTCTGTTTGAAAACAGGCATCCTACAGGGTGTGAAGTGCTTGCTGCTTGCGGTTCTGACTTTTCATTCCACTGGCGATTACTCACGCAGACCACCTTTTCAAGTGCCTACGGGGACGGGGCCACGGGTGTCCTTTCTCTAGACATATGCCCATTCAGGTCCTTTGCCAATTTTTAATAAGGTTTCTGTCTTTTTGGGGTGCGCGTTGGTTTTCTTTCTTTCTGTTTTTTTTTGTTTGTTTTTTTTTTTTTTTCTTTGCACCGCGGGTGAGTTGTAGGACCTCTTTAACGGTTCAGGATTTTATTCTCTTACCGGGTCGGTCATTTGCAATGATCTTCATCCATTCCTCGGGTTGCCTGCGTGGCCTGTTGATAATGTCCTTTGATGCGCAAGGCGTCTATAAACTGTGACGTTTCCGATTTACCCAGGTGCTTCCTGGCCTCCCGGGCCTTTTAGGATGAAAGCTGCCTGTACTCCGAGGTCATAAATGTTTCTTCAAAATTGACTTAAGGGCTTATTTTGTATCTTTTAGTCTCTGCTCACGTGAAATTGGTTTTTGTGCTTGCTGTCCGGTCGTGATCTAATTGCTTCTGTCCCCCCATGGAAAAGAAGAAAAAAAAAAAAAAAAGTCACCGTACCGTCCCCATTTTTCTGAAGGGTGCACGCTTTCGCCACTATCAGCTGTGCCCGGTCACACATCAAGGTTCGCTATGTCCCCGATTCTGGTTCTCTGTCCCGTCCCACCGCTCCTTTCGTTTATCCTGTGCCAAAAGCCACAGCCTGTGGCACAATGAAGATTCCTAAGTCGGGGCCGCCCGGGCGGCTCAGCGGTTTAGCGCCACCTCGGCCCCGGGCGTCATCCTGGAGACCCCGGATGGAGTCCCACGTAGGGCTCCCTGCCTGGAGCCTGCTTCTCCAACTCCGCCTCTGTCTCTGCCTCGCTTTCTCTCTGCGTCTCTCAGGAAGAAATAAATAAACACAAATCTCTAAAGAGTAAAAACAAAGATTCTAGGTCAGGCCCAACTCCGAGTCCTCCGGTATTAAGCTTACACTCTGATGACTCAGATCCTTCCGTGATTCCTGACAGCCTCCACACGAGGGTCGACCCTACATACGAGGACCCTTAGCACCTCGTCTCCTTTGACTCCCCCCTTTATCCTCCCCATCCTGAGCTGCTTGCCACCGCCCGAAGCACACCGTGGCTGTTGCCTGCCACTGGGCCCTCGAACGAGCTCAACCAACTTCTCTGCCGAGACCCTTGGTTGACACTCCTTCCTCTGCCTGTCGCTGTGACTTGTGCCGCCTCGCTCCTCTCCCTGCACTGTAATCCAGTCCTCTGTGTGCTAACGGGACCCTATTCCCGTGCCTCACTTTGACCATGCGGGAAGCCTCTATCATTCTACCAAGCAGATTTGGAACTCACAATTCGTATTGGTCACTGTTTGCCCATGAATACAGACAACACTTCAGCGAGCTATGCTGCCCTGGCCTGAAGGGATACACACCCGTGACTCATTGGATGACCTTAATAACCCTCTGGAAGGTGAATTGGTGCAAGGCCCCTTTATAAGTTAAGAGGACCATGGTCAGAGACTACAGATGCTTACCCAAGTTTGCAGAGCCGCACAGTGGAGGAAGGGCCAGACCTTTGGCGTGTTTGTTTGTTTGTTTTTTTTTAATCATGAATTTATTTTTTATTGGTGTTCAGTTTGCCAACATACAGAATAGCACCCAGTGCTCATCCCGTCAAGTGCCCCCCTCAGTGCCCGTCACCATTCACCCCCACCCCCCGCCCTCCTCCCCTTCCACCACCCCTTTGCCCACCCCTGGCCCTCGCCTCTTCACTGTTTTGCGTCCCGTTGCTGCTCTGGGGCTACAGCACGTCTTCAGCTACAAGCCATGGTCTCCAGTAGTGCCTGCCTGTCCCAGTACTGCAGAAAATGGTTTGAAGGCTGTGACTGAGGAGGTGGAAGTCCTTTACAAAGTTCTTGTTTTCCATGTAAATTTCAAAACATGTCAATCGAGAAAGGTGCTGCCTCTGGCATTTTGGAGTGCACCTAAGCGTTATGAAATGACAAACCCATTGAAGAGTCCACGCAGACCAGACCAGATGACGGGAACAAGGGTCTGTCCTCGGTAGAGCAAGGGCCAGTAGCTCAACCACGGCTTTCGGGTTCCAAATTGTCAGGGACATTCTGGTTCCCTATGGCTGGCACCGGGACAGGAATCGCGATTTGTCAGAAGCTCCCACTGGGGATTTGGATGATCAGTATAGATACGTGTAAGTGCTGTGGCAGGTCCTGGACCTCCCCGAGCACCCCTTCCCTCACCCTTTCGTCCTTACTAACAGAACCCTGACCCCATTGCACAGACAGGTGAGCGCGTGGCCCAGTCCAGCCCCTGGGCTGGCCGTGATTCGTGTCCCAGATGACGCCGGTGGCATTCCTAGGAAAGCCCCTGGAACTGGAAAGACGCAGCCGGCATTCCCCTTTGATCTTTCCCACTTGCTCCTGCCAGTGATACAGACGCAGTGCCCGTGGCCCTGGAGACAAAAGCCACATTTAAGGAGAGAGGGGCGAGAAGAGAGGAGATCCTGGCTTCCCGAGGTGTAGTACCAGCCCTGGATTATGTATTCCTACCGTGTGTTACCTGGAATAAACAAAGCCCCTGTATGAGCTGCTTGATTCAACAAGCAGGAAGACGCAATTCACGGTGACAGAGCAGCGCATACCTGAAATTTATTTTTGCCCAGCTTGTGTCAGGGGTGGTAGACTATTACCCTAACACCTAAACCCA
Organism: Canis lupus dingo; assembly: GCF_003254725.2. NCBI lineage: Eukaryota > Metazoa > Chordata > Mammalia > Carnivora > Canidae > Canis > Canis lupus. The sequence goes on along the minus strand of NC_064281.1, from coordinate 121,733,489 downwards.
AACGTGTACAGGGACTCAACTGGTTTATCTCAACTAGTTTATCTATTACTCTTGGCACATTACTGGGAAAGTGACTGGGTCCTCCTGGCAGGCACTATCCATGCACTTCCACAGGGACCCCGGCTGTCAGAAAGTCTGCCACACCCAACGTGGGGCTCCCACGGGAGCCCCGGAGGTGGCCCCCTTGGCAGTTTGCTAGAAGGGGCAAAGAGCACAGAGGTGCACCAGGTACCAGGTGTTTACAAGTTAGGCCTGGCAGTGGCACGCCTCATTTCCGCTTGCCGTCCCATTGCCTGGATCTCAGGCACACGGTCACACGTAACAGCAAGGCAAGCCGGCGAATGATGCCTAGATGGGGCCCAGGAAGAAGAGGAGAGCAAGGATTTAGGTGGCGACCGGGAGGTCCCTGCAACCTGTGCCTTTCTGAAAGTAATGCAAAACTTGACTACGTTGGGTTTTCTTAAAGGGAAACTCACAAAAATGCTCAAAGCACCAACTGACAGTCCAGCATGCCATTAAACGGGGCTGTCCCGCTCGGGGACTGTGAGACACCGAGCTGACTTCTTGACTTCTCTCTCGAAGCCTTGATCACTTTCGTACTATCTTAAAGGCATACCGACAGTATTTGTCTCGTGATATTTTGGATGCCGCTAAGTGAAATAATGCATAAAAACTCGTACGGGCCCTCAGTAATATCCGGGAACCAGTCAAATATTAGTAACAGTATAGCAGCATTACTGTTTCTGATTCATTCTATCGTAATGGTGATCGGCGTTTCGTGTTTATTGTATTGCCATTATTGTGGCCACTTTGTGAGCCACTGGCACACAATTTCCTGAATATCAAACATTGAATGCAAGCCGGTGCCTGCTACATATTTCAAAGCGTAAAAACTAACTGATTTTCATCATCAGGATTAACTGTAACATTTCATTAACAAATGTGGACTTGGGACGGGAAATATATATTTCAAGTACATGAATAACTTAGGGTGTGTCAGACATCACAAGGGCATTTTTACTCTTTTTTAAAATTTATTTTTCCGTGAGAGACAGAGAGAGAGAGAGAGAGAGAGAGAGAGAGACAGGCAGAGACACAGGCAGAGGCAGAAGATGAGCACGTGGCTCAGTCCAGCCCATGGGCTGGCCATGATACGTGTCCCAGATGATACTGGTGGCATTGCTAGGAAAGCTTCTGGAACTGGAAAGACGCAGCTGGCACGGATGCAGCTGCATAGGCAGCTCCCATGCAGGGAGCCCGATGTGGGACTCGATTTCGGGACTCCAGGATCACACCGTGGGCCGAAGGCAGGCGCTAAACCGCTGAGCCACCCAGGGATCCCACATTCTTACTGTTTAAGGCAGTATTTCTTCCAAAGAAGTCAGAGAAGATGATGACGGATGTGTGAATAAATTCGATCAAAAATGCATGCAGTCTGGTTGACCCTTCTTATCTCCTTTTTTTCCCTCCCACTCTCTCTGTTTTCCTTTGGCCTCCATAACTGCATAGTCTCCCGTTATCTCCTTTCATTCTGGCGACTTCTTCTTACCATTGCTAGCTCCTTCTCTTCAAATGAGCCTTCGCATGATGATGTTCCTCAGGACTTGGTTTTACTTGATTCTTTTCTCAATCGATACACGTTCCCTAAATGTTTCCACCTATGTGCATGATTTCAATGGCCATTTACATCAGAGCTTCTCAAAGGGTGGTGCATGGGATCACCGATATATCAGAATCCCTGAAAGGAGAGTGTTTAGTCCAGATTCCTTGGATCTGTCCTAGGCCTGCCCAATCAACCATGTGGGCGTGCACTAGGAATCTGCATTTTCAGTAAATTCTCCAGGTTGCTCTCAAACTTGGAACCACTGTATTAGTCAAGAAGGACCTGACTGTCACAAACAGTGGCAGCTCAATATCTCCATCTGGCGGCTTCATAAAACCACTGTCTTTGTTTTGCAAATGCCCACCAAGGATGTGAGGAAAATATTAAAAATCTGAAAATCAGGAAAGAAATTGGAACAAGGGACTTTAGTGGACCATCTGCTCCATGACTAACCAAGATGAGTTATGACACCTTTTGAGTCATAACAGCTTTTGACTTTTCTAACACCGACCGTGAACTTGTCTGTTTTACACTTGTAAGGAGAAATCAAATTGATACATCTCAGAGGTCCTCCGACTATAGAAAAACACAGGTATTGGATGACTCCTGTCTATAGATCATTTCAGCACGTTGTGATTTCTTACGGCAGTGCCAAGAGGTTTTCAGGAATTTTGAAGTTATCCTTCCAGAGGTTAGCTCATAAAGAACGGTCTACTTTCCAAAAATAACTTAATACAGAGCGCTCTTTGTTAACTTAAGTTCTCCTGTCAAGTCTCTCTTCTAATTATAAAAGCAATAAAGACTCACGATAGGATAATTTTCACAAAATAGAAAATTTACAGAGGAAATGAAATTCATGCTTCATTCCACTACTCAGATGTACTATACGATTTGAAAGTGAGGGATACTATCTGCTTCCATCCTTCTCCCCCCCCCCTCCCTCTCTCTCTGCCCCCTATATTATTTTCTTTGGACCTTTCACCTTTTGGTGCCTGCCTTGATTTGCTACCAGCTCTGGGCTTTTATTTTTTCCGTCTGTTTTTAATCACACATGTTACTTCTTTCATCTAAGATTTGGAAGCAAATCTTCAATATTTTATTCAGTCCGATCCTTCTTCCATAGTGTCTACTTCGAGTTAACGGTCCAGGCTAAGCCAATGATTTATGTTGTACTTCTGATCCCCTTCCTCATAATGCTCAGCATTTCACTGGTTCCCGTAACTACACCAATATGTTGGGTGAGGGATGACTGATGATGACCATCCAGGGGGTAAGGATAGTCTCTTCAACAAGTGGCTCTGGGACAGCGGTATATCCACATACAAATGAACAAACTTGGACACTCTAGTCACAGGATACACAAAACGCCTAAACGTGAGAGCTAAAATTATAAAACTCTTAGAATAAAGGATAGCAGTAAACCTCCATGACCTCGGATTTCTTAAACATTAGACCAAAAGCAACAAAAGAAAAAAAAATGGGTAAATTGACGTTCACCAAAATGAAAACAAGCTTTTGCATTAAAAGACACCATCTTTGGGCACCTGGGTGGCTCAATCGGTTACCATCTGCCTTTGGCTCGGGTTGTGGTCCTGGGATTGAGCGCCGCATCGGGCTCCCTGCTCAGCGGAGAGCCTGCTTCTTCTGCTGCTCCTCCTGCTTCTGTTATCTCTCTCTCTCTCTTTCTCTTTTTCTCTCCCTCTCTCTCTCTGTCTCTCTCTCTCTCTGTCTCTCACTCTCTCTCTCAAGTAAATTTGTAAAATCTTTTTTTAAAAGAACAAAAAATAAATGACTATCAAGAGAGAGAGAAAGATATCATAAAGATGGGAGAAAACATTGTCAAATCATATGTCTTTTTAAAAAAGATTTTATTTATTTATTCATGAGAATACGCAGAGAGGAGAGAGAGAGAGGCAGAGACACAGGCAGAGGGAGAAGCAGGTTCCATGCAGGGAGCCTGATGTGGGACTCGATCCCGGGTCTCCAGGATCATGCCCTGGGCTGAAGTTGGCGCTAAACCGCTCAGCCACCCGGGCTGCCCATATGATTTTTTAAAAAGTATTTTATGTATTTATTCATGAGAGTCACGGAGAGAAAGAGGAAGGCAGAGACACAGGCAGAGGGTGAAGCAGGCTCCATACAGGGATCTTGACTTGGGACTCGATCCCAGGACCCCAGGATCACGCCCTGGGCCAAAGGCAGGCACCAAACCGCTGAGCCACCCAGGGTTCCCCTTGCAAATCATATGTCTAGGGAGAGTCTAGCAACCAGAGTATAGAAAGAACCCTTACAACTCCAACCAAATGAAAAAACAAATAAAGATGGGAAAGAGATCTGAGTACGTATTTCCCGAAGGAAGATAAACAAATGGCCAAAAGTCACATGATAATATGCTCAATATTATTAGTCAGTCGGAATTGCAAACCAAAGCCTAACAATAGCTGTTAACGCCCCCTAGAATGTCTAACATTAAGGGGAAACAGTTGGTCTTTCAGAAAGCATCTCTGATTTGAAAAGATTGGCCATGGGTGCTTCCCACTATTTTCCCACCCCTAAAACTACATAGGCTACATACATGGAGGCTCTTGGTATGCCTCTTCCTCTCCTCTTCACCAAGAACCTTTCGAAAGCCTTCATTCAGGTGGCACACAGTTCTGTGTAAGAGTCCAGCTTGCCCTGCTCTCGTGGATTGCACGTAGAACGAGAGGGCTTTGTCTGGCTCTGGAATCTGGGGTCCATGGCTGTGCTGGGTCTGTCTGGAACCGTCACCTTGTGAGGGCTGATTTGGGGCATCACTTGCCAAATCAGCATTCGGTGACATCGTGTCAGTGGTTTGAATTCGGCCATAATGGTAGTACTTACAACATGGAAATAGGAAAACCCTGGAGCTCGGAACTGCAATCTCCCCTCCCGAAAGCCTGTTCCCAGCACATCACACTGCCCAGGACTGGCCACAGAAGAATTGCCTGGAGCTCATTAACAGGAAACAAGAGCTACATCACAGGGCAGCTCTGTCCCCTGATGTAGATGACAATGAGAGAGGAAGTGTGCGCTGTGTGCCCTTCTGAGAGGAGCCCTACCTCTGGGCTTAGCCTTCATTGGCAGTGTGGTTGCGGCAGTACAAGCTGAGCGCACATCCCAAATGTGAGAGGCTCATCTCTATCTCCCTATTGTCCTCCATCGGGGACATTTTTGGGGACTCGCCTCTCTTCTCAGGAACCACTGGTGTCCCGAAAACCTTGTCAGTACACAGTCGTCCGAGGGTACACTGAGGGTCATTTGGTCTTGTTGCAACCCGAGTTTCTAGTTAAGGCAAATGGACCTCTGACACCCAGGGCCTTTGTCCTGACACGTCTTCTCCTCTTGGGTCATTTTTAATTGACTGAGAGTCCTTGAATCCCACCCACACAAACACACACGGCCTCATGTGTCTTGGCACGTTGAAAGGAGGTCCTTAACGGAACCTGGATCCTAAGCGTGTGTGTGTGTGTGTGTGTGTGTGTGTGTGTGTGTGAAGGGAAGACAGAAGCTGTTATCTTTCCACTTTATTTCTTCCATAACCCATTTTGCAAAAACTCCCCTGCCCTCAGTGCCTTTTCTGAGACCATCAGATATTGTCTTCAATGTTTCATTCATTCATTCACTCACAAACTCATTCATTCATTCACTGGATTGGTCAGGGTGTAATTGACTGAGACCACGATCGACGCTCTGCATCTGAGGAGGTATTAGTACTTCCTGGTTTCCATAGAAAGCGAACATCAGGAAGACCTTTTCTGATGACATTCTGGTTTCCATGACAACTGGGGTAAGCCATTCTTTCCTGGAGACAGAAGAAACATTTAACAAGGATATTTACAGACTGGAGAGATGGAGTACCTGTAGAAACGTCGGACTAGTCAGTGTCTGCTATCAATGTGTGAGTCGTGTGTGTGTTTGTGTGTTGCCAGTGTGTGGGTTTTAGTTGGACTTTAAGAGCTCTAATCCCTCCTGTTTTATCAGAGGGGATGGCAGCTTCTCTTGGGGCTGGGGAGCTTAGGTGACTGAATACCTCTGTCACACCAGGGCCCCTTTCTGCTGTCCTAAGGTGACACCATTGCCCGAGGGCATTGTTACCTGACTTCTTGAAAGCAGAGATCCCCAAATATTCCTCATCATGTACCTCTGCTTGATGATTGTCCCATGAACCCTTAAAGATGTAAGTTGACTCGCTTGCACTGACTTAGAGTCAAGTTATTATGTGTGTGAAATGAGAGGGAGAAAGAAGTCAGCAAATGAGGCAAATGGGTAGGATTGGAAGATCTAATGTGACTCTGTGTAGCCTAGGGGATGATATTGTGCTCACTCTGAGTAGCCGACACACACATGATCTAAGAAACATCTCTAACAGACAAGGTCGGAGCCCACGCTCTGAGGTCTCCTCTTCAGACGTCACGGCTTCTCAGAACCACCGTATCCTCCGTTGCGCTCTCTGGAACTACAAGTGCCCACTCTTCCTGTCATGACACTCTTGCGTCATTGCTCAATTGTACTTTTTTTTTTCTTTTTTGATCTCCAAATGACTCAAGTTCTCTTTCATAAAAATAGGAAGAGAGTGTTGCCTAAAAGTCATGCTGGTTTTCCCTCTTTGCTTTTAAAGCTGTTCTTTTCCCACTGGGTTCTAGAAGTTTAACCATGATGAGCCTAGACCTGTGTGTGTGTGTGTGTGTGTGTGTGTGTGAATGTTAGAGAGAGAGGAAGAGAGAGGGAGAGCAGGGAGAGGGACGGAATATATTATGCTTGCAGGTTGGCATCTCAATACACCATCTGATATTTTGGAACATTGTTGCCTATTGTTCCTTCACACATTCAGCAGCCCTTCTCTCTTCTTGGACCGCAGTACAATATATCTTCTGTGGTTAAATATATACATTTTAATAATGAACATTTCCTTTGATCCATAGAAAATGTACCTCAAAGACATTTGCAATGTATTTGCATCGCTTTCTATGCAATGGTTGGTACTGTTTTGCTTGCCTGCTTTTTGTTCACTTACATCCAGGATTTCATTTCATATCACCTTAGAATCTTTGCAAAGTAAGGTTTCGGTGCCTATGTACACGTAAATGTGTCCTCCGTGTAATGTTTTAAAACATTTGAGAAATGATGTCTACCCTCACCACCCACTTCTGTCCTTTTCCTTCCTCTCTTGCCAATGCAACAGTGCCATGACATTTCTGTTTATCATTCTGGACTCTTCTCTTGCATTGACATGTCTTTGTATCCAAAGATGAAGTAGACACCGTTGCTCTCATGTGAATGTGTGCCTTACGGAAAGCGTATTACTTGCGCTTCACTGGTCTCTAGATATATTTTTTTTGGGGGGGGGGGAGTGAATGAATTTTTGTCCTCTGTCAGCACATGAAGGTCTGCATCAGTCCTTGTGTTGGATGCATAACATGCCCTTGTTGGCTTAGATTATCGGTTTGTTAGTCTATTCCCATGGGTAGCAAGCACCTGGCAGACACCCAATGCCGTTATGACAAGCTACGATGCAGTGAGTTGTCTTGTGAATTAGGGCACCTTTTTCTCCTTGTGCACGACACAGGGAAATTAATAGGTTCTGAAATACACACTTTGTCCGCTCGCCGGGCTATCAGTAATTATGGAAGTCTCGCCTGCAGGAAAGACCAGGATGCCCTTGACTTTTTCAGTCCTAAGGCTGTGCATGATTTCATCACTGTTAGAGAGGGAAGTGGAGGTCTCCCTGTGGCAGGTAACAGTGACTGGAGGGGTAACAGAGAATCTCTGGAAGAAAATTGGCCTGCTTGATGGGAGAAACCACCTGAGTTTGCTAAAGGAATGGGACAGAAGTCACTCTAGTCTTAAAATAAGGCCCTGAGGGGAACCTTGATGTTTGTGTCGTCCTTTGCACAAGCACTCATGGTTCTGCTCCTCTGGGCAGCTCTAGAGCTCTTGATGGTGTGTGCCTGCAAGCGTAGTTGCTGTGGTTCCTTCTTTCTTAAGGGAAAATGGGGGGCAGAGTTTGGCAATTTGAATGTGTAGGTGCTCTGAGTGTTGTAGCTGATCATTGGTAGGTGAGAAGCAAGCCTAGTTTTTTCAGTTCTTTGGTAGAACTGAGGGCGGTTCACGATTTTTCAGTCTGCGCTACTTGCCATTGAAATGTTTATACAAAAATGGTCCACATTTCCAAATAGGTGTGACCTCCATGAGTTTATGAAACTAGTGAGCAACATAAGGGAAAGGTTTGAAGATGCAATTCCCACTCAGTTGCTCTACAAATGGAATGAGGTTAAAAACTTTGACAGGTGGAAAGTTCATGCTGGATTCATGGGGCACTGGAAAGGTGTAACAGTAGGCAAGAACGTGTTTTCTCTCTAAGTGAAATTGCGTGAAATGTGCCTTTATAGCCAAAAGGGGGAACTGCTAACTCGTCCATTCATGGAAATACATGTTTTGGGGACAGTTTAAGGTCACAAAGCCTACAGCTTAAAAGAAGCTCCAAGGTGTGCCTGGGTGGCTCAGTCGGTTGGGGTCAACACTCTTGATTTCAGCTCAGGTTATGATATCAGGGTCATGAGATCGAACCCCGTGTGGGGCTCTGCATTGGGCATGGAGCCTACTTAAGATTCCATCTCCCTCTACCTATGGCCCCGCCTTCCTCCTCCATCTCAGAATGAAAACCACACACACAAAAAGTCCAATAAATAAGCACTGGTTTTAGGGAAGGGATGAGAGGGTGTTGGGGTAAAGATGAGAGAAGTTCTGCCTCTGGGGAGTGGAGGGGTGCAGGAGTCCTATCAAGGACAGTGCCCTTGTTTTGAGACAACACGTTCAGAGGGTTGTTTTCGTTTTTGTTTGGAAGTGATCACAGCCCTCAACGGGGAAAGGAGTTAAGGAACAAAGCTTCCAAAATCATTCTTCCAAAAGTCACGGCGATTGATTGGAGAAATAAATATTCGTTGCCACCACGTTCTCTCATTCCTTAGCCAAGGAGCAAATGGACTAGAGTTAACAGCAGGACTTAAAAATTGAAGCTGGTTCATCTGAGGGTTCTATTTCTTGATGGTCTGGAATTGACCCTGAAGTTACAAATCGTGGAGTTGTTACTTCTACGATTCCCCTTCTGTTTTATTCTATTCATTTTTACTGGGCAGGCATGTTTGGTATGACTGTAAACTAGAATTGTGGATACATGTTCAGATCCAAGCCCTCCGAGAATTGGGGGTCACTTTAATAGTTACTTCAGTGTCATTCAGGGTTCTATTTTTAATACTTGTTCCTGGTGTGCAGAAGAGGATCAACATTTACATGTAATTCCCTCTATCTGTCCCTCTTTCTCTCCAACTGCCACGTGTCTGTCTACACACCCACCTGGATGCACCCTTAGAGGGAAAGAAGAGAGCTGTGCTCCTGTCAGGATGAAAAAATAAGGAAATCATCTGCAACATTATGTGCCAACCCTTCAATGGAAGCTGTTTGGACAGTGGGCCAAAGCACATGGTGAGTAGGCCATGGAGGATTTTATATTTTCATTAAAAACCCTTTCCTTCTGAATGCGTCTCTCAAGGGTGCATCGTTTTGGTAACCGGACAAAATGATTGCAATTGATATTTTGGTTGTCCGCTGCAAGTTACTCCATTAAAGTGCTTCGTAGTTGAACAGATGTACACAAACGTGAATGGGAGAGAATATTCAAATAGGTGCTATGGTTTTTAAAGCCCTTTCTATAGAAAATAGGTTTAAACAGAATTTAAAAGTGCGAGACTCATATATTTGCAGTTCGCATTCCTTCTGGGTGATCAGCTTACTGATCCTTAATGGTTTTCCTACTTTATGGTGTTAAACAGCATTTTAGATTCTCCGTGTGTAATTCCGAGATAAGGAACTGAGACGAGCTGCCCTGGAAGCAACAACATTTGCATGCATGCGTAGAGCAGAAAACATGGATTCCATGCATCAATATCAGGCATCTTGCGTCTCTAACCTCATCACTCTGAGTCTGTGTATGTATCTGTGAGTGTGTGTGTGTCTGTCTTGGGGGTCTGGTTGGAGCTCAGGTGACTCAGGCACTCCTGTTCTGTGTGAGAGACTGGCAGGTCATGCTGCAGGGAGACTGCAGTTGGTTGAGTTACCTGTTTTTCCTTCTCCTCTCTGTTCTGTGTCCTCACCCGACACCCGTGATCTAAGAGCCAGTACACTGAGTTCTGTAAAGCAGAGGACACAATACCTGCATGATCATACATTCTGGCAAGAAAGGGTTTGTGCAGGCTGGGCCCAAAGTCTGTGTCATTAGTCATCATACGTTTCATATTGTAGCTAGGAGTATGTGTGAACAAAGTCCTGCATACATGTGTTTTCTTAGGGAAATAATCTGTTGTAAATCAAAGCGTACCATTTGAAACCGATACTGGATGAACTAAAATCTGTAAGCGAACTGTGATACGTAATTGAACAGTATATGTGGAAAAGTAGAACCCATTAACAGGTATTTCCTGACGGGTCGGAAGGGGGATTGAGAGAACAACTGCATTTTCTGCATGACACACATCTAAAAGTTTGAAATGTATTTAAATGAAGTTTTTAAATGTCAGGGAAACCGCATTGCAAAAAGTGATTCACAAAACTGATGCAAAAAATCAGATTCCCACGAAACAGTGATCCCATACTGCTCTTGAGTGAAGAAATACAGTGCTAGGCATATGTGCACGCGTGTGTAGATGGCGCATTGGGAACATGCGCTGAACGCTCACACCATCATGTTGACAGTAAGCATCTATCATGTATTGCCCCCGTGTATACCCCTCTGCATGGTTTTTCTCTTCACAATTTTACTTTAGAAACACCAACACACACTTACATAATAGACACCGTTTTGTTGCGCGCGCACACACACACACACACACACACACACAAACGCTGCTACTACTAAATCCTTGCATTTAAGACGGACAAAAAGGCTATTATGAAAGCTGTAGTAGTGGCCATGGTTCTGAAATAGGAGGACCAGCCTAAACTAAACAGGTTAACATGGAAATATTTTTGAAATTCAAACGAAGGAAGCAGAGAGACAGGTCTACATTCCAAATGAGATGTAACTAACATTTCTGCTTCAGAATAGCCTGTATTCCAGAGCTGGGGAAGGGAAAATGATGACTCCATCCCCATTTCGTTGACTTAATTTCCCATCTGCCTTTCTGATTTTCTAGATTAACATTAGAGGTACGTACGTCCTGGGTATCTACATTTGAGGCCATTTGATCCCTGGAAGGACTGTGCACCTCAGAGGCACAGAGCAGAGGAAAGGGTCTGCCGGACAAGCAGTTGGAACGTGTGAACCAACAGGTGCCGCGAAAAGACTCACGCCTCCCTCGATCTACGTGCTGTTTTGTAAGACGTTCCTATTTTACTAAACATTTCACTTGCAGTCATTTCATGTTGACATTTGGAGTGTGGCTTATTCCGCTCCTCGCTCTACAGCCATCTCTTTCCGAAAATTTAGCTCTGGGGGCGGGGAGGGGGGTGGGCAACAGCCTTTTGAGCCACCGTAGTGCAATGCAAAAGGGCAGGTCAAGCCAATGGCCCATGCCTGTAGCAATCCTTATGAAGGATGGCACCAGTAACCACCAGGATGATCTTCGTGAACCTCTGGATTCTAAGCTCATGCTCTTGAACCCAAGATTGGGCTGGCTGGCATTCAGGGTCTGTAGGCTGGAGATCGTCCCTGGCTTCCTTGGGTGCACAGGGTGGCATCAGCGCCCCCCAGAAAATAAGGACCGAGTGAAGCATCCCCCCAGGATGAGCCCCAGGGAGCACAAAAGGCACAAGACGGCCAATAACACAAATGAGATCTGGAAAACGACACCCGCCTCCCCACACAGATGCTCTTTAATACGGAGTGGCAACAAGCAGGGCAAGAAGTTGGGTATGGAAGGTTAAAAAACTCCTCAGGCATCTTCTGTATGTTCCCCGATACTTGCCTTGTATTTACTCCCCCTATCTGACACACAAACTCTTTATAGTTCTTTGTTTTATCTCCTTTCAATTCTCAGTGACCGATGTTCTTCTACGTTCACAAAAGTAATTTTTTCTCCTAATGGTTTTCTTCTCTTCCTTTTCCACATTCCAGTGTTCTCCTATACAGTCCGTTCCGTGACTCTGGGAGACTCAGGTGAAGAAGGAGGGTCCACACAAGCAGTAAACCCTTTGTGGCCCGAGGCCAAAAGGCGTGCTGAAGGACATTGTTTTAGGGAAGATGTGCCGTGCCTGTGTGTCTGACGGCCAGAACCCTCAACCTCTATTAGTCACCTCTTGAGAGGACACCCAAATCACAATGGATGCTGAGTATGTCCTGTGCAACTGGAAAGGCCACTTGTGGCCAGCAAGGGTTTTGTCCAGATCCGGGGTCTCACCAAGAAATAAGAGGAAAGGAGCACTTTCTCTAGAAGTTGAAATACTCTCGGTAGATGAAAAAATGAAAGTGAAAAGCACAGACGTAAAGATCCTAAACGAGTCTCAGATTGAATCCATTACCTCCTTGCTAACAGCCCAGTCGAAGGCCAGTGTCCCAGCGGGACAGGAAGTGCCTTACAGAAACGCTCTTTCAGTGGCATTGGAGATTCTGAAGGAGAGAGCAGATGTGCGCCCAGCAGGAGCATCGGATGATCCAGAGACCACTACACCGTCCCGAAGGGGACCAAGAAAGCGATCTCTTAAAGACTACCGGAAGGCCAAAGGGATCTTACTGAGGCGTCTCAGGAAACGCAGAAACCTCAAATCGCGGCTGGTGCATTCTCGGAGACAGGATGCCCCAGATGGCGGCCAATCACAGGCACACACAACCCTCACTCCCCTTCCAAGGAAAAGGCAAGCAAAGTCCTCACCAAGCTCCAGCAGGCGCCCGAACTTACCGTCACTTTCAGAAGATGGTGGTGAGAAAGAGGGCAAGGAAAAGAGGGACACCTCAAGAGTTAGGTCTTTGCATCGCATAGCCAAGGAGGCGGGTACCGGGGCTGAAGATGGAGGCATCCTTCCATCTCCGCCACCAGGTTTCAACCTCACTGTGCCCGAAGAGGCTCTGAAAGAAGAGGCACCTGACACCCACGCAAAGACCCCGGATGCCTCCTCTGAGCGCTCTGCCTCCTCCGGGAATGTTGAGGACCACGGAGAGGGTCCCTGGGAGCCAGGCATGGAAGGTGCGGCAGCCTCCTCCAGCGCCCCTAACCTGAGGCCGCGTTGTTCACTCCGTCTGGCAAACAGGAGAAGGAAGCTGCAGGTACCAGAGTTTGAGAAAGGGCTGCAGGAATCTCGACCTTCGGCCAGCTCAAAGGCTGTGAACCCCACCACTGCTATTAAGAAGGATGTCAGCCAGGAAATGGGACAACTGACCAGCACGCTTTCTCCACAGGAGCCTTGTCCCATTGAAGGAGGAATGATGGTCTGGTTTAAATTTCAAAATCACCCCTTTTGGCCAGCGGTGGTAAAGAGCGTCAGCCAAGCAGAGCAGACTGCAAGGGTGCTTTTGATTGAGGCAAACATGCACGCTGAAATGAGTGGCATTCGAGTTCCTCTTCGAAGATTAAAGCCCCTGGACTGCAAAGAGAAAGAAACACTGATGAAGAGAGCCAGGAAAATGTACGAGCAAAGTGTGAACTGGTGTTTCTCCCTGATTTCTCACTACAGAGAAGGGCTCACTTGTGGGTCTTTTGCAGGCTCCTTCCTGGACTATTATGCTGCTGACGTCAGTTACCCAGTTAGGAAAGCCATCCAGGACGGGGATCTGGAGGCTGACTTCCCAAAGGTCAATTATGCCGACCTGGAGGATTCTGAGGAGGAGACCTCCGTGGGCGGGAAGAGGCCCCGCAAGAAGATTCTCCCTGACCGGATGAGGGCTGCTCGGGACCGAGCCAACCAGAGGCTCGTGGACTTCATCGTGAAAACGAAGGGGGCCGATCACCACCTTCTGGACATTGTCAAAGGCAGGAAACAGTCCAGGTGGCTGACATCGTTTCTGAATTCCAACAGGTACACGCTCTGCGTTGAAACATACCTGGAGGATGAAGACCAGTTGGATGTCGTGGTGGGACATTTACAAGAAATCTACAAACAAATAGACAAGAAGAGGCTGACTCTGGCAAGGGACGACAAAGTGAGTTTTGTTCTGGAAGTTCTTCTGCCAGAAGCAATCATTTGTTCAATTGCTGCACTTGACGGATTAGGTTATAAGGAGGCAGAAGAAAAGTACCTACGGGGCCCACCCGTGCATTACCGAGAAAAAGAGCTGTTTGATAAAAATATCTTAAAGAAAATGCGATAGAGATCGGCACCAAGGGGCAAAGCTAATAAGTAAGCCCTCCTGTGCCCACACTGCAGCAGGGAGACCTCTCATTGCCTGTCTGTATGCAATGCGGGATCCTTCCATTCTCTATGCCATGTACATACGTTCTAGGAGTTTGAGACCCCGGGAACATGCTGGGTTCATTTTGGATCCATCTGTGGCACTTGTGCGTAGCACGGCCACCATCGTTTCTAGTTCTCAAACGCCTTGCAAACTAATTTGATAAAAAAAAAAAATACTGCAGACCGTTGTACTTCTCTCTACTTACTTGGATGTGTCATTGTCTAGATGTTTTCATAAGGTTGCTTTGGAGAGCACTTCATATTTTAAATACGGGACGCACGATCTCTTATGACGTGAAAGAGCCCTGGTGTCAGACATGAAGCAACAATCGCTTTTAAAATGTAAGATGGATTTTCGCAGAAACATCACATGGATTTCTCACTCTCTCTGTGACACCTCGGTGTAAATGAGTGCATTGGTTCTTAGGATAATTCCTTGAATTCGATCTGCCATGCTTATCTGTGTGGAAGAAAAGCCCTGAGGGGTGAAGCCAACGGCACAGATGTTTGCGATATACTGTCACTACCTTCTCATGGTTCCTGGAAAAGCCGTCTGAAACCCAAAGGTAATGACTGGTCATCTGCATGTAGTCCACATGGGAGTGAACGACATCTCAATGTGCGGTGAACATTTTGTCGGCCTGTGCGAGACTGTGACCTCTACACTTGCCTGAGATTCCACTTAGGGAAGCAGTTCTTGCTCAGTGGCTAAGTGGTTTCCTAAAACAAACAGGCTCCTAGCTGTCTTCCTGACTGATGGGATGCTTTGCATGTAGTGGCTTATTCCTCTGTGGAAGACAACTAATCAGACACACAGTTTAGCGATTTTAGACCTAGCTGGAGTCCAGGTTCACTGCTGGGAGCCCATCTAAGTGGCACACATTGTAGGAAAGCATGCACTTTGTTCTGGAACTGTGTCCCCTAAGATGCAGTCATCTATCTCAAACCAAGCCAGCGTTCTCTTTTGATTTATTCACTGGCTAGCCCTGACAGGTTCCGGCAGTAATATATGCAGGCTGGTAAGTCGTTCCAAGCTGTGTGAGCAATAGATGGACCGGGATCTGGGAACCAGAAATGAGCTACAGAAAAGCCTCCATTTGGCTAACTGTGGCTGTTTTCAGGGTACAATGAAACGTGCATAACTAAAAGATAAACCCTGAATCCTATGAATTGTTATCTTAACTTGAAAGTGGGGATAGTAACTTTAGGAAAGTAAGGTTTTTTGAGGAAAAAAATGTTAGAAAAGCTAGTTTGCTTTTAAAATGTGATGTGGAAATGAGCACTATTGGTCTGACATGAACCCGAGTGCATTTCTATTCTTAGAGGGACTCAGCTGTCACTCACGGGCCTATGTTATATGTTCACACGGCCATGTGATTTGTGTGAATATGTGTGTAAAATTTGCAAGAGTTAGCTGTTTTGATTCCCAATAAAACGTTGTATCTTTCACTTTGAACTTGTGCTTCTTCACACTTTAGATTGTACAACTACACAGTTGTGTCTTAATCCATGCACACACACACCTGTGTGTGTGTACATGCTATATTGGAATTTCAGTGATTTAGTCATCATTTTTAAAAGTTCATTATGAATTTTCTTCACATCCTAAATCAATATTCGCTTTCATGTTCATTTTGCATAAGTTTAGAAGAGGGCCTTCCAAATTGTGTAAGCTTCAGGCCCAAAGGCAACTTCTTTGGATGCTGCCTGAGAGATGCCAATGACTCCTGAGGCGTTCTGCTTGGGCTAATCCACATGACATCCTCATGGTCCTGGAATGTACTTGGAAACACACCATCTCATGCTGTCTGTGGACCTTTCACACTGGAACAATACACTCTAGTTCTTCTATGAACATCGTGTCTCCCGAGCCAAATAGACCACTCAACTTCAGCCTTCTCCTATGGCCATATCTGGCTCTACATTCTAATATTTTCTTCACTACCTCATCCATCCATCCATCATGCATCCACCCACCCAGCCATCCAGCCATCCACCCATCATCCACTCCTGGCACTGTGAGTCAGTAGATTAATTAAGATACAGTTGAAGACTCTCTCATTTGTAAGGTGACTGTGAGGCACTACTTTGCCTTCTTAGTAAGAAATCGTTATCAGTATCATGGTTTGATGGCCTACATGTGAAACCAGAACCCCAGATTTCCCCATGCCTGTGAAATTGCGGGTGTCCTTTGGTTTGGCGTGAAGGGTGAGGACCCTCTCCCTCTTGGAGTGTCATGTATGCCTGAGGCATCCACTGAAGAGGGCGGACATGCCTAGGACATGCATCTCTTCTCCTCCACAAAGATCCCATGTGAACCAGGATCACATTCGGGATGTGTAGCCGAATTGGGGGGCTGGCTGTGTGGACTCTGAGATACCTTCCAGCCTGAGCAGTTGTTAGGGGGTTCTAAGATCGCCCTAATCTGTTTCTGTAGCATGGGTGCGTGTGTGTGTGTGTGTGTGTGTGTGTGTGTGTGTGTGTCTGATGGGCTAGTCCAACCTGTCACCCACCCTAACCTCGTGGATTAAGGAGGCCTCCTCTCCTACGGTCACAAGGCAGAGGGTGGAACATCGGGTCCTGACTCTGTTGGTTGGCAGAGCTGCATGGAGACGGCATGCACAGAATTGACAGGTCTCCATATTTAAGTGTGCATCTGACAAAGACATAGTGGAACCTCGAGACACACTAAGGTGATGAGCATGGAAATACTGAATACCCAGAACCCCCTGAAACCTCACCTGGGCATTAGCAACCCCCTGACCCTTGCTACTGGAGAGTAGCTTCCTTGTTCTCGGAGACGCTGAAAAGACTTCATCTAAGGTACCTGCTGGGACAGATGTTGCTTCACTTATTCGACATTAATCTCGGCTAACCTCCATTACCATTGGAATAATAACAAGGGTAGGTGAGACTAGGTTAGAAAGCACCAAAAAAAAAAAAAAAGAAAGAAAGAAAGAAAGAAAGAAAGAAAAAAGGAAGTTCGCTTTGGATGGGAAATGCCTTGTATTCAGAAGAAAACTGTAGGACCTGGCTCTTAGGTACTTGCATGAAGTGAGACAATGTATGTGCAATGGATTTTGAGAATGCTGGACCCCCAAGAGAGAGAACAGAATATAAGTCCGTATGGGGAGAACTTATTAACATGGGGGCACAGAGCTGTGACTCGGGGTTTGATGTCCTGAAAGGGGCCAACTCAGCAGCCTCCTGTACACGTGATATAAGCGTGGACAAGTGTTTGCAGCAAATGACACGGAAATACTAGAACTTCCTAGGCAGAGAAAATGGAGGAATAGGTGAGAAGGTCCAAGGGAGTAGGTTTTTAGATATGATATATAATGTAAGATCAGATGTCCTACCTCCAGCCTCTGTTTCGTCGGAGGGCTGCTCAGAAATCCCTGCTCAAAAAAAGGAATGTGCTGGTGAAGTAGTGGCACCGGCATCGTTGAGAAGCCCAGTGCCGACTCTCCTCTGCAAACCATTGTTGGAAGCAAGAGATGCTAGCATGGGACTGGCAATCAATGGAGACAACAGGATTCTCAAGAGGCAGAGTCCCAGTGGTGGCACAAGCCTATGCAGGGCAAGGTAGGCACCGTTACCATACTGGACTGCAAGGCCCTGGTGGGCCAGTCTCTTGTGACTGACCAGAATCTGCGGCAAGAGAGATAGTATACAGAGTACATAGTAGTGTTCTGTGGTCTAGATATAGGGGCAGCTGGCTGGGGTATTACTTGATTTCTCTAAGGAGAACATAATGAGAACTGGCAGGCAGAAAGCTGATGTTAGCAGCTTTAGTGGAAAACTCTGGTCCCCCACCAAGTGTCCAGTTCTAAGTCAGCCCATGGGCCCAGGGCCCTGTGAGGAAAGTGGAGGTCAGAAAACACCGGTCAAGCTTTTCCCAAAATCCTGTGTCTATTTACGAAGGTAAGGTTAATGAGCACTGTGGTAAGGACCATACCTGCATTAAAAAAAGGAATATTGAATATGAGTTCTCTACTTATAAAGGGACTTATGAAGTCTAGTCTGCCTCATTTCACCTGACAGGAAACCCAAAGTTTCTGTCGATCACCCAAGGTTTGTTTTTTTCTCTCCAGACATTCCATGTACAGCTGGCATTAATGGACTTGGTAGGTGGTAGGACCATCACATTAGCACAAGTGGCATTATATGGAAAGACACACATGGAAGCCTATGAAGCTGATATGTCCTTAGAATATAAGGAAATAAAAGCAATAGTATACTAGGAAAGGAGAGAAGAGTCAGATTACTAAATTCAGAAATGTTCCCACTAAGATCAGAGTGGGGACATTACTATCAGCCTTGCAGAGATTTATAAAAAAAAAAGATTGCAAGGAAATTCCATGAACAATTGTACACCAAAATTTAGGCAAGTTCGGTGAAAAGGTCAATTTCCTAGAAACACACAATGTAACAAAACAGACTCATGAGAAAATAGAAATTCTCCATTGACCCATGAAAAAAGTAAAGAGAGCGAATCCATCCAGAAGAACTTAGAACAAAGAAAAGCTCAGGACCTGTTGGCTTCGCTGGTGAATTCTACCAAATGCCTGAAGAATTATACCTACTGTTGGTGGGAATGCAAGCTGGTGCAGCCGCTCTGGAAATCAGTGTGGAGGTTCCTCAAGAAGTTAGGAATAGAGCCACCCTATGACCCAGCAATTGCACTAGTAGGTATTTACCCCAAATGTACAAACGGAATGATCTGAAGGGGCACATTCACCCCATTGTCTATAGCAGCCATGGTCACAATAGCCAAACTATGGAAAGAGCCAAGATGCCCATTGATAGATGAATGGATAAGGACCTATGTTCTCTCTCTCTCTCTGTCTCTGTCTCTATCTCTCTCTCTCTCTCTCTCTCTCTCACACACACACACATTATACACACACAGAGAAGGAGACAAAGCATGAGAGACTCTTAACTCTAGGAAACAAATTCAGAGTCACTGGAGGGGAGGTGGGGGTGGGGTCATTAGGTGATGGACATGAAGGGGGGCACGTGATATGATGAACACTGGGTGTTATAGGTAACTGATGAATTATTGAACTCTAACTCTGATACTAATGATGTACTACTATATGTTGGCTAATTGAATGTAAATTTTTTTAAAAAGAAGAATTATAAATCCTTCTCAAAGTCTTCCCAAAAAATAGAAGGGGGAGGGGCAAGTTCTGAAATCATTCTATGAGGCCAACTTTACCCTGATAGCAAAGTGAGACTAAGACACCACAAGAAAAGTGCAGACCAATACACCTTACGACTACAAATGCAAAAACATAAAAAGTACACTGGCAAACCAAACCCAGCAGTTTCCTTGATTAAAAGAATTTTAACTAAAAGGAATATACATCATGGCAAAGTGGGATTTATCCCACGATTGTAAAGGTGGCTTAACGTATGAAAATCAACATGATATGCCACATTAATAAAATGAAAGGAACAAACCACACGATTACCACAAAATGATGCAGAAAATGCATGTGACAAAATCCAGTACTCTCTCAGGATGAAAAGCATTCAGAAAACTAGGATTAGAAGGGAACTTCCTCAACTTGAAATTGGGCATTTATGAAGAACGCACAGCTACTATCCTATTCCATGGTAAAAGAATTGAAGCATCCCCCTAAGACCACGGACAAGTCAAAATGTTCACTCCTGCCACTTCTATTCAACATTGTACTGAACATTCTAGGCGGAGCAATCGGTCAAGGTAAAGAAACAAGACGCACCAAATATGGAAAAGAAAGAAAACTATTTGCAGATGCCAGAATGTTATATATTAAAAAATCCTGTGCTCGTCACCAAGTCACCCCCAGTCCCTGCCCACCTCCCTTTCTATCACCGCTAGCACTGAGTGTTATTCTATATGTTGGCAAACTGAACACCAATAAAAAAATAAATATGTAAAAAATCCTAAGAAATCCACTACAAAAGCTATTAGAGCTAATATTTGAACTCACCACACAAAATCCAGTTGTGTATCCATCAGTATACTAGCAGCAAACATCCTTAAAAGGAAACTAAGAGGGGTGCTGCGTGATTCAGTTGGTAAAGCATCTGACTCTTGATCTCAGGGCCTGAGGTCAAGCCCACATTGGGTGTGGAGCCTACTTTAAACAAAAAAGGAAACTAAGAAAATAATTCCATTTACAAAAGCATTGAGACGAATAAAGTACTTAGAAATAAATTCAGCTGAGGAGATGCAAGGGTTCTACACTGAACACTACAAAACATTGCTGAAAGAAGGCAAAGAAGGCCTAAATAAATGAAAAGACACATTGTGTTCATGGATCAGAAGGTGTCCTATTGTTAAAGTTTCAACACTCTCCCAATTTATCTACCGTCTCAGCGTGATTCCTATCAAAATTCCAATGCTCTACTTGTAGAAGCAGAAAAAGTGATCCTCAAATTCATGTAGAAGTGCAAAGGACTCCCAACACCAGGACAAACTTGAGAATAAAAGGCAAAGTTGGAAGACTCACATTTCCCGATTTCAAAACTTACTACAAAGCTGCAGGAACTAAGACAGTATGGTATTGTCACAAGGCTAGACATTTAGACCAGCAGAGTAGAATTGAGGGCACGCAAATGAACCCATACACACATGGCCCTTGATCTTCAACAAGGGTGCCAAGACCATCCGGTGGGAAAAGGACAGTCTTTTCAAGAAGTGGTGCTGGGAAGTTTTGCATGTGGGGATGCACATGCAAAAAGAAGGAAGCTAGGCCCTTCTGTCAGAACGGACACAAAAATCAACTCAAAACGGACCAAAGACTTAGCTATAAACACTAAAACTATAAAATCTTGAAAGAAAACACGGGGGTAAATCTTCATGACCTTGGGTTTGGCAATAGTTTCTTAGATATAGCACCAAACGCACAAGCAATGAAAGAAAACAAAATACATACATTGGACTTCATTAAAATTTTAGCATGAAGGGACACTTGCACAAGAGTGAAAAGACAACGTGTAGCATGGGAGGAAATATTTTCAAATCATGTATCTGACAAGGGTCTAATATCTAGAATACAAAAAGAGCTCTCACGACCCGACAACAAAAGGACGACCACACTTTAAAATGGACAAAAGACTTGAACATAGACATTTTTCCAAAGAGGAGAAGATCCACAAACAGCCAACAAGCACAGATGAACAGATGCTCAACACCATTAGTCCTTAAGGAAACGAAAATCAAAACTGCAATGAGACAACACTTCACACCCTCTAAGAATGCTGTAACTTTTTTAAAAGGAAAATAATTTCTTGAAATAAATTTTCTGCACTCTTCCCTTCTCCTTCTGGGATCCCTATAATACAAATGTGGTTCTGCTTGATGATGTCACTGACTTCCTTCCACCCACTCTCAGTTTTTATTCTTCATTTTTCTTTCTGCTGTTCAGCTTGGTTGCTTTCCATTACCCTGTCTTCCAGATTGCCAGTCCGTTCCTCTGCATCCCAGGTATTGAATTCTTCATCTCGGACAGGTTCTTTTTTGTATTCCGTCCATCTTTTTAGAAAAGATCTTATTAATTTATGAGAGAGACAGAGACAGAGAGACAGACATAGGCAGAGGGAGAAGCAGGCTCCCTTCGGGGAGCCCGATGCGGGACTCCATCCCAGGCCCCTGGGATCACGCCCTGAGCCTAAGGGAGATGCTCAACTACTGAGCCACCCAGGCGTGCCTCTTTCCTCCTCCTTTATGGAAGGTCTCACTGCAACAACGTGGATGGATCTAGAGGGTATAATGCTAAGTGAGGTAAGTCAGATAAAGACAGATACCATATGATTTCACTTATGTGTGGAATTTTAAAAACAAAGCAGATTAACAAAATGAGAAAAAAAGAGAGAGAGAAAGCAGACTCTTAAATACAGAGAGCAAAGTGGTCGTTGCCAGAGGGGAGGCAGGGAAGGGAGACAGGTGAAACAGATAAAGGGGATTAAGAGTACACTCATCGATTGCAAAGAGTAATGTATAGAATTACAGAAGGATTATATGGTACACCTGAAACTAATATAACACTTTATGCTAACTTTTAAAAAATATGAAGGGAAATAAGAAGTGTTGGCAAAAATGTGGAGAAATTGGAACCCTCATGCATCGCTGGTGGAGCTATAAAACGGACAGCCACCATGTAAAACAATTTGGTGATTCCCCAATCCATTAAAGATACAACTACCATAGGACTCATCAATTGCATTCCTAAATATACACCCAAAATAACTGAAAAGAAGCATTTAAACGAAGGATGTACAAGAATTTTTGTAGAAGCACTATTCACAACAGCCAAAAGATGGAAAAAGTGCAAATTTCCGCCAAATGATGAATGGATAAGAAATTTGGTATACCCATACAATGGAATATTACTTCGTCAATTAGAAGGAAGGAAGTTCTGATATATGCTACAACATGGATAAACTTTAAAGACGCTATGTGGAGCCAACGATGCCAGAGGCAAAAGACCACATGTTATTTGATTCCATTTATATGAAATATCCAGAATAGGCAACTCGCCAGAGACACAAAACACATGCGTGTTTGCCAGATCCTGGGAATTGAGGGAATGGAGAGTGACTGCTTTTTTTTTTTAGGTTTTATTTATTCATGAGAGACAGGGAGAGAGAGAGACAGAGACACAGGCATGACGGAGAAGCAGGCTCCATGCCAGGAGTGTGATATGGGACTCGATCCCGGGTCTCCAGGATCAGACCCTGGACTGAAGGTGGCGTTTAACCACTGAGCCACCCGGGCTGCCCAGAGAGTGACTGCTTAATGGGTAAGGGTTTCCTTCTGGAGTGATGAACATGTTCTGAAGCTAATTAGTTGTGATGGTTGCACATCTTTGTGGGTGTACTAAACACTCCTGAATGATTAAGGTGGCAAATGTTATGTCAACTTTAGCACAATAAGAAAAGAAGGAGAAACAGGAAAAATGGGAACAAAGATCCTATAGATTAAAAGGGGCCTTAAGAGACACCTGTCCCCATCTCAGTGTATGGTACTTATTTGGTTTCTGATTCAAATAATCAAACTGTTTTTCAAAAATCTTTATTTTTTTTTTTACTGTTGCTTCCTGTTGCTTAATGGCTCTGAAGGGTTTTTAACACAATTGAAGAAGAAACGTTATGACTAACTGGATATTTAACAATATTAAGAAAATAGTTTGATAGGGGGCAGGCAAGATGGCAGAGGAGTAGGGTCCCCAAGTCACCTGTCCGCACTAATTTACCTAACCTTCAAATCATCCTGAAAACCTACGAATTCGGCCTGAGATTTAAAGAGAGAACAGCTGGAATGCTACAGTGAGAAGAGTTCGCGCATCTATCAAGGTACGAAGGCGGAACAAAATAAAGAAATAAAAGAGCATCCAAGGGGGAGGGGCCCTGAGGAGCTGGGCTAAGGCCAGGTGGCAAGAACCTCCAGTACAGGAAAGCCTAGACCCAGAGAAGCAGGAACTTTACCAATCTTCCCCGACAGAAAGGCGCTCACAGGGAGCTCCGGCAGGATCCCAGGAGGGGCAGTGGAGGCCCCAGGATCCCGGGGTCACTAACAGAGGAAGCACGCCCCTGGGGAGAGCGCGCCACACTCCGCGGCCGAGCTCCCTAAAGGGCTGGAGCGCACGCCCGGCGGGGCCCCGGGAGCAGCTCAGGCGGTGGCTCCATCGGCGGCTCCATACAGAGGGGGCTGCGCGGCCCCGGGATCAGCTCAGGTGGCAACTCTGCAGAGGGGGCTGCGCGGCCCGGGAGCGTGATTCCAGCGACGCAGGCCCCGGAGCCCAGGGCGCTGCGGAACACAGCCCAAGATCCGTCACTCCCCCCCGGGACAGGCAGAGGCCGGGAGGACACAGGGCAGCAAGGACACTCCTGCCGCCAGGCGGCCCTGAGCTGTGCAGGTCCGCGACCCCCGCCCCCGGAGCATCCAGGCCCCTGCAGACTGGGAGACTGCGGTAGTTACTGCGGGAGCTGACTTTAGGGCTGGGGAGCTGGCCGCTGCCACTGTGGTTGTTTCTTCTGGTGTCACCTTGTGCCTGGGACTGAGCGGGGCCGCCAGGAAGCAAGGGCCTCACAGGGTCAACAGATCCCACTGAGCCGTGCACCTGGCAGGGGGCGGGGCAGCTCCCCCAGGTGCACACACCTGAGAATCAGCACAGCAGGCCTCTCCCCCAGAAGACCAGCTGCAAGGACAGGGGAAGAGCAATTTCTTGCCCAAGGAGCGCTGGAAAGCTCCAGGGGAATTTGAGAGACTTAACAGTATATAGAATCAGAGTATACCCCTCCTTGTTCTTTGTTTTTGTTTGTTTGTGTTCCCCTTTTTCCTTCCTTTTTCCCGTACAACTTGTTTTTAGCCGCTCTGCACTGAACAAAATGACTAGAAGGAAGAACTCACCACAAAAGAAATAATCAGAAATAGTCGTCCCTCCCACAGAGTTACAGACTTTGGATTACAATTCGATGTCAGAAAGCCAATTCGGAAGCACAATTATAAAGCTACTGGTGGCTCTGGAAAAAAACATCAAGGAATCAAGAGACTTCATGACTGCAGAATTGAGATCTAATCAGGCCGAAATTAAAAATCAATTCAATGAGGTGCAATCCAAACTGGAGGTCCTAACGACGAGGGTTAACCGTGGTAGAAGAACGAGTGAGTGACGTAGAAGACAAGTTGATGGCGAGGAAGGAAGCTGAGGAAAAAAGAGACAAACAATTAAAAGATCATGAGGATAGATTAAAGGAAATAAATGACAGCCTCAGAAGGCAAAATCTACGTTTAATTGGGGCCCCAGAGGGCGCCGAAAGGGACAGAGGACCAGAAAGTGTATTTGAACAAATCATAGCTAAGAACTTATTTAGTTTCTGATTCAAATAATCAAACTTAACATTTTTTTTTTTACTGTTGCTTCTGTTGCTTAATGGTTTTGAAGGGTTTTTAACACAATTGAAGAAATTTTATCACTAATTGGATATTTAACAATATTAAGAAATTACTTTTAGTCCCAATAGTTTATTTTTGCCTTAGTTTCCCTTGCCTGGGGAGACATAAATATGTTCCTAAGGCCGACGTCCAAGAGATTTAGGCCCATGTGTTCTCTTAGGTGTTTTATAGTTTCAGGCCTCACATTTAGTCTATAATCTGCTTTGGGTTTATTTTTGTGTATGGTGTAAGAAGGTGGTCCAGTTTCATTCTACATGTTTCTGTCCAGTTTTCTCAGCACCTTTGTTGAAGAGATGGTCTTTTCTCTATTGTATATCCTTGCCTCCTTTGTCATAGATTGATTTGCCATAGAAGTAAGCGTGGGCTTATTTCTAGGCTCTTTGTTCTGTTGCAGCAGCCCATGTGTCTAGTTCTGTGCCGGGACCACAGTTTTGATTACTATAGCTTGTTGTACAGCTTGAAACCCGGGATTGTGATACCTCTGGCTGTGTCCCTCTTTCTCAAGATTGCTGTGACTACTCAGGGTCTTTCTTTATTATTTTTTTAAATTGATTTTTAAAATCCATTTATTCATGAGAGACACACAGAGAGAGGCAGAGACATAGGCAGAGGGAGAGGCAGGCTTCCTGTGGGGAACCGGACACGGGGCTCCATCTCAGGACCCAAGGATCATGCCCTGAGCCCAAGGCAGTCACTCAACCACTGAGCCACTCAGGAATCCCTGATCCTGATTGTACACAAATTTTGATTGTATTTTTTTTTATTGTATACAAATTTTAGGATTCTAGTTCTAGTTCAGTGGGAAATACCATTGTTGATTTGATAGGGATTGCATGGAATCTGTACATCATTTTAGGTCATGTGGACATTTTAACAATATTAATTAATTAATTCTCACAATCCATGAGCATTATATGTCTTCCCATTTGTGTCATCTTCAGTTCCTTCCATCAATGTCTTACATAGTTTTCAGAGTATTACGTCTTTCACCTCCCTGGTTAAATTTGTTCCTACATATCATGATTTTTGCTGCATCTGTAAATAGGTCTGTTTTTCTTGATGTCTCTTCCTCTTTCTTCTTTGTTAGCGTATAGAAATGCAACAGACGTCTATGTATCAATCTTATATCCTGCAACTTGACTGAATTCATTTCTTACTCCTCATAGATTTTTGGTGGAGTCTTTAGTGTTTTCTTCTAATATATATATATATATATATATATATATATATATATATATGTTCAATTTGCCAACATGTGGCATAAGACCCAGTGCTCATCCCGTCAAGTGCCCCCCTCAGTGCCCGTCACCCAGTCACCCCAGCCCTCTGACCACATCCCTTTCCAGCACCCCTTGTTCGTTTCCGAGTTAGGTGTCTCTCATGCTCTGTCTCCCTCACTGATATTTCCCACTCATTTTTTCTCCTTTCCCCTTTATTCCCTTTCACTATTTTTTATACCAAGCAATTCTTTTAATGTACTGTTGGATTAATTGGCTAGTGCCTTGTTGAGAATTAGCAATTCTTTTAATGTACTGTTGGATTAATTGGCTAGTGCCTTGTTGAGAATTTCTGCATCCATGTTCATCAGCGATATTGACCTGTAATTCTCCTTTTAAGTGAGGTCTTTGTCTGGTTTTGAAGTCAAGGTAATGCTGGCTACATAGAATGAGTTTGAAACTTTTCCTTCCATTTCCATTTTTTGGAGTACTTTGAGAAGAATAGGTACTAACTCTTCTTTAAATGTTTGGTAGAGGGATCCCTGGGTGGCTCAGCAGTTTAGCACCTGACTTTGGCCTAGGGCATGATCCTGGGGTCCCAGGATCGAGTCCCGCATCGGGCTCCCTGCATGGAGCCTGCTTCTCCCTCTGCCTGTGTCTCTGCCTCTCTCTGTGCGTCTCTCATGAATAGATAAACAAAATAAAATAGTTGTTTGGTAGAATTCCCCTGGAAAGCCATCTGGCCCTGGACTTTTGTTTGTTGGGGGATTTTTGATTACTGATTCATTTTCTTTGGTGGTTGTTGGTCTATTCAAGTTTTCTGTTCCCTTCTGTTTCAGTTTTATACTTTATGTTTCTAGGAATTTATACATTTCTTCCAGACTGCCCAATTTGTTGGCATATAATCTTTTATTTTATAAAACCATCTCTCATATTTATATAATCTCGAACACACTAAATGTGTATCACAGAGGAAAATAATAATAATAGTTTTTCAGTGGAGCATCCTGGTAGATGCTACTTTAAACAAATGGTCCACATTAACATAAACAAACGTAAACAGTAATAGTACATCTGTATGTCTTCTTTCTTTCTTTTTATTTTTTAATTATTTTTTATTGGAGTTCAGCTTGCCAACATATACCATAACACTCAGTGCTCATCCCGTCAAGTGCCCCACTCAGTGCATATAATCTTTTATAATATTCTCTTATAATTGTATTTCTGTGGTGTTGGTTGTGATCTCTCCTCTCACATTCATGATTTTATTTATTTGGATCCTTTCTCTTTTCTTTTTGGTAAGTCTGGCTTGGGTTTATTAATTTTTTTATTGGAGTTCAATTTACCAACATATAGCATAACACCCAGTGCTTATCCCATCAAATACCCCCCTCAGTGCCCATCACCCAGTCACCCCCACCCCCCACCCATCTCCCTTTCCAGCACCCCTTGTTCGTTTCCCAGAGTTAGGAGTCTCTCATGTTCTGTCTCCCTTTCTGCTATTTCCCACTCATCTTTTCTCCTTTCCCCTTTATTCCCTTTCACTATGTTTTATATTCCCCACATGAATAAGACCATATAATGATTGTCCTCCGATTGACTTATTTCACTCAGCATAATACCCTCCAGGTCCATCCACGTCAAAGCAAACGGTGGGTATTTGTTGTTTCTAATGGCTGAGGAATATTCAATTGTATACATATAACACATTAATTTTGTTAATTTTTTCAAAGAACTAGCTCCTGGTTTCATTGATCTTTTCTACTGTGGGGTTTTTTTGTTTGTTTGTTTCTATACCATTTATTTCTGCTCTGATCTATCATTATTATTTCCTTTCTTCTGCTGGCTTTGGGCTTCATCCTACATACATAGCAGCATTGTCAACAATAGCCAAATTATAGAAAGAGCACAAATGTCTACTGACAGATGGGTGAATAGAAAAGGAAGTTGTGAAAAAATATATATATTATATATATTATATATATAATGGAATAATGATGGAATGTTACTCAGCCATAAAAATAATGAAATCTTTCGATGGACACCGAGGCACCTTCCACAGTTTGGCTATTGTGGACATTGCTGCTATAAACATCGGGGTGCAGGTGTCCCGGCACTGGGTGTTATTCTGTATGTTGGCAAATTGAACACCAATAAAAAATAAATTTATTATTTAAAAAAAGAATGAGGGATCCCTGGGTGGCGCAGCGGTTTGGCGCCTGCCTTTGGCCCAGGGCGCGATCCTGGAGACCCGGGATCGAATCCCACGTCGGGTTCCCGGTGCATGGAGCCTGCTTCTCCCTCTGCCTATGTCTCTGCCTCTCTCTCTCTCTCTGTGACTATCATAAATAAATAAAAATTAAAAAAAAAAGAATGAAATCCTGCTATTTGTAATAACATGGATGGGGCTAGAGTGTATTATGCTAAGTAAAGTAAGTCACACAGAGAAAGACAAATACCATATGATTTCACTCATATGTGGAATTAAAGAAATAAAACGGATGAATATAGTGAGAGAAAAAGAGAGAGGCAAACCATAAAACAGACTCTTCACTATAGATAACACACTGAGGGTTGCTGGAGAAGGGAGGTTGGTGTGGGGATGGGTTAAATGGCTGATGGGTATTTAGGAGGGCACTTGTGACGAGCACTGGGTGTGGTGTGTACATGATGAGTCACTAAATCCCACACCTGAAAATAATAATACTCTGTATGTTAACTAACTGGAATTTAAATTAAAACGTGGAAGAAGAAAATAAAAGAAGTAGAAATACCATACAATCCAGTAATTCCAGTAAATCCACTACGGGGTATTGAACCAAAGAAAATGAGAACACTATTTCAAAAAGACAGATACACCTATGTTCATCACAACATTATTTACAACAGCCAAGATATGGGAGCCACCTAAGTGTCCATTGATAGACGAGTGGATAAAGAAATGTCATAAATATATATTATATTCCATTATATTACTCAGCTCCTAAAAAGAAAGGAGATCTTGGCATTTGTGACAACCGGATGAACCTAGAGGATATGATGCTAAGTGAAATAAGTCAGACAGAGAAAGGCAAATACAATATTATTTCACTTATATGTGGGATCCAAAAAACAAAGCAAATGAACAAACAAAACAGAATCAGACTGGTCAATGTAAAGAACAACCTGGTGGTTGCCAGAGGGGAAGGGGTGGGAGAGGGGCATAATAGTTGAAGGGGACTAAGAGGTACAAACTTCCGGTATAAGATTAATAAGTCGGGGAGATGAAAAGTATGACATAGAAAATATAGTCAGTAATATAGTAATAACCTTGTACAGTGATAAATGATAACTACACTCATCATGGTGAGCACTGTGTAATGTATAGAATGGCCAAGTCACTCTTTTGTGTGCCTAATATATTTTATATCAAATAAACTTCAACAAGATACAAAGCGCAAGATAGGCCAATGGATTTAGTGTAACAATATATGAAAATTTCAACACACTGGAAGGGATGAGCACTGGGTGATATGCTATATGTTGGCAAATTGAACTCCAATTAAAAAATAAACAAAGTTTCAGATTCCACCTTGCAGCTAATGTTAAAGAAATGTGTGGGAAATATCAGAAAGGGAGACAGAACGTAAAGACTCCTAACTCTGGGAAACGAACTAGGGGTGGTAGAAGGGGAGGAGGGCGGGGGGTGGGGGTGAATGGGTGACGGGCACTGGGGGTTATTCTGTATGTTAGTAAATTGAACACCGATAAAAAATAAATTAAAAAAATAATAAAAAAGTAAAAAGAGGGGACCTCAGCCCCCCCAAAAAGAAATTACCCTTTGTTGAATTTTATATAGTTCCAAATTAAAAAGTCCACAATTATCTCAAAACGCTCAACCACTTCTCCTAGAATTAATGGACATCTCTAGAGAAAAGTGACCACAATACCAAGTTTTTTTTTACCCAGATATAACTTCTCTTTGAAAATTTGGCCTGAAAATGTTTACTGTCTTTTATTTATTTATTTTTTTGTAGAACTTTATTTTTTCTATTGTAAAACTTTTTTTTTGTTTCTCATCCTGAAATTTATTATTTATTATTTATTTTTTTTATTGGAGTTCAATTTGCCAACATATAGCATAACACCCACTGCTCATCCCATCAAGTGCCCCCCTCAGTGCCCATCACCCAGTCACCCCCATCCCCTGCCCACCTCCCTTTCTACCACCCCTTGTTCGTTTCCCAGAGTTAGGAGTCTCTCATGTTCTGTCTCCCTTTCCGATATTTCCCACTCATTTTTTATCCTCTCCCCTTTATTCCCTTTCACTATTTTTTATATTCCCCAAATGAATGAGACCATATAATGATTGTCCTTCTCCGATTGACTTATTTCACTCAGCATAATACCCTCCAGTTCCATCCACGTCGAAGCAAATGGTGGGTATTTGTCGTTTCCAATAGCTGAGTAATACTCCATTGTATATATAGACCACATCTTATTTATCCATTCATCTTTTGATGGACACCGAGGCTCCTTCCACAGTTTGGCTATTGTGGACACTGCTGCTATAAACATCGGGGTGCAGGTGTCCCAGCGTTTGGCTGCATCTGTTTACTGTCTTTTAAATTGTCTTTAAATTCAATTTTAAAAAATGTAAGGCTATTAAAATACCTCTCCCTTTTCCAATGATATGTCTGTATAAGGCCCAATTTTCCTCATGTATATCGACCAAAATAACACATCTCAAACGTTTAAATGCAGAAACAGTTAATAGAGTTCAGTTGTCCTCTATGAAGCCTCTTTAATATAAGAGATTTGCAAAAATGTAAAATAATACCACTCTTTCTCTAAACTTTTTGGTTTTGAATTTTTCAGAAATTTTTTATCCTTACATAGTTATTTTGATTAAATTAATAAGTAAATACTTCAAAAGTGTCTTCATCTCAAGTCTGAATACACTAAATATTGATGGACATAATACATAACCCCAAAGGTACCTCTTCAATAATCCTTAAGAGTCTAAAAAGGTCATGAGATCAAAGTGTTTGAGGTCCACTGAACTATATATATATATGGGGTCACTTTGCTGGTTTCCTTGGGAGAAAATCTTTATGGATAGGAGACAAGTAAAACTGCAACAAGAGAAATAAATGGTGTAGTTACATGTCCAGAATTTGGGAATCTGGAGGCTTCATTTCTATTCTGGGCCCGACAATTTGACCATGAATAGATCACTTGGCCACTGTGTAACTCTATTTCTTTCTTCATGACTTGACACTCATTGTAACTGCTCACAGCTCAGCCTATTCAGAGGACAGAAGCAGAGGCACACTGGCAGTACTATGGAGCATTTCTCTGACTTGGCCTTCTCAATATTTTCAGGACTTTCAGGTCTCATCAAATCTGTCACCACTGTTTCTAACAGCACTCGATTTATTTCTTGGAGCAAGTTTACAGAGAACACTACAGAGCAGAGTCTAGGTCCGCTTCCTTTAGTTGCCCTGTACACATATTCTGATCAGTGCATGAACAGAATCATTGGGCTATTAAGTTTCCATTTTCCAGGCTCTACTACCTCTTCCACTCTAGAGGTCCCAGGAGACTTCCAGGAATTTCTTGTCAGCCTAGTATGATGGAAGGAACTCTATCTTGGGCAGCATGCATCCTAGTTCTAGTCTTAGCTCTGCTAATGGCCAGCCCAATAACTACTGGAAAGTTGCTCAAACTTGATACTGGAAAGGGATATGTAAAAGCATCTAAGCCAGTGACCTATGCCCAGACCCTGTGAAAAAAACTCTTTACAACAGGTCAAACCCACTTGAAGAGAAGGAGGTTAAGGATTTGGATTTCACTGCCAATCCCCTCAAGCCTCCAGGTGTGGCTCCCTGACTTTCTGCTCTCAACTGTCTGGGACCAAAAGGTAATCCCTTAACCAGGCTTTGGAGTTGGGCTTTTAGGGTATCAGGAAGGGTACAGAATTCTGACAACTAAAATCTAGCAGGAGGCCAAGGGGAAGCATAAATTCAGAATGAAAAGTAGAACCATAGCCAACAAAGGTGTCAGGTTGACATTGGGATACAGACAACATTTACTGCTTTGGACACCAAGTAAAAGAGGAAACTGACTTATGCGTGTGATTCATAAAAGAACTTATTCAAAAGGTAATTTTCAAAAATATACATGTGGAATTTGAATTCTATGTATTCAACTTGATAAGAATAAGTCTGAGGATGCCTGGATGGCTCTGCCTTTGGCTCAGGTCATGATGGTGGGTCTGGGATCAAGCCCTGCATTGGGCTCCCTGCAGGGGGCCTTCTTCTCCCTCTGCCTGTGTCTCTGACTCTCTGTGTGTGTCTCTCATGAATAAATAAAATCTTTTTTAAAATAATGAATTTGGAATACAAGAGAAAGTTGCTAGACCTATTTCACTATTACTTAGATAGGAAAAAAACAACAACAATAACAAACTGTATTATAATCCGCAACCTCTAATTTGCTACCCTAATATTGACAAATTTGAAACTTTACCATGTACCAAGTTTCCATGTACCAAACATATATATAAATGTTACGTAACTTCAAAACATTTGAAAAGCCATAGACTAGATGGCCCCAAATAACCTTCCAAATCCATGGCTTCCCCAACCCCCTCATTTCAGAGTCCTCAGTGTTCTTTACTGAACTTTTCCACATTGCACAATTCTACCCATTGTTAATATCACTTCATCTGTCCCAGCCTAAACATTTTGAAATGTCAAGTGGCAGTCACTGTAGGACTTTTTTTTTCTTCCACTGTAGGATTTTTATAGGGAACAAAAGTACACACACATAATGGGTCAGACCATCATGCCCTGAAAAATCTCAACTGTATTTTCTTTATTTTTTTATTTAGATTCAATTAGCCAACATACAGTACATAATTATTCAGATATAGAGCTCAATAATTCATCAGTTGCATATCATACCCACTGCTCATCACTCCTTACTGTATTTTATTTAAAGTTTCAAATAATACTTTTAACTCAATATTTAAATTTAAGCCCATATTTGAATTTAAACCCCAACAAGTGTTACTCATCAATTCATGCTAACTTACAGGGAGAGAGAGAGAGAGAGAGATTTGCAATAGTGTCCTATCCACACGCCATGCAACACAATCCTAGGCAAAGAGGAGGACCCCAACATTTCTTACGATGACATCTCAGGGTGAGAAGGAATGTTAGAAGTTACTCTGAAGTAATCCTCACATCCAGTGGTCCCACTGAGCATCTCCATTCATTCACAGACTCTGTCTCCAGTATTAACATTCTAGTGCTTTAAAAAGGCCAAGGATTCAATAAAGGAATTATAATATTCATAGGGCTTTTTTGTGTTATGAATTTTCTGATGATGCATAGGGATGCCCACTGGGTGAAGGCTTTTTTACATTCCTTGCATTTATAGTTTCTCTCCAGTGTGCACTCTTAGATATTTTATAAGGTGTGAGCTCTAGCTGAAGGCTTTCTCACATTCTTTACATTTGTGGGGTTTCCCTCTAGTGTGAATTCCCTGGTGTCCAATAAGGCATGTATTTCTAACTAAAAGCTTTTCTACATTTTGTGCATTTATAGGGCTTCTCCCCTGTGCATGTTCTTTGATGCTGAATAAGCTCTGAGGGGCCACTAAAGGCTTTTCCACATTCATCACATCTATAGGGTTTCTCTCCAGTGTGAGAAAAAGAGGTGTCTAGAAAAGAACAAGGTATCAGTGAAGGCTTTCCCACATTCACTGCATTTATAGAGTCTCTTTCCAGTGTGTATCCTGTGATGCTGCGTTAGGTATGTGCTGTGGCTGAGGGCCTTCCCACACTCATTGCACTTGTAGGGCTTCTCCCCTCTGTGGAAGCGTGTGTGGCGAATCAGGAGTGTGCTTTTGTCGAAGGCCTTCCCACATTCACTGCATTGATAGGGATTTTTTCCTATGTGGATTCTCTGGTGGTCAATGATGAGCTCTGGCTGAAAGCTTTGTCACATTCACTACATTTAAAGGGTTTGTCTCCTACATGATATCTTTGATGCTTTGTAAGAGATGAGCTCTGGATGAAGGCTTTTCCATATTCCTTACAAATATATAGTTTTTCTCCAGTGTGAATGCCCTGATGCCCAATGAAGGTGGGATGGTCACAGAAGGACTTTCCCCATTCACTACATTGCCACAGCTTCTTTGCTGCA
The DNA here is from genome assembly GCF_003254725.2 of Canis lupus dingo. Classification (NCBI taxonomy): domain Eukaryota; kingdom Metazoa; phylum Chordata; class Mammalia; order Carnivora; family Canidae; genus Canis; species Canis lupus. The sequence goes on along the minus strand of NC_064281.1, from coordinate 121,699,127 downwards.
CAGAAGCCTGCTGAATAACCAGGTTGAAATTTGGTGTCAGTCTCCCTACATGTGTACAAGATGTAGGGAGATATTTTTCTCCTGTAGGAACTCCCTATTGTCAAACAAGAACTGACTATAGACTGAAGCGTCCCTCGAAAGCACTGCATTTATAGGTAGTGATCTCCCTGAAATTGTTCTTTGTCAGTATGACTCCTTGTCCTGAATGTCTCTGTAAGTGATCCTCCCATCCCCAAATTTCATGTACCAGAGTCCCAGGTACTGTTTCCTGTTAGTCTTTCTATGGTTGTTCCCTAGAATGAATCTTCTTCAAAAATGTCCCGCTGGGAAGTTGATCCCTTAGTCTCAGGTCTGGTTTCTCAATCTGAAAGCAATACAAAAGTGGCAGTTGGGCCAGGGACATGCAATGAAAAACAGTACCTGTAAGGCATACATGCTGCCAACAATTTTCAGAGTCATCTCTGTAGTTTATTTTTTTACATTTTTTAAATTTAAATTCAATATGCCAACAGATAGTATAACACCCCGTGCTCATCCCATCAAGTGCCCTCTTCATTGCCTGTCACCCAGTTACCCCATCCCACCACCTACCTTCCCTTCCACAACCCTTTGTTTGTTTCCCAGAGTTAGCAGTCTCTCATGGTTTGTTCCCCTCTCTAATTTTTCCCACTCAGTTCCCCTCCTTTCTCTTATAATCTCTTTCACTTTTTCTTATATTTCACGTATGAGTGAAATCATATGATGATTATCCTTCTCCAATTGACTTATTTCACTCAGCATAATGCCCTCCAGTTCCATCCATGTCAAAGCAACGTCTCTGTAATTTCAAATGGGGATTAGAATAGAGAGGTGGACAAGCACGCAGATAAACAGATAATACAAGTGGCACATAAGAAAATCAGAGAGGGGGACAAAACATGAGCGACTTCTAACTCTAGGAAAAGAACAAGGGGTAGTTGAAGGGGGGGTGGGTGGGGGGATGGGGTGACTGGGTGACGGGCACTGAGGGGGGCACTGGATGGGATGAGCACTGGGTGTTGTACTGTATGTTGGCAAATCGAACTCCAATAAAAATAAATACAAAAAAAAAAAAAAGAAATGAATTCCAAGGAGAGTACTATGGTCTGAATGTTTGTATCCCCACAAAATTCATATGTTGAAACTTAATCCCCAAAGTGATGGTACGAGGAGGTGCGGCTTTTAGGAAGTAATTAGGTCATGAAGATAAAGCTCCTATGAATGGGATTAGTGGCCTTTATTAAAGACAGACCAAGAACTCCCTTATCCCTTCTGCCGTGTGACATGGAGAAAAGATGAACCAAAAAGATGGCCCTCATCAGAACCCGAGTCCACTGGTGCCTTGATCTTGGACTTTCAACCTCTAGAACAATGAGAAATAAATGTCTGTTGTTTATAATTCACCAAGTCTGTGGTATTTTTTTTTTTGTAGCAGCCCAAAGTGACTAAAACAGACAGCTGCACTAGGCTATAGGGTCACTTGGAAAGAAAGCCATGAGAAAGTCTGTAAGAAGAATTGGAGATAATGAGTAACAGCAGAAGATGATCCCAGAACTTGGCCTGGGAGGACAGGGAGATATGACTGTGCAGGGCTGAGTCTTTTTCTGTATTCTTCTCTATTTTCTTCAGTCATCTAACTAATAGCCTCTTGGTGATTCCCTTCTCTCCAGTCTCTCCTGATTTATCACAATCAATCTTGCATATTGTCAGGCAGAAAACTAAGAACTTAGGGATAAAGGTAGTATTTTCCTCTCTTATTCTAGTGCATACTAGAAACAGAGCATATAGGAGCATACAGGAAACAGATGCTGTGAATTTGCTGGTTAAAATTTTGGAACATGCTTTATAATACTACAATAGACATCTCTTGGCAAAGGACAAAGAGCTTATCTGTAAATGACTTTTAGAACATGTTAATTTTATAGGAGATTCATCAAACTGATAAGGAGTTCTAAACACAGAGAGCAAATTGATGGTTGCCAGAGGGAAAAGGGGTGAGGAGTTGCATAAAATGGGTGAAAGGAAGTGGGAGACACAGGCTTTCAGTAATGGAATGAATAAGTCACAAGAATGAAAGGCATAGCATAGGGAGTATAATCAATGATATTGTAATAGTGATGTATGAAGACAGATGGGCTATGTTTCTGGTGAACAAAGCATAATGTATGAACTTGTCAGATCACTAGGTTATACGCCTGAAACTAATGTAACAATGTGTGTAAAATGTACTCAAATAATAAAATTGAATTAGGAAAAGATTAGAGAAGAAAAAAAAACTGCTGGTAAAACTAAATACCAAAGTGGCCAAGATGCATGACTTGGAAAAATACTGTCTAGTCATTTTCAAGTGACAAGGTAAGACTAGTAGTGCAAGATCTATCTTAAGTCTTCAGCTGTCTATATATAATACACAAAATAGCGGGCACAAAGTTCACATGAACAATTTCAGTATAATTAAACTGAAATTGAAAATAACAAACTGAGGCGGGGAAAGATGGCGGAAGAATAGGGTCCCCAAGTCACCTGTCCCCACCAACTTACCTAGATAACTTTCAAATCATCCTGAATACCTACAAATTCAACCTGATATTTAAAGAGACAACAGCTAGAATACTAGAGTGAGAAGAGTTTGCGCTTTTATCAATGTAGGAAGACCGGAAAAAATAAGAAATAAAAAAGCATCCAAGGGGGAGGGGTCCCCACAAGGAACCGGGCTAAGGCCCGGCAGCAAGTACCACCAGGACAGGAAAGCCCCTTCCCAGAGAAGCAGAAGCTTTTTTTTAATGTTAAGCAAAACGTATATTAATACTAATAAATATTAACATCACATACATTTTTCCTTGTAAAATGTGTAGAACAGAAGATGAAATCCATCCACATGACAGCACACACCATCATACTAGGTTATAGGAAATATTACATATATACGTATATTTTTTTCTTTTAAGATTTAATTTTTCAGTAATCTCTACACCCAGGTGGGGCTCAAACCTACAAGCCAAAGATCCAGAATCCCACCCTCTAGTGACTGAGTCAGCCGGGGCTCCAATAGATGGATGTTTTCTTTTTTAAAATTTATTATTTTATTGGTGTTCAATTTGAAAACATATAGAATAACACCCAGTGCTCATCCCATCATTGCCCCCCTCAGTGCAGGTCACCCAGTCACCCCCATTCCACACCCAACTCCCTTTCTACCACCACTTGTTCGTTTCCCAGAGTTAGGAGTCTCTCTTGTTTTGTCTCCATTTCTGATATTTCCCACTCGTTTTTTCTCCTTTCCCCTTTATTCCATTCCACTATTTTTTAGATTCCCCAAATGAATGAAACCATATAATGTTTGTCCTGCTCCGATTGACTTATTTCACTCAGCATAATACCCTCCAGTTCCATCCACGTCGAAGCAAATGGTGGGTATTTGTCATTTCTAATGGCTGAGGAATATTCCATTGTATACATAGACCACATCTTCTTTATCCATTCATCTTTCGTTGGACACCGAGGCTCCTTCCACAGTTTGGCTATCGTGGCCATTGCTGCTATAAACATCGGGGTGCAGGTGTCCTGGCGTTTCATTGCATTTGTATCTTTGGGGTAAATCCCCAACAGTGCAATTGCTGGGTCGTAGGGCAGGTCTATTTTTAACTCTTTGAGGAACCTCCACACGGTTTTCCAGAGTGGCTGCACCAGTTCACATTCCCACCAACAGTGCAAGAGGGTTCCCTTTTCTCCGCATCCTCTCCAACATTTGTGGTTTCTTGCCTTGTTAATGTTCCCCATTCTCACTGGTGTGAGGTGGTATCTCATTGTGGTTTTGATTTGTATTTCCCTGATGGCCAGTGATGCGGAGCATTTTCTCATGTGCTTGTTGGCCATGTCTATGTCTTCCTCTGTGAGATTTCTGTTCATGTCTTTTGCCCACTTCATGATTGGATTGTTTGTTTCTTTGCTGTTGAGTTTAATAAGTTCTTTATAGATCTTGGATACTAGCCCTTTATCTGATACATCATTTGCAAATATCTTCTCCCATTCTGTAGGTTGTCTTTTAGTTTTGTTGAGTTTCTGTTGCTGTGCAGAAGCTCATGTTCTTCTCATTTAGGACCCTTTCTGGCCTGCCAGGTCTCTGTGGAGAGGTCTGTTGTTAATCTAATATTTCTCCCCATAAAAGTTATAGATTTCTTGTCTCTTGCTGCTTTAAGGATCTTCTCTTTATCTTTGGAATTTGCAAGCTTCACTATTAAATGTCGAGGTGTTGAAAGGCTTTATTGATTTTAGAGGAGGATCTATTTCCTGGATCTGAATGCCTGTTTCCCTTCCCAGATTAGGAAAGTTTTCAGCTATGATTTGTTCGAATACACTTTCTGGTCATCTGTCCCTTTCGGCGCCCTTGGGAACCCCAATTAAACATAGATTTTTCTTCCTGAGGCTGTCATTTATTTCCCTTAATCTATCCTCATCTTTTGTTTTTCACATTTTTCCTCAGTTTCCCTCTTTGCCATCAACTTGTCACCTATGTCACTCAATCGTTCTTCTACCTCGTTGACCCTCGTCGTTAGGACCTCTAGTTTGGATTGCATCTCATTTAATTGATTTTTAATTTCAGCCTGATTAGATCTAAATTCTGCAGTCATGAAGTCTCTTGAGTCCTTTATGCTTTTTTCTAGAGCTACCGGTAGCTTTAAAATTGTGCTTCTGTATTGGCTGACATGGAATTGTAATCCCAATTTTTTTTTTATTGGTGTTCAATTTACTAACATACAGAATAACCCCCAGTGCCCGTCACCCATTCACTCCCACCCCCCGCCCTCCTCCCCTTCCAACACCCCTAGTTCGTTTGCCAGAGTTAGCCCAATTTTGTAACTGTTAGAGAGAGGACTGTTTCTGAGTATTTCTTTTGAGGTTTTTCCTTCTAGTCTTTTGCTCAGTGCTGAGTTGCCAAAACAAGTTATATTGGGAAAAGGAAAAAAAGAGAGAAAAGAAAGAAGAAAAGAATAAGAAAAAAAAAAGGAAGAAGAAAAAGAGAGGAAAAGAAAGAAAAAAACAAAAGGGGCGGGGAGCAAACAAAACAAAAAACAAGGGGGAGTATCCTCTGATTCTATATACTGTAAATCCCTCGACTTCCCCCTTTTCAGTGCTGCTTGGTCAATAAATTGCTTTTCCCCTGTCCGTCTAGCTGGTCTTCTGGGGGAGGGACCTGTTGTGCTGATTATCAGTTGTGAGCACCTGAGGGAGCTGCTCAGCCCCCTGCCTGGTGAACGGCTCAGTGGGAGTTGTTCCCTCCTGTTTATCCTGTGAGGCCACTGTGAGGCTCAGTGGGGGTTGTTTATACTGTGAGGCCCCAGGAGGAAAAACAGTGGCTACAGCCAGCTCCCAAGCCCTGGAGTCAGCTCCCGCAGTAACTACAGAGCTCTCAGTCTACAGGGGCCTGGATGCTCCAGGGGCGGGGGGCACTGATCTGCACAGTTCGGGACCGCCTGGCAGTAGCAGCATCCTTGCTGCCCTGTGCCCTCCTGGCCTCTGCTTGTCCGGGGGGGGGGTGCGGAGTGCTGGATCCTGGGCTATGTCCCCTGATTCCCTGAGCTCCGGGGCCTGCGCCGCTGCAATCGTGCTCCCAGGTCCGTGCAGCTCCCTCCCCGGGAGCCTCTGCCTGAGCCCCTCTGGGCTGCTCCCGGGGCGCGCAGCCCCCTCCGTGCAGAGCCTCCGCTCGAGCCCCTCTGAGCTGCTCCTGGGTTCAGCCCTGCGGCACTGCAGCCCTTTAGGGAGCTCCGCCGCCGCGGGGTGTGGAGCACTCCCCCGGGCGCAGGCGCTCTGTTAGTGACCCCGGGAGGCTGAGGGCATCCCCGCCCCCCACCATCCTGCTCCAACACCCAGCAAGCACCTTTCCGACTGGGAAGATTGGTGAAGCTCCTGCTTCTCCAGGGACGGGGCTTTCCTGTCCTGGGGACACTCGCCGCCGGGCCTTAGCCCAGCTCCTCGGGGACCCCCTCCCCTTGGATGCCTTTTGTTTCTTTATTTCTTTTTTTCTCCCATCTTCCTACCTTGATAGAAGCACGAACTCTTCCCACTGTAGCATTTCAGCTGATCGCTCTTTAAATCTCAGGCCGAATTCCTAGGTTTTCAGGATGATTTGAAAGTGATTGAGGTAATTTGGTGGAGACAGGTGACTTGGGGACCCAACCCTTTTGGCATCTTGTCCCACCTCCCGAGAAGCAGAAACTTCACCAATCTTCCCAGACGGAAATGTGCTCACAGGGAACTCGGGCAGGATCCCAGGAGGGGCGAGGATGCGGGCCAAGCTCCTAAGCGCCCAGCAGGGCTCCGGAGCAGCCCAAGAGGCGGCTCCGCGGGAGGGCCTGCGCCGCCCCAGGAGCACGAGTCCAGCGAAGCTGGTCGCTGAGCCCAGGGCGCCGGGGGACACAGCCCAGGATCCGGCGCTTCCACTGGGACAGACGGAGTCCGAGAGGGCAGCAAGGACGCTCCTGCTGCGGGGCGCCCAGAGCTGTACAGGTTCATGCCCTACACCCCCAGAGCATCGAGGCCCCTACAGACTGGGAGACTGCGGTAGTTACTGCTGGAGCTGACTCCAGGGCTGGAGAGCTGGCCTCCGCCAGTGTTGTTGTTCCTCTTGGTGTCACCTTGTACCTGGGACTGAGCAGGGCACCAGGGAACAGGGGCCTCACAGGGCCAACAGCTCCCACTGAGCCCGACACCTGTCGGGGAGCTGGGCAGCTCCACCAGGTACTCACATCTGAGAATCAGCACAGCAGGGCCCTCACCCAGAAGACCAGCTGGAAGGACAGGGGAAAAGCAAGTTCTTGACCAAGCAGTGCTGAAAAGTTCCAGGGAAAGTCTGGGGAAATACATATATAGAATCAGAGGATACACCTCCTTGCTTTTTGTTTTCTATTTGTCCCCACCCCTTATTTCTCTCTTTTTCTCCTTTTTCCAGTAAAACTTCTTTTTAGCCACTCTGCACTGAGCAAAATGACTAGAAGGAAGAACTCACCACAAAAGAAAGAATCAGAAACAGGCCTCTCTCCCACAGAGTTACAGAATTTGGATTACAATTCGATGTCAGAAAGCCAATTCAGAAGCACAATTATAAAGATACTGGCGGCTTTGGAAAAAAGCATAAAGGATTCAAGAGACTTCATGACTGCAGGATTTAGATCTAATCAGGCAGAAATTAAAAATCAATTAAATGAAATGCAATCCAAACTGAAGGTCCTAATGATGAGGGTTAATAAGGTAGAAGAACGAGTGAGTGAAATAGAAGACAAGTGGATGGAAAGGAAGGAAGCGGAGGAAAAAAAGAGACAAACAAAAGATCATGAGGATAGGTTAAGGGAAATAGACAGCCTCAGAAAGAAAAATCTACATTTAACTGGGGTTCCGGAGTGAGCGAAAGGGACAGATGACCAGAAAGTGTATTTGAAATCATAGCTGAGAACTTCCCTACCTTGGGAAGGGAAACAGGCATTCAGATCCAGGACATAGAGAGATCTGCCCCTAAAATCAATAAAAACAGTTCAACATCTCAACATTTAATACTGAAACTTGCAAATTCCAAAGATAGAGAAGATCCCTAAAGCAGCAAGACACAAGAAATCCCTAACCCTTATGGGGAGGAGTATTAGGGTAACAGCAGACCTCTCCACAGAGACCTGGCAGGCCAGAAAGGGCTGGCAGGATATATTCAGGGTCCTAAATGAGAAGAACATGCAACCAAGAATACTTTATCCAGCAAGGCTCTCATTCATAGTAGAAGGAGAGATGAAGAGCTTCCAAGATAGGCAGAAATGGAAAGAATATGTGACCACCAAACCAGCTCTGCAAGACATACTAAGGGGGACTCTGTAATAGAGGATGTCCAAGGGAACAATCCACAAAAACAGGGACTGAATAGGTACCATGATGACACTAAATTCGTATCTTTCAATAGTAACTCTCAACGTGAATGGGTTTAATGACCCCATCAAAAGGCGCAGGGTTTCAGACTGGATACAAAAGCAGGACCCATCTATTTGCTGTCTACAAGAGACTCATTTTAGACACAAGGACACCTACAGCCTGAAAATAAGAGGTTTGAGAACCATTTACCGTTCAAGTGGTTCTCAAAAGAAAGTAGGGGTAGCCATCCTTATATCAGATAAATTAAAGTTTATCCCAAAGACTGTACTAAGAGATGAAGAGGGACACTATTTCATACTTAAAGGATCTATCCCGCAAGAGGACCTAACAATCATGAACACTTATGCCCCGAATGTGGGAGCTGCCAAGTATATCAATCAATTAATAACCAAAGTTGAGACATACTTAGATAACAATACACTTACCTGGAGATTGAATATGGTGAATTCTACAACTGATAGATCTTGTAAACACAACATCAACAAAGAAACAAGAGCATTAAATGACACAATGGACCAGATGGATTTTACATCCAAACGCAACTGAATACACATTCCTCTCAAGTGCACATGGAGCTTTCTCCAGAATAGACCACATAACTGGGTCACAAGTCAGGTCTTAACCAATACCAAAGGACTGGGAATGTCCCCTGCATGTTTTCAGACCATAATGCTTTGAAAATTGAACTAAATCACAAGAACAAGTTTGGAAGGATTTCAAACACGTGGAGGTTAAAGGACCATCCTGCAAAAAGATGAAAGGGTCAACCAGGAAATTAGAGAAGAATTAAAAAGATTCATGGACACTAATGAGAATGAAGACACAACCGTTCAATATCTTTGGGATGCATTAAAAGCAGTCCGGAGGGGGAACTACATCGCAATACAAGCATCCATCCAAAAACTGGAAAGAACTCAAATACAAAAGCCAACCCTGCACCTAACAGAGCTGGAGAAGGAACAGCAAATGAAACCCTCACCCAGCAGAGGAGGACAGTTAATAAAGATTCAAGCAGAGCTCAATGAAATAGAGACCAGAAGAACTGTTGAACAGATCAACAAAACCAGGAGTTGGTTCTTTGAAAGAATTAATAAATAGATAAACCTTTAGCCAACCTTATTAAAAAGAAGAGAGAAAAGACTCAAATTAATAAAATCATGAATGAAAAAGGAGAGATCACCACCAACACCAAGGAAATACAAACGATTTTAAAAACTTATTATGAGCAGCTCTATGCCAAAAAATTAGGCAATCTGGAAGAAATGGATGCATTTCTGGAAAACCACAAACTACCAAAACGGGAACAGGAAGAAATAGAAAACCTGAACAGGCCAATAACCAGGCAGGAAATTGAAGCAGTCATTAAAACCTCCCAAGACACAAGAGTCCAGGGCCAGATGGCTTCCCAGGGGAATTCTATCAAACGTTTAAAGAAGAAACCATACCTATTCTACTTAAGCTGTTTGGAAAGATAGAAAGAGATGGAGTACTTCCAAACTCGTTTTATGAAGCCAGCATCAGCTTAATTCCAAAACCAGACAGAGACCCCACCAAAAAGGAGAATTACAGACCAATATCCCTGATGAACACAGATGCAAAAATTCTCAAGAAGATACTAGCCAATAGGATCCAACAGTACATTAAGAAGATTATTCACCATGACCAAGTGGGATGTATCCCTGGGATGCAAGGCTGGCTCAAACTCATTAACCAATCAATGTGATTCGTCATATTAGCAAGAGAAAAAAACAAGAACCATAGGATCCTCTCAATAGATGCAGAGAAAGCCTTTGACAAAATACTGCATCCTTTCCTGATCAAAACTCTTCAGGAGTGGGATGAGGGGCAAGATGGTGGAAGAGTAGGGTCCCCAAGTCACCTGTCCCCACCAAATTACTAGATAACCTTCCAATCATCCTGAAAATCTATGAATTCGGCCTGAGATTTAAAGAGAGCCCAGCTGGAATGCTACAGTGAGAAGAGTTCACGCTTCTATCAAGGTAGGAAGAGGGGGAAAAAGAAATAAAGAAACAAAAGGCCTCCAAGGGGGGGCAGCGAGAAGCCGGGCTGAGGCCGGGGCGAGTGTCCCCAGGACAGGAGAGCCCCGTCCCAGAGGAGCAGGAGCTGCACCAACCTTCCCGGGCGGAAAGGGGCCCGCAGGGAGTTAGAGCAGGACCCCAGGAGGGCGGGGATGCTCTCGGGCTCCCTGGGACACTAACAGACACCTGCGCCCTGGGAGAGTGCGCCGAGCTCCCTAAGGGCTGCAGCGCGCACAGCGGGGCGCGGAGCAGCTCGGAGGGGCTCGGGCGGCGGCTCCGCGGAGGGGGCTGCGGGGTGGGAGCAGCTCGGAGGGGCTTGGGCGGCGGCTCCGCGGAGGGGGCTGAGGGGCGGGAGCAGCTGGGGGGGGGCTCAGGCGGCGGCTCCGCGGAGGGGGCTGCGCGGCCGGGAGCAGCCCGGAGGGGCTCGGGCAGAGGAAGAGGCTCGGTGCACAGGGGGCTGCGCGGTTCCAGGAGCAGCTCGGAGGGGCTCGGGCAGCGGCTCCGCGGAGGGGGCTGTGGGGCCTGGAGAAGCTCGGAGGCGGCTCCCGCATAGGAAGAGACTCCGTGCGGAGGGGGCTGAGCGGCTCCGGGAGTAGCTCGGCTGGGCTCCGGCGGCGGCTCTGCGGAGGGGGCTGTGCAGCCCCGGGAGCAGCTCGGAGGGGCTCCGGCAGAGGAAGAGGCTCCACGCGGAGTGGGCTGCGTGGCTCCGGGAGCAGCTCAGAGGGGCTCGGGGGCCGGCTCAGCAGAGGGGGCTGCACGGCCGGGAGCGCGAATCCAACAGCGCAGGCCCGGGAGCACAGGGCGCCGGGACACAGCCCAGGATCCGACATCCCCCCGAGACAGGCAGAGGCCAGGAGGGACCAGGACCGCAAGGACGCTCCTGCCCCGAGCTGAGCAGATCAGCGGCCCCGCCCCCGAAGGCTCCAGGCGCTGCAGACGGAGAGCTCCAGAGTTACTGCAGGAGCTGAATCCAGGGCTCGAGAGCTGGCCGCCGCCACTGGGGTTGTTCCTCCTGGGGCCTCACGGGGAAAACAACCCCCACTAAGCCCTGCACCAAGCAGGGGGCAGAGCAGCTCCCCCAAGTGCTAACACCTGAAAATCAGCACAACAGGCCCCTCCCCCAGAAGACCAGCTAGACAGACAAATTCCAGGGGAAGTCAAGGGACTTAAAGTATACAGAATCAGAAGATACTCCCCCGTGGTTTGTTTTTTGTTTTTTGTTTTTTATTTTTGATTTCTCTTTGCTTTCCCCACCCTTTTTTCCCCTTTCTTTCTTTATCTTTCTCTTTTGCTTCTCTTTTTTCCTTTTTTCTTCCTTCTTTCATTTTTCGTTTTCTCTTTTCTTTCCTTCTTTCTCTCCTCTCTTTTTCTCCTTTTCCCAATACAACTTGGTTTTGGCCACGTTGCGCTGAGCAAAATGACTAGAAAGACAACCTCACCTCAAAAGAAAGAATCAGAAACAGTCCTCTCTCCCACCGATACAAAATTTGGATTACAATTCAATGTCAGAAAGCCAATTCAGAAGCACTATTATAAAGTAACTGGTGGCTATAGAAAAAAGCATAAAGGACTCAAGAGACTTCATGACTGCAGAATTTAGATCTAATCAGGCAGAAATTAAAAATCAATTGAAGGAGATGCAATCCAAACTACAAGTCCTAACGATGAGGGTTAACGAGGTGGAAGAACGAGTGAGTGACATAGAAGAGAAGTTGATGGCAAAGAGGGAAACTGAGGAAAAAAGAGACAAACAATTAAAAAACCATGAGGATAGATTAAGGGAAATAAACGACAGCCTGAGGAAGAAAAACCTACGTTTAATTAGGGTTCCTGAGGGCACCGAAAGGGCCAGAGGGCCAGAATATGTATTTCAACAAATCATAGCTGAAAACTTTCCTAATCTGGGAAGGGAAACAGGCATTCAGATCCAGGAAATAGAGAGATCCCCCCCCCAAAATCAATAAAAACCGTTCAACACCTCGACATTTAATAGTGAAGCTTGCAAATTCCAAAGATAAAGAGAAGATCCTTAAAGCAGCAAGAGACAAGAAATCCCTGACTTTTATGGGGAGGACTATTAGGGTAACAGCAGACCTCTCCACAGAGACCTGGCAGGCCAGAAAGGGCTGGCAGGATATATTCAGGGTCCTAAATGAGAAAAACGTGCAACCAAGAATACTTTATCCAGCAAGGCTCTCATTCAGAATGGAAGGAGAGATAAAGAGCTTCCAAGACAGGCAGGAACTGAAAGAATATGTGACCTCCAAACCAGCTCTGCAAGAAATTTTAAGGGGGACTCTTAAAATTCCCCTTTAAGAAGAAGTCCAGTGGAACAATCCACGTAAACAAGGACTGAATAGATATCATGATGACACTAAACTCATATCTTTCAATAGTAACTCTCAACACGAACGTGCTTAATGACCGCATCAAAAGGCTCAGGGTTTCAGATTGGATAAAAAAGCAGGACCCATCTATTTTCTGTCTACAAGAGACTCATCTTAGACAGAGTGACACCAACAGCCTGAAAATAAAAGGTTGGAAAACCATTTACCATTCAAATGGTCCTCCAAAGAAAGCAGGGGTAGCCATCCTTAGATCAGATAAACTAAAATTTACCCCGAAGACTGTAGTGAGAGATGAAGAGGGACACTATCTCATACTTAAAGGATGTATCCAACAAGAGGACTTAACAATCCTCCATATATATGCCCCGAATGTGGGAGCTGCCAAATATATCAATTAATAACCAAAGTTAAGACATAATTAGATAATAATACACTTATACTTGGTGACTTCCATCTAGCGCTTTCTACACTCGATAGGTCTTCTAAACACAACATCTCCAAAGAAACGAGAGCTTTAAATGATACACTGCACCAGATGGATTTCACAGATATCTACAGAACTTTACATCCAAATGCAACTGAATACACATTCTTCTCAAGTGCACACGGAACTTTCTCCAGAATAGACCACATACTGGGTCACAAATCGGGTCTGAACCGATACCAAAAGATTGGGATCGTCCCCTGCATATTCTCAGACCATAATGCCTTGAAATTAGAACTAAATCACAACGAGAAGTTTGGAAGGACTTCAAAAACGTGGAGGTTAAAGACCGTGCTGCTAAAAGATGAAAGGGTCAACCAGGAAATTAAGGAAAAATTAAAAAGATTCATGGAAACTAATGAGAATGAAGATACAGCCATTCAAAATTTTTGGGATGCAGAAAAAGCAGTCCAAAGGGGGAAATACATCGCCATACAAGCATCCATTCAAAGACTGGAAAGAACTCAAATACAAAAGCTAACCTTACACATAAAGGAGCTAGAAAAAAAGCAGCAAATAGATCCTACACCCAGCAGAAGAGACTTGATTAAGATTCGAGCAGAACTCAACAAAATCGAGACCAGAAGAACTGTGGAACAGATCAACAAAACCAGGAGTTGGTTCTTTGAAAGAATTAATAAGATAGATAAACCATTAGCCAGCCTTATTAAAAAGAAGAAAGAGAAGACTCAAATTAATAAAATCATGAATGAGAAAGGAGAGATCACTACCAACACCAAGGAAATACAAACGATTTTAAAAACATGAACAGCTATACGCCAATAAATTAGGCAATCTAGAAGAAATGGACGCATTCCTGGAAAGCCACAAACTACCAAAACGGGAACAGGAAGAAATAGAAAACCTGAACAGGACAATAACCAGGGAGCAAATTGAAGCAGTCATCAAAAACCTCCCAAGACACAAGAGTCCAGGGCCAGATGGCTTCCCAGGGGAATTCTATGAAACGTTTAAAGAAGAAACCATACCTATTCTACTAAAGCTGTTTGGAAAGATAGAAAGAGATGGAGTATTTCCAAATTCGTTCTATGAGGCCAGCATCACCTTAATTCCAAAACCAGACAAAGACCCCACCAAAGAGGAGAATTACAGACCAATATCCCTGATGAACATGGATGCAAAAATTCTCAACAAGATACTGGCCAATAGGATCCAACAGTACATTAAGAAGATTATTCACCATGACCAAGTAGGATTTATCCCCGGGACACAAGGCTGGTTCAACACCCGTAAAACAATCAATGTGATTCGTCATATCAGCAAGAGAAAAACCAAGAACCATAGGATCCTCTCATTAGATGCAGAGAAAGCATTTGACAAAATACAGCATCCATTCCTGATCAAAACTCTTCAGAGTGTAGGGATAGAGGGAACATTCCTCGACATCTTAAAAGCCATCTACGAGAGCCTACAGCAAATATCGTTCTCAATGGAGAAGCACTGGGAGCCTTTACCCTAAGATCAAGGAACAAGACAGGGATGTCCACTCTCACCACTGCTATTCAACATAGAACTGGAAGTCCTAGCCTCAGCAATCAGACAACAAAAAGACATTAAAGGCATTCAAATTGGCAAAGAAGAAGTCAAACTCTCCCTCTTCGCCGATGACATGATACTCTACATAGAAAACCCAAAAGCCTCCACCCCAGGATTGCTAGAACTCATACGGCAATTTGGCAGCGTCGCAGGATACAAAATCAATGCCCAGAAATCAATGGCATTTCTATACACTAACAATGAGACTGAAGAAAGAGAAATTAAGGAGTCAATCCCATTTACAATTGCACCCAAAAGCATAAGATACCTAGGAATAAACCTAACCAAAGAGGTAAAGGATCTCTACCCTAAAAACTATAGAACACTTCTGAAAGAAATTGAGGAAGACACAAAGAGATGGAAAAATATTCCATGCTCATGGATTGGCAGAATTAATATGGTGAAAATATCAACGTTACCCAGGGCAATTTACACGTTTAATGCAATCCCTATCAAAATGCCATGGTCTTTCTTCAGAAAGTTAGAACAAATTATTTTAAGATTTGTGTGGAATCAGAAAAGACCCCGAATAGCCAGGGGAATATTCAAAAAGAAAACCATATCTGGGGGCATCCCAATGCCAGATTTCAGGTTGTACTACAAAGCTGTGGTCATCAAGACAGTGTGGTACTGGCACAAAAACAGACACACAGATCAATGGAACAGAATAGAGAACCCAGAAGTGGACCCTGAACTTTATGGTCAACTAATATTCGATAAAGGAGGAAAGACTATCCAGTGGAAGAAAGACAGTCTCTTCAATAAATGGTGCTGGGATAATTGGACATCCACATGCAGAAGAATGAAACTAGACCACTCTCTTGCACCATACACAAAGATAAACTCAAAATGGATGAAAGATCTAAATGTGAGACAAGAGTCCATCAAAATCCTAGAAGAGAACACAGGCAACACCCTTTTTGAACTCGGCCACAGTAACTTCTTGCAAGATACATCCACGAAGGCAAAAGAAACAAAAGCAAAAATGAACTATTGGGACTTCATCAAGATAAGAAGCTTTTGCACAGCAAAGGATACAGTCAACAAAACTGAAAGACAACCTACAGAATGGGAGAAGATATTTGCTAATGACGTATCAGATAAAGGGCTAGTTTCCAAGATCTATAAAGAACTTAGTAAACTCAACACCAAAGAAACAAACAATCCAATCATGAAGTGGGCAAAAAAACATGAACGGAAATCTCACAGAGGAAGACCTAGACATGGCCAACATTCACATGAGAAAATGCTCTGCATCACTTGCCATCAGGGAAATACAAATCAAAACCACAATGAGGTACCACCTCACCCCAGTGAGAATGGGGAACATTAACAAGGCAGGAAACCACAAATGTTGGAGAGGATGCGGAGAAAAGGGAACCCTCTTGCACTGTTGGTGGGAATGTGAACTGGTGCAGCCACTCTGGAAAACTGTGTGGAGGTTCCTCAAAGAGTTAAAAATAGACCTGCCCTACAACACAGCAATTGCACTGTTGGGGATTTACCCAAATTCAGATGCAATGAAACGCTGGGACACCTGCACCCCGATGTTTATAGCAGCAATGTCCACAATAGCCAAACTGTGGAAGGAGCCTCGGTGTCCTTTGAACGATGAATGGATAAAGAAGATGTGGTTTATGTATACAATGGAATATTACCCAGCTATTAGAAACAACAAATACCCACTATTTGCTTCAACGTGGATGGGACTGGAAGGTATTATGCTGAGTGAAGTAAGTCAATCGCAGAAGGACAAACATTGCATGTTCTCATTCATTTGGGGAATATAAATAATAGTGAAAGGGAAAATAAGGGAAGGGAGAAGAAATGTGTGGGAAATATCAGAAAGGAGACAGAACATAAAGACTCCTAACTCTGGGAAACGAACTAGGGGTGATGGAAGGGGAGGAGGGCGGGGGGGGTGAATGGGTGACGGGCACTGAGGGGGGCACTTGACGGGATGAGCACTGGTTGTTATTCTGGATGTTGGCAAATTGAACACCAATAAAAAATAAATTTATTATAAAAAAGAAAAAGAAACACTGGGACACCTGTACCCCGATGTTTATAGCAGCAATGTCCACAATAGCCAAACTATGAAAGGAGCCTCGGTGTTCATCAATACCTGGAAGGTATTATGCTGAGTGTAATAAGTCTATCAGAAAAGGACAAACATTATGTGGTCTCTTTCATTTGGGGAATATCAAAATTAGTATAAGGGAATAAAGGGGAAAGGAGAAAAAATGAGTGGGAAATACCAGAAAGGGAGACAGAACATGAGAGACTCCTAACTCTGGGAAATGAACAAGGGGTTGTGGAAAGGGAGGTGCGGGGTGGGTTGCGGTGACTGGGTGATGGGAATTGAGGGGGGCACTTGGCGAGATGAGCACTGGGTGTTATGCTACGTGTTGGCAAATTGAACTCCAATAAAAAAATATTTAAAAGAAGAAAAATGTAAACTGAAATTGTTTATGTGAACGGAGTTTAACATTAACTGAGATATACTCACTAATTGATTATAGCAACAGAAGTGAAACTGGAGGAATATGAAAGTGATGAAAATATCAGAAGAAAGTACCCAACTTAACTTTGAATTAGTAAAAGTGGGTAAAAAGAACAGAGTTTGTGACTTTATACAGTCAAACCATCTGACCTCCCTCTGCCCTGTTCACCAGCTCCAATAAACCCTCCCTGATCCTACTTCTACTCTTTCCAATTTAAAGTGATCCTTGCCTCTTCTTTGGTGGGGAGGGTGTGTTAAATATATTTTTAAGTTATTATTTTCATTCCTGTTAGTTAACATATAGTGTAGTATTTAAATTCTAGTATACAATATAGTGATTCAACACCTCCATACCACACTCAGTGCTCATCAAAAGTGCCTTTCTTAACCCCCATCACCTATTTTACCCATCTCCCCACCTACCTCCCATCTGGTGACCATCCGTGTTTTCTCTATAGTTAAGAATCTGTTTCTTGGTTTGCCTCTCTTTTCCCCACACAATGTTCATTTGTTTTGTTTCTTAAATTCCACATGAGTGAAATCATATGGTAATTGTCTTTCTCTGACTGACTTATTTTGCTTAACATTATACTCTCTAGTTTCATTCATGTCATTACAAATGGCAAGATTTCATTCTTTTTTATGCCTGAGTAATATTCCATTGTGTATATATGCCACATCTTCTTTATCCATTCATCAGTCAATGGCTGTTTCCATAATTCAGCTATTGTATATATACAATGCTGCTATAAACACTAGGGTGCATGTATCCTTTCAAAATAGCATTTTTGTATTATTTGTGTAAATACCTAGTAGTGCAATTGCTGGATTGTAGGAGAGTTCTACTTACAAAGGCTCAAATCCTTCTGTAAAAACTCTCAAACTCTCAAATCCCCAAACCTGTGCCTCCTATATCATCCCCATCTCAGTTACGTCAACTCCTATATACTTCTAGTTGTCAATACTTCTAGTTGTTCAGGCCAAAAACCTTAAAGTCATCTTTGACTATTTATCTCACACCGTACTATCTGACTTACCAACAAATCCTGTCAGCTCTATCTTCAGAGTATCTCTGGAATCTGGCCACCTCTCACCTCCTCCATGGCCACCCCTCTAGTCCAAGTCACCATTACCTCTCTCCTAGATTATTGTTAGAGCATCCAAACCGGTCACTCTGCTTCTGTTTTACTTCCCAACATACCCTCCTCACAACAGCCCAAAAGATTTTTCTTAAAATATTATGGCAGATCATGTCACTTGTCTGCTGCTCAGTCCAGCAGCTTCCTCTCTGGCTCGGGGTCAAAGTCCAGGCCTTTACAATGCTGTAGGAGACTCACTACATCATGGACTCTGGGAAGCTCTTGAACTTATCTCCTCCCACTCTCACCTGCACTCCCTCTTCTTCAGTCCCACTAGCCTCACTACTTTTGCTATAACATATCAGATGCCCTTCTTTCTGCAGGGCCTTTGTCTGGAACCTTCTATAATATATTTGCATGTGTTTTTCCCCAAAACGATGTCTTGATCCAGTTTTGAGGCCTTGGTTACAGGCCAGTCAGTTCCCTTTCTTGAGCAGCTGATTAAGTCTGTACTGCAACTACTTTTAATATCGTGCTGTCATACTCCAGGCTACCTGTCCTAATAATCCTGGGGCCAGATACCAGACAATTAGGGATAGCCTTTATGTCCTGGAACCCAGGAAATTGTGTACTTTATCAAATCCACAGAGATCCCACAAAATCTAGCTAACCTACCCAATTGCCATGTATGACTGCCGCCTAAAGCTCCAGCTTGCTGTTACCCTGTCTCTGACTACCCTCCTTCACCACTGTGTGGTTTCTGCCTGACAGTGTTCTATTATTTGGAGATATAAGTAACAGAGTTCTGCCTTTCATCTATCTGAGTGTCCCACCATCAAAAGAATCTTTAAATCTTATAAAACACTCTCTTCCCTGGGAAAAGTTCGTGGCTTGCTCTCTTAACACTCTCAGGTGATTGACCAACCATTTCATACCAAGGCTTTCCCTGACTGCCTATGAAAATCTGTAGCTCCTAGGCCTGGCACTCCATATTCCCTCTCTGCCTTACCTTTCTTCACCACTTGCCAGGTATCATATACTTACTGTGTCAATTGTTTGCTCCCACTCATTTTTAAAATTTAAATTCAAGTAGCCAACATATAGTACATCATTAGTTTCAGATGTAGTGTTCAATAATTCATCAGTTGCATATAACATCTAGTGCTCATCACATCACATGTCCTCCTTAATGCCCATTCAAATAGCACCTCTATGAGGGCAGAAGTTTTTGACCCATAGCAGGTGTTAAATAAATAGTTGTTGAATAAATGAGTGGATGCATGAGTAAACAAAATGCTAAGAGTAAACTACAGAAGTAGCAGAGATACTTAAGTCTTAAATGAGCTATGACTGCAAACACACACACACACACACACACACACACACACACACACACAGTCATTAATTTCCCAACAAAACAAGCCTCCAAGGGCTTTTTAAGCCATGCATGAAACAAGTCATTTAAAGCCCCTCTAGTAAAAGGTCCCTGTAGTTCACATAGTTGCTCACCAGATATCCTATTTGCTCCTTTACCTTTCCCAGTCCCTCCCTCCCCTGCTTGACCCCATGCAGTTAGGAAGAGCTATATGATCAGTGCTGGCCTGGGGGACATAAATGCTTTGTTCTTTTTTTTTTAATTTATTTATTTATGATAGTCACAGAGAGAGAGAGAGAGAGAGAGGCAGAGACACAGGCAGAGGGAGAAGCAGGCTCCATGCACCGGGAGCCCGACGTGGGATTCGATCCCAGGTCTCCAGGATCGCGCCCTGGGCCAAAGGCAGGCGCCAAACCGCTGCGCCAGCCAGGGATCCCCAAATGCTTTGTTCTTTGAGTATGAGGAGGTCATGAGTTCCAGAGGATGAAGCTACAAAGTACATGGAGCCCCTCCATTAACCAGAGCCTCTGTTGACCTGTGATGAACATCAAGCATGGGCTTTAGAAGGTAAGGTTTTGTGATGAAAAACCACTGGGATTGGAGGCTGTCAGTTTTGTTGCATAACCTGTCCTATCCCGAACAATCTGCATAGTCTGTTGTTAGGCATATGGTCTAATGGAGCTGCTGATTTCTATGTACATTATATGAATATCTATGGGTGGCATCATTTGTGTGGTTAATAGAAATTATGTTTTGGTTCAAAATGGCTCCTTTTTTCACTTGGGAGGCATGCAATGGTGCTTAAGAGTCCAGTCTCTGGCACCAGACTGCCTGGGATTCTGTTCTTGCTTTTCCATTTATAGTTTCACTCTCTGGCCTCCTTATTCTACTTGAATAATGGTAATGATAATGAAATCTAGGTTGATAAGAATTAAGAGTTAAAACACGTACCTTATATATTTGGACAAGAATGTGATGCAAATCTCCTTCTGAACCTGATACTTATTGTTACTTGCAGATCATTCTCCTCCTCTCTTCCATAGAAACACCAAACTTTGACCATCCTCTCATCAGACTCTACTAGCTTCTACCCTTCCCTGCTGCAGGAGATTGACTAACTCCAGGTCAGTATCCTTGCAGACTATAGCTCCTGGATGAATGTTTGATCTCCTCTTCAAGCCATGAAGGGGGATGGCTCTTTCCTTCTATCTTCTGTTTATCTTTCCTCTTACTTTCCTACCCCTGAAGTGTGATGGTTCCCAGAGTTTCCTTCTCTATCCTGTGTTCACTTCACACTACGGTCTCCCTGAATAATCTCATCTTGGGTTCGATTATGACATTTAACAATATCTTCCAAATCTCTCCCTCTAGCTTCTACCTCTCTCCCAAGCTTCAATACAATTTCTAAGACTACTGAAAATTCCATGAACATCTTGCTTTCAGCGTGTCCAAAATCAAACATTATTTCCCTTACTATTCTTTTTTTAAGATTGTATTTATTTATTCATGAGAGATACAGAGAGAGAGGCAGAGACATAGGCTGAAGGAGAAGCAGGCTCCCTGTGGGGAACCCGATGCCAGACTCAATCCTAGGACCCCAGGATCACAACCTGAGCTGAAGGCAGATACCCAACCACTGAGCCACTTGGGTGTCTCTTCCCTTACTATTCTTGAAATACCTTCGGAAAAAGTAAACCCTTCAACTCCATCTCTTCTTTGCATGCTTTGCAACTGTGCATCTTCATTACTGGGACTGCTTTAATTTAACTTTAATCCAACAAATATGTAATAAGCATCCACTAAAGTGTCAAACTCCATCCAATTCAGTCCCAAATCTATACTGGCTGCCTCTTGTATACCTGGCCCAGGAGAACAAAAATGAGAAATAAATAGCCCTGCTCCATCTAGGGTGCGTGCGTGTGTGTGTTTGTGTGTGAGAGAGAGAGGGAGAGAGACAGAGAGAAAGAGAGAGAGAAAGCATATATACACAAGTTACTATAGTACAGTGCTGAGTTAAATGCTCTGACAAAATTGAGGGGGTGAATCTACTGGGGGAGAGAGATCAGTGGATCAGAAAAAGCTTCACAGATGAAATAACATCTGGATTGGGTCTAGAAGGATAGATAAGTAGGTGTGTGTGTGTGTGTGTATGTGTGTGTGTGTGTGTGTGTGATTATAAATATGTGTGAGGGGCAGCCCTGGTGGCTCAGCGGTTTAGCGCCGCCTTCAGCCCAGGGCATGATCCTGGAGTCCCAGGATCGAGTCCCGCATTGGGCTCCCTGCATGGAGCCTGCTTCTCCCTCTGCCTGGGTCTCTGCCTCTCTCTGTGTGTCTCTCATGAATAAATAAATAAAATCTTTAAAAAATAAATATGTGTGAGAATGTGCATGTGAAAAAATGAGTAGGAGTTATGTGAAAGTAGTATTTATGAATATGTGTGAGAGAATATGTGTGTATGAGTACGCATGTATATGTGCTTGAGTGCATGTATGTGAAGGCACAAGTGTGTGTGTGAATGTATGCAGTATGTATATGTGCAAGCATATATATGCAAATAAGAATGTGTGTGAGAGAGAGAATGTGTATGAGTCGTATGAATGTGTGTGAGTGCATATATATGAGGGCATCTGTGCATGAGACTGAGTATGTGTGTGAGGGATGGGCATATATGCATGTAAGTATGAGTGTGTGAGAATGTGTGAGTGTATATAAGAGAATGTATATGAGCGGTGTGAGTGTATGTGTGAGTGTACACAGGTGAGGACATATGTGTGTGAGAGTAGGTGAGTCTATTTGAGTGTGTGTGCAGCCATCATGTATGTGAGTATGTGTTTAAAAATATATGTGAACCCGATGTTTCTAGCAGCAATGTCCACAATAGCCCAACTGTGGAAAGAGCCTCGGTGTCCATCGAAAGATGAATGGATAAAGAAGATGTGGTTTATGTATGCAATGGAATACTACTCAGCCATTAGAAACGACAAATGCCCACCATTTCCTTCGACGTGGATGGAACTAGAGGGTATTACGCTGAGTGAAATAAGTCAATCGGAGAAGGACAAACATTATATGGTCTCATTCATTTGGGGAATATAAAAAATAGTGAAAGGGAATAAAGGGGAAAGGAGAAAAATGAGTGGGAAATATCACAAAGGGAGACAGAACATGAAAGACCCCTAACTCTGGGAAACGAACTAGGGGTGGTGGAAGGGGAGGTGGGCGGGGGATGGGGGTGACTGGGTGGCGGGCACTGAAGTGGGCACTTGATGGGGTGAGCACTGGGTGTTATCCTGTATGTTGACAAATTGAACACCAATAAAAAATAAATTTATTAAAAAAGAAAAAAAATGTATGTGAAAATGTGTGACAGAATGTGTGTGTGAATGTATGTAGAATATAAGTGAGAGTGTGTGTGTGTGTGTGTGTGTGTGCGTGTGTGTGTGTGTGTGTGCATTGGAGGGCTTGGAGCAGGGCAGAAGAGGAATTTCAAACAGATAGGAGCCTGAGTGAGAACAGAGCCAGAAATAGGGGTAATTACTAATGGTCATCTTTGATTTGTTTTCTCTTTACTTGGCAACACCAACATAGCACCAGTCTCACCTCAGACCTCTCCTCTATAGCCTCACTACCACGGGTCAGGTCCTGCTCATTTTTCACTGTTAGAAAAATAGTGAAAAAACTAGCCAGCTAGTTAACTGGCTTCTGTGATTCTACTCTCTTCTCTAGACATCGAGCCACTAAAACTTTTGATTCTCAATCTCTGGGGAACTTTCTCTAAAGTACAATAAAGATGTAACAGCACTGTTAAATTGCTGAATAAAAGTTTCTGAATTCTTACTTTCTGTTTCTATATTCATCTCAGCATAGACTGGTACCAAAGAGCATATGGCCTGATACAAGTCTGTGGAACTCTTTTTGAGTAGGGCTCTTCTAGACAACAAGACAGAACTTAGCAAAGCCTGGTTGCTTTGAGGTATAATAAAGAAGAAAAATAAAAGAGACTGGGTAACTAGCAAAATAGCCTGAGTACTGCATTTAGCTAGAAAAGTAGCATGAGTATAGCATTTTGACTGCTTACCAGCCAACATGGAATGGAGAGTGTCAAACTAATAGAAAGGACAGAACAAACTGGAGGGTATGGGTATTTGATGATGTAGAGTACTCTTTTTGTTTGAAGATTTGTTCTGTCTGTTGTTCTGTTGAGACTTGTATTATTTATTTAAAGTTAAATATAAACACGTTTAAGGGAAGCTAGTGAAGAATATATTGGAACCCTGTAATGTCTTTGCAGTGGTTCTGTGAATTTAAAATTTATTTTAAAATAAAAAGTTTTTTAAAGAACATTCAGAAGCTATTTTAGCTAATAAAAATAAATAAATTCATTCAATTACTAGAATAGTGTGTTTCTGAGATTAATAATTTTTCATTCTCAATGTTGACTAAACCTCAAATTATTTTCTTTTGACTTAGCCCTCACACCTTGTGAAAAGGGGGTTACCAATCTCACAGTACTACTGGCTAAATGAAAGTCACACATTCAGTCATTTGGTGGTCAACCCACATCACAGTTTGCCTGGTTTACTCTGGTTGTCCTGGAGTCCCATCCAGTTTAGCCTTCTAGCATTCTCTAAACTACCCTGGTTTGGACAATAAATTATATAGCTACTCTTGGTAGAACTATCACAGAGAAGGTGGCCAATAAATGTCTGGAAAAAAATATAAGATTTCCCCATGACACTTATCAGTGGGTATATATACCTAGTTAGGCTGGGGGAAAAAAGCCCCTTACCAAAGTATTGTCATCCACAGTTCCCACACTACCTTGGGTGACAGATCTGGGAAGAAAGCCACTATCTCCCAATCACTTTTCTTGTGCATCCTGAGAAATTCCCAACTCATTGCAAGTACATCAGAGTCTGCCACCCACTATCTTTCTCAGTTGCAATAATCTTTCAACACCTGCCTCTGTCACTCCCTACTCCCATTCCTGTGTTTCTCCCTACTTCTATGTCTGTTGTTACTTCTGGCAAATTCATTGTCCATGTGGGTTTCCATTCCTCACCTGGCCTTTCAGTATTCTGACCACCACTACCTTTCCCTAAAGCCCATCTTAGCCACTCACTTCCAAGGTCACACCCTTGCCATCACCTTGTTGCTACCAATAACTGCAGTGCTTCCAAATCCTTGGTTTCAAGCATTCCATTCTCTGATCATCACCTCCTGTTTTTTAGCTTCCCACTGGTGTCAACAGTCCACCAATCCATCAATCTAACCCCCTTTCCCTATCCATTACCCAGTACACATGCATGTGTACACACACACACAGACACACATATACATGCCACATTCACCTGCTCCACCACCACACACACTCCATGCCCACACTTCCCTGTTTATCCAGTTAGATGTTATGCTCCAAGCCCATAAATGCTCCTTTGCCAGCACTCTTAGTTTCTTTGCACCCTTTCCCTCCAGTGTCTTTGCTTATCTAAAGCCCCATGGCTTCCTGAACCCTGGGACAAGCCTACGTCCTAGCTGTACCTAAACAGTTGAATTTTGTTGGGGCATATATCTCTACAGTTCTGAATAGCTTTAATTTTAATGGCCCATTTCCTGGTTATACTCCTAGTCCCTCTCTCTAAATTACTCTTTAACAGTATCTCCTCTCATCAAAATTCCAAACTCCCGCCTAATGACTTTGCCCCATACTTCACTGAGAAGACAGGTGCAATCTGCCAAGATTCATGTCATCTTCCCACCATCATACCTACCCATTGCCTGTGTCTGTGTCTCTATTTTTAGCCTTGACCTGGTGATAATAAATGAACTGTCTCTACCTCTAAGGCCAACTTCCATTCTTTCCCACCTCCTAGAAGCATTCTCATGCCCTTCTCCCCTTCTTTTCTCTGCATCATTACTTCTTTTTTTTTTTAAATCAAATCTATCCCATCAGCACACACACATGCTCTTTATCTCACATCCTTAGAAGACTCTCTTTTGTCTTCACATTTCCCTCTAATGACAGCCCTGGTTTTCTGTGCTCCTTCTCAGCAAAACTCTTCAATAAAGTCATCTGCACAACTTTTCTCTTCCTCCTTCACCCACTCCATGAGGACTATTTTTACTCTTGGGAGTGGTGGAGGGGATGTAGGTGCACTAGGGAAAGAGGAAGCACATGGGCCACACGAGGATAGCCTCAGGCTGACAGAGTTCCAGGCCTTCAGTGTGAGCAGGATACGGTGTCATTTCCTCATTATACAGATGGGGAAACTGAGGTCTAGGGAAGAAGTGGACTTGCTCTATGTCCCACAGTGATGGGACTGTATAGCTAAAGCTGAAACATATTCATTTTCCTAGTTCTCATATATACCAGGCTGCCTTCAATTATTATAGTGACTTTCGTGTTTTTCATGGTTTTTGTCCTATAGTAACAGTACAAAATATTATATGTAAAAGAATTTAAACAGTCCAGATTTATGTGGAATAAAATATAAAGAACACACCATGGACTTCTTACAGTTCCATATACTATATCCCTTTCCCCAGGGGTACCCACTGTCAATGATAATAATGACAAAAAGGGTCATATTCCACTGAATTGCTGCTGGAGAGTTTGTTGCACTTTCTCAGACTCCTTCGTCCTGGAGGTGAACTTGACTTGGGCCTGTTGCACTTTCTCAGACTCCTTTGTCCTGGAGGAGAACTTGACTTGGGCCAGCTCCTCTCAGGCTGAGAGCTCACTCTGCCAAACCCACCACTTGGCTCCCTTTTATTGCTCATAGAACAGTCTTTGGGTTATTTTTTCCCTGAAGGACCTCACTATGTCCCAGCAAGACTCCTCAATTTAGAAATGGCCCTTCCTCCAGGTCCTATGATCTTGATAGCTCTCTTCCCCCCCCATCCCCACCTCTCTGTTCCTAAATGATAACCATATCCCTGTGATAGTCCAAACTAGTGCCTGAGACTAATTTCTCACTTCTCCTCTCCCTCATTCACCCACACTTACTCTATCATCAAGTCTATCTATTCATCTTTCAGCTGTCTTCCAATTATACCAACATCTTTTTATGATTTTATTTATTTATTCATGAGAGACACAGAAAGAAGGCAGAGACATAGGCAGAGGGAGAAAGAAGTAGGCTCCCTGCAGGGAGCCCGATGTGGGACTTGATCCCGGAACCCCGGGATCATGCCCTGAGCTGAAGGCAGACGCTCAACCACTGAGCCACCCAGGTGTCCCCTAATTCTACCAACTTTTATCTCCACAGCCACATCCTAAGTGAAAGATGCCACTATCTTTCTTTTTTAGATTTTATTTATTTATTCATGAGACACACACACACACACACACACACACACACACAGGCAGAGACACAGGCAGAGGGAGAAGCAGGCTCCATGCAGGGTGCCCGACGTGGGACTCGATCCAGGGTCTCCAGGATCACGTCCTGGACCAAAGGCGGCACTAAACTCTGAGCCAGCCGGGCTGCCCAGATGCCACTATCTTTAGCCCAAACTACTGGCTACATTCACCTCCTATTTCGTCCTCCTGCAACCTCTCTTTCCCCCTCCATCTTTCTTTCCCAAGGTAACTAGAGAGAGCCTTTAAAAATAAATCCAAACCTGTCACATCCTTCTCTGAAAATATGCCAGGCAGGGGCTTCCTACCACCTTTGGATATAAATCTTGACTTCTTTCCATGGCATTCTGCCTCACTGCCCCAAGTGCCCATCTGACCTCCCCTCATGGTGATGTCCCTACTTACTGCTCCATCCATTCAGATCTCCCAGTTCTGGGGACATACCAGGCTTTTGTGTGTGTGCTATTTCTTCCTCTGGGAGCATTCTTCCTCTTCAGATGCCCAACACCTCTCCATCCCTCAGGTCTTCATCCAACACCACTGTTTCAGCATATGTGGTATGAACATTTGTTTGATCACAAGTCTCCGTTCCCTTCCTGTCCTTGCTATAGTTCACTGTAGGTGGAATATACTTCCATGCCCCATTGCCTTTGGGCTTTGATCCATGACTTACATTAGCCAATAAAATGTGAATAGAGACATGAGGTACACCATGTGCAGCCAGAGGCTTTAATGTGATTGCATGGTTTGGCTTGCCCTCCTCCACCCTTGCCCTAGACCATCGGGAGACCCTGCCTTACTCAGGTGGCCAGTGCTCCCTCCATCTGGGTCCCAGAATGAGAAGACACATGAAGCAGACCTGAAGCTATGTCCACACAATGATGCACACCACAACTGATCTAAAAAGGCCAGTGCATGAGAAATAAATGTTATAAACCACTGAGGTCTGGCAACTGAAGTATTGCAGCAAATGCTGATGAATACCTTGGGGTAGAGGCACTTACTCAAAACTAGAGATTGAAGTGAAAGTCTAGATAGATGGACAGTGAGACGCCCAGCTCCAATTCTCACCCAGCTCCCAGACCACTAGCAATAAGGTGAATATCTCTCAGGCAGAATATGAAAAAGAATTTCTCCATTGAGAAGAAAGGAGGAAAAAAACTAGGTCAAGAGAAAAGACCTGTAGACAGTAGCCTTAAGATAATCCACTATAAGAAAGCCAGTTAACCTCCTTGTGACTCCACAATCATGGCCTCCAGTGAGTAGAGCTCCCTGACCCTTATACACAGAGGCTCCAATCAGTTCCAATCCATTTTTAAGGGCCTCACTCTTTTGTTTTAACAAAAAATGTACAAAATGTTCATTTTGAAGCGGAGGGAAAAGTGAATGTTCATCAAAAGAGGCTCTTTTTCCTTTGCAGAGGGCTATAGTACACAGCTTGGGGCCTAACCATTCGTGCCTTACTGGAGTGTTTCTGCATTGCTCCATGGCCAATGCCTCTCTCCATGCATGCCACTGACATATTTACCCTGGACAACTCACTATGCTCCCAGCCACTGTCTTCTTGTCTGGGTTTCTTCTGCACCCATTTCCAAAAAGGCAGTCAGGGGGTTATTCTAAAACACCTATCTAATCATGTCACTGCTTGGCTCAGAACCCTCCAGTGGCTACCAGACTCCTATCCATGGCCTATGAAGCCCCGTGCCTAGCC
The DNA here is from genome assembly GCF_003254725.2 of Canis lupus dingo. Taxonomy (NCBI): domain Eukaryota; kingdom Metazoa; phylum Chordata; class Mammalia; order Carnivora; family Canidae; genus Canis; species Canis lupus. The sequence continues at coordinate 121,670,742 of NC_064281.1, read as the reverse complement.
TTCCAAGTACAGCTCCCACTCATATCCCTTTCACTGATTCTATTCCAGGTAAGGGGCATAGGCCTTTTTATATCTTGAAAAGCCTGTCTCAGAGATTGCACCCTTGTTGTTCCCTTCACTTGCCTGGGCTTTTTCCCCAGTCCTCCCCAAATTGGGGCTCCTTTTCATCCTTCTCTCATCTTGTTAAAGTGGCTTTTTATTTTTCTTAAGATTTTATTTATTCATGAGAGTCACACACAGAGAGAGGCAGAGACACAGGCAGAGAGAGAAGCGGGTTCCATGCAGGGAGCCCAATGCGGGACTCGATCCTGGGTCTCCAGGATCATGTCCTGGACCAAAGGCGGCGCTAAACCGCTGAGCCACCCAGGCTGCCCTTAAAGTGGCTTTTTAAAACTCGTCTATAGTAATTCTTCCTCAATGCTTAAGTTTCATCTTTTTGTCTTCACACTGACCATGATTTGCAATGACATAAATTTTTTTCCTTGAGTTACTGTCCATTCCCCCATTGACTGTAAGGACCACTGGAGCAGGATTCACTATGACACTCACTGCAGAATTCCCTGTATCTGGTGCAAGGCTTGGTCCAGAAAGGGCCTTCCAGAAATGGCTCTGAATGAAAGGGGATGGTGGCATCAGTATTAGGGTACAAAGTACTTGATGTACATACTGTGTGTCTATGTGTGTGGTTGGGGTGAGCAGGGGCAGGCTTATGGACAAATAAAATCTGAGTGTTTCTCTGCCCCACTGTCAACTCTTCTGCCTTCCCTCTGTAGCATTTCTATCCCCTTGCCCCACCTCTGAGTCTCTGGGCTGAGGACTACAGCAAAGGCAGAGAAACTGGATAAAAAGGAGAGGACTGTGTCCTGTGTATTGAGCAAGGTTCCTGGAGAAAGCGGGAGACCAAAGGGGCTACAGAGAAAGAAGAATACCATCTCACACCAGTGAGAATGGTGAAAATTAACAAGACAGGAAACCACAAATGTTGGAGAGGATGTGGAGAAAAGGGAATCCTCTTGCACTGTTGGTGGCAATGTGAACTGGTGCAGCCACTCTGGAAAACTGTGTGGAGGTTCCTCAAAGAGTTAAAAATAGACCTGCCCTACAACCCAGCAATTGCTCTGCTGGGGATTTACCCCAAAGATACAGATGCAGTGAAATGCAGGAACACCTGCACCCCGATGTTTCTAGCAGCAGTGTCCACAATAGCCCAACTGTGGAAGGAGCCTCGGTGTCCATAGAAAGATGAATGGATAAAGAAGCTGTGGTCCATGTATACAATAGAATATTCCTCAGCCATTAGAAACGACAAATAACCACCATTTGCTTTGATGTGGAGGGACCTGGAGGGTAGTATGCGGAGTGAAATAAGTCAATCGCAGAAGGACAAACATTATATGGTCTCATTCATTTGGGTAATATAAAAATTAGTGAAAGGGAATAAAGGGAAAGGAGAGAAAATGAGTGAAAACATCAGTGAGGGTGACAAAACATGAGAGACACCTAACTCAGGAAATGAACAAGGGGTAGTGGAAGGGGAGGTGGGCAGGGGGTTGGGGTGACTGGGTGATGGGCACTGAGGGGGACACTTGGTGGGATGAACACTGGGTGTTATGCTATATGTTGGCAAATTGAACTCCAATAAAAAATTTTTTTAGGAGAAAGAAGAGAAGAAGGAGAAAACTGGATCCACAGGGGGAAGGAAAAGGGACCGTTCCACAAGTGGCAGGGGCTCCCTGAAGGAGGTCCCCACCTCTACTTCCCGATGGCCCCAACACCCCTAAGCCCCCAAAACAGAAGAGGGACATTTGAGCCCTCTTCAGGGGTGATGGCCACAGGAAAGGGGAGCCTTGGCTTCGGTCAAGGCTGGACTGGATAGACTCAGTGAGACAGCACCCTCTGAACTAGGGTGTCACGAATGCCACTCCCACCTGTCCGTACTTAAACAACAGGGAAAAGGAAGACCCCCTTCCCCTCACATCTATGTCAGCAGCTGGTGTGCACCAAGTTGGGCCTGGGGGCAGCCACTAAGAGCCCAAGGTCTCTCAGGAAATCCTGGAGAGACGGGGACACGGCCAGCTCAAGCTGTGCCACTGGGGCCCCCGGAGAGGGAGGAGCTGTCCCAGATCCCCCAGGGATGGGGGTGAGGGGACAGGACAGGGATGTGTCCTGAGGGTTGTGCCCGACAAGCTTGAGGGCCTCCGACAACAGGTGATGTGCTTGGCTCTGGGTAAAGGAAGCGCTGCCCTGGGAACACCAAGTACAATGCACGGCATGGGAGCTCCCCGTTTCAAACTGTGTGGTTGCTGTGGGCCGACGGGGGGGAGGGGGTGAGAGGCCGAGCAAGGGACAGGGTCCTTGGCACAGATGCTGGCTGTGGCCTGGCCCTGCTCACCCCGAGGCCCTGTGCCCTATCTGGAACCTTCCCTGGGCCTCTCCTAGGAGCCAGTTTCTGCCCGGGGAAGGACCCCGAAGGCCCAGGGACAAGCTGGGTGAAGGTGTCCCCTTGGCCAAGCTGATGCCTATTCGCCCCATGGGAGGCTCCCCGTCTCCCTATGCAGCCTCACCTGGCCCCCTGCCCGCGTGTCCAGGTCCCCTCCAATTGTGAAGCTATGCCAGGCCCTTGCAGACTTGCTCCTTAGTCTCTACCAGGGAGCCTGGCTCCCACAATGGGGTGGGAGTGGAGACGGGGGGCATGAGTCCTGTCCGACATACACTTCACACCCGAACCACCAATCTGGCTTCCCTCTGGATGCCCCAACTTGCCCTAGGCATCCACAGAGCTCTGGTACTGGTCCTCACACCTTGTGGTCTGAGGGCAGCCACAGCACAAGACAGAGGGCCTGGGAAGGACGTAGGGGTTCCCCAAGGTCAGGTACAATGGGGTTAGAGCTCACATCTGCAGGCCCCATGTCTGGCGTCAGGTGTGATTTCCGGAACAGGAACTTAGTAAGGTACACTGAAAGGCCCATTCCAGTTCTGCCTTAGCCCCTCTTGCTCTCTTCCTTTCCATTTCCGGCAGGATCTGGCCACCTTTGCTTGGCACCAAGGTTGGACCAGGGTGCCACGTGTGCAACAAGTTTGAGCTGGCTGAGAGTGAGCAAGTGGTGTGCACAGAGAAATGGTGGACAAGGAGATATCCAGCAGGGCCCTGAGTACAGGGAAAGGACGACAGTCCAAAAAATGCCAGAAAGACACCCAACACCAGCCCCAGCAGAAGGCTGGCAACAGGGCCATGCCTAGGAGCAGGTGGGATCTGAAGACCAGGGCCCACCCCAGTGGAGCTCCTCTGCCAGTGCATCTAGAAATGTGCACTTGACTGGAGGCCGCAGAAGAGAAACCGAGAACTCACTGCTGTCATGTCTTCTGCACAAGCACTTGCCATGAACATGTGGCACATGTACATCCAGTCTTTTTCTCTTAGAGGCTTTTAAAAGACATCGATGTTCTTGGGTTTTTGTCCTGATTGCAGAAACAACAACACGTTTACTACTCAGGGAGCACCTGCCACTGCTACCCACATATGGTAGGTCCTTCATTCAGGTATTTCCCAGGACTGTCACCATTACCAATCTGCTGTGTGGCCCTCAGCTCTGCTTCTATGACTGTCATTGCTACCCACATGCCTCGAGGGTCTTTCCACCATTTCCATGGCCTGGGCTATGCAGCCTGTTAGCCTGGCCCTATAGTCCCAGTGCATCCACTGCGGAGCTGTGGGACTTTGAGCAAGTCTCCAAATCTTTCTGCGCCCAGTGTTCTCATTTGGATAAAAGGGGTCATAACAGTGCCCACCTCCACCCAAGACTTCTCTAAGGACTCCAGCACAGTCCTAGTTGTTCAGCCAAGTGTCTGGCATGTAATATGAATTCATGTTACTTTCAGCTATTTTTTCACGGTTAAGGTTATGCTATCTATGTGTACAATTTCATATTTTGGTTTTTTCTTTAGCATAATATTAGCCATATACTCCTGTTCTTCAAGTCTTTATTTTTACATGATTGATTGGTATATTCTATCATATACTATCATATCTAACACAATTTTATGCTTTTGTAATGTTTCAACTAAGCATCTTTTTGCATGACTGTTTATTTGCATTTTAGGTGATCTCTTAGAAATACCACTGGAGGGTTAGAGAATAAAAACATCTTTCAGAGTGTTGATATCTTCTCTAGTAGGCCTTCTGGCAAAAAATATCTATCTGTTTTCCTAATGCCAGCAAATGAAAGTGCCCATTGTTTTCCCACAAACTATCATTTTTGATTGCTCTTTCACAAATGGCAAAACTTATCCCCTATTTGTATTTCTTTGATGACTAATTATAGTAGGATTTTACTTAATGGCTACATGTATTTCTTCCCTGGTAAATTGCCCGTACCTATCAATTACCCATTTAGCTGCTAGAAATTAGTATTTTCATTTTCTAATTTTAAGACTGATTCATATAGTAACCTTTTGTCAATTATATTTGTTGCAGATGTTTTGCTCCACCTTTCATTTACAATTTACTTGTTATGATGCTTGATGTAAAGATTTTTTAAAAATCTTTTATATTGTTGAATTTATTAAGATTTTCCTTCTAATTTCTTTCACTGTTTTTTTTTTAATTTTTATTTATTCATGATAGTCACACACACACACAGAGAGAGAGAGAGAGAGAGAGAGAGAGACAGAGACAGAGACATAGGCAGAGGGAGAAGCAGGCTCCATGCACCGGGAGCCCGACATGGGACTCGATCCCGGGTCTCCAGGATCGCGCCCTGGGCCAAAGGCAGGCGCCAAACCGCTGCGCCACCCAGGGATCCCTCTTTCACTGTTTTTAAGCTCAGAATATTCTTTCCTATCCAGAGACGATGTAAATATTCACTGGTGTTTTGTCCTAATATTTTTCTTAATATTTAGCCTTCAATCCTTTTGATATATACATTAGAGTATGGCATGTCTTAAGGCTCTGCACTAATTTTTCCTCCAAATACCTAAATGTCCTAATACCATCTTTTAATCATCCTTCCATAGCAATGATTGCAGTTTCCCTTGTGTATATTGTACATATGTGTATACCACATGTAGTCTCTCTTTGATCCACTTATTTGTTAATTTTGATGACACAGTGACTTGGTTACTCTATAATCTAGAGGTCTGTCTTGTAGCACTAGTAGAAATATCAAATTATGACATCAAATGAAGCATAGCCAAAAGCATATGAAAAACAATTTGTAAGTATCAAGTTTGTTGTGAAGATAATCTAAGTTGACACTGTGTTAGTGCCTAAGTTTTAATTTGTTTTAATGAACTGAGTTCAGTTTTGTACCACACATTGGCAAGGAAACTCAATCTCAGCAAGGAGGCAGGAAATCCCTCTTCCTAACTTACAACCCTGAGGGCCACCACTCTCAGAATTTACTGTTTCCCCCATCGATGACAACATTCAATTACTACAAGGCAATCACTAAAAAGGTCTATGTGTCTTCTAAAGTAAACCAAGTGAATAGCAGCTGTGTGCAAGGCACAGTTGGTAAAGGGAAAGGAACCAAGGAACATTTAGAAGAGTCCCAGAAGTAGGCAAAGTTATAGAAAATGTGGCACAATGTGACAAAGCAAGTGTTTTTAAGAAAATCAGCACTATCCAACATGGCAGAGAGGCACAAGAGAACAATGGTGAGAGCCAGCCAGTATAGATCTCATCTCCTTAAGGGGTAGAGGTCACACACTGAGTACACAAGAGGAATTTCACAAATTACACAGACATACTTCATATTAGAAAAGGTAATAGGAGGGATCCCTGGGTGGCGCAGTGGTTTGGCGCCTGCCTTTGGCCCAGGGCGCGATCCTGGAGACCCGGGATCGAATCCCACGTCGGGCTCCGGGTGCATGGAGCCTGCTTCTCCCTCTGCCTGTGTCTCTGCCTCTCTCTCTCTCTCTCTGTGACTATCATAAATAAATAAAAATTAAAAAAAAAAAAGAAAAGGTAATAGGAGTGAGCATGAAGTTCTGATTTTATTTATTTGTTTTTTTAAAGATTCTTTTTTTTAAATTTTTATTTATTTATGATAGTCACAGAGAGAGAGAGAGAGGCAGAGACACAGGCAGAGGGAGAAGCAGGCTCCATGCACCGGGAGCCCGATGTGGGATTCGATCCCGGGTCTCCAGGATCGCGCCCTGGGCCAAAGGCAGGCGCCAAACCGCTGTGCCACCCAGGGATCCCCGAAGTTCTGATTTTAATGGAAGGCAGACATTAGAAACGACAAATACCCACCATTTGCCTCGACATGGATGGAACTGGAGGGTATTATGCTGAGTGAAATAAGTCAATTGGAGAAGGACAAACATTATATGGTCTCATTCATTTGGGGAGTATAAAAAATAGTGAAAGGGAATAAAAGGGAAAGGAGAGAAAATGAGTGAAAATATCAGTGAGGGTGACAAAACATGAGAGACACCTAACTCTGGGAAATGAACAAGGGATAATGGAAGGGGAGGTGGGTGGGGGGTTGGGGTGACTGGGTGACGGGCACTGAGGGGGGCCCTTGGCGGGATGAGCACTGGGTGTTATGGTTTATGTTGGCAAATTGAACTCCAATAAACAATAATAAAGAAAAAATAATGGAAGACAGAGCAGGCATGACTTCAGGAGCAAAGGATGAAGTTTCTGAAGTTACTTGCCCCCATAATTATTACATTATATATGTATTAATTGTACCCTGGAGCCCATCCTAATACCTCCTTGTACTCTTGCCTCCATAATTATTATTACACTCTGGAGCCCATCCTAATACCAAGAGTACAAGGAGGTATTAGGATGGGCTCCAGAGTGCAAGTAGAAGGGCACACTTCAAAGAGGAAACTAGGAGTGAACAAGTCTAGATGTTCAGGTTAAGGGTCTATGGTTCCCCATATCCCCTGTCATTAAAGGGGAACCTGGGGGAACAGGGGAATAAAGCAAGAAGTGCCCAATAAACACCTGAAAAAAGTTCCAAAATAAAACTATTTTGCCCTCTTCAAGCTGGCAGGGATTTTTAAAAACTCTAATACATGCTGGCAGGGTGTGGTGACATACACATTCTCACATACCACTACAAGAATATAAACTGGAAAGCGTTTTGATAAGCAATTCAAAGCACAAATCAAGTATCTTGAAAATTCCTGTTCTAGTTATTCTAGAGGAGAAAAAAAAACAGAGCTGTAGAGATACATCTAAATGCAAGGATGCTCAAAACAGTGTGAGTAATCTCTGTAAAAAGGGAAAAATTAAAGTTTCCCATGACAGAGGAATGAATAAATAAATTATATCTAGATGATGAAATACTCAGCCTTTGAAGATCATGATTTTAAAGAATTTTTAATGACTTGTAAAAGTGGGTATGATATAAAATCAAACAAATATTTAAAGGCCAAATAAATAAATAATCAATAATAAATAAACAAAAATCAGTATACTAGCGGCACTTGGGTGGGTCAGGCAGTTAAGCATCTGCCTTCAACTTAGGTCATGATCCCAGGGACCTGGAATGGAGCACCCACCCACCCCCATCAGCGGGGAGTCTGCTTCTTCCTCTCCCCACTCCCTTGTTGGTGTTCTCTCTCTCTCTCTCTTTCAAATAAATAAATACAATCTTTTTTAAAAATCAGTATACAAGTACATGACCATAATCTGTTTATAATTATGATGCATAACTTTAAGTACATACATACTTACATGTGTACATTTAAAAAATGGTAGGAAATACACCAAAACATCAATAGTGCTTTTCTCTAACAAGTGATTTTGTTTGCTTCTTTATATTTTTCTGCCTGTTAAATCTTTTTATGCAACCAGCACATCACACTTTTATGATTAAAGCAAGATTAAGAAACTCTGCCAATAGAAGACATCATTTACAAACTAGAAGGGGAGAAATCCCAGTTTCTTCCAGCCCTGAAGCTTAGAACTGCATGAAAGAATCGAGCTCCTATGCAAAATTGCCCACTGGCTTGAACACAGAACCAGAAGTGAGTTTTGTTCTGGCATGAGTGGGGTTGAACTTGGCCTTGAACAATGGGGAGGGGAAAGAGATGTAGAAAGCAGGATCATATATCAGCCCTGGAGGGTTCATTCACACACAAGAAGAGGCATATGTCCTATCAAGTGAGCACAGGTCACTGCCACATCTGAATTCAACTGAGATGGTGGGGGAGGAGGAGATACCTCTGGCTGCTTACAGAAGTTGGCTAGCTAGAACATGGAGCACTTGTGTCTAACACCTTTGTGAACTGGAAAGGGAAGGCACATTGGCTTAGATGCACCCATAAATGTCTCAAGCCAACTGTACAGGTCTTAACTCCTGGCTCAACCACATATTTTCTGTGTGAATTTGGACCAATTAGGCTTTCAGGGCCGCCATTTCCTCATCAGTGAAATGAATATGAGGGCAACTACTACCTAAGGCTTTCTGGACCATGAACTACGTTATAGAAAAGTATATAGAACTGCATGCCTGGCACACTGGAAATGCTCTACAAGTGTTTGTTATTATTTGTTGCCATTACCCACATACTGATTTGAGATGGCCTGAAATACAAATAGTGAATACTAAGGGGCTCAGTTCTAACATGGAGGAAGTCATTGATCTGTCAGGGAGGCCCAGAAGAAGTAAAAACAAGAAAGTAGAGACTTGGGTGAAAATTAGGAAGTTAAAGAGAACCCCCACATCCCAGCATCATCAATCTTCATCACAGGCCTGGGGAACTGTTTAGAAAATGTTGTCAATTAATTTTTTAAGATCAATTCAAGTAGATTTTGCATTTGGTTAGCAATGATCCAGGATTGTTTTGAGTTTAAAGGAAAGAACATATTTTAGATGACTTGAACTCCACCACTTGCTCCATTAATACCACTGCAAGGAATTTATCCACAGGACCTAGACTGACAAGTCTGAAAATATGTGGTATAAGTTTGTTTAATTTTGGTGTTGCACAGAATAATGTAAACTTGGAAACAACTTTGTTATCAATTGTGGATTGGGGTAGATAGATTATGACATGCTGGTAAAGTGGAATGCTATGCAGCCATTAAATGGGATGAATCTCCATCTACATCTATATATGCACTGGCACAGAAAGCTGTGCACAGCACATTATTGAAGGCACAATACCGTTCTGTAGTTGTACAGAAAGAAAGGGATCAGAAGAATATATAAAGATTGATAGTGATTGTCTCTGGGAGGTAGGGTTTGAAGACATTTATGTTTTCTTCTTTATGTCTCTATTTTTTTAGTTTCTAGAATGAGCATGTATTATCTTTGTCATAGGCAAATCTGATTGTGTAAAAAAAATTTTTTGTGAAATGAATGAATGTCTTTTAAAAATCCACAACAAATAGTTCCTTTTGTCACCCTCCTCCCACCCCTTTCTTTGGGGCCAAGTTGCCATTATTAAGCATGCTGTTCTTCTGACTGGAATGTAACTATCCAGTGAGGGAGAACGCAATTGGGAATATCTCCCAGATAATTATGAATGCTAAATGTGAGTAGGTGAGCAGACAAAAAAAAAAAAAAAAAAAAAAAAAACACCATACAACATTTAGAATTCTTAAAATGTTCATTTTTCTTCTCAGAACTAAAATTGCAAACTCTATTTCAATTCAGGGGCTCCAAATGCTTAGTTTTCACTTTCTATGAATGGATTGGGTATGAGTACCTCCCATGGGGTATAAAAATAAACATAAAACTTCTCACACTACCAGAAATTGAAAAGGGCCATTGTACTCTTTTGCTGACCATAAGCGTATCAACTTATCTGGCTTTCACTCAATCACCTGCACAGAAGCCTCATGGCACTACTCTTTTCAGCATCCATAGTTCCTCTGCTGGCTGTAACTTGGAAATTATGTAGTTTGGAAATTGGAATCTCTGATTTTTGAAAAATAAAGAGGATGGCTATTTGTTGTGGGGACACAATGGCATCCCAGAGATCCATTCCAATCACTTGGCCTTCAGGAGGAAAAGGTACTCTAGGATACCCCACAGAGTGGTACAAGAATATCTTCACAGGGCCCAATCTGACTTCTAAGAAGGACAGGAGGAAAAAAAAAAAAAAAGAAGGACTGGAGGAAAGAAAGGAGGATGTGTGTGGGAGCAGGAGTGGGAAACTCCGCTACAATGAACAACTGGCTTTGCCTTCCCAGAAAGAATGGAAATCTGGTCATCTCCAGAGGAGTCTGACATCGAGGATCAGAGGACAGAGAGACCAAAACCTGAAGCAGCATAAGGAAGTTTATCAATAACTCCATTTGCCACTGGGCTTGCAGAAGGAAAGAGAAACAGAAACTATCAGTTTCTGGCTCCCAAGAAAACACAAATCTGAGCCCTGGCTCTCCAGTCCTAGCTCATAGGATCCACAGAAGGAATGCTGTACTTACACAGGGAGACCAGGGTCCTATACTTCACCAGTGTCCCTTCCTTACCTACATCCCTATCAGAAGGGTCCAGCTCACTCCTACCCTCCTGGCAGAAGTCTGAGGGCACATCTGTGAATATCACAGACTCCAAAAAGATCCAAACCATTCCTACTTACCCTGAACTTCCTTTAGGAAGGCTGAAGTTGGTAGTGCCAGAGGAAGAGAAGAAGATGGACAGGAAGGTCTCTCTGCTCCAAGTCTGATGCCTACCGAGGACCTAGTATGTGTCTAGCCAAGTACTTTACTCCGTGGAAACTACAAAAAAGAGTAAACACATATCTCTCAAGGAGACAGTCATTTAATCAGGAAGAAAAGAGCTTAAGCAGATTCTAGTAAGTCCCTACATGCTGGGCATGGTGGAGATGGGAAATTCAGCAGCAAGGAACTGGCTCAATTTGCCCCTCGCGGTATATGATGAGGACTCCCAATTCCAATCCCTTCCAGCCCCAGATCTCTGCCTCCTCAATAGATATCTGTCAGGTGAATAATTAAAACAATCTGAGAACAAAAGCCCTGAGTGCAAAGTCAAATGATGAGTTTTATTGTAGAGAACACATGGCCTGCTGGAGCAACAGAGAAGGAAGTGAAGTGGGGGTGGGGATGATGGATGACTGAGAGTGACTTTAGGAAGGAGGTGGTCTTTAAGGGAGGGTGACACTTGGATGGGACACTTCACACCTTTGGCCCATGGCATCAGAAGTCCTTACAACAGCAGTTCTGCCACTGCTTTGCAGGGAGGGGTCCCCACTGCCAAGCCTTCTGCTGGATTACTGCAACTGTCCTGTAACTGGATTTCTTGCCACTTCAACTCATGTTCTACCATTCCATTGTCTACACTGGAGTGGCCATTCAAAGTGCAAACCTAGGTATGGCACGCTTCTTTTTAAAAATCCTCTGTAAGCATTCTTTCTCAGATGAAGAAACTACATTCCTTCCGATGACATTCTAGGCCTTTGGCAACCTGGGCCTGATGTACCTGTCTGGTCTCATCTCCTCCTACTCCAGCCCACATAGACTCCATACTCCAGGGAAACAGTCCTCCTCACCGTTCTTGGAATGCATATGTTAATTCTCTTCTAGGTTTCCAATGCTTTTGTACTTGCTTTCAAATACATTCAAGCTCAAAGGTAATTACTATCTGATCTTAAAAACACCCTCGGGGATCCCTGGGTGGCTCAGCGGTTTAGCGCCTGCCTTTGGCTCAGGGCGCGATCCTGGAGTCCCGGGATCAAGTCCCGCGTCGGGCTCCCGGCATGGAGCCTGCTTCTCCCTCTGCCTGTGTCTCTGCCTCTCTCTCTCTCTCTCTCTCTCTCTCTCTCTCTCTCTCTCCTCTCTCTGTCTATCATGAATAAATAAATAAGTAAATCTTAAAAAAAAAAACACCCTCAACTGTCTCCTTGGGGATTTAAAACATCTAGAACCTCATAATTACATGCATAAGTGAAAAAGATGACCTGATGACAAAAACAGACACACAAATGGACAAAGATTAGAAAGAAGTGCACAAATGTGAGATAAGGCTTGTTGAGTAATAGAGTTATAAACAGTTTCTTCTACAAGAAGAAATATGTTAGTGTCACTACAACATATTTTTTACTGATTAAAAAAACAGCAAGCAATAGTGTACCAAATGACAGGAGGCATTAAGGTAAAGAATCTGCTTTGGGGGTAATTAATTATTTAACCAAAAGAGCACAGTGGGCTAGACACCATTATGGAAGAGACAATTTTTCAGTTAACAGTAGGAGGGAATGTCCTGAACCGTGTCATAACAGCTAGAAAGAGCAAGAGGCTTGTGCTCAAGACACAACCAAGACTGCTGCCTGTAAGGGGTGGCGGGCGGTGTCAGGGACCACAATGACTCTAGGAGTACAGGCAAAAGGACGGAAGTCAGACAACTCCTAGATGAGAGATAATGTGATCATACTTGGTGCCTGGAATGGCCACTGATATCTAGAAATGGTACATGGCTGTTACCTGAGAACACACTGGTTTTGCTGCAGTTACCAGGGTTGTATTCTTGGGGGTAGGGGAGTAGTGAATTCCCAAGAAGCTTTATGTTCCTTTGGGAATAGCAGAAATATCTGAGAATGAGAGGAAACAGGAAGGAAAATAATATTTGTTGAGTATCTACACATGCTAAGCACCATGGTCAGAAGTTACATATGGTAGGCCATGAAACCTTCACAACAACCCGGTGAGGTATAGACCTCTTATACCCTTTCACAACAGAAGTACATTCAGAGTGGTTCTAGAACTTGCCTAGCCCCTAGCATGTAAGTGACAGAGCTAACAAGTGCCTGTGTATATTTCTGAGCAACCGGAAAGGGATCATAGACAAATGAAAGTAGAGATCATGTTGAGATCATGGGTGCTTTCCTGATGACTTCTATTTTTCTTAATGTTGTTATAATAATGTTAAAGCAATTTCTTCTGACTGGAAGTTATTTTTAAGATTTTATTTATTTGTTCATGAGAGACACAGAGAGAGGCAGAGACACAGGCAGAGAGAGAAGCAGGCTCCATGAAGGGACCTCGATTCGGGACTCGATCCCAGGATTCCAGGATCATGCCCTAGGCCGAAGGCAGACAGACGCTCAGCTGCTGAGGCACCCAGGCGTCCCTTGACTGGAAGTTAAAAAGGAATTAGTTTGATGGATTCCTAGATACCCTACCCCATATCTATTTAATGTGATCTGAAGACCAGTTTAACAAATTTAAGAATTAGGATTAAAGTCTCAAAAGGCAACTGTTATAATTTTTCAAGTAATTTTTAAAAAGATAAAATAATAGGGACATCTGGGTGGCTCAGCAGTCGAGTGACTGCCTTCGACTCAGGGCATGATCCCAGATCCAGGGATTGAGTCCCATGTCAGACTCCCTGTGAGGAGCCTGCTTCTCCCTCTGTCTGTGTCTCTGCTTCTCTCTGTGTGTCTCTCATAAATACATAAATAAGCAAATAAATAAATCTTTAAAAACAGGTAAATGATAAAAGCAAGCTTTATAAAAGACAATACAAACTAGGGATGGTAGAAAGGGAGGTGGGTGGTGGGTGGGGGTGACTGGGTGACGGGCACTGAAGGGGGTACTTGATGGGATGAGCACTGGGTGTTATTCTATATGTTGGCAAATTGAACACCAATAAAAAATAAATTTATAAAAAGAAAAAAATAAAAATAAATGTATAAAAATAAATAATAAAAAAGACAATACAGAAAGATCCTGAAATGCCAAAAAAAAAAAAAAACAATCATTAAACTCTATAATCAATTTTTTATAAATAAGAGAATGAAAATATACGACAGTTCCCTAAGAAGCAACCAGAGGCCAGGGATCTTGGCTCAGATAACTGAAGCACTGCAGTGACTGACGCCCTGTGCCAACAGGGCAGGAGAGAATCTGCATGTTGGTGTTCCCAGAGTGAAGAGATTTTTCAAAGTGAAGTGTGTAGAGGAGCTGGCTTTGCCAGAGGCTGCATCTTTGAGTCCCACGTCACATTCTAAATGCAAAACCCACAATTTTATATGATGGGGGCAATAAAGACTAAAAAGGTTTATGCTCCAACTAGTCCATAAAATGCAATTAATGCCTGTTTATTCTCATATCTGTGACAAAACGGATTCCTTTAAGCTGCTTCTCAAATTCTATGTCTCAGGTGTATAAGTCATGTTTAACAAATGGGCCTAAATTACAGAAAGCAATAGTCTTGTTTAGATCTTAAAGTGTCTGAAAGCCTTGTGGCAATTCCTATGCCCAACACAAGAAATGGAGATAAACAAAACTTGAAATCTGTTTATTTTTTGCTCCAAAAGACACTTCTCTGGTCTTGAAAAGAGTTGCGCTGATACTAGATTTGTAGATGTGTATTTATATGCAATGTGAAATGTTTAAAAATTTGCTACTTTGAGGGGCACCTGGGTAACACAAACACAGTTGGTTGATTGTCCAACTCTTGGTTTCAGCTCAGGTCAGGTGATCTCAGGGTCCTAGGATGGAGTCACGCATCTGGCTCCATGTTCAGCAGAAAGTCTGCTTGAGATTCTCTCTCTTCCTCTGCCCTGCTCCCCTTACATAAATAAATAAAATCTTTAAAAAATTTGACACTTTGAAAATTGACCTAAAGGTCAACCTAAAATCACAGTAACTAAAGGTCTTCTTTATTGTGGGTAATACAGTAAAAGACTAAACTCTCTTCTGCCTGTTTTCTTCAATCCAGTGAAACAACTATCTGGCACCAAAAAACTAAGCATTTCCTCTAGGTCTCTGCACAGGCCTGACCAGGCTGTGCCTTTTTTTTTTTTTTTTTTTTTTTTGGCTGTGCCTTTTTAGTGGATCACAGGAAATCCTGCAGGAATCCATCAGTGACTACTTAACTGTCCTGGAAAAAGTGGAGGCTTTTCAAAGAGTTAAAAATAGATCTGCCCTAGGACCCAGCAATTGCACTGCTGGGGATTTATCCCAAAGATACAAATGCAATGAAACACCGGGACCCCATGTTTATAGCAGCAATGTCCACAATAGCCCAACTGTGGAAGGAGCCTCGGTGTCCATCGAAAGGTGAATGGATAAGGAAGATGTGGTTTATGTATACAATGGAATATTCCTCAGCCATTAAAACGACAAATACCCACCATTTGCTTCGACATGGATGGATCTGGAGGGTATTATGCTGAGTGAAATAAGTCAATCGGAGAAGGACAAACATTATATGGTCTCATTCATTTGGGGAATATAAAAAATAGTGAAAGGGAATAAAGGGGAAAGGAGAAAAATTGAGTGGGAAATATCAGGGAGGGAGACAGAACATGAGAGACTCCTAACTCTGGGAAATGAACTAGGGGTGGGGAAGGGGAGGTGGGCGGGGGTTGGGGGTGACTGGGTGACCGGCACTGAGGGGGGCACTTGATGGGATGAGCACTGGGTGTTATTCTATATGTTGGCAAATTGAACACCAATAAAAAATAAATTTATAAAAAAAAAGTGGAGGCTTTTTTTTTTCTTTTACACATTGGTAAGGTAATGTAAATTAGATATTTGAAACCCTTCTTGGGGAAGAAATGTGTGGGAAATATCAGAAAGGGAGACAGAACGTAAAGACTGCTAACTCTGGGAAACGAACTAGGGGTGGTGGAAGGGGAGGAGGGCGGGGGGTGGGAGTGAATGGGTGACGGGCACTGGGGGTTATTCTGTATGTTAGTAAATTGAACACCAATAAAAAATAAATTAAAAAAAAATGAAACCCTTCTTTTTTTCAGTATATTTGTTTTTTTAATAATAAATTTATTTTTTATTGGTGTTCAATTTGGCAACATACAGCTTAATGCCACTGAGCTGTACACTTAAAAATGGCTAGAATGGTAATTTTTGAGATATATAATTTTTAAAAAAGAGTATAAACACCATCTGGGTCTATTCTTATGTATAAACATCAATTTATACTCTGACATACCTTCTATTCTAGCCTGTCTTCTCACTAGTTCTTGAAAAAAAAACTGTTCAGAGGGTACCTGGGTGGCTCAGTGGTTGAGCATCTGCCTTTGGCTCGGGTTGTGATCCCAGGGTCCTGGGATCGAGTCCCACATCAGCTTCTCCCACAGGGAACCTGCTTCTCCTTCTGCCTATGTCTCTGCCTCTCTCTGTGTGTCTGTCATGAATAAATAAATACAATCTTTAAAGAAAAAAAAAAAAAGAAGAAAGAAAAAACTGTTCATTTCTTCTCCTGAGCATTTGTCATAGTATTATCTAGCTTAGAAACTATCATTTCTACATCTCCAAAGGCAGCTTAAATTTCTCCTTCTTTTGTTTCCCATACTACTTCTTATTTAAACTTGCGATATGAGTGGTTAATCATGCAGTTTCTTAATATTTCATCATTGCATATTCAGATCTTGTCCTGTTTTCTCTCCCCCAACAGGCCCTAATTTCCTTCACACCCAGGACTGGGTCTCACATGTGGCATAACAGAGAACTCTGAGGCACAGAGTAGATGTCAAAGGTGTAGTGAATGATCAAATGGTGGGTGGAGAGGAGAGAACTGCAGAAGGGTGTCCTATGGACTCCATCTTCTTTCAAGATGGGCAATCTGTGAGGAGTTTGAAGCTCAACCTCTTGGCGGCCACTGGCTTAGCAGAGACACTGCAGGGCAGAAAGGATGATACACTCTCTACCTAAGAATTGAGGAAGCCTTTCAGAGAGGAAAAAGAAATGCAAGCTCACATCTAAATATCCTGTCAGGAACCTAATCTTTCCCTATTTTTCTGGGTTATGCTTCTGGGTAAGAACAGGGTCCTAGGAAGGTACTGCTGGAGGAGGAGGAAGAAACTGTGAGAAACTCTGGCCCTGTCCTGAAGAAATCTAAGGTAAAAATTGATTGGGTACTACTACTCCCCTGTGAAACAGTGTTATCACCTACCCCCTACCTGCCTTACAGGCACTGAAGTTCAAAACTAGGTAAGAGACATGGCAGTGCTTTGCTCAGTGGCGCCAGAATGAAATAAAAGGAATGACCTAACGCCTAAGTGGCAGAAACCTTGGCAAGGCAGGGTTTACACCAGGCAGCAGGTGACATCTGAGCTACTCCTGTATACCCTGCCCCATTGAAGGGGCAGCCCAGAGAACACTCTGGGCTGCGCTGTCCAGTGGGGCAGCCATGCAGTCAAATGCGTCTGTGTGCTGAGTATGACTTGAGATGTGCTGTACGGGTCAAATACACATTGGATTTTGAAGAGTTGGTGAAGGAAAAAAGAATGTAAGATATCTCGTCGCTAACTTCTTATATTGATCACATGCTGAAATAATACTTTTGGATATGGTGGGTTAAGTAAAACACGTTATTAAAGTTAATTTCACCAGTTTCTTTTAACTTCTAATACAGCACACAGGCAGCTCACATTGTGTTTCTATTGGACAGCGCTGCCCCCTAGGGGATGGTGGTGGCCTGACATCTCCAAGGCTACGGATGCCTTCTCTGCACCAAACATCCAGTCCTGCAGTCCTCCCACACCTCCCCACCCCAAGCATCGGTTTTCTCTTCCCTCATTCTGGGGAAGAGCTGGCCCCCCTCCTTCATCCGTAGACTGAGGGGCTCGCCTCTCTGCCCGCACTATCTGAGTTGGTTCCTTCACATCACTTTTCCTTCCCATCTGGAGTGTGGACTCCCACACTGAGCGCTTTAGGTTCCCAGCACTGTGGTAGAGGGGCGCCCCGGGGGCAGTGCAGGCAGCCCGTGCACCAGCTTACCTCCGGCGCTCAGCATCGCCGATCTCCTCCAGCAAGCTCTCATCTAACTGTCACGCGCGGCCACGCACGGCCGTCACCACGGCAACTCAGTCTCACAGGCCACCTGAGTCACTCGACAACTGTGAGGCCGCAGGCTCAGAAAGGTCGCCAAGCCGGCAACAGGCACACAGGGCGCTTGCGCTCTACAGCCACCGCCGCCCCTCCCCCCCCCCCCCCCCCCAGCTCCTCCAGGGCCCGCCATCGCGTCTTCGGAGTCCAAGCCTATCTGTTGCACGCTCCTCAGAGAGGGCTATTAGCTACCCCTGGCCCCTGAGGGCGCAAGGAGGTACTCCAGCCTTCCCTAGGATCCTGGGAGTTGTAGTCCGCAGCCCAGACACAGGCGGGGTTCTACCGGGCACCGTCCTTCCACAAGTGGCTAGAGAGGAGGTCGCTACCTTGGCAGCTGCGTCAGCCCCAAGGAACTCAAGGACCAGGACCTCCGTCCTGAGCTAGCACCCACCAGCTCCCTAGGCCCAGCTGCCTGCTAGCACACCTGCAGCCATGGGCGTCCAGACAGAGAAGGCGCCAGTGTAATTACAGGACAAGCACTTGGTGTACCAGCAGACTACAGGGGACAGAGTGAGGTCGTGAAGATTAACTTCCGCCACAGCTATGGGTTGACTGCCTTGCATGAGTCAGATACTATCCCAGGCTCAGGAGTGCAGAGAACCCAGACAGGTATGGGCCCTGCCCTCGAGGAGTTAATCAGTTGCTGAGCAGTTGAGTCCTCGTGCAAGGATATAGGAAGTTACTAAAAACAGTAGCTAATCCCTAGCCCCACAGCAACACTAGAGATGGGATCCATAGGAGACTTTCAACCAGAGAAATGCCTGAGACACCCAGGCCCTCGACTCCACAGATACCGTCCGGCTCTGGGTCTATAGACCACCTGCATGTATCAAAGCACTGCTGTAAGGAACAATAAAAATTTAGCCAGGCAAAGGTGAAGGGCAAATACCAGTACATGAATAATCTCCCAAACACTATGCAATGCAATGAAAAATTATGTTCATTCTACCTTCAAACTATCAAATTCATTTACTTTTCTCACTGCCTAAATACCACCATAGTCCGTCCACCTGAGGGGTCTACAAAAAAGGGGTATGTGTGCTTCTTGGGATGTGCACACTTTCCAGGGTTAGGTGGGAAAGGCTATGTTCAATTTTCACATTCGGGTGCTTAAAACTTGACACTTTGTTGGTGCATGTCCATCTCCACAATCACTTTCTTTATTTTTTTTTTTCTTATTTTTAAAAGATTTATTATTTATTTACTTATTTATGATAGACATAGAGAGAGAGAGAGAGAGACAGAAACACAGGAGGAGGGAGAAGCAGGCTCCATGCCAGGAGCCCGAAGTGGGACTCGATCCCAGGTCTCCAGGATCGCACCCTGGGCCAAAGGCAGGCGCCAAACCGCTGAGCCACCCAGGGATCCCCCTCCACAATCACTTTCATGAAAGTTACAAAGGAAAGCATATTCATTATTCATCTTGAAATATTCATTAGCCGATAACTGAAGTGTACTTTCCAGGATTTAAAAATCTCAGTGGCCCCGATGTTATAGCAGCATGGCCCGATAGCCAAACTGTGGAAGGAGCCTCGGTATCCAACGAAAGATGAATGGATAAAGAAGACGTGGTTTATGTATACAATGGAATATTACTCAGCTATTAGAAATGACAAATACCCACCATTTGCTTCAACGTGGATGGAACTGGAGGGTTATATGCTGAGTGAAGTAAGTCAGTCGGAGAGAAGGACAAACATTATATGTTCTCATTCATTTGGGGAATATAAATAATAGTGAAAGGGAATAGAAGGGAAGGGAAGAAGAATGTTGGGAAATATCAGAAAAGGGAGACAGAACGTAAAGACTGCTAACTCTGGGAAACGAGCTAGGGGTGGTAGAAGGGGAGGAGGGCGGGGGGTGGGAGTGAATGGGTGACGGGCACTGAGGGTTATTCTGTATGTTAGTAATTGAACACCAATAAAAAATAAATTAAAAAAATAAAATAAAAATCTCAGTGGGGCGGGCAAAATACAGGAACACCACCAATTATTAGTTTGGAAAAACCCCTCCATCAGTGAGATAATCAAATCATCAATTCTTTAGGACTTGAAATATCCTATCGTACACACACTAATTTCTGCTGGGAATGATGCATGGTTCCAAAAACATCAGTATCTTAGGCTGCGTTGAGACATATGATTTCATATATTACTGTTACAATGGGCCATACGCATGATTTGACACCTTAATGCGCCACAATATTTATATAATTTATATTTTCTGAAAACAGACTCCTACATTTTTCCCCATAATAATTGTCTTTGCCAATTATTCTTGATGCTTGAGCCTGCAAGAGAAAAGTCACATAAAATAACTTAATCAGGTTAGAATAATAAACATTTTCAGATTATCTGGACTATTTTATTATTTTATTTTATATCTGGAGTATTTTCTGATGATACCATGTATCGGAGATGCATGGATGATGATGAATGATACCAACAATATTTTTCTGATGATACCATGTATCGGAGATGCACTGAATGATACCAACAAATTAAAAGTTTGCAAGATTCTTTGAGATAAATTAGCTTCTTAAAATAGTTAAAACTATTTAGTACAAATTAAATCAATAAGTATTCCAATTATCATTACCTTAGTTCATCTTACAAAATATTTTATGTCTTCCACCTCTTTTAAATAAACAAAAGGCCAGCTACAAGACAATTTTTAGCAGTATATCCATTTCTCTGTCTTATTTATTTATTTATATATTTATTTATTTATAGAAGAGCATGAGCAGGGGAGGGGCAGAGGGAGAGGGAGAGAAAGAATCTCAAGTAGACTAACAGTGAGCATGGAGCCCCACTGGGGCTCGATCTCACAACCCTGAGATCACCACCTGAGCAGAAATCAACAGTTAGGTGCTTAACTGACTGAGCCACACAGATGCCACCATTTATCGTTCTTCATGACATGACAAAGAGTTGACCATAATACCTAATAAAATTAATGAACTTATTTCTGAGGTTTACATGATTGTGATTTATTTATTCCTGAAAGATCGCTGGAGTGAAAAACATGGATGCATGTCATGCTTTCCCCGTTATAATGCCTTATTTGATAACATAAAATTTTAGGTACATATCACATAGGTTTATAATACACTCAATGATGATAAATAGCCTTTTTAACAAGTTTTGCAATTGATTAGAAGATGGATAAAATATCATATAAATGATCTATATCATTTAAAGCTCAATATCGAAGACTTCAGTAATATGCTTATTCAAAGAAGTATCCTATCATGTATTTCTTAGTAGTTTAAAAAATATTCTTCCAGGGGCATCTGGGTGGCTCAGTCAGTTAAACATCTGCTTTCAGCTCACGTCATGATCCCCAGGTCCTGTGATGGAGACCCACATTAGGCTCCCTACTTAGCGGGGAGTCTGCTTCTCCCTCTACCTCTACTTCTGCCTCTGCCTCTGCCCCTCCCTGCCTGCTTATGCTCTCTCTCATGCTCTCTCTTGTGATCTCTCTCTCAAATATACAAATAAAATCTTTAAAAATATTATTCCAACTGCATATTAGCACAATTATTTAATTTGGAAAGAGAAAGAGTCATACTGATCTGACAGAAATTAAGGCCAATGTGCTTCATTGGTGTGACAATGATAAAGGCCTTTTCCAGTAAAGTTCCAGGGCATATATTTCCCATACACTGAATGAGCTAGATCTGCAACTTTAAAGTTTTAGCAACAATATGTAGAAAACATGCATAAGATATTTTTATCCTTTTTATCATTTTTATAAGGAACTAATTATTGGCAAAATAATTTTCATCAAGAACTAATTATTGGCAAAGCATATATTTAAATCAATTCTCAGTATACCTGGACTTTTCCAAGCAAATCAAATGAAAGAGTAGTTCTAACTGAAGAAAAAGAGATAGAATTTATAGCTACGTCTTTGCAAAGGCTTTTTTAGCATATTTTATTTTTTTAATATTTATTTTTTTTATTGGAGTTCAATTTGCCAACATATAGCATAACACCCAGTGCTCATCCCATCAAGTGCCCCCCTCAGTGCCCGTCACCCAGTCACACACACACCCCGCCGCCCACCTCCATTTCTACCACCCTTGCAAAGGCTTTTGATATGTTTCTCAGAAATTGTGAAACAAAGGACTCTAATGAGTGGAGGATCCATCCTTTTTCAGGCCAGGTAGTTTCCAAAAGGACTTAATAGAGTTGTCAGCTGATTGATAGATCCTTAAAAACAATTTTAAATGAGAGATTGTTGTGTGATTGTGGGTTAACCTCATGGAAGGAATTCAAAGAATGAGATGACATACTACATTAAATCTGCTTTTGCTCCCACCCGCTTCTTCTTTTTTTCCTTTGAATTTTTGAGGTTTTTAAATTGGAGAATAATTGACATATAATATCATATCAGTAAGACAGTGATTGGACATTCATATAATTACAAAATGGTCACCATGGTAAGTCTCATTACCATCTGTCACCGTACAAAGTCCTTACAATATTTTTTAAGTCATTACAATATTATTGACTATATTCTCTATGCTGTACATTACATCCCTGTGTCTTATTTATTTCATAACAGGAAGTTTTTACTTCTTTTTTTTCTTTTTTAGAAGTTTTTACTTCTTAATCCTCTTCACCTATCTCATCCATATCTCTCCCCGTCTGGCAACCATCCTTTTGTTCTCTGTATCTGTGAGTCTGTTTCCATTTTGTTTCGTTTATTTGTTTGTTTGTTTGTTTTTTAGATTCCACATGTAAGTAAAGTCCCATGGTATTTGTCTTTGTCTGGTTTATTTCACTTAGCATGATACCCTCTAGGTCCATCCATGTTGTTACAAAGGGCAAGATGTCCTTTTTCTGTGTGGCTGAATAATATTTCATTGTATATACACCACATATTCTTTATTTATTTATTTTTTTATGGGTGTTCAATTGGCCAACATATAGCATAACACCCAGTGCTCATCCCATCAAGTGTCCCCCTCAGTCCCCATCACCCAGTCACCCCCACACCCCACCCACCCCTTTCTACCACCCCTTGTTCCTTTCCCAGAGTTAGGAGTCTCTCATGTTCTGTCTCCCTTTCCGATATCTCCCACTCATTTTTTCTCCTTTCCCCTTTATTCCCTTTCACTATTTTTTATATTCCCCAAATGAATGAGACCATATAATGTTTGTCCTTCTCCGATTGACTTATTTCACTTAGCATAATACCCGCCAGTTCCATCCACGTCGAAGCAAATGGTGGGTATTTGTCGTTTCTAATGGCTGAGGAATATTCCATTGTATACGTATACCACATCTTCTCTATCCATTTATCTTTTGATGGACACCGAGGCTCCTTCCACAGTTTACACCACATATTCTTTACCCATTTATCTATCGATGGACATTTAGGTTGCTTCCATATCTCAGCTATTGTAAATAATGCTGTGATGAACACAGGGGTGCATATTCTTTTTTAAATTTGCTTTTTAGGGCAGCGCAGGTAGCTCGGCAGTTTAGCACCGCCTTCAGCCCAGGGTGTGATCCTGGAGACCTGGAATCAAGTCCCACGCTGGGCCTGTATGGATCCTGCTTCTTCCTCTACCTGTGCTCTGCTCTCTCTCTGTGTGTCTCTCATGAGTAAATAAATAACATCTTTAAAAATAAATAAATTTGCTTTTTTATTTTCTACTTTTTGATAAATACCTAGAAAGGGAATTATTGGATCATATATTTCTATTTTTAGTTATTTGGGGAACCTCCAAAATGTTTTCCATAGTGGCTGCACCAATTTACATTCCTACCAACAGTGCACAATGGTATTAAAATAGAACTACCATATAATCCAATAATCCACTACTGGATATTTAACTGAGGACAAAGAAAGCACTAACTTGAAAAGATATGTGCCCCTGTGTTTATTGCAACATTATTTACAGTAGCCAACATATGGAAGCAACCTAAGTGTCCATTAAAAGAAGAATTGATAAGGAAGATGTGGGGTACATACACACACACGCAATGGAATATTGCACAGCCATTATAAAAGAATGAGAGGGGCAGCCCAGGTGGCTCAGTGGTTTAGCGCCACCTTCAGCCCAGGGCCTGATCCTGGAGACCCCGGATTGAGTCCCGCGTCAGGCTCCCTGCATGGAGCCTGCTTCTCCCTCTGCCTCTGCCTCTGCCTCTCTCTCTCTCTCTCTCTCTCTCTCATGAATAAGTAAATAAATAAAATCCTGAACATTAAAAAAAATAAAAAGAATGAGATCCAGCCATTTGTGACAACATGGATGGACCTGGAAGATATTTTGTTAAGTGAGATTAGTCAGACTGAGAAAGACAAATACCATATGATTTCACTCATGTGTGGAATCTAAAACAAAAAAATTAATAAACAAGCAATCATCAGAATCAGACCTGCAAATACAGAGAACAAAATGAAGGTTGCTGGGGTTGATGGGGGTTCGGTAAAATGAGTGAAAGGATGCGGGAGATAGACTTCCAGTTGTGGAATGAATATGCCACAAGAATAAAAGGTACAGCATAGGGAATATGGTCAATGATATTGTAATAGCACTGTTCAGTGACAGATAGTAGCTACACCTGTGGTGAGTATAGTGTAAGGGATAGAGAAGTTGAATCTCTATGTTGTACACCTGAAACTAATATAACTTTGCATATCAACTATACTCTAATAAAAATTAAAACAAAAAGTTTTCCCCAAACTCCAAAAAATCCCCACCCAAAACAAAACAAAAAACCCAAACCAAAAAAAAAAAAAAAAAAACAATGCACAAGAGTGCCCTTTTCACCACTCCTCGGTAATACAGGTTAGTTTTTGTCTTTTTGACAGTAGTCATCCTGACAAGTGTGAGATGTTATCTCACTGTAATTTTGATTTACTCACTGATGATGAGTGATGTCAAGCATCTTTTCATGGGCCTGTTGGCCATCCACATGTCTTCTTTGGAAAAATGTCTACTTAGGTCCTCTGCCCATTTTTCATCAGCTTAGGGTTTTGGGGGGACTGGTAGGGGATATTGAGTTTATGGCTTTATATATTTGATTTTCACTCCTTCTCATATATCAATTGTAAATACATTCTCTCCCCTTCAGCCGATTGTCTTTTTGTTGTGTTAGTGGTTTCCTTTGCTGTGCAAAGCCTTTTTAGTCTGATTAGTCCCAGTTTATTTTTGTTGCCCTTTCCTGAGGAGACAGATCCAAAAAATCCATCACTAGGAGCAATGTCAGACCAACAGAGCTTACTGCCTGTACTCCCAGGATTTTTATGGTTTCAGGTCTTACATTTAAGCCTTTAATCCATTTTGAGTTTATTTTTGTATATGTGTAAGAAAATGGTCCAGTTTTATTTTTTGCATGTAGTTGTCCAGTTTTCCAAACACCATTTATTGAAGGGACTGTGTTTTCCCCATTGTATATTCTTGACTCCTATGCCGTAGCTTTTGAGCCATACAAATATGAGTTCATTCCTGGGCTCTCTATTCTGTTTTTACTGAACTATGTTTCTGTTTTTGTGCCAGGACCAAACTGTTTTGATTACTATAACTCTGTGGTATAACCTGAAATCTTGGGGCATAATACCTCTAGCTGTTTTCTTCTTCCTCAAGATTGCCTTGGATATTTGGGATATTTTGTAATTCCATACAAATCCTAAGGGTCCCTGTTTTAGCCCTGTGGAAGACAGCCATTGGTATTTTTGATAGAGATTCCTTTGGATCTGTAGATTGCTTTGGATGATATGGATATTTCAATAATATTAATTCTTCCAGTCCATGAGCATGGTATATGTTTCCATTTGTTTGAGTTGTCTTCAATTTCTTTCAGCAGTGTCTTATAGTTTCCAGAGGTCAGGACTTTCACCTCCCTGGGTAAGTTTATTCCTAGGTATTTTATTCTTTTGGCACAATTGTAAATAGGATTGTTTTCTTAATTTCTCCTTCTGGTAGTTTGTTATTAGTGTATAGTGCAACAGATTTCTGTATGTTGATTTTGTATCCTGCAACTGTACTGAATTCATTCATTGTTCTAAAGTTTTGGGGTGGAGGCTTTAGGTTTTCTATATACAAGTAGTATCATGTCATCTGCAAATAGTGACAGTTTTACTTTTTCTCTCCAATTTGTTTTTTAAAGATTTTATTACTTTATTCCTGAGAGAGAAGAGAGAGAGGCACAGAGACAGGCAGAGGGAGAAATGGGCTCCATGCAGGAAGCCCACGCGGGACTCGATCCTGGGTCTCCAGGATCACACCGTGGGCTGCAGGAAGCACCAAACCGCTGAGCCACCGGGCTGCCCCTTCCTGTCCAATTTGAATGCCTTTTTTCTTTTTGTTTTCCAACTGCTGTGGCTAGTCTCATCTGATTCTTTGGATTTAAAAAAGGTAAATGATCCTGCCTCATATTCTCACCTCATACTTATCCATGAAAATATTAATTCATTGAAAAAAAATCCCATCCATCTCTCCTACCGATTCATTTCCATCCAAATTTTACTTTTTACTTATTTCTGAAAAAATTTACTAAGTTATTCTGAGCAGGTAATATGATCAATAATTGTGCTGGTGGAAAATTCAAAAATGAAGAGTCTTAGCACAGTGAACAAATATTGCAATGGAGAAAATAGCATTTCAATTTATTTATATATTTTTGTTGCAGAGAACCACTATAGGGTTCAAAGATGTTGAGGATGAAAGAGAGATTTCATTCAGATAAAATTATGTGAGGGAGGGGAGTAGAGATAAAATGAAGATGTCGATTTTCCAACTTAGGACAGCTGTTTCTTGTATTTTTAAGTAGATGATGATGGGTGTCAAATTGCCAGGATATTTAGATTTCACTGGGTAGCATCAATATAGTAATGTTAAACTTTTGTTTTAAAATGTCCACACTGGGGCAAGCAGCCCTGGTGGCCAGGCGGTTTAGCACCGCCTTCAGCCCAGGCTGTGATCCTGGGGACCTGGGATCGAGTCCCACGTCTG
The DNA here is from genome assembly GCF_003254725.2 of Canis lupus dingo. Classification (NCBI taxonomy): domain Eukaryota; kingdom Metazoa; phylum Chordata; class Mammalia; order Carnivora; family Canidae; genus Canis; species Canis lupus. The sequence continues at coordinate 121,643,992 of NC_064281.1, read as the reverse complement.
GCTCCCTGCGTGGAGTTTGCTTCTCCTATGTGTGTGTGTGTGATTATAAATATGTGAGGGGCAGCCCGGTGGCTCACGTTTAGCGCCTTCAGCTCCAGGGTGATACCTGGAGTCCCAGGATCGAGTCCCGCATTGGGCCCCTGCATGGAGCCTGCTTCTCCCTCTGCCTGGGTCCTGCCCTCTCTGTGTGTCTCTCATGAATAAATAAATAAAATCTTTAAAAATAAATATGTGTGAGAATGTGCATGTGAAAAATGAGTAGGAGTTATGTGAAAGTAGTATTTATGAATATGTGTGAGAGAATATGTGTGTATGAGCTACATGTATATGTGCTTGAGTGCATGTATGTGAAGGCACAAGGTGTGTGTGAATGTATGCAGTATGTATGATGTGCAAGATATAATGCAAATAAGAATGTGTGTGAGAGAGAGAGAATGTGTATGAGGTCAGATGAATGTGTGTGAGTGCATATATATGAGGGCATCTGTGCATGAGACTGAGTATGTGTGTGAGGATGGGCATATATGCATGTAGTATGAGTGTGTGAGAATGTGTGAGTGTATATAAGAGAATGTATATGAGCGGTGTGAGTGTATGTGTGAGTGTACACAGGTGAGGACATATGTGTGTGGAGTAGGTGAGTCTATTTGAGTGTGTGTGCAGCCATCATTTGTCAGAGTATGTGTTTAAAAAATATATGAACCCGATGTTTCAGCAGCAATGTCCACAGCCCAACTGTGGAAAGAGCTTCTGTGTCCATCGAAAGATGAATGGATAAAGAAGATGTGGTTTATGTATGTAATGGAATACTACTCCAGCCATTAGAATCGACAATGCCACCTTTTTCCTTCGACGTGGATGGAACTAGAGGGTATTACGCTGAGTGAAATAAGTCAATCGGAGAAGGACAAACATTATATGGTCTCATTCATTTGGGGGAATATAAAAAATAGTGAAAGGGAATAAAGGGAAAGGAGAAAATGAGGGAAATATCACAAAGGGAGACAGAATACAGAAAGACCCTAACTCTGGGAACTAACTAGGGTGGTGGAAGGAGGTGGGCGGGGATGGGGTGACTGGGATGGGCACTGAAGTGGGCACTTGATGGGGTGAGACTGGGTGTTATCCTGTATGTTGACAAATTGAACACCAATAAAAAATAAATTTATTAAAAAGAAAAAAATGTATGTGAAAATGTGTGACAGAATGTAGTGTTGAATGTATGTAGAATATAAGTGAGATGTGTGTGTGTGTGTGTGGTGTGTGTGTGTGTGTGCATTGAGGGCTTGGAGCAGGGCAGAAGAGGAATTTCAAACAGATAGGAGCCTGAGTGAGAACAGAGCCAGAAATAGGGTATACTAATGTCATCTTTGATTTGTTTCTCTTTACTTGGCAACACCAACATAGCACCAGTCTCACCTCAGACCTCTCTCTATAGCCTCACTACCACGGGTCAGGTCCTGCCTATTTTTCACTGTTAGAAAATAGTGAAAACTAGCCAGCTATTAACTGGCTTCTGTGATTCTACTCTTCTCTAGACATCGAGCCACTAAAACTTTTGATTCTCAATTCTGGGGAACTTCTCAAAGTAAATAAAGATGTAAAGCACTGTTAAATTGCTGAATAAAAGTTTCTGAATTCTTACTTTCTGTTTCTATATTCATCTCAGCATAGACTGGTACCAAAGAGCATATGGCCTGATACAGTCTGTGGAATCTCTTTTGAGTAGGGCTCTTCTAGACAACAAGACAGAACTTAGCAAAGCCTGGTTGCTTTGAGGTATAATAAAGAAGAAAATAAAAGAGATGGGTAACTAGCAAAATAGCCTGAGTACTGCATTTAGCTAGAAAAGTAGCATGAGAGTAAAGCATTTTGACTGCTTACCAGCCAACATGGAATGGAGAAAGTGCTAACTAATAGAAAGGACAGAACAAACTGGAGGGTATGGGTATTTGATGATGTAGAGTACTTTTTGTTTGAAGATTTGTTCTGTCTGTTGTTCTGTTGAGACTTGTATTATTTATTTAAAGCAATATAAACACGTTTAAGGAAGATAGAAGAATATATTGAACCCTGTAATGTCTTTGCAGTGGTTCTGTGAATTTAAAATTTATTTTAAATAAAAAGTTTTTTAAAGAACATTCAGAAGCTATTTTATGTAATAAAAATAAATAAATTCATTCAATTACTAGAATAGTGTGTTTGAGATTAATAATTTTTCATTCTCAATGTTGACTAAACCTCAAATTATTTTCTTTTGACTTAGCCCTCACACCTTGTGAAAAGGGGGTTACCAATCTCACAGTACTACTGGCTAAATGAAAGTCACACATTCAGTCATTTGGTGGTCAACCCACATCACAGTTTGCCTGGTTTACTCTGGTTGTCCTGGAGTCCCATCCAGTTTAGCTTCTAGCATTCTCTAAACTACCCTGGTTTGGACAATAAATTATATAGCTACTCTGAGAACTATCACAGAGAAGGTGGCCAAAATGTCTGGAAAAAAATATAAGATTTCCCCATGACACGTATCAGTGGGTATATATACACTAGTTAGCTGGGGAAAGCCCTCTACCAAAGTATTGTCATCCACAGTTCCCACACTACCTTGGGTGACAGATCGGAAGAAACACATCTCCCAATCACTTTTCTGTATCCTGAGAAATTCCCAACTCATTGCAAGTACATCAGAGTCTGCCACCCACTATCTTCTCAGTTGCAAATCTTCAACACCTGCCTCTTGTCACTCCCTACTCCCATTCCTGTAAGCCTCTACTTCTATGTCTGTTGTTACTTCTGGCAAATTCATTGTCCTGGGTGTTCCATTCCTCACCTGGCCTTTCAGTATTCTGACCACCACTACCTTTCCCTAAAGCCCATCTTAGCCACTCACTTCCAGACACCCTTGCCATCACCTTGTTGCTACATAACTGCAGTGCCTAAATCCTTGGTTTCAAGCATTCCATTCTCTGATCATCACCTCCTGTTTTTAGCTTCCCACTGGTGTCAACAGTCCACCAATCCATCAATCTAACCCCCTTTCCCTATCCATTACCCTAGTACACATGCATGTACACACACACAGACACACAACATGCCACATTCACCTGCCTACCACCACACACACACTCCATGCCCACACTTCCCTGTTTATCCAGTTAGATGTTATGCTCCAAGCCCATAAATGCTCCTTTGCCAGCACTCTTAGTTTTTGCACCCTTTCCCTCCAGTGTCTTTGTTATCTAAAGCCCCATGGCTTCCTGAACCCTGGGACAAGCCTACTCCTAGCTGTACCTAAACAGTTGAATTTTAGTTGGGGCATATATCTCTACAGTTCTGAATAGCTTTAATTTTAATGGCCCATTTCCTGGTTATACTCCTAGTCCTCTCTCTAAATTACTCTTTTAACAGTATCTCCTCTCATCAAAATTCCAACTCCCCTAATGACTTTGCCCATACTTCACTGAGAAGACAGGTGCAATCTGCCAAGATTCATGTCATCTTCCCCACCATCATACCTACCCATTGCCTGTGTCTGTGCCCTATTTTTAGCCTTGACCTGGTGATAATAAATGAACTGTCTCTACCTCTAAGGCCAACTTCCATTCTTTCCCACCTCCTAGATTCTCATGCCCTTCTCCCTTCTTTCTCTGCATCATTACTTTTTTTTTAAATCAAATCTATCCCATCAGCACACACACATGCTCTTTATCTCACATCCTTAGAAGACTCTCTTTTGTCTTCACATTTCCCTCTAATGACAGCCCTGGTTTTCTGTGCTCCTTCTCAGCAAAACTCTTCAATAAAGTCATCTGCACAACTTTTCTCTTCCTCCTTCACCCACTCCATGAGGACTTTGGCTTTACTCTTGGGAGTGGTGGAGGGGAGTAGGGCACTAGGGAAAGAGGAAGCACATGGGCCACACGAGTGAGGCCCTCAGGCTTACAGAGTTCCAGGCCTTCAGTGTGAGCAGGATAGGTCATTTCTCATTATACAGATGGGGAAACTGAGGTCTAGGGAAGAAGTGGATTCTGTTTCATGTCCCACAGTGATGGGACTGTATAGCTAAAGCTGAAACATATTCATTTTCCTAGTTCTCATATATACCAGGCTGCCTTCAATTATTATAAGTGACTTTGTGTTTTTCATGGTTTTTGTCCTATAGTAACAGTACAAAAATATTATATGTAAAAGAATTTAAACAGTCCAGATTTATGTGGAATAAAATATAAAGAACACACCATGGACTTTTACAGTTCCATAGTACATATCCCTTTCCCAGGGGTACCCACTGTCAATGATAATAATGACAAAAAGGGTCATATTCCACTGAATGTGCTGCTGGAGAGTTTGTTGCACTTTCTCAGACTCCTTCGTCCTGGAGGTGAACTTGACTCTGGGCCTGTTGCACTTTCTCAGACTCCTTTGTCCTGGAGGAGAACTGACTTGCCAGCTCCTCTCAGGCTGAGAGCTCACTCTGCCAAACCCACCACTTGGCTCCCTTTATTGCTCATAGAACAGTCTTTGGGTATTTTCCGAAGGACCTCACTATGTCCCAGCAAGACTCCTCAATTTAGAAATGGCCCTTCCTCCAGGTCCTATGATCTTGATAGCTCTCTCCCCCCATCCCCACCTCTCTGTTCCTAAATGATAAACCATATCCCTGTGATGAAGTCCAAACTAGTGCCTGAGACTAATTTCTCACTTCTCCTCTCCTCATTCACCCACACTTACTCTATCATCAAGTCTATCTATTCATCTTTCAGTTGTCTTCCAATTATACCAACATCTTTTTATGATTTTATTTATTTATTCATGAGAGACACAGAAAGAAGGCAGAGACATAGGCAGAGGGAGAAAGAAGTAGGCTCCTGCAGGGAGCTCCGCTGGGACTGATCCCGAACCCGGGATCATGCCCTGAGCTGAAGGCAAGCCAACCACTGAGCCACCAGGTGTCCCTAATTCTACCAACTTTTTATCTCCACAGCCCATCCTAAGTGAAAGATGCCACTATCTTTTCTTTAGATTTTATTTATTTATTCATGAGACACACACACACACACACACACACACACAGGCAGAGACACAGGCAGAGGAGAAGCAGGGGCTCATGCAGGGTGCCCGACGTGGGACTGATCCAGGGTCTCCAGATCACTCCTGACCAAAGGCTGCACTAAACTCTGAGCTAGCCGGGCTGCCCAGATGCCACCATCTTTAGCCCAAACTACTGGCTACATTACCTCCTATTTCGTCCCTCCTGCAACCTCTCTTCCCTCCATCTTTCTTTCCCAAGGTAACTAGAGAGAGCCTTTAAAATAAATCCAAACCTGTCACATCCTTCTCTGAAAATATGCAGGCAGGGGCTTCCTACCACCTTTGGATATAAATCTTGACTTCTTTCCATGGCATTCTGCCTCACTGCCCCAAGTGCCCATCTGACTCCCTCATGGTGATGTCCCTACTTACTGCTCCATCCATTCAGATCTCCCAGTTCTGGGGACATACCAGGCTTTTGTGTGTGTGCTATTTCTTCTCTGGGAGCATTCTTCCTCTTCAGATGCCCAACACCTCTCCATCCCTCAGGTCTTCATCCAACAACACTGTTTCAGCATATGTGGTATGAACATTGTTTGATCACAAGTCTCCGTTCCCTTCCTGTCCTTGCTATAGTTCACTGTAGGTGGAATATACTTCCATGCCCCATTGCCTTTGGGCTTTGATCCATGACTTACATTAGCCAATAAAATGAATAGAGACATGAGGTACACCATGTGCAGCCAGAGGCTTTAATGTGATTGCATGGTTTGGCTTGCCCTCCTCCACCTTGCCCTAGACCATCGGGAGACTGCCTTACTCAGGTGGCCAGTGTCCCTCCATCTGGGTCCCAGAATGAGAAGACACATGAAGCAGACCTGAAGCTATGTCCACACAATGATGCACACCACAACTGATCTAAAAAGGCCAGTGCATGAGAAATAAATGTTATAAACCACTGAGGTCTGGCAACTGAAGTATTGCAGCAAATGCTGATGAATACCTTGGGAGTAGAGGCACTTACTCAAAACTAGAGATTGAAGTGAAAGTCTAGATAGATGGCAGTGAGACGCCCAGCTCCAATTCTCACCCAGCTCCCAGACCACTAGCAATAAGGTGAATATCTCTCAGGCAGAATATGAAAAAGAATTTCTCCATTGAGAAGAAAGGAGGAAAAAACTAGGTCAAGAGAAAAGACCTGTAGACAGTAGCCTTAAGATAATCCACTATAAGAAAGCCAGTTAACCTCCTTGTGACTCCACAATCATGGCCTCCAGTGAGTAGAGCTCCCTGACCCTTATACACAGAGGCTCCAATCAGTTCCAATCCATTTTTAAGGGCCTCAATTCTTTGTTTTAACAAAAAATGTACAAAATGTTCATTTTGAGCGAGGGAAAAGTGAATGTTCATCAAAAGAGGCTCTTTCCTTTGCAGAGGGCTATAGTACACAGCTTGGGGCCTAACCATTCGTGCCTTACTGGAGTGTTTCTGCATTCTCCATGCCAATGCCTCTCCATGCATGCCACTGACATATTTAATCTGGACAACTCACTATGCTCCCAGCCACTGTCTTCTTGTCTGGGTTTCTTCTGCACCCATTTCCAAAAAGGCAGTCAGGGGTTATCAAAACACCTATCTAATCATGTCACTGCTTGGCTCAGAACCTCCAGTGGCTACCAGACTCCATCCATGGCCTATGAAGCCCCGTGCCTAGCCTTCCAGCTACAGCTCCCACTCATATCCCTTTCACTGATTCTATTCAGGTAAGGGCATAGGCCTTTATATCTTGGAAAAGCCTGTTCTCAGAGATTGCACCCTTGTTGTTCCCTTCACTTCCTGGGCTTTTTCCCAGTCCTCCAAATTGGGGCTCCTTTCATCCTTCTCTCATCTTGTTAAAGTGGCTTTTTATTTTTCTTAAGATTTTATTTATTCAGAGAGTCACACACAGAGAGAGGGGACACAGCGAGAGAGAAGCGGGTTCCATGCAGGGAGCCCAATGCGGACTCATCCTGGGTCTCCAGGATCATGTCCTGGACCAAAGGCGTTAAACCGCTGAGCCACCCAGGCTGCCCTTAAGTGGCTTTTTAAAACTCGTCTATAGTAATTCTTCCTCAATGCTTAAGTTTCATCTTTTGTCTTCACACTGACCATGATTTGCAATGACATAAATTTTTTCCTTGAGTTACTGTCCATTCCCCATTGACTTAAGGACCACTGGAGCAGGATTCACTATGACACTCACTGCAGAATTCCCCTGTATCTGGTGCAAGGCTTGGTCCAGAAAGGGCCTTCCAGAAAGTGGCTCTGAATGAAAGGGATGGTGGCATCAGTATTAGGGTACAAAGTACTGATGTACATACTGTGTGTCTATGTGTGTGGTTGGGTGAGTCAGGCAGGCTTATGGACAAATAAAATCTGAGTGTTTCTCTGCCCCACTGTCACTCTTCTGCCTTCCTCTGTAGCATTTCTATTCCTTGCCCCACCTCTGAGTCTCTGGGCTGAGACTACAGCAAAGGCAGAGAAACTGGATAAAAAGGAGAGGACTGTGTCCTGTGTATTGAGCAAGGTTCCTGGAGAAAGGAGACCAAAGGGGCTACAGAGAAAGAAGAATACCATCTCACACCAGTGAGAATGGTGAAAATTAACAAGACAGGAAACCACAAATGTTGGGAGAGGATGTGAGAAAAGGGAATCCTCTTGCACTGTTGGTGGCAATGTGAACTGGTGCAGCCACTCTGGAAAACTGTGGAGGTTCCTCAAAGAGTTAAAAATAGACCTGCCCTACAACCCAGCAATTGCTCTGCTGGATTTACCCAGATAAGATGCAGAATGCAGGGACACTGCAACCTGATGTTTTAGCAGAGCAAATACCAGAACTAGAATGTAAGGAGCCTCGTGTCCATAGAAAGATGAATGGATAAAGAAGCTTGTGGTCCATGAGAAACTCAGCTGTTTAGAAAACACAAATAATACCATTTTCTTTGATGGGAGGGTAATCGGAGTAGGTAAGTGATAATAAGTCAATCCAGGACAAATTATATGGTCTCATCATTTGGGAAATAAAAATTAGTGAAAGAGAAAGGGTAGGAGAAGAGTAAAGGATCAGTGAGGGTGACAAACATGAGAGACACCTAACTCAGAAATGAACAAGTATGGAAGGAGGAGTGCAGGGGGTTAGTTGGGTGATGCAATGAGGGACACTTGTGGGATGAACACTGGGTGTTATGCTATATGTTGGCAAATTGAACTCCAATAAAAAAATTTTTAGAGAAAAGTGAGACAAAACTGACAGGGGAAGACGTCCATCAAGTGGTGTGGGCCCTAAGGAGAGTCCATCCTATCCATGGCTCTAACTACCCTAAGCCTTCAAAACAGAAGGAAGGTGAGCCTTCAAATGAGCGCCAAAGGAGCCTGCTCTGTCAAGGCTGATCTAGTGAGACTCAGTGAGACAGCACCTCTGAACTAGGGTGTCACGAATGCACTCCCCACCTGTCCGTGATCTTAAACAAAGGGAAAAGGAAGACCCCCTTCCCTCACATCTATGTCAGCAGCTGGTGTGCACGTTGGGCCTGGGGCAGCCACTAAGAGCCCAAGGTCTCTCAGAAATCCTGAGAGACGGGGACACGGCCAGCTAAGCTGTGCACTGGGGCCCCCGGAGAGGAGGAGTTGTCCCAGATCCCCTGGGATGGGGGTGAGGGGACAGGACAGGATGTGTCCTGAGGGTGTGCCCGATGCTTGAGGGCCTCCGACAACAGGTGATGTGCTTGGCTCTGGGTAAAGGAAGCGCTGCCCTGGGAACACCTGGGCACAATGCACGGCATGGAGCTCCCTGCTTCAAACTGTGTGGTTGCTGTGGGCCGACGGGGAGGGGGTGAGAGGCCGAGCAAGGACAGGGTCCTTGGCACAGATGCTGGCTGTGGCCTGGCCCATGCTCACCCCGAGGTCTCCTGTGTCCTATCTGGAACCTTCCCTGGGCCTCCTAGGAGCCAGTTTCGCCCGGGAAGGACCCCAAGGCCAGGGACAGCTGGGTGAAGGTGTCCCCTTGGCCAAGCTGATGCCTATTCGCCCCATGGAGGCTCCCCGTCTCCCCTATGCAGCCCTACCTGGCCCCTGCCCGCGTGTCCAGGTCCCCTCCACATTGAAGCTATGCCAGGCCCTTGCAGACTTGCTCCTTAGTCTCTACCAGGGAGCCTGGCTCCCACAATGGGGTGGGAGGGAGACGGGGCATGAGTCCCGTCGACATACACTTCACACCCGAACCACCACCTGGCTTCCTCTGGATGCCCCAACTTGCCCTAGGCATCACACAGAGCTCTGGTACTGGTCCTCACACCTTGTGGTCTGAGGGCAGCACAGCACAAGACAGAGGGCCTGGGAAGGACGTAGGGTTCCCAAGGTCAGGTACAATGGGGTTAGAGCTCACATCTGCAGGCCCCATGTTCTGCGTCAGGTGTGATTTCCGGAACAGAACTTAGTAGGTACACTGAAAGGCCCATTCCAGTTCTGCCTTAGCCCTCTTGCTCTCTTCCTTTCCATTTGCAGGATCTGGCCACCTTGCTTGGCACCAAGGTTGGACCAGGGTGCCACGTGTGCAACAAGTTTGAGCTGGCTGAGAGTGAGCAAGTGGTGTGACAGAGAAATGGTGGACAAGGAGATATCAGCAGGGCCCTGAGTACAGGGAAAGGACGACAGTCCAAAATGCCAGAAAGACACCCAACACCAGCCCCAGCAGAAGGCTGGCAACAGGCCATGCCTAGGAGCAGGTGGGATTGAGCACCAGGGCCCACCCCCAGTGGGAGTCTCTGCCAGTGCACTAGAAATGTGCACTGACTGGAGGCCGCAGAAGAGAAACCGAGAACTCACTGCTGTCATGTCTTCTAAGCACTTGCCATGAACATGTGGCACATGTACATCCAGTCTTTTTTCTTAGAGGCTTCTAAAAGACATCGATGTTCTTGGGTTTTGTCCTGATTGCAGAAACAACAACACGTTTACTACTCAGGGAGCACCTGCCACTGCTACCCACATATGGTGGTCCTTCATTCAGGTATTTCCCAGGACTGTCACCATTACCAATCTGCTGTGTGGCCCTCAGCTCTGCTTCTATGACTGTCATTGCTCCCACATGCCTCGGGGTCTTCCACCATTTCCGGCCTGGGCTATGCAGCCTGTTAGCTGGCCCTATAGTCCCAGTGCATCCACTGCGAGCTGTGGGACTTGAGAAGCTCCAAATCTTTCTGCGCCTCAGTGTTCTCATTTGGATAAAAGGGTCATAACAGTGCCCCTCCACCCAAGACTTTCTAAGGACTCCAGCACAGTCCTAGTTGTTCAGCAAGTGTCTGGATGTAATATAGAATTCATGTTACTTTCTAGCTATTTTTTCACGGTTAAGTTATGCTATCTATGTGTACAATTTCATATTTTGGTTTTTTCTTTTAGCATAATATTAGCCATATACTCCTGTTCTTCAAGTCTTTATTTTTACATGATTGATTGGTATATTCTATCATATACTATCATATCTAATACAATTTTATGCTTTTGTAATGTTTCAACTAAGCATCTTTTGCATGACTGTTTATTTGCATTTTAGGTGATCTCTTAGAAATACCACTGGAGGGTTAGAGAATAAAAACATCTTTCAGAGTGTTGATATCTTCTAGTAGGCCTTCTGCAAAAATATCTATCTGTTTTCCTAATGCCAGCAAATGAAAGTGCCTATTGTTTTCCCACAACCATATTTTGATTGCTCTTTCACAAATGGCAAAACTTATCCTATTTGTATTTCTTTGATGACTAATTATAGTAGGATTTTACTTAATGGCTACATGTATTTCTTCCTGGTAAATTGCCCTACCTATCAATTACCCATTTAGCTGCTAGAAATTAGTATTTTCATTTTCTAATTTTAAGACTGATTCATATAGTAACCTTTGTCAATTATATTTGTTGCAGATGTTTTGCTCCACCTTTCATTTACAATTTACTTGTTATGATGCTTGATGTAAAGATTTTTAAAAATCTTTATATATTGTTAATTTATTAAGATTTTCCTTCTAATTTCTTTCACTGTTTTTTTTTAATTTTTATTTATTCATGATAGTCACACACACACAGAGAGAGAGAGAGAGAGAGAAGAGACAGAGACAGAGACATAGGCAGAGGGAGAAGCAGGCTCCATGCACCCCGAGCGACATGGGACTCGATCCCGGTCGATCGCGCCTGCCAAAGGCAGCGCAAACCGCTGCGCCACCCAGGATCCCTCTTCACTGTTTTTAAGCTCAGAATATTCTTTCCATCCAGAGACGATAAATATTCACTGGTGTTTTGTCCTAATATTTTTCTTAATATTTAGCCTTCAATCCTTTTGATATATACATTAGAGTATGGCATGTCTTAAGGCTCTGCACTAATTTTTCCTCCAAATACCTAAATGTCCTAATACCATCTTTTAATCATCCTTCCATAGCAATGATTGCAGTTTCCCTTTGTATATTGTACATATGTGTATACCACATGTAGTCTCTCTTGATCCACTTATTTGTTAATTTTGATGACACAGTGACTTGTATCTATAATCTAGAGTCTGTCTTGTGCACTAGTAGAAATATCAAATTATGACATCAAATGAAGCATAGCCAAAAGCATATGAAAAACAATTTGTAAGTATCAGTTTGCTTGTGAAGATAATCTAAGTTGACACTTGTTAGTGCCTAAGTTTTAATTTGTTTTAATGAACTGAGTTCAGTTTTGTACCACACATTGGCAAGGAAACTCAATCTCAGCAAGGAGGCAGGAAATCCCTCTTTCCTAACTTACAACCCTGAGGGCCACCACTCTCAGAATTTACTGTTTCCATCGATGACAACATTCACATACTACAAGGCAATCACTAAAAGGTCTATGTGTCTTCTAAAGTAAACCAAGTGAATAGCAGCTGTGTGCAAGGCACAGTGGTAAAGGAAAGGAACCAAGGAACATTTAGAAGAGTCCCAGAAGTAGGCAAGTTATAGAAAATGTGGCACAATGTGACAAAGCAAGTGTTTTTAAGAAAATCAGCACTATCCAACATGGCAGAGAGGCACAAGAGAACAATGGTGAGAGCCAGCCAGTATAGATCTCATCTCCTTAAGGGGTAGAGGTCAGTAATGAGTACACAGAGGAATCTTCATGAATATTATCACAGATCAATACTTCATATTAAAAGAAAAGGTCAATAGGAGTGAGCATGAAGTTCTGATTTATTTATTGCTTTTTTAAAGATCTTTTTTAAATTTTTATTTATTTATGATAGTCGTAGAGAGAGAGAGAGAGGAGACACAGGCAGAGGGAGAAGCAGGCTCCATGACCGGGAGCCCGCAGTGGGATTCGATCCCGGGTCTCCAGGATCGCGCCTGGGCCAAAGGCAGCCAAAACCGCTGTGCCACCCAGGATCCCGGTTCTGATTTTAATGGAAGGCAGACATTAGAAACGACAAATACCCACCATTTGCCTCGACATGGATGGAACTGGAGGGTATTATGCTGAGTGAAATAAGTCAATTGAGAAGACAAACATTATATGGTCTCATTCATTTGGGGAGTATAAAAAGTGAAAGGGAATAAAGGGAAAGGAGAGAAAATGAGTGAAAATATCAGTAGGGTGACAAAACATGAGAGACACCTAACTCTGGGAAATGAACAAGGGATAATGGAAGGGAGGTGGGTGGGGGGGTTGGGGTGACTGGGTGACGGGCACTGAGGGGGCCCTGGCGGATGAGCACTGGGTGTTGGTTTATGTTGGCAAAACTCCAATAAACAATAATAAAGAAAAATAATGGAAGACAGAGCAGGCATGACTTCAGGAGCAAAGGATGAAGTTTCTGAAGTTACTTGCTAATTATAGCATTATATATGTATAATTGTACCCTGGAGCCCATCCTAATACCTCCTGTACTCTTGCCTCCATAAATTATTACACTTAGCCCATCCTAATACCAAGAGTACAAGGAGGTATAGGATGGGCTCCAGAGTGCAAGTAGAAGGGCACACTTCAAAGAGGAACTAGGAGTGAACAAGTCTAGATGTTCAGGTTAGGGTCTATGGTTCCCCATATCCCCTGTCATTAAAGGGGAACCTGGGGGAACAGGGGAATAAAGCAAGAAGTCCAATAAAACACCTGAAAAAAAGTTCCAAAATAAAACTATTTTGCCCTTCAAGCTGGCAGGGATTTTAAAACTCTAATACAGCTGCAGGGTGTGGTGACATACACATTCTCACATACCACTACAAGAATATAAACTGAAAGCGTTTTGATAAGCAATTCAAAGCACAATCAAGTATCTTGAAAATTCCTGTTCTAGTTATTCTAGAGGAGAAAAAAACAGAGCTGTAGAGAACATCTAAATGCAAGGATGCTCAAAATAGTGTGAGTAATCCTGTAAAAGGGAAAAATTAAAGTTTCCATGACAGAGAATGAATAAATAAATTATATCTAGATGATGAAAATACTCAGCCTTTGAAGATCATGATTTTAAAGAATTTTTAATGACTTGTAAAAGTGGGTATGATATAAAATCAAACAATATTTAAAGGCCAAATAAATAAATAATCAATAATAAATAAACAAAAATCAGTATACAGCTGGCACTCTGGGTGGGTCAGGCAGTTCCATCTGCCTTCAATCCTAGGCTCATGATCCCAGGGACCTGGAATGGAGCACCCACCACCCCCATCAGCGGAGTCTGCTTCTTCCTCCCCACTCCCTTGTTGGTGTTTTCTCTCTCTCTCTTCAAATAAATAAATACAACTTTTTAAAAATCAGTATACAAGTACATGACCATAATCTGTTTATAATTATGATGCATAACTTTAAGTACATACATACTTACATGTGTACATTTAAAAATGGTAGGAAATACACCAAAACATCAATAGTGCTTTTCTTAACAAGTGATTTTGTTTGCTTCTTTATATTTTTCTGCCTGTTAAATCTTTTATGCAACCAGCACATCACACTTTTATGATTAAAGCAAGATTAAGAAACTCTGCCAATAGAAGACATCATTTACAAACTAGAAGGGGAGAAATCCCAGTTTCTTCCAGCCCTGAAGCTTAGAACTGCATGAAAGAATCGAGCTCCTATGCAAATTGCCCACTGGCTTGAACACAGAACCAGAAGTGAGTTTTGTCTGGCATGAGTGGGTTGAACCTTGAACAATGGGGAGGGAAAGAGATGTAGAAAGCAGGATCAATATCAGCCCTGAGGGTTCATTCACACACAAGAAGAGGCATATGTCCTATCAAGTGAGCACAGGTCACTGCCACATCTGAATTCAACTGAGATGTGGGGGAGGAGGAGATACCTCTGGCTTGCTTACAGAAGGCTAGCTAGAACATGGAGCACTTGTGTCTACACCTTGTGAACTGGAAAGGGAAGGCACATTGGCTTAGATGCACCCATAAATGTCTCTGGCCAACTGTCAGGTCTTAACTCCTGGCTCAACCACATATTTTCTGTGTGAATTTGGACCAATTAGGCTTTCAGGCCGCCATTTCCTCATCAGTGAAATGAATATGAGGGCAACTACTACCTAAGGCTTTCTGGACCATGGAACTACGCGTAGAAAAGTATATAGAACTGCATGCCTGGCACACTGGAAATGCTCTACAAGTGTTTGTTATTATTTGTTGCCATTACCCACATACTGATTTGAGATGGCTGAAATACAAATAGTGAATACTAAGGGGCTCAGTTCTAACATGGAGGAAGTCATTGATCTGTCGGGAGGCCCAGAAGAAGAAAACAAGAAAGAGAGACTTGGGTGAAAATTAGGAAGTTAAAGAGAACCCCACATCCCAGCATCATCAATCTTCATCACAGCCTGGGGAACTGTTTAGAAAATGTTGTCAATTAATTTTTAAGATCAATTCAAGTAGATTTTGCATTTGGTTAGCAATGATCCAGGATTGTTTTGAGTTTAAAGGAAAGAACATATTTTAGATGACTTGAACTCCACCACTTGCTCCATTAATACCACTGCAAGGAATTATCCACAGGACCTTGACTGACAAGTCTGAAAATATGTGGTATAAGTTTGTTTAATTTGGTGTTGCACAGAATAATGTAAACTTGGAAACAACTTTGTTATCAATTGTGGATTGGGGTAGATAGATTATGACATGCTGGTAAAGTGGAATGCTATGCAGCCATTAAATGGGATGAATCTCCATCTACATCATATATATCACTGCACAGAAAGCTGCACAGCACATATTGAAGGCACACACCGTCTGTAGTTGTACAGAAAGAAAGGGATCAGAAGAATATATAAAGATTGATAGTGATTGTCTCTGGGAGGTAGGGTTTGAAGACATTTATGTTTTCTTCTTTATGTCTCTATTTTTTTAGTTTCTAGAATGAGCATGTATTATCTTTGTCATAGGCAAATCTGATTGTGTAAAAAAATTTTTTGTGAAATGAATGAATGTCTTTAAAATCCACAACAAATAGTTCTTTTGTCACCCTCTCCACCCCTTTCTTTAGCAAGTTGCCATTATTAAGCATGCTGTTCTTCTGACTGGAATGTAACTATCCAGTGAGGGAGAACGCACTGGGAATATCTCCCAGATAATTATGAATGCTAAATGTGGTAGGTGAGCAGACAAAAAAAAAAAAAAAAACACCATACAACATTTAGAATTTTAAAATGTTCATTTTTCTTTCAGAACTAAAATTGCAAACTCTATTTCAATTCAGGCTCCAAATGCTTAGTTTCACTTTCTATGAATGGATTAGGTATGATACTCTCCCATGGGGTATAAAAATAAACATAAAACTTCTCACACTACCAGAAATTGAAAAGGGCCATTGTACTCTTTTGCTGACCATAAGCGATCAACTTATCTGGCTTTCACCAATCACCTGCACAGAAGCCTCATGGCACTTTCTTTTCAGCATCCATAGTTCCTCTGTGGCTGTAACTTGGAAATTATGTAGTTTGAAATTGGAATCTCTGATTTTTGAAAAATAAAGAGGATGGCTATTTGTTGTGGGGGACACAATGGCATCCCAGAGATCCATTCCAATCACTTGGGTCAGGAGGAAAAAGGTACTCTAGGATACCCACAGAGTGGTACAAGAATATCTTCACAGGGCCCAATCTGACTTCTAAGAAGGACAGGAGGAAAAAAAAAAGAAGGACTGGAGGAAAGAAAGGAGGATGTGTGTGTGGGGAGGAGTGGGAAACTCCGCTACAATGAACAACTGGCTTTGCCTTCCCAGAAAGAATGGAAATTGGTCATCTCCAGAGGAGTCTGACATCAGGATCAGAGGACAGAGAGACCAAAACCTGAACAGCATAAGGAAGTTTATCAATAACTCCATTTGCCACTGGGCTTGCAGAAGGAAAGAAACAGGAAACTATCAGTTTCTGCCCCAAGAAAACACAAATCTGAGCCCTCCTTCCAGTCCTAGCTCATAGGATCCACAGAAGGAATGCTGTACTTACACAGGGAGACCAGTCCTATACTTCACCAGTGTCCCTTCCTTACCTACATCCCTATCAGAAGGGTCTCCAGCTCACTCCTACCCTCCTGGCAGAAGTCTGAGGGCACATCTGTGAATATCACAGACTCCAAAAAGATCCAAACCATTCCTACTTACCCTGAACTTCCTTAGTGGGCTGAAGTTGGAGGTGCCAGAGGAAGAGAAGAAGATGGACAGGAAGGTCTCTCTCTGCTCCAAGTCTGATGCCTACTCGAGGACCAGTATGTGTCTAGCCAAGTACTTTACTCCGTGGAAACTACAAAAAGAGTAAACACATATCTCTCAAGGAGACAGTCATTTAATCAGGAAGAAAAGAGTTTTAAGCAGATTCTAGTAAGTCCCTACATGCTGGGCAGGTGGAGATGGAAATTCAGCAGCAAGGAACTGGCTCAATTTCCCTCGCGGTATATGATGAGGACTCCCAATTCCAATCCCTTCCAGCCCCAGATCTCTGCCTCCTCATAGATATCTGTCAGGTGAATAATTAAAACAATCTGAGAACAAAGCCCTAGTGCAAGTCAAATGATGAGTTTTATTGTAGAGAACAATTGTCGTTGGAGCAACGAGAAGGAAGTGAAGTGGGGGTGGGGATGATGGATGACTGAGAGTGACTTTGAAGGAGGAGGGTCTTAGGGAGGGTGACACTTGATGGGACACTCCACACCTTGGCCCATGGCATCAGAAGTCCTTACAACAGCAGTCCTGCCACTGCTTTGCAGGGAGGGGTCCCCACTGCCAAGCCTTCTGCTGGATTACTGCAACTGTCCTGTAATGATTCTTGCCACTAACTCATGTCTCTACCATTCCATTGTCTACACTGGAGTGGCCATTCAAAGTGCAAACCTAGGTATGGCACGCTTCTTTTAAAAATCCTGTAAGCATTCTTTCTCAGATGAAGAAACTACATCCTTCCGATGACATATTCTAGGCCTTTGCAACCTGGGCCTGATGTACCTGTCTGGTCTCCATCTCCTACTCCAGCCCACATAGACTCCATACTCCAGGGAAACAGTCCTCCCCACCGCTCTTGGAATGCATATGTTAATTCTTTCTAGGTTTCCAATGCTTTTGTACTTGTTTAAATACATTCAAGCTCAAAGGTAATTACTATCTGATCTAAAACACCCCCGGGATCCCTGGTGGCAGCGGTTTAGCGCCTGCTTTGGCCCAGGGCATCCTGGAGTCCCCGGATCTGTCCGCCGTTGGGCCTCGGCATGGAGCCTGTTCTCCTCTGCCTGTGTCTCTGCCTCTCTCTCTCTCTCTCTCTCTCTCTCTCTCTCTGTCTATCATGAATAAATAAATAAGTAAATCTTAAAAAAAAACACCCTCAACTGTCTCCTGGGGATTTAAACATCTAGAACCCTCAATTACATGCATAAGTGAAAAGATGACCTGATGACAAAACAGACACACAAATGGACAAAGATTAGAAAGAAGTGCACAAATGTGAGATAAGGTTTGTTGAGTAATAGAGTTATAAACAGTTTCTTCTACAAGAAGAAATATGTTAGTGTCACTCAACATATTTTTACTGATTAAAAACAGCAGCAATAGTGTACCAAATGACAGGAGGCATTAAGGTAAAGAATCTGCTTTGGGGGTAATTAATTATTTAACCAAAAGAGCACAGTGGGCTAGACACCATTATGAAGAGACAATTTTTCAGTTAACAGTAGGAGGGAATGTCCTGAACCGTGTCATAACAGCTAGAAAGAGCAAGAGGCTTGTGCTCAAGACACAACCAAGACTGCTGCCTGTAAGGTGGCGGGCGTGTCAGGGACCACAATGACTCTAGAGTACAGGCAAAGGACGAAGTCAGACAACTCCTAGATGAGAGATAATGTGATCATACTTGGTGCCTGGAATGGCCACTGATATCTAGAAATGGTACATGGCTGTTACCTGAGAAACACACTGGTTTTGCTGCAGTTACTCAGGGTTGCATTCTTTGGGTAGGAGTAGTGAATCTCAAGAAGCTTTATGTTCCTTTGGGAATAGTAGAAATATCTGAGAATGAGAGGAAACAGGAAGGGAAAATAATATTTGTTATATCTACACATGCTAAGCACCATGGTCAGAAGTTACATATGGTAGGCCATGAAACCTTCCAACAACCCGGTGAGGTATAGACCTCTTATACCCTTTCACAACAGAAGTACATTCAGAGTGGTTCTAGAACTTGCCTAGCCCCTAGCATGTAGTGACAGAGCTAAACATAGTGCCTGGTATATTTCTGAGCAACCGAAAGGATCATAGACAAATGAAGAGAGAGATCATGTTGAGATCATGGGTGCTTTCCTGATGACTTCTATTTTTCTTAATGTTGTTATAATAATGTTAAAGCAATTTCTTCTGACTGGAAGTTATTTTAAGATTTTATTTATTTGTTCATGAGAGACACAGAGAGAGGCAGAGACACAGGCAGAGAGAGAAGCAGGCTCCATGAAGGGACCTCATCGGGACTCGATCCCAGGATTCCAGGATCATGCCCTAGGTCGAAGGCAGACAGACGCTCAGCTGCTGAGGCACCCAGGCGTCCCTTGACTGGAAGTTAAAAAGGAATTAGTTTGATGGATTCCTAGATACCTACCCATATCTATTAATGTGATCTGAAGACCAGTTTAACAAATTTAAGAATTAGGATTAAAGTCTCAAAAGGCAACTGTTATAATTTTCAAGTAATTTCTAAAAGATAAAATAATAGGGACATCTGGGTGGTCTCAGCAGTCGAGTGACTGCCTTCGACTCAGGGCATGATCCCAGATCCAGGGATTGAGTCCCATGTCAGACTCCTGTGAGGAGCCTGCTTCTCCTCTGTCTGTGTCTCTGCTTCTCTCTGTGTGTCTCTCATAAATACATACAATAAGCAAATAAATAAATCTTTAAAAACAGGTAAAATGATAAAAGCAAGCTTTATAAAAGACAAACAAACTAGGGATGGTAGAAAGGAGGTGGGTGGTGGGTGGGGGTGACTGGGTGACGGGCACTGAAGGGGTACTTGATGGGATGAGCACTGGGTGTTATTCTATATGTTGGCAAATTGAACACCAATAAAAAATAAATTTATAAAAAGAAAAATAAAAATAAATGTATAAAAATAAATAATAAAAAGACAATACAGAAAGATCCTGAAATGCCAAAAAAAAAAAAAAAACAATCATTAAACTCTATAATCAATTTTTTATAAATAAGAGAATGAAAATATACGACAGTTCCCTAAGAAGCAACCAGAGGCCAGGGATCTTGGCTCAGATAACTGAAGCACTGCAGTGACTGACGCCCTGTGCCAACAGAGGAGAGAATCTCATGTTGGTTTCCCAGAGTGAAGAGATTTTTCAAAGAAGTGTGTGAGGAGCTGGCTTTGCCAGAGGCTGCATCTTTGAGTCCCACGTCACATTCTAAATGCAAACCACAATTTTATATGATGGGGCAATAAAGACTAAAAAGGTTTATGCTCCAACTAGTCCATAAAATGCAATTAATGCCTGTTTATTCTCATATCTGTGACAAAACGGATTCCTTTAAGCTGCTTCTCAAATTCTATGTCTCAGGTGTATAAGTCATGTTTAATAAATGGGCCTAAATTACAGAAAGCAATAGTCTTGTTTAGATCTTAAAGTGTCTGAAAGCCTTGTGGCAATTCCTATGCCCAACACAAGAAATGGAGATAAACAAAACTGAAATCTGTTTATTTTTGCTCCAAAAGACACTTCTCTGGTCTTGAAAAGAGTTGCGCTGATACTAGATTTGTAGATGTGTATTTATATGCAATGTGAAATGTTTAAAAATTTGTACTTGAGGGGCACCATGGTAACACAAACACAGTTGGTTGATTGTCCAACTCTTGGTTTCAGCTCAGGTCAGGTGATCTCAGGGTCCTCAGGATGGAGTCACGCATCTGGCTCCATGTTCAGCAGAAAGTCTGCTTGAGATTCTCTCTCTTCCTCTGCCCTGCTCCCTTACATAAATAAATAAAATCTTTAAAAATTTGACACTTTGAAAATTGACCTAAAGGTCAACCTAAAATCACAGTAACTAAAGGTCTTTATTGTGGGTAATACAGTAAAGACTAAACTCTCTTCTGCCTGTTTTCTTCAATCCAGTGAAACAACTATCTGGCACCAAAAACTAAGCATTTCCTCTCTAGGTCTCTGCATTAGGCCTGACCAGGCTGTGCCTTTTTTTTTTTTTTTTTTTTTTGGCTGTGCCTTTAGTGGATCACAGGAAACTCTGCAGGAATCCATCAGTGACTACTTAACTGTCCTGGAAAAGTGGAGGCTTTTCAAAGAGTTAAAATAGATCTGCCCTAGGACCCAGCAATTGCACTGCTGGGGATTTATCCCAAAGATACAAATGCAATGAAACACCGGGACCCCATGTTTATAGCAGCAATGTCCACAATAGCCCAACTGTGGAAGGAGCCTCGTGTCCATCAAAGGTGAATGGATAAGGAAGATGTGGTTTATGTATCAATGGAATATTCCTCAGCCATTAAACGACAATACCCACCATTTGCTTCGACATGGATGGATCTTGAGGGTATTATGCTGAGTGAAATAAGTCAATCGGAGAAGGACAAACATTATATGGTCTCATTCATTTGGGGAATATAAAAATAGTGAAAGGAAAAGGGAAAGGAGAAAATTGAGTGGGAAATATCAGGGAGGGAGCAGA
The DNA here is from genome assembly GCF_003254725.2 of Canis lupus dingo. Classification (NCBI taxonomy): domain Eukaryota; kingdom Metazoa; phylum Chordata; class Mammalia; order Carnivora; family Canidae; genus Canis; species Canis lupus. The sequence goes on along the minus strand of NC_064281.1, from coordinate 121,622,758 downwards.
ACATGAGAGACTCCTAACTCTGGGAAATGAACTAGGGTGGGGAAGGGGAGGTGGGCGGGGAGTTGGGGGTGACTGGGGGACCGGCACTGAGGGGGCACTTGATGGGATGAGCACTGGGTGTTATTCTATATGTTGGCAAATTGAACACCAATAAAAATAAATTTATAAAAAAAAGTGGAGTTTTTTTTCTTTTTACACATTGGTAAGGTAATGTAAATTAGATATTTGAAACCCTTCTTGGGAAGAAATGTGTGGGAAATATCTGAAAGGAGACAGAACGTAAAGACTGCTAACTCTGGGAAACGAACTAGGGGGTGAAGGGAGGAGGCGTGGGGTGGGAGTGAATGGGTGACGGGTACTGGGGTTATTCTGTATGTTAGTAAATTGAACACCAATAAAAATAAATTAAAAAAAATGAAACCCTTCTTTTTTTCAGTATATTTGTTTTTTTAATAATAAATTTATTTTTATTGGTGTTCAATTTGGCAACATACAGCTTAATGCCACTGAGCTGTACACTTAAAAATGGCTAGAATGGTAATTTTTGAGATATATTTTTAAAAAGAGTATAAACACCATTCGTCTATTCTTATGTATAAACATCAATTTATACTCTGACATACCTTCTATTCTAGCCTGTCTTCTCACTAGTTCTTGAAAAAAACTGTTCAGAGGGTACCTGGGTGGCTCAGTGGTTGAGCATCTGCCTTGGTTCGGTGTGATCCCAGGGTCCTGGGATCGAGTCCCACATCAGCTTCTCCCACAGGAACCTGCTTCTCCTTCTGCCTATGTCTCTGCTCTCTCTGTGTGTCTGTCATGAATAAATAAATACACCTTAAAGAAAAAAAAAAAGAAGAAAGAAAAAACCACATTTCTTCTCCTGAGCATTTGTCATAGTATTATCTAGCTTAGAAACTATCATTTCTAGTATCCAAAGGCAGCTTAAATTTCTCCTTCTTTTGTTTCCATACTACTTCTTATTTAAACTTAAGATATGAGTGGTTAATCATGCAGTTTTTAATATTTCATCATTGCATATTCAGATCTTGTCCTGTTTTCTCCCAACAGGCCCTAATTTCCTTCACACCCAGGACTGGGTCTCCATGTGGCATACAGAGAACTCTGAGGCACAGAGTAGATGTCAAAGTGTAGTGAATGATCAAATGGTGGGTGGAGAGAGAGAACTGCAGAAGGGTGTCCCCATGGACTCCATCTTTTCAAGATGGGCAATCTGTGAGGAGTTTGGCTCAACCTGTTTCGCCACTGGTTACAGAGACATGCAGGGCAGAAAGGATGATACACTCTCTACCTAAGAATTGAGGAAGCCTTTCGGAGAGGAAAAGAAATGCAAGCTCACATCTAATATCCTGTCAGGAACCCTAACTCTTTCCCTATTTTTCTGGGTTATGCTTCTGGGTAAGAACAGGTCCAGGGAAGGTACTGCTGAGGAGGAGGAAGAAACTGTGAGAAACTCTGGCCCTGTCCTGAAGAAATCTAAGGTAAAAATGATTGGGTACTACTACTCCCATGTGAAACAGTGTTATCACTCACTCCTACCTGCCTTACAGGCACTGAAGTTCAAAACTAGGTAAGAGACATGGCAGTGCTTTGCTCAGTGGCGCCAGAATGAAATAAAAGGAATGACCTAACGCCTCTAAGTGGCAGAAACCTTGGCAAGGCAGGGTTTACACCAGGCAGCAGGTGACACTGAGCTACTCCTGTATACCCTGCCCCATTGAAGGGGCAGCCCAGAACACTCTGGGCTGCGCTGTCCAGTGGGGGCAGCCATGCAGTCAAATGCGTCTGTGTGCTGAGTATGACTTGAGATGTGCTGTACGGTCAAATACACATTGGATTTTGAAGAGTTGGTGAAGGAAAAAAGAATGTAAGATATCTCGTCGCTAACTTCTTATATTGATCACATGCTGAAATAATACTTTTGGATATGGTGGGTTAAGTAAAACACGTTATTAAAGTTAATTTCACCAGTTTCTTTTAACTTCTAATACAGCACACAGGCAGCTCACATTGTGTTTCTATTGGACAGCGCTGCCCCTAGGGGATGGTGGTGGCCTGACATCTCAGCTACGATGCTCTCTGCACCAAACATCCAGTCCTGCAGTCCTCCCACACCTCCCCACCCCAGCATCAGTTTTCTCCTCATTCTGGGGAAGAGCTGGCCCCCCTCCTTCATCCGTAGACTGAGGGGCTGCCTCTCTGCCCGCACTATCTGAGCTGGTTTTCTCACATCACTTTTCCTTCCCATCTGGAGTGTGGACTCCACACTGAGCGCTTTAGGTTCCCAGCACTGTGGTAGAGGGGCGCCCCGGGGGCAGTGCAGGCAGCCCATGCACCAGCTTACCTCCGGCGCTCAGCATGCCGACTCTCCAGCAAGCTCTCATCTAACTGTCACGCGCGGCCACGCACGGCCGTCACCACGGCAACTCAGTCTCACAGGCCACCTGAGTCACTCGACAACTGTGAGGCTCGCAGGCTCAGAAAGGTCGCAAGCCGGCAACAGGCACACAGGGCGCTTGCGCTCTACAGCCACCGCTGCCCCTCCCCCAGCTCCTCCAGGGCCCGCCATCGCGCCCTCGGAGTCCAAGCTCATCTGTTGCACGCTCCTCAGAGAGGGTTAGCTACCCTGGCCCCTGAGGGCGCAAGGAGGTACTCCAGCCTTCCCTAAGGATCCTGGAGTTGTAGTCCGCAGCCCAGCACACAGGCGGGGTCTACGGCACCGTCCTTCCACAAGTGGCAGAGGAGGTCGCTACCTTGGCAGCTGCGTCAGCCCCAAGGAACCTCAAGGACCAGGACCTCCGTCCTGAGCTAGCACCCACCAGCTCCCTAGGCCCAGCTGCCTGCTCAGCACACCTGCAGCCATGGGCGTCCAGACAGAGAAGGCGCAGTGTAATACAGGACAAGCACTTGTGTACCAGCAGACTACAGGGGACAGAGTGAGGTCGTGAAGATTAACTTCCGCCACAGCTATGGGTTGACTGCCTTGCATGAGTCAGATACTATCCCAGGCTCAGGAGTGCAGAGAACCCAGACAGGTATGGGCCCTGCCCTCGAGGAGTTAATCAGTTGCTGAGCAGTTGAGTCCTTGCAAGGATATAGGAAGTTACTAAAACAGAAGCTAATCCCAGCCCACAGCAACACTAGAGATGGGATCCCATAGGAGACTTTCAACCAGAGAAATGCCTGAGACACCCAGGCCTCGACTCCACAGATACCGTCGGCTCTGGGTCATAGACCACCTGCATGTATCAAAGCACTGCTGTAAGGAACAATAAAATTTAGCCAGGCAAAGGTGAAGGGCAAATACCAGTTACATGAATAATCTCCCAAACACTATGCAATGCAATGAAAAATTATGTTCATTCTACCTTCAAACTATCAACATTTACTTTTCTCCACTTGCCTAAATACCACCATAGTCCGTCCCACCTGAGGGGTCTAAAAAAGGGGCTCGTGTGCTTCTTGGGATTGCACACTTTCCAAGGTTAGTGGGAAAGGCTATGTTCAATTTTCACATTCTGGTGCTTAAAACTTGACACTTTGTTGTGCATGTCCATCTCCACAATCACTTTCTTCTTTTTTTTTTTCTTATTTTTGGAAAGATTTATTTATTTATTTACTTATTTATGATAGACATAGAGAGAGAGAGAGAGAGACAGAAACACAGGAGGAGGGAGAAGCAGGCCATGCAGGAGCCCGAAGTGGGACTCGATCCCAGGTCTCCAGGACGCACCCTGGGCCAAAGGCAGGCGCCAAACCGCTGAGCCACCCAGGATCCCCTCCACAATCACTTTCATGAAAGTTACAAAGGAAAGCATATTCATTATTCATCTTGAAATATTCATGCCGATAACTGAAGTGTACTTTCCCAGGATTTAAAAATCTCAGTGTCCCGATGTTTATATAGCAGCATGGCCACGATAGCCAAACTGTGGAAGGAGCCTCGGTATCCAACGAAAGATGAATGGATAAAGAAGACGTGGTTTATGTATACAATGGAATATTACTCATTATTAGAAATGACAAATACCCACCATTTGCTTCAACGTGATGGAACTGGAGGGTATTATGCTGAGGAAGTAAGTCAGTCGGAGAAGGACAAACATTATATGTTCTCATTCATTTGGGAATATAAATAATAGTGAAAGGGAATAGAAGGGAAGGGAGAAGAAATGTGTGGGAAATATCAGAAAGGAGACAGAACGTAAAGACTGCTAACTCTGGGAAACGAGCTAGGGGTGGTAGAAGGGAGGAGGGCGGGGGTGGGAGTGAATGGGTGACGGCACTGAGGGTTATTCTGTATGTTAGTAAATTGAACACCAATAAAAATAAAATTAAAAATAAAATAAAATCTCAGTAGCGGGCAAAATACAGGAACACCACCAATTATTAGTTTGGAAAAACCTCCATCAGTGAGATAATCAAATCATCAATTCTTTAGGACTTGAAATATCCCTATCGTACACACACTAATTTCTGCTGGGAATGATGCATGGTTCCAAAACATCAGTATCTTAGGCTGCGTAATTATGATTTCATATATTACTGTACAATGGGCCATACGCATGATTTGACACCTAATGCGCCACAATATTATTATATAATTTATATTTTCTGGAAAAACAGACTCCTACATTTTCCCCATAATAATTGTCTTTACAATTATCTTGATGCTTGAGCCTGCAAGAGAAAATCACATAAAATAACTTAATCAGGTTAGAATAATAAACATTTTCAGATTATCTGGACTATTTTATTATTTTATTTTATATCTGGAGTATTTTCGATGATACCAGTGCATCGGAGATGCATGGATGATGATGAATGATACCAACAATATTTTCTGATGATGTTGTACAATGGAGATGCACTGAATGATACCAACAAATTAAAGTTTGCAAGATTCTTTGAGATAAATTAGTTAAAATAGTTAAAACTATTTAGTACAAATTAAATCAATAAGTATTCAATTATCATTACCTTAGTTCATCTTACAAAATATTTATGTCTTCCACCTCTTTAAATAAACAAAAGGCCAGCTACAAGACAATTTTAGCAGTATATCCATTCTCTGTCTTATTTATTTATTTATATATTTATTTATTTATAGAAGAGCAAGAGCAGGAGGGGCAGAGGGAGAGGGAGAGAAAGAATCTCATAGTAGACTAACAGTGAGCATGGAGCCCCACTGGGGCTCGATCTCACAACCCTGAGATCACCACCTGAGCAGAAATCAACAGTTAGGTGCTTTAACTGACTGAGCCACACAGATGCCACCATTTATCGCTTTCAGCACATGACAAGAGTTGACCATAATACCTAATAAAATTAATGAACTTATTTCTGAGGTTTAATGATTGTGATTATTTATTCCTGAAAGATCGCTGAGTGAAAACATGGATGCATGTCATGCTTTCCGTTATAATGCCTTATTTGATAACATAAAATTTTAGGTACATATCACAGGTTTATAATACACTCAATGATGTAAATAGCCTTTTTTAACAAGTTTTTGCAATTGATTAGAAGATGATAAAATATCATATAAATGATCTATATCATTTAAAGCTCAATATCGAAGACTTCAGTAATATGCTTATTCAAAGAAGTATCCTATCATGTATTTCTTAGTAGTTTAAAAATATTCTTCCAGGGGCATCTGGGTGGCTCAGTCAGTTAAACATCTGCTTCAGCTCACGCCATGATCCCCAGGTCCTGTGATGGAGACCCACATTAGGTTCCCACTTAGCGGGAGTCTGCTTCTCCCTCTACCTCTACTTCTGCCTCTGCCTCTGCCCCTCCCTGCCTGCTTATGCCTCTCATGCTCTCTCTTGTGATCTCTCTCTCTCAAATATACAAATAAAATCTTTAAAAATATTATTCCAACTGCATATTAGCACAATTATTTAATTTGGAAAGAGAAAGAGTCTCACTGATCTGACAGAAATTAAGGCCAATGTGCTTCATTGGTGTGACAATGATAAAGGTCTTTCCAGTAAAGTTCCAGGCATATATTTCCCAACACTGAATGAGCTAGATCTGAACTTTAAAGTTTTAGCAACAATATGTAGAAAACATGCATAAGATATTTTTATCCTTTTTATCATTTTTATAAGGAACTAATTATTGGCAAAATAATTTTCATCAAGAACTAATTATTGCAAAGCATATATTTAAACAATTTTCATATACCTGGACTTTTCCAAGCAAATCAAATGAAAGAGTAGTTCTAACTGAAAGAAAAAGAGATAGAATTTATAGCTACGCTTTGCAAAGGCTTTTTTAGCATATTTTATTTTTTAATATTTATTTATTTTTATTGGAGTTCACTTCAAACACAGCAATTCAGTGCTCATCCCATCAATGCCCCCTCAGTGCCCGTGCCACCCAGTCACACACACACCCCGCCGCGCCCACCTCCATTCTACCACCCTCTGCGCTTGATATGTTTCTCGAAATTGTGAAACAAAGGACTCTAATGAGTGGAGGATCCATCCTTTTTCAGGCCAGGTAGTTTCCAAAAGCTGACTTAAGAGTTGTCAGCCGATTGATAGATCCTTAAAAACAATTTTAAATGAGAGATTTTGTGTGATTGTGGGTTAACCTCATGGAAGGAATTCAAAGAATGAGATGACATACTACATTAAACTGCTTTTGCTCCTCACTCGCTTCTTCTTTTTTCCTTGAATTTTGAGGTTTTTAAATTGGAGAATAATTGACATATAATATCATATCAGTAAGACAGTGATTGGACATTCATATAATTACAAAATGGTCACCATGGTAAGTCCATTACCATCTGTCACCGTACAAAGTCCTTACAATATTTTTAAGTCATTACAATATTATTGACTATATTCTCTATGCTGTACATTACATCCCTGTGTCTTATTTATTTCATAACAGAGCTTTTACTCTTTTTTTTTCTTTTTAGGAAGTTTTTACTTCTTAATCCTCTTCACCTATCTCATCCATATCTCTCCCGCCTGGCAACCATCCTTTGTTCTCTGTATCTGTGAGTCTGTTTCCATTTTGTTTCGTTTATTTGTTTGTTTGTTTGTTTGTTTTTTAGATCTTACATGTAAGTAAAGTCCCATGGTATTTGTCTTTGTCTGGTTTATTTCACTTAGCATGATACCCTCTAGGTCCATCCATGTTGTTACAAAGGGCAAGATGTCCTTTTTCTGTGTGGCTGAATAATATTTCATTGTATATACACCACATATTCTTTATTTATTTATTTTTTTATGGGTGTTCAATTGGCCAACATATAGCATAACACCCAGTGCTCATCCCATCAAGTGTCCCCCTCAGTCCCCATCACCCAGTCACCCCTCACACCCCACCCACCTCCCTTTCTACCACCCTTGTTCCTTTCCCAGAGTTAGGAGTCTCTCATGTTCTGTCTCCCTTTTCCGATATCTCCCACTCATTTTTTCTCCTTTCCCCTTTATTCCCTTTCACTATTTTTTTATATTCCCAAATGAATGAGACCATATAATTTGTCCTTCTCCGATTGACTTATTTCATTAGCATAATACCGCCAGTTCCATCCACCGCAAAATGTGTAGGTATTTCTAATGGCTGAGGAATATTCCATTGTATACGTATCCACATCTTCTCTATCCATTTATCTTTTGATGGACACCGGCCCTTCCACAGTTTACACCACATATTCCTTTACCCATTTATCTATCGATGGACATTTAGGTTGCTTCCATATCTCAGCTATTGTAAATAATGCTGTGATGAACACAGGGGTGCATATTCTTTTTAAATTTGCTTTTTAGGGCAGCGCAGGTAGCCTCGGCAGTTTAGCACCGCCTCAGCCCAGGGTGTGATCCTGGAGACCTGAATCAAGTCCCACGCTGGGCTCCACGGATCCCGCTTCTTCCTCTACCTGCTCCTGCCTCTCTCTCTGTGTCTCTCATGAGTAAATAAATAACATCTTTAAAAATAAATAAATTTGCTTTTTATTTTCTATTTTTGATAAATACCTAGAAAGGGAATTATTGATCATATATATTTTTTTTTAGTTATTTGGGGAACCTCCAAAATGTTTTCCATAGTGGCTGCACCATTTACATTCCTACCAACAGTGCACAATGGTATTAAAAATAGAACTACCATATAATCCAATAATCCACTACTGGATATTTAACTGAGGACAAAGAAAGCACTAACTTGAAAGATATGTGCTCCCTGTGTTTATTGCAACATTATTTACAGTAGCCAACATATGGAAGCAACCTAATCCATTAAAAGAAGAATTGATAAGGAAGATGTGGTGTATACACACACACGCAATGGAATATTGCACAGCCATTATAAAAGAATGAGAGGGGCAGCCCAGGTGGCTCAGTGGTTTAGCGCCACCTTCAGCCCAGGGCTGATCCTGGAGACCCCGGATTGAGTCCGCGCCAGGCTCCCCTGCATGGAGCCTGCTTCTCCCTCTGCCTCTGCCTCTGCCTCTCCTCTCTCTCTCTCTCATGAATAAGTAAATAAATAAAATCCTGAACATTAAAAAATAAAAAGAATGAGATCCAGCCATTTGTGACAACATGGATGGACTGAAGATATTTTGTTAAGTGAGATTAGTCAGACTGAGAAAGACAAATACCACAGATTTCACTCATGTGTGGAATCAAACACAAAAAATTAATAAACAAGCAATCACTGAATCAGACCTGCAAAATACAGAGAACAAAATGAAGGTTGCTGGGGTTGATGGGGGTTCAAATGAGGAAAGGATGCGAGATAGACTTCCAGTTGTGGAATGAATATGCCGGCCTGGCACTCCATATTCCCTCTCTGCCTTACCTCTTCACCACTTGCCAGGTATCATATACTACTGTGTCAATTGTTTGCTCCCACTCATTTAAATTTAAATTCAAGTAGCCAACATATAGTACATCATTAGTTTCAGATGTGTGTTCAATAATTCATCAGTTGCATATAAATACTCAGTGCTCATCACATCACATGTCCTCCTTAATGCCCATTCAAATAGCACCTCTATGAGGGCAGAAGTTTTTGACCCATAGCAGGTGTTAAATAAATAGTTGTTGAATAAATGAGTGGATGCATGAGTAAACAAAATGCTAAGAGTAACTACAGAAGTAGCAGAGAGATACTTGGTCTTAAATGAGCTATGACTGCAAACACACACACACACACACACACACACACACACACAGTCATTAATTTCCCAACAAAACAAGCCCCCAAGGCTTTTAAGCCATGCATGAAACAAGTCATTTAAAGCCCCTCTAGTAAAAGGTCCCTGTAGTTCACATAGTTGCTCACCAGATATCCTATTTGCTCCTTTACTTTCCCAGTCCCTCCTCCCTGCTTGACCCCATGCAGTTAGGAAGAGCTATATCAGATGCCTGGGGGACTCATAAATGCTTTGTTCTTTTTTTTTTTTAATTTATTTATTTATGATAGTCACAGAGAGAGAGAGAGAGAGAGAGGCAGAGACACAGGCAGAGGGAGAAGCAGGCTCCATGCACCGGGAGCCCGACGGTGGATTCGATCCCAGGTCTCCAGGATCGCGCCCTGGGCCAAAGGCAGCCAAACCGCTGCGCCAGCCAGGGATCCCAAAATGCTGTTCTTTGAGTATGAGGAGGTCATGAGTTCAGATGATGAAGCGAAAGTACATGGATCCCTCCATTAACCAGAGCCTCTGTTGACCTGTGATGAACATCAAGCATGGGCTTTAGAAGGCAGGTTTTGTGATAAAACCACTGGGATTGGAGGCTGTCAGTTTTGTTGCATAACCTGTCCTATCCCGAACAATCTGCATAGTCTGTTGTTAGGCATATGGTCTAATGGAGCTGCTGATTTCTATACATTATGAATATCTATGGTGGCATCATCATGGTGGTTAATAGAAATTATGTTGGTCAAAATGGCCTTTTTTCACTTGGGAGGCATGCAATGGTGCTTAAGAGTCCAGTCTCTGGCACCAGACTGCCTGGGATTCTGTTCTTGCTTTTTCCATTTATAGTTTCACTCTCTGGCCTCCTTATTCTACTTGAATAATGGTAATGATAATGAAATCTAAGTGATAAGAAAGAGTAAAACACGTACCTTATATATTTGGACAAGAATGTGATGCAAATCTCCTTCTGAACCTGATACTCTATTGTTACTTGCAGATCATCTCCTCCTCTCTTCCATAGAAACACCAAACTTTGACCATCCTCTCATCAGACTCTACTAGCTTCTACCCTTCCCTGCTGCAGGAGATTGACTAACTCCAGGTCAGTATCCTTGCAGACTATAGCTCCTGGATGAATGTTTGATCTCCTCTTCAAGCCATGATGGGGATGGCTCTTTCCTTCTATCTTCTGTTTATCTTTCCTCCTTACTTTCCTACCCCTGAAGTGTGATGGTTCCCAGAGTTTCCTTCTCTATCCTGTGTTCACTTCACACTACGGTCTCCTGAATAATCTCATCTTGGGTCGATTATGACATTTAACAATATCTTCCAAATCTCTCCCTCTAGCTTCTACCTCTCTCCCAAGCTTCAATACAATTTCTAAGACTACTGAAAATTCCATGAACATCTTGCTTTCAGCGTGTCCAAAATCAAACATTATTTCCCTTACTATTCTTTTTTAAGATTGTATTTATTTATTCATGAGAGATACAGAGAGAGAGGCAGAGACATAGGCTGAAGGAGAAGCAGGCTCCCTGTGGGAACCCGATGCCAGACTCAATCCTAGGACCCCAGGATCACAACCTGAGCTGAAGGCAGATACCCAACCACTGAGCCACTTGGGTGTCTCTTCCCTTACTATTCTTGAAATACCTTCAGGAAAAGTAAACCCTTCAACTCCATCTCTTCTTTGCATGCTTTGCAACTGTGCATCTTCATTACTGGGACTGCTTTAATTTAACTTTAATCCAACAAATATGTAATAAGCATCCACTAAAGTGTCAAACTCCATCCAATTCAGTCCCAAATCTATACTGGCTGCCTCTTGTATACCTGGCCCAGGAGAACAAAAATGAGAAATAAATAGCCCTGCTCCATCTAGGTGCGTGCGTGTGTGTGTTTGTGTGTGAGAGAGAGGGAGAGAGACAGAGAGAAAGAGAGAGAAAGCATATATACACAAGTTACTATAGTACAGTGCTGAGTTAAATGCTCTGACAAAATTGAGGGGGTGAATCTACTGGGGGAGAGAGATCAGTGGATCAGAAAAGCTTCACAGATGAAATAACATCTGGATTGGGTCTAGAAGGATAGATAAGTAGGTGTGTGTGTGTGTGTGTATGTGTGTGTGTGTGTGTGATTATAAATATGTGAGGGGCAGCCCTGGTGGCTCAGCGGTTTAGCGCGCCTTCAGCCCAGGGCATGATCTGGAGTCCCAGGATCGAGTCCCGCATTGGGCTCCCTGCATGGAGCCTGCTTCTCCCTCTGCCTGGGTCTCTGCCTCTCTCTGTGTGTCTCTCATGAATAAATAAATAAAATCTTTAAAAAATAAATATGTGTGAGAATGTGCATGTGAAAAAAGTAGGAGTTATGTGAAAGTAGTATTTATGAATATGTGTGAGAGAATATGTGTGTATGAGTACGCATGTATATGTGCTTGAGTGCATGTATGTGAAGGCACAAGTGTGTGTGTGAATGTATGCAGTATGTATATGTGCAAGCATATATATGCAAATAAGAATGTGTGAGAGAGAGAGAATGTATGAGTCGTATGAATGTGTGTGAGTGCATATATGAGGGCATCTGTGCATGAGACTGAGTATGTGTGTGTGAGGATGGGCATATATGCATGTAAGTATGAGTGTGTGAGAATGTGAGTGTATATAAGAGAATGTATATGAGCGGTGTGAGTGTATGTGTGAGTGTACACAGGTGAGGACATATGTGTGTGAGAGTAGGTGAGTCTATTTGAGTGTGTGTGCAGCCATCATGTATGTGAGTATGTGTTTAAAATATATGTGAACCCGATGTTTCTAGCAGCAATGTCCACAATAGCCCAACTGTGAAAGAGCTCGGTGTCCATCGAAAGATGAATGGATAAAGAAGATGTGGTTTATGTATGCAATGGAATACTACTCAGCCATTAGAAACGACAAATGCCCACCATTTCCTTCGACGTGGATGGAACTAGAGGGTATTACGCTGAGTGAAATAAGTCAATCGGAGAAGGACAAACATTATATGGTCTCATTCATTTGGGGAATATAAAAATAGTGAAAGGGAATAAAGGGGAAAGGAGAAAAATGAGTGGGAAATATCACAAAGGGAGACAGAACATGAAAGACCCTAACTCTGGGAAACGAACTAGGGTGGTGGAAGGGGAGGTGGCGGGGGATGGGGGTGACTGGGTGGCGGGCACTGAAGTGGGCACTTGATGGGGTGAGCACTGGGTGTTATCCTGTATGTTGACAAATTGAACACCAATAAAAATAAATTTATTAAAAAAGAAAAAAATGTATGTGAAAATGTGACAGAATGTGTGTGTGAATGTATGTAGAATATAAGTGAGAGAGTGTGTGTGTGTGTGTGTGTGTGTGTGTGTGTGTGTGTGTGTGCATTGGAGGGCTTGGAGCAGGGCAGAAGAGGAATTTCAAACAGATAGGAGCCTGAGTGAGAACAGAGCCAGAAATAGGGGTAATTACTAATGGTCATCTTTGATTTGTTTTCTCTTTACTTGGCAACACCAACATAGCACCAGTCTCACCTCAGACCTCTCCTCTATAGCCTCACTACCACGGGTCAGGTCCTGCTCATTTTTCACTGTTAGAAAATAGTGAAAAACTAGCCAGCTAGTTAACTGGCTTCTGTGATTCTACTCTTCTCTAGACATCGAGCCACTAAAACTTTTGATTCTCAATCTCTGGGGAACTTTCTAGTAAATAAAAGATGTAACAGCACTGTTAAATTGCTGAATAAAAGTTTCTGAATTCTTACTTTCTGTTTCTATATTCATCTCAGCATAGACTGGTACCAAAGAGCATATGGCCTGATACAAGTCTGTGGAACTCTTTTTGAGTAGGGCTCTTCTAGACAACAAGACAGAACTTAGCAAAGCCTGGTTGCTTTGAGGTATAATAAAGAAGAAAAATAAAAGAGACTGGGTAACTAGCAAAATAGCCTGAGTACTGCATTTAGCTAGAAAAGTAGCATGAGTATAGCATTTTGACTGCTTACCAGCCAACATGGAATGGAGAGTGTCAAACTAATAGAAAGGACAGAACAAACTGGAGGGTATGGGTATTTGATGATGTAGAGTACTCTTTTGTTTGAAGATTTGTTCTGTCTGTTGTTCTGTTGAGACTTGTATTATTTATTTAAAGTTAAATATAAACACGTTTAAGGGAAGCTAGTGAAGAATATATTGGAACCCTGTAATGTCTTTGCAGTGGTTCTGTGAATTTAAAATTTATTTTAAAATAAAAAGTTTTTTAAAGAACATTCAGAAGCTATTTTAGCTAATAAAAATAAATAAATTCATTCAATTACTAGAATAGTGTGTTTCTGAGATTAATAATTTTTCATTCTCAATGTTGACTAAACCTCAAATTATTTTCTTTTGACTTAGCCCTCACACCTTGTGAAAAGGGGGTTACCAATCTCACAGTACTACTGGCTAAATGAAAGTCACACATTCAGTCATTTGGTGGTCAACCCACATCACAGTTTGCCTGGTTTACTCTGGTTGTCCTGGAGTCCCATCCAGTTTAGCCTTCTAGCATTCTCTAAACTACCCTGGTTTGGACAATAAATTATATAGCTACTCTTGGTAGAACTATCACAGAGAAGGTGGCCAATAAATGTCTGGAAAAAAATATAAGATTTCCCCATGACACTTATCAGTGGGTATATATACCTAGTTAGGCTGGGGGAAAAAAGCCCCTTACCAAAGTATTGTCATCCACAGTTCCCACACTACCTTGGGTGACAGATCTGGGAAGAAAGCCACTATCTCCCAATCACTTTTCTTGTGCATCCTGAGAAATTCCCAACTCATTGCAAGTACATCAGAGTCTGCCACCCACTATCTTTCTCAGTTGCAATAATCTTTCAACACCTGCCTCTGTCACTCCCTACTCCCATTCCTGTGTTTCTCCCTACTTCTATGTCTGTTGTTACTTCTGGCAAATTCATTGTCCATGTGGGTTCCCATTCCTCACCTGGCCTTTCAGTATTCTGACCACCACTACCTTTCCCTAAAGCCCATCTTAGCCACTCACTTCCAAGGTCACACCCTTGCCATCACCTTGTTGCTACCAATAACTGCAGTGCTTCCAAATCCTTGGTTTCAAGCATTCCATTCTCTGATCATCACCTCCTGTTTTTTAGCTTCCCACTGGTGTCAACAGTCCACCAATCCATCAATCTAACCCCCTTTCTATCCATTACCCAGTACACATGCATGTGTACACACACACACAGACACACATATACATGCCACATTCACCTGCTCCACCACCACACACACTCCATGCCCACACTTCCCTGTTTATCCAGTTAGATGTTATGCTCCAAGCCCATAAATGCTCCTTTGCCAGCACTCTTAGTTTCTTTGCACCCTTTCCCTCCAGTGTCTTTGCTTATCTAAAGCCCCATGGCTTCCTGAACCCTGGGACAAGCCTACGTCCTAGCTGTACCTAAACAGTTGAATTTTGTTGGGGCATATATCTCTACAGTTCTGAATAGCTTTAATTTTAATGGCCCATTTCCTGGTTATACTCCTAGTCCCTCTCTCTAAATTACTCTTTAACAGTATCTCCTCTCATCAAAATTCCAAACTCCCGCCTAATGACTTTGCCCCATACTTCACTGAGAAGACAGGTGCAATCTGCCAAGATTCATGTCATCTTCCCACCATCATACCTACCCATTGCCTGTGTCTGTGTCTCTATTTTTAGCCTTGACCTGGTGATAATAAATGAACTGTCTCTACCTCTAAGGCCAACTTCCATTCTTTCCCACCTCCTAGAAGCATTCTCATGCCCTTCTCCCCTTCTTTTCTCTGCATCATTACTTCTTTTTTTTTTTAAATCAAATCTATCCCATCAGCACACACACATGCTCTTTATCTCACATCCTTAGAAGACTCTCTTTTGTCTTCACATTTCCCTCTAATGACAGCCCTGGTTTTCTGTGCTCCTTCTCAGCAAAACTCTTCAATAAAGTCATCTGCACAACTTTTCTCTTCCTCCTTCACCCACTCCATGAGGACTATTTTTACTCTTGGGAGTGGTGGAGGGATGTAGGTGCACTAGGGAAAGAGGAAGCACATGGGCCACACGAGGATAGCCTCAGGCTGACAGAGTTCCAGGCCTTCAGTGTGAGCAGGATACGGTGTCATTTCCTCATTATACAGATGGGGAAACTGAGGTCTAGGGAAGAAGTGGACTTGCTCTATGTCCCACAGTGATGGGACTGTATAGCTAAAGCTGAAACATATTCATTTTCCTAGTTCTCATATATACCAGGCTGCCTTCAATTATTATAGTGACTTTCGTGTTTTTCATGGTTTTTGTCCTATAGTAACAGTACAAAATATTATATGTAAAAGAATTTAAACAGTCCAGATTTATGTGGAATAAAATATAAAGAACACACCATGGACTTCTTACAGTTCCATATACTATATCCCTTTCCCCAGGGGTACCCACTGTCAATGATAATAATGACAAAAAGGGTCATATTCCACTGAATTGCTGCTGGAGAGTTTGTTGCACTTTCTCAGACTCCTTCGTCCTGGAGGTGAACTTGACTTGGGCCTGTTGCACTTTCTCAGACTCCTTTGTCCTGGAGGAGAACTTGACTTGGGCCAGCTCCTCTCAGGCTGAGAGCTCACTCTGCCAAACCCACCACTTGGCTCCCTTTTATTGCTCATAGAACAGTCTTTGGGTTATTTTTTCCCTGAAGGACCTCACTATGTCCCAGCAAGACTCCTCAATTTAGAAATGGCCCTTCCTCCAGGTCCTATGATCTTGATAGCTCTCTTCCCCCCCCCATCCCCACCTCTCTGTTCCTAAATGATAACCATATCCCTGTGATAGTCCAAACTAGTGCCTGAGACTAATTTCTCACTTCTCCTCTCCCTCATTCACCCACACTTACTCTATCATCAAGTCTATCTATTCATCTTTCAGCTGTCTTCCAATTATACCAACATCTTTTTATGATTTTATTTATTTATTCATGAGAGACACAGAAAGAAGGCAGAGACATAGGCAGAGGGAGAAAGAAGTAGGCTCCCTGCAGGGAGCCCGATGTGGGACTTGATCCCGGAACCCCGGGATCATGCCCTGAGCTGAAGGCAGACGCTCAACCACTGAGCCACCCAGGTGTCCCCTAATTCTACCAACTTTTATCTCCACAGCCACATCCTAAGTGAAAGATGCCACTATCTTTCTTTTTTAGATTTTATTTATTTATTCATGAGACACACACACACACACACACACACACACAGGCAGAGACACAGGCAGAGGGAGAAGCAGGCTCCATGCAGGGTGCCCGACGTGGGACTCGATCCAGGGTCTCCAGGATCACGTCCTGGACCAAAGGCGGCACTAAACTCTGAGCCAGCCGGGCTGCCCAGATGCCACTATCTTTAGCCCAAACTACTGGCTACATTCACCTCCTATTTCGTCCTCCTGCAACCTCTCTTTCCCCCTCCATCTTTCTTTCCCAAGGTAACTAGAGAGAGCCTTTAAAAATAAATCCAAACCTGTCACATCCTTCTCTGAAAATATGCCAGGCAGGGGCTTCCTACCACCTTTGGATATAAATCTTGACTTCTTTCCATGGCATTCTGCCTCACTGCCCCAAGTGCCCATCTGACCTCCCCTCATGGTGATGTCCCTACTTACTGCTCCATCCATTCAGATCTCCCAGTTCTGGGGACATACCAGGCTTTTGTGTGTGTGCTATTTCTTCCTCTGGGAGCATTCTTCCTCTTCAGATGCCCAACACCTCTCCATCCCTCAGGTCTTCATCCAACACCACTGTTTCAGCATATGTGGTATGAACATTTGTTTGATCACAAGTCTCCGTTCCCTTCCTGTCCTTGCTATAGTTCACTGTAGGTGGAATATACTTCCATGCCCCATTGCCTTTGGGCTTTGATCCATGACTTACATTAGCCAATAAAATGTGAATAGAGACATGAGGTACACCATGTGCAGCCAGAGGCTTTAATGTGATTGCATGGTTTGGCTTGCCCTCCTCCACCCTTGCCCTAGACCATCGGGAGACCCTGCCTTACTCAGGTGGCCAGTGCTCCCTCCATCTGGGTCCCAGAATGAGAAGACACATGAAGCAGACCTGAAGCTATGTCCACACAATGATGCACACCACAACTGATCTAAAAAGGCCAGTGCATGAGAAATAAATGTTATAAACCACTGAGGTCTGGCAACTGAAGTATTGCAGCAAATGCTGATGAATACCTTGGGGTAGAGGCACTTACTCAAAACTAGAGATTGAAGTGAAAGTCTAGATAGATGGACAGTGAGACGCCCAGCTCCAATTCTCACCCAGCTCCCAGACCACTAGCAATAAGGTGAATATCTCTCAGGCAGAATATGAAAAAGAATTTCTCCATTGAGAAGAAAGGAGGAAAAAAACTAGGTCAAGAGAAAAGACCTGTAGACAGTAGCCTTAAGATAATCCACTATAAGAAAGCCAGTTAACCTCCTTGTGACTCCACAATCATGGCCTCCAGTGAGTAGAGCTCCCTGACCCTTATACACAGAGGCTCCAATCAGTTCCAATCCATTTTTAAGGGCCTCACTCTTTTGTTTTAACAAAAAATGTACAAAATGTTCATTTTGAAGCGGAGGGAAAAGTGAATGTTCATCAAAAGAGGCTCTTTTTCCTTTGCAGAGGGCTATAGTACACAGCTTGGGGCCTAACCATTCGTGCCTTACTGGAGTGTTTCTGCATTGCTCCATGGCCAATGCCTCTCTCCATGCATGCCACTGACATATTTACCCTGGACAACTCACTATGCTCCCAGCCACTGTCTTCTTGTCTGGGTTTCTTCTGCACCCATTTCCAAAAAGGCAGTCAGGGGTTATTCTAAAACACCTATCTAATCATGTCACTGCTTGGCTCAGAACCCTCCAGTGGCTACCAGACTCCTATCCATGGCCTATGAAGCCCCGTGCCTAGCCTTCCAAGTACAGCTCCCACTCATATCCCTTTCACTGATTCTATTCCAGGTAAGGGGCATAGGCCTTTTTATATCTTGAAAAGCCTGTCTCAGAGATTGCACCCTTGTTGTTCCCTTCACTTGCCTGGGCTTTTTCCCCAGTCCTCCCCAAATTGGGGCTCCTTTTCATCCTTCTCTCATCTTGTTAAAGTGGCTTTTTATTTTTCTTAAGATTTTATTTATTCATGAGAGTCACACACAGAGAGAGGCAGAGACACAGGCAGAGAGAGAAGCGGGTTCCATGCAGGGAGCCCAATGCGGGACTCGATCCTGGGTCTCCAGGATCATGTCCTGGACCAAAGGCGGCGCTAAACCGCTGAGCCACCCAGGCTGCCCTTAAAGTGGCTTTTTAAAACTCGTCTATAGTAATTCTTCCTCAATGCTTAAGTTTCATCTTTTTGTCTTCACACTGACCATGATTTGCAATGACATAAATTTTTTTCCTTGAGTTACTGTCCATTCCCCCATTGACTGTAAGGACCACTGGAGCAGGATTCACTATGACACTCACTGCAGAATTCCCTGTATCTGGTGCAAGGCTTGGTCCAGAAAGGGCCTTCCAGAAATGGCTCTGAATGAAAGGGGATGGTGGCATCAGTATTAGGGTACAAAGTACTTGATGTACATACTGTGTGTCTATGTGTGTGGTTGGGGTGAGCAGGGGCAGGCTTATGGACAAATAAAATCTGAGTGTTTCTCTGCCCCACTGTCAACTCTTCTGCCTTCCCTCTGTAGCATTTCTATCCCCTTGCCCCACCTCTGAGTCTCTGGGCTGAGGACTACAGCAAAGGCAGAGAAACTGGATAAAAAGGAGAGGACTGTGTCCTGTGTATTGAGCAAGGTTCCTGGAGAAAGCGGGAGACCAAAGGGGCTACAGAGAAAGAAGAATACCATCTCACACCAGTGAGAATGGTGAAAATTAACAAGACAGGAAACCACAAATGTTGGAGAGGATGTGGAGAAAAGGGAATCCTCTTGCACTGTTGGTGGCAATGTGAACTGGTGCAGCCACTCTGGAAAACTGTGTGGAGGTTCCTCAAAGAGTTAAAAATAGACCTGCCCTACAACCCAGCAATTGCTCTGCTGGGGATTTACCCCAAAGATACAGATGCAGTGAAATGCAGGAACACCTGCACCCCGATGTTTCTAGCAGCAGTGTCCACAATAGCCCAACTGTGGAAGGAGCCTCGGTGTCCATAGAAAGATGAATGGATAAAGAAGCTGTGGTCCATGTATACAATAGAATATTCCTCAGCCATTAGAAACGACAAATAACCACCATTTGCTTTGATGTGGAGGGACCTGGAGGGTAGTATGCGGAGTGAAATAAGTCAATCGCAGAAGGACAAACATTATATGGTCTCATTCATTTGGGTAATATAAAAATTAGTGAAAGGGAATAAAGGGAAAGGAGAGAAAATGAGTGAAAACATCAGTGAGGGTGACAAAACATGAGAGACACCTAACTCAGGAAATGAACAAGGGGTAGTGGAAGGGGAGGTGGGCAGGGGGTTGGGGTGACTGGGTGATGGGCACTGAGGGGGACACTTGGTGGGATGAACACTGGGTGTTATGCTATATGTTGGCAAATTGAACTCCAATAAAAAATTTTTTAGGAGAAAGAAGAGAAGAAGGAGAAAACTGGATCCACAGGGGGAAGGAAAAGGGACCGTTCCACAAGTGGCAGGGGCTCCCTGAAGGAGGTCCCCACCTCTACTTCCCGATGGCCCCAACACCCCTAAGCCCCCAAAACAGAAGAGGGACATTTGAGCCCTCTTCAGGGGTGATGGCCACAGGAAAGGGGAGCCTTGGCTTCGGTCAAGGCTGGACTGGATAGACTCAGTGAGACAGCACCCTCTGAACTAGGGTGTCACGAATGCCACTCCCACCTGTCCGTACTTAAACAACAGGGGAAAGGAGACCCCCTTCCCCTCACATCTATGTCAGCAGCTGGTGTGCACCAAGTTGGGCCTGGGGGCAGCCACTAAGAGCCCAAGGTCGCTCGAATCCTGGAGAGACGGGACAACGGCCAGCTCAAGCTGTTCCACTGGGGCCCCCGGAGAGGGAGGAGCTGTCCCAGATCCCCCAGGGATGGGGGTGAGGGGACAGGACAGGGATGTGTCCTGAGGGTTTGTGCCCGACAAGCTTAGAGGCCTCCGACAACAGGTGATGTGCTTGGCTCTGGGTAAAGAGCGCTGCCCTGGGAACACCAAGTACAATGCACGGCATGGAGCTCCCCGTTTCAAACTGTGTGGTTGCTGTGGGCCGACGGGGGGGGAGGGGGGTGAGAGGCCGAGCAAGGACAGGGTCCTTGGGCACAGATGCTGGCTGTGGCCGGGCCCCTTCTCACCCCGAGGCCCTGTGCCCTATCTGGAACCTCCTAGGGGCCTCTCCTAGGAGCCAGTTTCTGCCCGGGGAAGGACCCCGAAGGCCCAGGGACAAGCTGGGTGAAGGTGTCCCCTTGGCCAAGCTGATGCCTATTCGCCCCATGGGAGGCTCCCCGTCTCCCTATGCAGCCTCACCTGGCCCCCTGCCCGCGTGTCCAGGTCCCCTCCAATTGTGAAGCTATGCCAGGCCCTTGCAGACTTGCTCCTTAGTCTCTACCAGGGAGCCTGGCTCCCACAATGGGGTGGGAGTGGAGACGGGGGCATGAGTCCCTGTCCGACATACACTTCACACCCGAACCACCAATCTGGCTTCCCTCTGGATGCCCCAACTTGCCCTAGGCATCCACAGAGCTCTGGTACTGGTTCCTCACACCTTGTGGTCTGAGGGCAGCCACAGCACAAGACAGAGGGCCTGGGAAAGGACGTAGGGGTTTCCCCAAGGTCAGGTACAATGGGGTTAGAGCTCACATCTGCAGGCCCCATGTCTGGCGTCAGGTGTGATTTCCGGAACAGGAACTTAGTAAGGTACACTGAAAGGCCCATTCCAGTTCTGCCTTAGCCCCTCTTGCTCTCTTCCTTTCCATTTCCGGCAGGATCTGGCCACCTTTGCTTGGCACCAAGGTTGGACCAGGGTGCCACGTGTGCAACAAGTTTGAGCTGGCTGAGAGTGAGCAAGTGGTGTGCACAGAGAAATGGTGGACAAGGAGATATCCAGCAGGGCCCTGAGTACAGGGAAAGGACGACAGTCCAAAAAATGCCAGAAAGACACCCCAACACCAGCCCCAGCAGAAGGCTGGCAACAGGGCCATGCCTAGGAGCAGGTGGGATCTGAAGACCAGGGCCCACCCCAGTGGAGCTCCTCTGCCAGTGCATCTAGAAATGTGCACTTGACTGGAGGCCGCAGAAGAGAAAACCGAGAACTCACTGCTGTCATGTCTTCTGCACAAGCACTTGCCATGAACATGTGGCACATGTACATCCAGTCTTTTTCTCTTAGAGGCTTTTAAAAGACATCGATGTTCTTGGGTTTTGTCCTGATTGCAGAAACAACAACACGTTTACTACTCAGGGAGCACCTGCCACTGCTACCCACATATGGTAGGTCCTTCATTCAGGTATTTCCCAGGACTGTCACCATTACCAATCTGCTGTGTGGCCCTCAGCTCTGCTTCTATGACTGTCATTGCTACCCACATGCCTCGAGGGTCTTTCCACCATTTCCATGGCCTGGGCTATGCAGCCTGTTAGCCTGGCCCTATAGTCCCAGTGCATCCACTGCGGAGCTGTGGGACTTTGAGCAAGTCTCCAAATCTTTCTGCGCCCAGTGTTCTCATTTGGATAAAAGGGGTCATAACAGTGCCCACCTCCACCCAAGACTTCTCTAAGGACTCCAGCACAGTCCTAGTTGTTCAGCCAAGTGTCTGGCATGTAATATGAATTCATGTTACTTTCAGCTATTTTTTCACGGTTAAGGTTATGCTATCTATGTGTACAATTTCATATTTTGGTTTTTTCTTTAGCATAATATTAGCCATATACTCCTGTTCTTCAAGTCTTTATTTTTACATGATTGATTGGTATATTCTATCATATACTATCATATCTAACACAATTTTATGCTTTTGTAATGTTTCAACTAAGCATCTTTTTGCATGACTGTTTATTTGCATTTTAGGTGATCTCTTAGAAATACCACTGGAGGGTTAGAGAATAAAAACATCTTTCAGAGTGTTGATATCTTCTCTAGTAGGCCTTCTGGCAAAAAATATCTATCTGTTTTCCTAATGCCAGCAAATGAAAGTGCCCATTGTTTTCCCACAAACTATCATTTTTGATTGCTCTTTCACAAATGGCAAAACTTATCCCCTATTTGTATTTCTTTGATGACTAATTATAGTAGGATTTTACTTAATGGCTACATGTATTTCTTCCCTGGTAAATTGCCCGTACCTATCAATTACCCATTTAGCTGCTAGAAATTAGTATTTTCATTTTCTAATTTTAAGACTGATTCATATAGTAACCTTTTGTCAATTATATTTGTTGCAGATGTTTTGCTCCACCTTTCATTTACAATTTACTTGTTATGATGCTTGATGTAAAGATTTTTTAAAAATCTTTTATATTGTTGAATTTATTAAGATTTTCCTTCTAATTTCTTTCACTGTTTTTTTTTTAATTTTTATTTATTCATGATAGTCACACACACACACAGAGAGAGAGAGAGAGAGAGACAGAGACAGAGACAGAGACATAGGCAGAGGGAGAAGCAGGCTCCATGCACCGGGAGCCCGACATGGGACTCGATCCCGGGTCTCCAGGATCGCGCCCTGGGCCAAAGGCAGGCGCCAAACCGCTGCGCCACCCAGGGATCCCTCTTTCACTGTTTTTAAGCTCAGAATATTCTTTCCTATCCAGAGACGATGTAAATATTCACTGGTGTTTTGTCCTAATATTTTTCTTAATATTTAGCCTTCAATCCTTTTGATATATACATTAGAGTATGGCATGTCTTAAGGCTCTGCACTAATTTTTCCTCCAAATACCTAAATGTCCTAATACCATCTTTTAATCATCCTTCCATAGCAATGATTGCAGTTTCCCTTGTGTATATTGTACATATGTGTATACCACATGTAGTCTCTCTTTGATCCACTTATTTGTTAATTTTGATGACACAGTGACTTGGTTACTCTATAATCTAGAGGTCTGTCTTGTAGCACTAGTAGAAATATCAAATTATGACATCAAATGAAGCATAGCCAAAAGCATATGAAAAACAATTTGTAAGTATCAAGTTTGTTGTGAAGATAATCTAAGTTGACACTGTGTTAGTGCCTAAGTTTTAATTTGTTTTAATGAACTGAGTTCAGTTTTGTACCACACATTGGCAAGGAAACTCAATCTCAGCAAGGAGGCAGGAAATCCCTCTTCCTAACTTACAACCCTGAGGGCCACCACTCTCAGAATTTACTGTTTCCCCCATCGATGACAACATTCAATTACTACAAGGCAATCACTAAAAAGGTCTATGTGTCTTCTAAAGTAAACCAAGTGAATAGCAGCTGTGTGCAAGGCACAGTTGGTAAAGGGAAAGGAACCAAGGAACATTTAGAAGAGTCCCAGAAGTAGGCAAAGTTATAGAAAATGTGGCACAATGTGACAAAGCAAGTGTTTTTAAGAAAATCAGCACTATCCAACATGGCAGAGAGGCACAAGAGAACAATGGTGAGAGCCAGCCAGTATAGATCTCATCTCCTTAAGGGGTAGAGGTCACACACTGAGTACACAAGAGGAATTTCACAAATTACACAGACATACTTCATATTAGAAAAGGTAATAGGAGTGAGCATGAAGTTCTGATTTTATTTATTTGTTTTTTTAAAGATTCTTTTTTTTAAATTTTTATTTATTTATGATAGTCACAGAGAGAGAGAGAGAGGCAGAGACACAGGCAGAGGGAGAAGCAGGCTCCATGCACCGGGAGCCCGATGTGGGATTCGATCCCGGGTCTCCAGGATCGCGCCCTGGGCCAAAGGCAGGCGCCAAACCGCTGTGCCACCCAGGGATCCCCGAAGTTCTGATTTTAATGGAAGGCAGACATTAGAAACGACAAATACCCACCATTTGCCTCGACATGGATGGAACTGGAGGGTATTATGCTGAGTGAAATAAGTCAATTGGAGAAGGACAAACATTATATGGTCTCATTCATTTGGGGAGTATAAAAAATAGTGAAAGGGAATAAAAGGGAAAGGAGAGAAAATGAGTGAAAATATCAGTGAGGGTGACAAAACATGAGAGACACCTAACTCTGGGAAATGAACAAGGGATAATGGAAGGGGAGGTGGGTGGGGGGTTGGGGTGACTGGGTGACGGGCACTGAGGGGGGCCCTTGGCGGGATGAGCACTGGGTGTTATGGTTTATGTTGGCAAATTGAACTCCAATAAACAATAATAAAGAAAAAATAATGGAAGACAGAGCAGGCATGACTTCAGGAGCAAAGGATGAAGTTTCTGAAGTTACTTGCCCCCATAATTATTACATTATATATGTAATAATTGTACCCTGGAGCCCATCCTAATACCTCCTTGTACTCTTGCCTCCATAATTATTATTACACTCTGGAGCCCATCCTAATACCAAGAGTACAAGGAGGTATTAGGATGGGCTCCAGAGTGCAAGTAGAAGGGCACACTTCAAAGAGGAAACTAGGAGTGAACAAGTCTAGATGTTCAGGTTAAGGGTCTATGGTTCCCCATATCCCCTGTCATTAAAGGGGAACCTGGGGGAACAGGGGAATAAAGCAAGAAGTGCCCAATAAACACCTGAAAAAAGTTCCAAAATAAAACTATTTTGCCCTCTTCAAGCTGGCAGGGATTTTTTAAAACTCTAATACATGCTGGCAGGGTGTGGTGACATACACATTCTCACATACCACTACAAGAATATAAACTGGAAAGCGTTTTGATAAGCAATTCAAAGCACAAATCAAGTATCTTGAAAATTCCTGTTCTAGTTATTCTAGAGGAGAAAAAAAAACAGAGCTGTAGAGATACATCTAAATGCAAGGATGCTCAAAACAGTGTGAGTAATCACTGTAAAAAGGGAAAAATTAAAGTTTCCCATGACAGAGGAATGAATAAATAAATTATATCTAGATGATGAAATACTCAGCCTTTGAAGATCATGATTTTAAAGAATTTTTAATGACTTGTAAAAGTGGGTATGATATAAAATCAAACAAATATTTAAAGGCCAAATAAATAAATAATCAATAATAAATAAACAAAAATCAGTATACTAGCGGCACTTGGGTGGGTCAGGCAGTTAAGCATCTGCCTTCAACTTAGGTCATGATCCCAGGGACCTGGAATGGAGCACCCACCCACCCCCATCAGCGGGGAGTCTGCTTCTTCCTCTCCCCACTCCCTTGTTGGTGTTCTCTCTCTCTCTCTCTTTCAAATAAATAAATACAATCTTTTTTAAAAATCAGTATACAAGTACATGACCATAATCTGTTTATAATTATGATGCATAACTTTAAGTACATACATACTTACATGTGTACATTTAAAAAATGGTAGGAAATACACCAAAACATCAATAGTGCTTTTCTCTAACAAGTGATTTTGTTTGCTTCTTTATATTTTTCTGCCTGTTAAATCTTTTTATGCAACCAGCACATCACACTTTTATGATTAAAGCAAGATTAAGAAACTCTGCCAATAGAAGACATCATTTACAAACTAGAAGGGGAGAAATCCCAGTTTCTTCCAGCCCTGAAGCTTAGAACTGCATGAAAGAATCGAGCTCCTATGCAAAATTGCCCACTGGCTTGAACACAGAACCAGAAGTGAGTTTTGTTCTGGCATGAGTGGGGTTGAACTTGGCCTTGAACAATGGGGAGGGGAAAGAGATGTAGAAAGCAGGATCATATATCAGCCCTGGAGGGTTCATTCACACACAAGAAGAGGCATATGTCCTATCAAGTGAGCACAGGTCACTGCCACATCTGAATTCAACTGAGATGGTGGGGGAGGAGGAGATACCTCTGGCTGCTTACAGAAGTTGGCTAGCTAGAACATGGAGCACTTGTGTCTAACACCTTTGTGAACTGGAAAGGGAAGGCACATTGGCTTAGATGCACCCATAAATGTCTCAAGCCAACTGTACAGGTCTTAACTCCTGGCTCAACCACATATTTTCTGTGTGAATTTGGACCAATTAGGCTTTCAGGGCCGCCATTTCCTCATCAGTGAAATGAATATGAGGGCAACTACTACCTAAGGCTTTCTGGACCATGAACTACGTTATAGAAAAGTATATAGAACTGCATGCCTGGCACACTGGAAATGCTCTACAAGTGTTTGTTATTATTTGTTGCCATTACCCACATACTGATTTGAGATGGCCTGAAATACAAATAGTGAATACTAAGGGGCTCAGTTCTAACATGGAGGAAGTCATTGATCTGTCAGGGAGGCCCAGAAGAAGTAAAAACAAGAAAGTAGAGACTTGGGTGAAAATTAGGAAGTTAAAGAGAACCCCCACATCCCAGCATCATCAATCTTCATCACAGGCCTGGGGAACTGTTTAGAAAATGTTGTCAATTAATTTTTTAAGATCAATTCAAGTAGATTTTGCATTTGGTTAGCAATGATCCAGGATTGTTTTGAGTTTAAAGGAAAGAACATATTTTAGATGACTTGAACTCCACCACTTGCTCCATTAATACCACTGCAAGGAATTTATCCACAGGACCTAGACTGACAAGTCTGAAAATATGTGGTATAAGTTTGTTTAATTTTGGTGTTGCACAGAATAATGTAAACTTGGAAACAACTTTGTTATCAATTGTGGATTGGGGTAGATAGATTATGACATGCTGGTAAAGTGGAATGCTATGCAGCCATTAAATGGGATGAATCTCCATCTACATCTATATATGCACTGGCACAGAAAGCTGTGCACAGCACATTATTGAAGGCACAATACCGTTCTGTAGTTGTACAGAAAGAAAGGGATCAGAAGAATATATAAAGATTGATAGTGATTGTCTCTGGGAGGTAGGGTTTGAAGACATTTATGTTTTCTTCTTTATGTCTCTATTTTTTTAGTTTCTAGAATGAGCATGTATTATCTTTGTCATAGGCAAATCTGATTGTGTAAAAAAAATTTTTTGTGAAATGAATGAATGTCTTTTAAAAATCCACAACAAATAGTTCCTTTTGTCACCCTCCTCCCACCCCTTTCTTTGGGGCCAAGTTGCCATTATTAAGCATGCTGTTCTTCTGACTGGAATGTAACTATCCAGTGAGGGAGAACGCAATTGGGAATATCTCCCAGATAATTATGAATGCTAAATGTGAGTAGGTGAGCAGACAAAAAAAAAAAAAAAAAAAAAAACACCATACAACATTTAGAATTCTTAAAATGTTCATTTTTCTTCTCAGAACTAAAATTGCAAACTCTATTTCAATTCAGGGGCTCCAAATGCTTAGTTTTCACTTTCTATGAATGGATTGGGTATGAGTACCTCCCATGGGGTATAAAAATAAACATAAAACTTCTCACACTACCAGAAATTGAAAAGGGCCATTGTACTCTTTTGCTGACCATAAGCGTATCAACTTATCTGGCTTTCACTCAATCACCTGCACAGAAGCCTCATGGCACTACTCTTTTCAGCATCCATAGTTCCTCTGCTGGCTGTAACTTGGAAATTATGTAGTTTGGAAATTGGAATCTCTGATTTTTGAAAAATAAAGAGGATGGCTATTTGTTGTGGGGACACAATGGCATCCCAGAGATCCATTCCAATCACTTGGCCTTCAGGAGGAAAAGGTACTCTAGGATACCCCACAGAGTGGTACAAGAATATCTTCACAGGGCCCAATCTGACTTCTAAGAAGGACAGGAGGAAAAAAAAAAAAAAAAGAAGGACTGGAGGAAAGAAAGGAGGATGTGTGTGGGAGCAGGAGTGGGAAACTCCGCTACAATGAACAACTGGCTTTGCCTTCCCAGAAAGAATGGAAATCTGGTCATCTCCAGAGGAGTCTGACATCGAGGATCAGAGGACAGAGAGACCAAAACCTGAAGCAGCATAAGGAAGTTTATCAATAACTCCATTTGCCACTGGGCTTGCAGAAGGAAAGAGAAACAGAAACTATCAGTTTCTGGCTCCCAAGAAAACACAAATCTGAGCCCTGGCTCTCCAGTCCTAGCTCATAGGATCCACAGAAGGAATGCTGTACTTACACAGGGAGACCAGGGTCCTATACTTCACCAGTGTCCCTTCCTTACCTACATCCCTATCAGAAGGGTCCAGCTCACTCCTACCCTCCTGGCAGAAGTCTGAGGGCACATCTGTGAATATCACAGACTCCAAAAAGATCCAAACCATTCCTACTTACCCTGAACTTCCTTTAGGAAGGCTGAAGTTGGTAGTGCCAGAGGAAGAGAAGAAGATGGACAGGAAGGTCTCTCTGCTCCAAGTCTGATGCCTACCGAGGACCTAGTATGTGTCTAGCCAAGTACTTTACTCCGTGGAAACTACAAAAAAGAGTAAACACATATCTCTCAAGGAGACAGTCATTTAATCAGGAAGAAAAGAGCTTAAGCAGATTCTAGTAAGTCCCTACATGCTGGGCATGGTGGAGATGGGAAATTCAGCAGCAAGGAACTGGCTCAATTTGCCCCTCGCGGTATATGATGAGGACTCCCAATTCCAATCCCTTCCAGCCCCAGATCTCTGCCTCCTCAATAGATATCTGTCAGGTGAATAATTAAAACAATCTGAGAACAAAAGCCCTGAGTGCAAAGTCAAATGATGAGTTTTATTGTAGAGAACACATGGCCTGCTGGAGCAACAGAGAAGGAAGTGAAGTGGGGGTGGGGATGATGGATGACTGAGAGTGACTTTAGGAAGGAGGTGGTCTTTAAGGGAGGGTGACACTTGGATGGGACACTTCACACCTTTGGCCCATGGCATCAGAAGTCCTTACAACAGCAGTTCTGCCACTGCTTTGCAGGGAGGGGTCCCCACTGCCAAGCCTTCTGCTGGATTACTGCAACTGTCCTGTAACTGGATTTCTTGCCACTTCAACTCATGTTCTACCATTCCATTGTCTACACTGGAGTGGCCATTCAAAGTGCAAACCTAGGTATGGCACGCTTCTTTTTAAAAATCCTCTGTAAGCATTCTTTCTCAGATGAAGAAACTACATTCCTTCCGATGACATTCTAGGCCTTTGGCAACCTGGGCCTGATGTACCTGTCTGGTCTCATCTCCTCCTACTCCAGCCCACATAGACTCCATACTCCAGGGAAACAGTCCTCCTCACCGTTCTTGGAATGCATATGTTAATTCTCTTCTAGGTTTCCAATGCTTTTGTACTTGCTTTCAAATACATTCAAGCTCAAAGGTAATTACTATCTGATCTTAAAAACACCCTCGGGGATCCCTGGGTGGCTCAGCGGTTTAGCGCCTGCCTTTGGCTCAGGGCGCGATCCTGGAGTCCCGGGATCAAGTCCCGCGTTGGGCTCCCGGCATGGAGCCTGCTTCTTCCCTCTGCCTGTGTCTCTGCCTCTCTCTCTCTCTCTCTCTCTCTCTCTCTCTCTCTCTCTCCTCTCTCTGTCTATCATGAATAAATAAATAAGTAAATCTTAAAAAAAAAAAAACACCCTCAACTGTCTCCTTGGGGATTTAAAACATCTAGAACCTCATAATTACATGCATAAGTGAAAAAGATGACCTGATGACAAAAACAGACACACAAATGGACAAAGATTAGAAAGAAGTGCACAAATGTGAGATAAGGCTTGTTGAGTAATAGAGTTATAAACAGTTTCTTCTACAAGAAGAAATATGTTAGTGTCACTACAACATATTTTTTACTGATTAAAAAAACAGCAAGCAATAGTGTACCAAATGACAGGAGGCATTAAGGTAAAGAATCTGCTTTGGGGGTAATTAATTATTTAACCAAAAGAGCACAGTGGGCTAGACACCATTATGGAAGAGACAATTTTTCAGTTAACAGTAGGAGGGAATGTCCTGAACCGTGTCATAACAGCTAGAAAGAGCAAGAGGCTTGTGCTCAAGACACAACCAAGACTGCTGCCTGTAAGGGGTGGCGGGCGGTGTCAGGGACCACAATGACTCTAGGAGTACAGGCAAAAGGACGGAAGTCAGACAACTCCTAGATGAGAGATAATGTGATCATACTTGGTGCCTGGAATGGCCACTGATATCTAGAAATGGTACATGGCTGTTACCTGAGAACACACTGGTTTTGCTGCAGTTACCAGGGTTGTATTCTTGGGGGTAGGGGAGTAGTGAATTCCCAAGAAGCTTTATGTTCCTTTGGGAATAGCAGAAATATCTGAGAATGAGAGGAAACAGGAAGGAAAATAATATTTGTTGAGTATCTACACATGCTAAGCACCATGGTCAGAAGTTACATATGGTAGGCCATGAAACCTTCACAACAACCCGGTGAGGTATAGACCTCTTATACCCTTTCACAACAGAAGTACATTCAGAGTGGTTCTAGAACTTGCCTAGCCCCTAGCATGTAAGTGACAGAGCTAACAAGTGCCTGTGTATATTTCTGAGCAACCGGAAAGGGATCATAGACAAATGAAAGTAGAGATCATGTTGAGATCATGGGTGCTTTCCTGATGACTTCTATTTTTCTTAATGTTGTTATAATAATGTTAAAGCAATTTCTTCTGACTGGAAGTTATTTTTAAGATTTTATTTATTTGTTCATGAGAGACACAGAGAGAGGCAGAGACACAGGCAGAGAGAGAAGCAGGCTCCATGAAGGGACCTCGATTCGGGACTCGATCCCAGGATTCCAGGATCATGCCCTAGGCCGAAGGCAGACAGACGCTCAGCTGCTGAGGCACCCAGGCGTCCCTTGACTGGAAGTTAAAAAGGAATTAGTTTGATGGATTCCTAGATACCCTACCCCATATCTATTTAATGTGATCTGAAGACCAGTTTAACAAATTTAAGAATTAGGATTAAAGTCTCAAAAGGCAACTGTTATAATTTTTCAAGTAATTTTTAAAAAGATAAAATAATAGGGACATCTGGGTGGCTCAGCAGTCGAGTGACTGCCTTCGACTCAGGGCATGATCCCAGATCCAGGGATTGAGTCCCATGTCAGACTCCCTGTGAGGAGCCTGCTTCTCCCTCTGTCTGTGTCTCTGCTTCTCTCTGTGTGTCTCTCATAAATACATAAATAAGCAAATAAATAAATCTTTAAAAACAGGTAAAATGATAAAAGCAAGCTTTATAAAAGACAATACAAACTAGGGATGGTAGAAAGGGAGGTGGGTGGTGGGTGGGGGTGACTGGGTGACGGGCACTGAAGGGGGTACTTGATGGGATGAGCACTGGGTGTTATTCTATATGTTGGCAAATTGAACACCAATAAAAAATAAATTTATAAAAAGAAAAAAATAAAAATAAATGTATAAAAATAAATAATAAAAAAGACAATACAGAAAGATCCTGAAATGCCAAAAAAAAAAAAAAAACAATCATTAAACTCTATAATCAATTTTTTATAAATAAGAGAATGAAAATATACGACAGTTCCCTAAGAAGCAACCAGAGGCCAGGGATCTTGGCTCAGATAACTGAAGCACTGCAGTGACTGACGCCCTGTGCCAACAGGGCAGGAGAGAATCTGCATGTTGGTGTTCCCAGAGTGAAGAGATTTTTCAAAGTGAAGTGTGTAGAGGAGCTGGCTTTGCCAGAGGCTGCATCTTTGAGTCCCACGTCACATTCTAAATGCAAAACCCACAATTTTATATGATGGGGGCAATAAAGACTAAAAAGGTTTATGCTCCAACTAGTCCATAAAATGCAATTAATGCCTGTTTATTCTCATATCTGTGACAAAACGGATTCCTTTAAGCTGCTTCTCAAATTCTATGTCTCAGGTGTATAAGTCATGTTTAACAAATGGGCCTAAATTACAGAAAGCAATAGTCTTGTTTAGATCTTAAAGTGTCTGAAAGCCTTGTGGCAATTCCTATGCCCAACACAAGAAATGGAGATAAACAAAACTTGAAATCTGTTTATTTTTTGCTCCAAAAGACACTTCTCTGGTCTTGAAAAGAGTTGCGCTGATACTAGATTTGTAGATGTGTATTTATATGCAATGTGAAATGTTTAAAAATTTGCTACTTTGAGGGGCACCTGGGTAACACAAACACAGTTGGTTGATTGTCCAACTCTTGGTTTCAGCTCAGGTCAGGTGATCTCAGGGTCCTAGGATGGAGTCACGCATCTGGCTCCATGTTCAGCAGAAAGTCTGCTTGAGATTCTCTCTCTTCCTCTGCCCTGCTCCCCTTACATAAATAAATAAAATCTTTAAAAAATTTGACACTTTGAAAATTGACCTAAAGGTCAACCTAAAATCACAGTAACTAAAGGTCTTCTTTATTGTGGGTAATACAGTAAAAGACTAAACTCTCTTCTGCCTGTTTTCTTCAATCCAGTGAAACAACTATCTGGCACCAAAAAACTAAGCATTTCCTCTAGGTCTCTGCACAGGCCTGACCAGGCTGTGCCTTTTTTTTTTTTTTTTTTTTTTTTGGCTGTGCCTTTTTAGTGGATCACAGGAAATCCTGCAGGAATCCATCAGTGACTACTTAACTGTCCTGGAAAAAGTGGAGGCTTTTCAAAGAGTTAAAAATAGATCTGCCCTAGGACCCAGCAATTGCACTGCTGGGGATTTATCCCAAAGATACAAATGCAATGAAACACCGGGACCCCATGTTTATAGCAGCAATGTCCACAATAGCCCAACTGTGGAAGGAGCCTCGGTGTCCATCGAAAGGTGAATGGATAAGGAAGATGTGGTTTATGTATACAATGGAATATTCCTCAGCCATTAAAACGACAAATACCCACCATTTGCTTCGACATGGATGGATCTGGAGGGTATTATGCTGAGTGAAATAAGTCAATCGGAGAAGGACAAACATTATATGGTCTCATTCATTTGGGGAATATAAAAAATAGTGAAAGGGAATAAAGGGGAAAGGAGAAAAATTGAGTGGGAAATATCAGGGAGGGAGACAGAACATGAGAGACTCCTAACTCTGGGAAATGAACTAGGGGTGGGGAAGGGGAGGTGGGCGGGGGTTGGGGGTGACTGGGTGACCGGCACTGAGGGGGGCACTTGATGGGATGAGCACTGGGTGTTATTCTATATGTTGGCAAATTGAACACCAATAAAAAATAAATTTATAAAAAAAAAAGTGGAGGCTTTTTTTTTTCTTTTACACATTGGTAAGGTAATGTAAATTAGATATTTGAAACCCTTCTTGGGGAAGAAATGTGTGGGAAATATCAGAAAGGGAGACAGAACGTAAAGACTGCTAACTCTGGGAAACGAACTAGGGGTGGTGGAAGGGGAGGAGGGCGGGGGGTGGGAGTGAATGGGTGACGGGCACTGGGGGTTATTCTGTATGTTAGTAAATTGAACACCAATAAAAAATAAATTAAAAAAAAATGAAACCCTTCTTTTTTTCAGTATATTTGTTTTTTTAATAATAAATTTATTTTTTATTGGTGTTCAATTTGGCAACATACAGCTTAATGCCACTGAGCTGTACACTTAAAAATGGCTAGAATGGTAATTTTTGAGATATATAATTTTTAAAAAAGAGTATAAACACCATCTGGGTCTATTCTTATGTATAAACATCAATTTATACTCTGACATACCTTCTATTCTAGCCTGTCTTCTCACTAGTTCTTGAAAAAAAAACTGTTCAGAGGGTACCTGGGTGGCTCAGTGGTTGAGCATCTGCCTTTGGCTCGGGTTGTGATCCCAGGGTCCTGGGATCGAGTCCCACATCAGCTTCTCCCACAGGGAACCTGCTTCTCCTTCTGCCTATGTCTCTGCCTCTCTCTGTGTGTCTGTCATGAATAAATAAATACAATCTTTAAAGAAAAAAAAAAAAAGAAGAAAGAAAAAACTGTTCATTTCTTCTCCTGAGCATTTGTCATAGTATTATCTAGCTTAGAAACTATCATTTCTACATCTCCAAAGGCAGCTTAAATTTCTCCTTCTTTTGTTTCCCATACTACTTCTTATTTAAACTTGCGATATGAGTGGTTAATCATGCAGTTTCTTAATATTTCATCATTGCATATTCAGATCTTGTCCTGTTTTCTCTCCCCCAACAGGCCCTAATTTCCTTCACACCCAGGACTGGGTCTCACATGTGGCATAACAGAGAACTCTGAGGCACAGAGTAGATGTCAAAGGTGTAGTGAATGATCAAATGGTGGGTGGAGAGGAGAGAACTGCAGAAGGGTGTCCTATGGACTCCATCTTCTTTCAAGATGGGCAATCTGTGAGGAGTTTGAAGCTCAACCTCTTGGCGGCCACTGGCTTAGCAGAGACACTGCAGGGCAGAAAGGATGATACACTCTCTACCTAAGAATTGAGGAAGCCTTTCAGAGAGGAAAAAGAAATGCAAGCTCACATCTAAATATCCTGTCAGGAACCTAATCTTTCCCTATTTTTCTGGGTTATGCTTCTGGGTAAGAACAGGGTCCTAGGAAGGTACTGCTGGAGGAGGAGGAAGAAACTGTGAGAAACTCTGGCCCTGTCCTGAAGAAATCTAAGGTAAAAATTGATTGGGTACTACTACTCCCCTGTGAAACAGTGTTATCACCTACCCCCTACCTGCCTTACAGGCACTGAAGTTCAAAACTAGGTAAGAGACATGGCAGTGCTTTGCTCAGTGGCGCCAGAATGAAATAAAAGGAATGACCTAACGCCTAAGTGGCAGAAACCTTGGCAAGGCAGGGTTTACACCAGGCAGCAGGTGACATCTGAGCTACTCCTGTATACCCTGCCCCATTGAAGGGGCAGCCCAGAGAACACTCTGGGCTGCGCTGTCCAGTGGGGGCAGCCATGCAGTCAAATGCGTCTGTGTGCTGAGTATGACTTGAGATGTGCTGTACGGGTCAAATACACATTGGATTTTGAAGAGTTGGTGAAGGAAAAAAGAATGTAAGATATCTCGTCGCTAACTTCTTATATTGATCACATGCTGAAATAATACTTTTGGATATGGTGGGTTAAGTAAAACACGTTATTAAAGTTAATTTCACCAGTTTCTTTTAACTTCTAATACAGCACACAGGCAGCTCACATTGTGTTTCTATTGGACAGCGCTGCCCCCTAGGGGATGGTGGTGGCCTGACATCTCCAAGGCTACGGATGCCTTCTCTGCACCAAACATCCAGTCCTGCAGTCCTCCCACACCTCCCCACCCCAAGCATCGGTTTTCTCTTCCCTCATTCTGGGGAAGAGCTGGCCCCCCTCCTTCATCCGTAGACTGAGGGGCTCGCCTCTCTGCCCGCACTATCTGAGTTGGTTCCTTCACATCACTTTTCCTTCCCATCTGGAGTGTGGACTCCCACACTGAGCGCTTTAGGTTCCCAGCACTGTGGTAGAGGGGCGCCCCCGGGGGCAGTGCAGGCAGCCCGTGCACCAGCTTACCTCCGGCGCTCAGCATCGCCGATCTCCTCCAGCAAGCTCTCATCTAACTGTCACGCGCGGCCACGCACGGCCGTCACCACGGCAACTCAGTCTCACAGGCCACCTGAGTCACTCGACAACTGTGAGGCCGCAGGCTCAGAAAGGTCGCCAAGCCGGCAACAGGCACACAGGGCGCTTGCGCTCTACAGCCACCGCCGCCCCTCCCCCCCCCCCCCCCCCCCAGCTCCTCCAGGGCCCGCCATCGCGTCTTCGGAGTCCAAGCCTATCTGTTGCACGCTCCTCAGAGAGGGCTATTAGCTACCCCTGGCCCCTGAGGGCGCAAGGAGGTACTCCAGCCTTCCCTAAGGATCCTGGGAGTTGTAGTCCGCAGCCCAGACACAGGCGGGGTCTACCGGGCACCGTCCTTCCACAAGTGGCTAGAGAGGAGGTCGCTACCTTGGCAGCTGCGTCAGCCCCAAGGAACTCAAGGACCAGGACCTCCGTCCTGAGCTAGCACCCACCAGCTCCCTAGGCCCAGCTGCCTGCTAGCACACCTGCAGCCATGGGCGTCCAGACAGAGAAGGCGCCAGTGTAATTACAGGACAAGCACTTGGTGTACCAGCAGACTACAGGGGACAGAGTGAGGTCGTGAAGATTAACTTCCGCCACAGCTATGGGTTGACTGCCTTGCATGAGTCAGATACTATCCCAGGCTCAGGAGTGCAGAGAACCCAGACAGGTATGGGCCCTGCCCTCGAGGAGTTAATCAGTTGCTGAGCAGTTGAGTCCTCGTGCAAGGATATAGGAAGTTACTAAAAACAGTAGCTAATCCCTAGCCCACAGCAACACTAGAGATGGGATCCCATAGGAGACTTTCAACCAGAGAAATGCCTGAGACACCCAGGCCTCGACTCCACAGATACCGTCGGCTCTGGGTCTATAGACCACCTGCATGTATCAAAGCACTGCTGTAAGGAACAATAAAATTTAGCCAGGCAAAGGTGAAGGGCAAATACCAGTTACATGAATAATCTCCCAAACACTATGCAATGCAATGAAAAATTATGTTCATTCTACCTTCAAACTATCAAATTCATTTACTTTTCTCCACTTGCCTAAATACCACCATAGTCCGTCCACCTGAGGGGTCTACAAAAAAAGGGGTCTGTGTGCTTCTTGGGATGTGCACACTTTCCAAGGGTTAGGTGGGAAAGGCTATGTTCAATTTTCACATTCGGGTGCTTAAAACTTGACACTTTGTTGGTGCATGTCCATCTCCACAATCACTTTCTTTCTTTTTTTTTTCTTATTTTTAAAAGATTTATTTATTTATTTACTTATTTATGATAGACATAGAGAGAGAGAGAGAGAGAGAGACAGAAACACAGGAGGAGGGAGAAGCAGGCTCCATGCCAGGAGCCCGAAGTGGGACTCGATCCCAGGTCTCCAGGATCGCACCCTGGGCCAAAGGCAGGCGCCAAACCGCTGAGCCACCCAGGGATCCCCCTCCACAATCACTTTCATGAAAGTTACAAAGGAAAGCATATTCATTATTCATCTTGAAATATTCATGCCGATAACTGAAGTGTACTTTCCCAGGATTTAAAAATCTCAGTGGCCCCGATGTTTATAGCAGCAATGGCCACGATAGCCAAACTGTGGAAGGAGCCTCGGTATCCAACGAAAGATGAATGGATAAAGAAGACGTGGTTTATGTATACAATGGAATATTACTCAGCTATTAGAAATGACAAATACCCACCATTTGCTTCAACGTGGATGGAACTGGAGGGTATTATGCTGAGTGAAGTAAGTCAGTCGGAGAAGGACAAACATTATATGTTCTCATTCATTTGGGGAATATAAATAATAGTGAAAGGGAATAGAAGGGAAGGGAGAAGAAATGTGTGGGAAATATCAGAAAGGGAGACAGAACGTAAAGACTGCTAACTCTGGGAAACGAGCTAGGGGTGGTAGAAGGGGAGGAGGGCGGGGGGTGGGAGTGAATGGGTGACGGGCACTGAGGGTTATTCTGTATGTTAGTAAATTGAACACCAATAAAAAATAAATTAAAAAAAATAAAAATAAAAATCTCAGTGGGCGGGCAAAATACAGGAACACCACCAATTATTAGTTTGGAAAAACCCTCCATCAGTGAGATAATCAAATCATCAATTCTTTAGGACTTGAAATATCCTATCGTACACACACTAATTTCTGCTGGGAATGATGCATGGTTCCAAAACATCAGTATCTTAGGCTGCGTTGAGACATTATGATTTCATATATTACTGTACAATGGGCCATACGCATGATTTGACACCTAATGCGCCACAATATTATTATATAATTTATATTTTCTGAAAAACAGACTCCTACATTTTCCCCATAATAATTGTCTTTGCCAATTATTCTTGATGCTTGAGCCTGCAAGAGAAAATCACATAAAATAACTTAATCAGGTTAGAATAATAAACATTTTCAGATTATCTGGACTATTTTATTATTTTATTTTATATCTGGAGTATTTTCTGATGATACCATGTATCGGAGATGCATGGATGATGATGAATGATACCAACAATATTTTCTGATGATACCATGTATCGGAGATGCACTGAATGATACCAACAAATTAAAAGTTTGCAAGATTCTTTGAGATAAATTAGCTTCTTAAAATAGTTAAAACTATTTAGTACAAATTAAATCAATAAGTATTCCAATTATCATTACCTTAGTTCATCTTACAAAATATTTTATGTCTTCCACCTCTTTTAAATAAACAAAAGGCCAGCTACAAGACAATTTTTAGCAGTATATCCATTTCTCTGTCTTATTTATTTATTTATATATTTATTTATTTATAGAAGAGCATGAGCAGGGGAGGGGCAGAGGGAGAGGGAGAGAAAGAATCTCAAGTAGACTAACAGTGAGCATGGAGCCCCACTGGGGCTCGATCTCACAACCCTGAGATCACCACCTGAGCAGAAATCAACAGTTAGGTGCTTAACTGACTGAGCCACACAGATGCCACCATTTATCGTTCTTCATGACATGACAAAGAGTTGACCATAATACCTAATAAAATTAATGAACTTATTTCTGAGGTTTACATGATTGTGATTTATTTATTCCTGAAAGATCGCTGGAGTGAAAAACATGGATGCATGTCATGCTTTCCCCGTTATAATGCCTTATTTGATAACATAAAATTTTAGGTACATATCACATAGGTTTATAATACACTCAATGATGATAAATAGCCTTTTTAACAAGTTTTGCAATTGATTAGAAGATGGATAAAATATCATATAAATGATCTATATCATTTAAAGCTCAATATCGAAGACTTCAGTAATATGCTTATTCAAAGAAGTATCCTATCATGTATTTCTTAGTAGTTTAAAAAATATTCTTCCAGGGGCATCTGGGTGGCTCAGTCAGTTAAACATCTGCTTTCAGCTCACGTCATGATCCCCAGGTCCTGTGATGGAGACCCACATTAGGCTCCCTACTTAGCGGGGAGTCTGCTTCTCCCTCTACCTCTACTTCTGCCTCTGCCTCTGCCCCTCCCTGCCTGCTTATGCTCTCTCTCATGCTCTCTCTTGTGATCTCTCTCTCTCAAATATACAAATAAAATCTTTAAAAAATATTATTCCAACTGCATATTAGCACAATTATTTAATTTGGAAAGAGAAAGAGTCATACTGATCTGACAGAAATTAAGGCCAATGTGCTTCATTGGTGTGACAATGATAAAGGCCTTTTCCAGTAAAGTTCCAGGGCATATATTTCCCATACACTGAATGAGCTAGATCTGCAACTTTAAAGTTTTAGCAACAATATGTAGAAAACATGCATAAGATATTTTTATCCTTTTTATCATTTTTATAAGGAACTAATTATTGGCAAAATAATTTTCATCAAGAACTAATTATTGGCAAAGCATATATTTAAATCAATTCTCAGTATACCTGGACTTTTCCAAGCAAATCAAATGAAAGAGTAGTTCTAACTGAAAGAAAAAGAGATAGAATTTATAGCTACGTCTTTGCAAAGGCTTTTTTTAGCATATTTTATTTTTTTAATATTTATTTATTTTTATTGGAGTTCAATTTGCCAACATATAGCATAACACCCAGTGCTCATCCCATCAAGTGCCCCCCCTCAGTGCCCGTCACCCAGTCACACACACACCCCCGCCGCCCACCTCCATTTCTACCACCCCTTGCAAAGGCTTTTTGATATGTTTCTCAGAAATTGTGAAACAAAGGACTCTAATGAGTGGAGGATCCATCCTTTTTCAGGCCAGGTAGTTTCCAAAAGGACTTAATAGAGTTGTCAGCTGATTGATAGATCCTTAAAAACAATTTTAAATGAGAGATTGTTGTGTGATTGTGGGTTAACCTCATGGAAGGAATTCAAAGAATGAGATGACATACTACATTAAATCTGCTTTTGCTCCCACCCGCTTCTTCTTTTTTTCCTTTGAATTTTTGAGGTTTTTAAATTGGAGAATAATTGACATATAATATCATATCAGTAAGACAGTGATTGGACATTCATATAATTACAAAATGGTCACCATGGTAAGTCTCATTACCATCTGTCACCGTACAAAGTCCTTACAATATTTTTTAAGTCATTACAATATTATTGACTATATTCTCTATGCTGTACATTACATCCCTGTGTCTTATTTATTTCATAACAGGAAGTTTTTACTTCTTTTTTTTCTTTTTTAGGAAGTTTTTACTTCTTAATCCTCTTCACCTATCTCATCCATATCTCTCCCCGTCTGGCAACCATCCTTTTGTTCTCTGTATCTGTGAGTCTGTTTCCATTTTGTTTCGTTTATTTGTTTGTTTGTTTGTTTGTTTGTTTGTTTTTAGATTCCACATGTAAGTAAAGTCCCATGGTATTTGTCTTTGTCTGGTTTATTTCACTTAGCATGATACCCTCTAGGTCCATCCATGTTGTTACAAAGGGCAAGATGTCCTTTTTCTGTGTGGCTGA
Organism: Canis lupus dingo; assembly: GCF_003254725.2. NCBI lineage: Eukaryota > Metazoa > Chordata > Mammalia > Carnivora > Canidae > Canis > Canis lupus. The sequence goes on along the minus strand of NC_064281.1, from coordinate 121,582,113 downwards.
ATAATATTTCATTGTATATACACCACATATTCTTTATTTATTTATTTTTTTATGGGTGTTCAATTGGCCAACATATAGCATAACACCCAGTGCTCATCCCATCAAGTGTCCCCCTCAGTCCCCATCACCCAGTCACCCCCCACACCCCACCCACCTCCCTTTCTACCACCCCTTGTTCCTTTCCCAGAGTTAGGAGTCTCTCATGTTCTGTCTCCCTTTCCGATATCTCCCACTCATTTTTTCTCCTTTCCCCTTTATTCCCTTTCACTATTTTTTATATTCCCCAAATGAATGAGACCATATAATGTTTGTCCTTCTCCGATTGACTTATTTCACTTAGCATAATACCCGCCAGTTCCATCCACGTCGAAGCAAATGGTGGGTATTTGTCGTTTCTAATGGCTGAGGAATATTCCATTGTATACGTATACCACATCTTCTCTATCCATTTATCTTTTGATGGACACCGAGGCTCCTTCCACAGTTTACACCACATATTCTTTACCCATTTATCTATCGATGGACATTTAGGTTGCTTCCATATCTCAGCTATTGTAAATAATGCTGTGATGAACACAGGGGTGCATATTCTTTTTTAAATTTGCTTTTTTAGGGCAGCGCAGGTAGCTCGGCAGTTTAGCACCGCCTTCAGCCCAGGGTGTGATCCTGGAGACCTGGAATCAAGTCCCACGCTGGGCTCCCTGTATGGATCCTGCTTCTTCCTCTACCTGTGTCTCTGCCTCTCTCTCTCTCTGTGTCTCTCATGAGTAAATAAATAACATCTTTAAAAATAAATAAATTTGCTTTTTTATTTTCTACTTTTTGATAAATACCTAGAAAGGGAATTATTGGATCATATATATTTCTATTTTTAGTTATTTGGGGAACCTCCAAAATGTTTTCCATAGTGGCTGCACCAATTTACATTCCTACCAACAGTGCACAATGGTATTAAAAATAGAACTACCATATAATCCAATAATCCACTACTGGATATTTAACTGAGGACAAAGAAAGCACTAACTTGAAAAGATATGTGCTCCCCTGTGTTTATTGCAACATTATTTACAGTAGCCAACATATGGAAGCAACCTAAGTGTCCATTAAAAGAAGAATTGATAAGGAAGATGTGGGGTACATACACACACACGCAATGGAATATTGCACAGCCATTATAAAAGAATGAGAGGGGCAGCCCAGGTGGCTCAGTGGTTTAGCGCCACCTTCAGCCCAGGGCCTGATCCTGGAGACCCCGGATTGAGTCCCGCGTCAGGCTCCCTGCATGGAGCCTGCTTCTCCCTCTGCCTCTGCCTCTGCCTCCCTCTCTCTCTCTCTCTCTCTCTCTCTCTCATGAATAAGTAAATAAATAAAATCCTGAACATTAAAAAAAATAAAAAAGAATGAGATCCAGCCATTTGTGACAACATGGATGGACCTGGAAGATATTTTGTTAAGTGAAATTAGTCAGACTGAGAAAGACAAATACCATATGATTTCACTCATGTGTGGAATCTAAAACACAAAAAAATTAATAAACAAGCAATCATCAGAATCAGACCTGCAAATACAGAGAACAAAATGAAGGTTGCTGGGGGTTGATGGGGGGTTCGGTAAAATGAGTGAAAGGATGCGGGAGATAGACTTCCAGTTGTGGAATGAATATGCCACAAGAATAAAAGGTACAGCATAGGGAATATGGTCAATGATATTGTAATAGCACTGTTCAGTGACAGATAGTAGCTACACCTGTGGTGAGTATAGTGTAAGGGATAGAGAAGTTGAATCTCTATGTTGTACACCTGAAACTAATATAACTTTGCATATCAACTATACTCTAATAAAAAATTAAAACAAAAAGTTTTCCCCCAAACTCCAAAAAATCCCCACCCAAAACAAAACAAAAAACCCAAACCAAAAAAAAAAAAAAAAAAAAAAAAACAATGCACAAGAGTGCCCTTTTCACCACTCCTCGGTAATACAGGTTAGTTTTTGTCTTTTTGACAGTAGTCATCCTGACAAGTGTGAGATGTTATCTCACTGTAATTTTGATTTACTCACTGATGATGAGTGATGTCAAGCATCTTTTCATGGGCCTGTTGGCCATCCACATGTCTTCTTTGGAAAAATGTCTACTTAGGTCCTCTGCCCATTTTTCATCAGCTTAGGGTTTTGGGGGGACTGGTAGGGGATATTGAGTTTATGGCTTCTTTATATATTTGATTTTCACTCCTTCTCATATATCAATTGTAAATACATTCTCTCCCCTTCAGCCGATTGTCTTTTTGTTGTGTTAGTGGTTTCCTTTGCTGTGCAAAGCCTTTTTAGTCTGATTAGTCCCAGTTTGTTTATTTTTGTTGCCCTTTCCTGAGGAGACAGATCCAAAAAAATCCATCACTAGGAGCAATGTCAGACCAACAGAGCTTACTGCCTGTACTCCCAGGATTTTTATGGTTTCAGGTCTTACATTTAAGCCTTTAATCCATTTTGAGTTTATTTTTGTATATGGTGTAAGAAAATGGTCCAGTTTTATTTTTTGCATGTAGTTGTCCAGTTTTCCAAACACCATTTATTGAAGGGACTGTGTTTTCCCCCATTGTATATTCTTGACTCCTATGCCGTAGGCTTTTTGAGCCATACAAATATGAGTTCATTCCTGGGCTCTCTATTCTGTTTTTACTGAACTATGTTTCTGTTTTTGTGCCAGGACCAAACTGTTTTGATTACTATAACTCTGTGGTATAACCTGAAATCTTGGGGCATAATACCTCTAGCTGTTTTCTTCTTCCTCAAGATTGCCTTGGATATTTGGGATATTTTGTAATTCCATACAAATCCTAAGGGTCCCTGTTTTAGCCCTGTGGAAGACAGCCATTGGTATTTTTGATAGAGATTCCTTTGGATCTGTAGATTGCTTTGGATGATATGGATATTTCAATAATATTAATTCTTCCAGTCCATGAGCATGGTATATGTTTCCATTTGTTTGAGTTGTCTTCAATTTCTTTCAGCAGTGTCTTATAGTTTCCAGAGGTCAGGACTTTCACCTCCCTGGGTAAGTTTATTCCTAGGTATTTTATTCTTTTTGGCACAATTGTAAATAGGATTGTTTTCTTAATTTCTCCTTCTGGTAGTTTGTTATTAGTGTATAGAAGTGCAACAGATTTCTGTATGTTGATTTTGTATCCTGCAACTGTACTGAATTCATTCATTGTTCTAAAAGTTTTGGGGTGGAGGCTTTAGGGTTTTCTATATACAAGTAGTATCATGTCATCTGCAAATAGTGACAGTTTTACTTTTTCCTCTCCAATTTGTTTTTTTAAAGATTTTATTACTTTATTCCTGAGAGACAAGAGAGAGAGAGGCACAGAGACAGGCAGAGGGAGAAATGGGCTCCATGCAGGAAGCCCCACGCGGGACTCGATCCTGGGTCTCCAGGATCACACCGTGGGCTGCAGGAAGCACCAAACCGCTGAGCCACCCGGGCTGCCCCTTTCCTGTCCAATTTGAATGCCTTTTATTTCTTTTTGTTTTCCAACTGCTGTGGCTAGTCTCATCTGATTCTTTGGATTTAAAAAAAGGTAAATGATCCTGCCTCATATTCTCACTCCTCATACTTATCCATGAAAATATTAATTCATTGAAAAAAAAAATCCCATCCATCTCTCCTACCGATTCATTTCCATCCAAATTTTACTTTTTACTTATTTCTGAAAAAAATTTACTAAGTTATTCTGAGCAGCTGGGTAATATGATCAATAATTGTGCTGGTGGAAAATTCAAAAATGAAGAGTCTTAGCACAGTGAACAAATATTGCAATGGAGAAAATAGCATTTCAATTTATTTATATATTTTTGTTGCAGAGAACCACTATAGGGTTCGGTAAAAGATGTTGAGGATGAAAGAGAGATTTCATTCAGATAAAATTATGTGAGGGAGGGGGAGTAGAGATAAAATGAAGATGTCGATTTTCCAACTTAGGACAGCTGTTTCTTGTATTTTTAAGTAGATGATGATGGGTGTCAAATTGCCAGGATATTTAGATTTCACTGGGTAGCATCAATATAGTAATGTTAAACTTTTGTTTTAAAATGTCCACACTGGGGCAAGCAGCCCTGGTGGCCAGGCGGTTTAGCACCGCCTTCAGCCCAGGCTGTGATCCTGGGGACCTGGGATCGAGTCCCACGTCTGGCTCCCTGCGTGGAGTTTGCTTCTCCTTTTGCCTGTGTCTCTGCCTCTCTCTCTCTCTCTCTCTCTCTCTCTCTCTCTCGAATAAATAAATAAAATCTTTTTTTAAAAAAAAGAATGACCTCATTTTAAAATAAATAAATACATAAATAAATAATAAATAAATAAATAAATAAATAAATAAATAAATAAATAAAAAATGTCCACACTGCTTGAAGGGGGCAAGATGGCAGAAGAGTAGGGTCCCCAAGTCATCTGTCCCCACCAAATTACCTAGATAACTTTCAAATCATCCTGAAAACCTACGAATTTGGCCTGAGATTTAAAGAGAGAACAGCTAGAATGCTACAGTGAGAAGAGCTCACACTTCTATCAAGGTAGGAAAACGGGAAAAAATAATAAAGAAATAAAACAGCATCCAAGGGGGAGGGGCCCCACGAGGAGCCGGGTGAGAGCCCCCAGGACAGGAAAGCCCCATCCCGGAGAAGCAGGAGCTTCAGCAATCTTCCCGAAGGGAAAGGCGCTTGCAGGGAGCTCCGGCAGGACCCCAGGAGGGGCAGTGAAGCCCCCAGGTTCCCGGGGTCACTAACAGAGGAAGTGCGCCGCTGAGGAGAGCACACCACACACCGCCGGCCAGGCTCCCTAAAGGGCGGAGCGCCCCGATGGGACCCGGGACCCAGGAGCAGCTCGAAGGTGGCAGAGGCAGCGGCTCCGCGGGGAGGGGGCTGCGGGCCCGGGAGCGTGATTCCAGCTGCGCAGGTCCCGGAGCCCAGGGCACCAGGTGACACAGCTCAGGATCCGGCACTCCCCCCCACCCCCCGGAAAAGCAGAGGCCAGGAGGGCACAGGGCAGCAAGGACACTCCTACCGCCGGGAGGCCCCGAGTTGTGCAGGCCCACGCCCCCGGAGCCCGAGGCATCCAGGCCCCTGCAGACTGGGAGCTGCAGTAGATACTGCTAGAGCTGACTCCAGGGCTGGAGAGCTGGCCGCAGCCACTGTTGTTGTTCCTCCTGGGGCCTGACAGGATAAACAACCCCCACTGAGCTTCACAGCGCCCAAACCGGATAAACAGGATAAACAACTTGCACTGAGCCAGGCACCAGGCACGAGGCCGAGCAGCTCCCCCACGTGCTCACACCTGAGAATCAGCACAGCAGACCCTCCCCCAGAAGAGCAGCTAGAAGGACAGGGGAAAAGCAAGTTATTGAACAAGCAGCACTGGAAAGATTCAGGGGAAGACAAGGGATTTACAGTATATAGAATCAGGCAATACTCACACTTGTTTTTTTTTTTTCTCTTTGCTTCCCCCCACCTTTTTTTTTCGTTTCTCTTTTTTTCTTCTTTTTTTCTTTTCTTTTTTCTCGTCTCTCTTTTTCTCCTTTTCCCAGTACAACTTGTTTTTGCACTGAGCAAAATGACTAGAAGGAAAAACTCACCTCAAAAGAAAGAATCAGAAACAGTCCTCTCTCCCAGAGAGTTACAAAATTTGGGTTACAATTCAATGTCAGAAAGCCAATTCAGAAGCACAATGATAAAGCCACTGGTTGCTCTAGAAAAAAGCATAAAGGATTCAAGAGGCTTCATGACTGCAGAATTTAGATCTAATCAGGCAGAAATTAAAAATCAATTAAATGAGATGCAATGCAAACTAGAGGTCTTAACGACCAGAGTTAACGAGGTAGAAAAACAAGTGAGTGACATAGAAGACAAGTTGATGCCAAGGAGGGAAACTGAGGAAAAAAGAGAAAAACAATTAAAAGATCATGAGGATAGGTTAAGGGAAAAATATGACAACCTCAGAAGGAAAAATCTACGTTTAATTGGGGTTCCCGAGGGTGCCAAAAGGGACAGAGGTCCAGAATATGTATTTGAACAAATCATAGCTGAGAACTTCCCTAATTTGTGGAGGGAAACAGGCATTCAGATCCAGGAAATAGAGATATCCCCCCCCCCAAATCAATAAAAACCGCTCAAAACCTCGACATTTCATAGTGAAACTTGCAAATTCCAAAGACAAAGAGATCCTTAAAGCAGCAAGAGACAAGAAATCTCTAACGTTTATGGGGAGAAATATGAGATTAACAGCAGACCTCTCCATAGAGAACTGGCAGGCCAGAAAGGGCTGGCAGGATATATTCAGGGTCCTAAATGAAGAAGAACATGCAGCCAAGAATATTTTATCCAGCAAGACTCTGATTCATAATAAAAGGAGAGATGAAGAGCTTCCAAGATAGGCAGAAACAGAAAGAATATGTAACCACCAAATCAGCTCTGCAAAACCTAAAAAGGGGGACTCTGTAACAGAGGAAGTCCAAGGGAACAATCCACAAAAACAGGGACTGAATAGATACCATGATGACACTAAACTCATATCTTTCAATAGTAACTCGAACGTGAATGGGCTTAATGACCTCATCAAAAGAGGCAGGGTTTCAGACTGGATAAAAAAACAAGACCCATCTATTTGCAGTCTACAAGAGACTCGTTTTAGACATAAAGACACCTACAGCCTGAAAATAAAAGGTTGGAGAACCATGTACCATTCAAATGGTCCTCAAAAGAAAGCAGGGGTAGCCATCCTTAGATCAGATAAACTAAAATTTACCCCGAAGACTGTAGTGAGGGATGAAGAGGGACACTATCTCATACTTAAAGGATCTGTCCAACAAGAGGACTTAACAATCCTCAATATATATGCCTCGAATGTGGGAGCTGCCAAATATTTAAACCAATTAATAACCAAAGTGAAGAAATACTTAGATAATAATACACTTATACTTGATGACTTCAATCTAGCTCTTTCTACCCTCGATAGGTCTTCTAAGCACAACATCTCCAAAGAAACGAGAGCTTTAAATGATACACTGGACCAGATGGATTTCACAGATATCTACAGAACTTTACGTCCAAACTCAACTGAATATACATTCTTCTCAAGTGCACATGGAACTTTCTCCAGAATAGACCACATACTGGGTCACAAATCGGGTCTGAACCGATACCAAAAGGTTGGGATCGTCCCCTGCATATTCTCAGACCATAATGCCTTGAAATTAGAACTAAATCACAACAAGAAGTTTGGAAGGACCTCAAACACGTGGAGGTTAAGGACCATCCTGCTAAAAGAGGAAAGGGTCAACCAGGAAATTAAGGAAGAATTAAAAAGATTCATGGAAACTAATGAGAATGAAGATACAACCATTCAAAATCTTTGGGATGCAGCAAAAGCAGTCCAAAGGGGGAAATACATCGCAATACAAGCATCCATTCAAAGACTGGAAACAACTCAAATACAAAAGCTAACCTTACACATAAAGGAGCTAGAGAAAAAGCAGCAGATGGACCCTACGCCCAGCAGAAGAACAGAATTAATTAAGATTCGAGCAGAACTCAACGAAATCGAGACCAGAAGAACTGTGGAACAGATCAACAGAACCAGGAGTTGGTTCTTTGAAAGAATTAATAAGATAGGTAAACCATTAGCCAGCCTTATTAAAAAGAAGAGAGAGAAGACTCAAATTAATAAAATCATGAATGAGAAAGGAGAGATCACTACCAACACCAAGGAAATACAAACGATTTTAAAAACATATTATGAACAGCTATACGCCAATAAATTAGGCAATCTAGAAGAAATGGACGCATTCCTGGAAAGCCACAAACTACCAAAACGGGAACAGGAAGAAATAGAAAACCTGAACAGGCCAATAACCAGGGAGCAAATTGAAGCCGTCATCAAAAACCTCCCAAGACACAAGAGTCCAGGGCCAGATGGCTTCCCAGGGGAATTTTATCAAACGTTTAAAGAAGAAACCATACCTATTCTCCTAAAGCTGTTTGGAAAGATAGAAAGAGATGGAGTACTTCCAAATTCGTTCTATGAGGCCAGCATCACCTTAATTCCAAAATCAGACAAAGACCCCACCAAAGAGGAGAATTACAGACCAATATCCCTGATGAACATGGATGCAAAAATTCTCAACAAGATACTGGCCAATAGGATCCAACAGTACATTAAGAAAATTATTCACCATGACCAAGTAGGATTTATCCCCGGGACACAACGCTGGTTCAACACCCGTAAAACAATCAATGTGATTCGTCATATCAGCAAGAGAAAAACCAAGAACCATAGGATCCTCTCATTAGATGCAGAGAAAGCATTTGACAAAATACAGCATCCATTTCTGATCAAAACTCTTCAGAGTGTAGGGATAGAGGGAACCTTCCTCAACATCTTAAAAGCCATCTACGAAAAGCCCACAGCAAATATCATTCTCAATGAGGAAGCACTGGGAGCCTTTCCCCTAAGATCAGGAACAAGAAAGGGATGTCCACTCTCACCACTGCTATTCAACATAGTACTGGAAGTCCTAGCCTCAGCAATCAGACAACAAAAAAGACGTTAAAGGCATTCAAATTGGCAAAGAAGAAGTCAAACTCTCCCTCTTCACCGATGACATGATACTCCACATAGAAAACCCAAAAGCCTCCACCCCAAGATTGCTAGAGCTCATACAGCAATTCGGTAGTGTGGCAGGATACAAAATCAATGCCCAGAAATCAGTGGCATTTCTATACACTAACAATGAGACTGAAGAAAGAGAAATTAAGGAGTCAATCCCATTTACAATTGCAACCAAAAGCATAAGATACCTAGGAATAAACCTAACCAAAGATGTAAAGGATCTATACCCTCAAAACTACAGAACACTTCTGAAAGAAATTGAGGAAGACACAAAGAGATGGAAAAATATTCCATGCCCATGGATTGGCAGAATTAATATGGTGAAAATGTCAACGTTACCCAGGGCAATTTACAGGTTTAATGCAATCCCTATCAAAATACCATGGACTTTCTTCAGAGTTAGAACAAATTATTTTAAGATTTGTGTGGAATCAGAAAAGACCCCGAATAGCCAGGGGAATTTTAAAAAAGAAAACCATAGCTGGGGGCATCACAGTGCCAGATTTCAGGTTGTACTATAAAGCTGTGGTCATCAAGACAGTGTGGTACTGGCACAAAAGCAGACACAGAGATCAATGGAACAGAATAGAGAACCCAGACGTGGACCCTGAACGTTATGGTCAACTAATATTCGATAAAGGAGGAAAGACTATCCACTGGAAGAAAGACAGTCTCTTCAATAAATGGTGCTGGGAAAATTGGACATCCACATGCAGAAGAATGAAACTAGACCACTCTCTTTCACCATTCACAAAGATAAACTCAAAATGGATGAAAGATCTAAATGTGAGACAAGATTCCATCAAAATCCTAGAGGAGAACACAGGCAACACCCTTTTTGAACTCGGCCACAGTAACTTCTTGCAAGATACATCCACGAAGGCAAAAGAAACAAAGGCAAAATTGAACTATTGGGACTTCATCAAGATAAGAAGCTTTTGCACAGCAAAGGATACAGTCAACAAAACTAAAAGACAACCTACAGAATGGGAGAAGATATTTGCAAATGACGTATCAGATAAAGGGCTAGTTTCCAATATCTATAAAGAACTTAGTAAACTCAACAGCAAAGAAACAAACAATCCAATCATGAAATGGGCAAAAGACATGAAGAGAAATCTCACAGAGGAAGACATAGACATGGCCAATATGCACATGAGAAAATGCTCCGCATCACTGGCCGTCAGGGAAATACAAATCAAAACCACAATGAGATAGCACCTCACACCAGTGAGAATGGTGAAAATTAACAAGGCAGGAATCCACAAATGTTGGAGAGGATGCGGAGAAAAGGGAACCCTCTTGCACTGCTGGTGGGAATGTGAACTGGTGCAGCCACTCTGGAAAACTGTGTGGAGGTTCCTCAAAGAGTTAAAAATAGACCTGCCCTACGATCCAGCAATTGCACTGCTGGGGATTTACCCCAAAGATACAGATGCAGTGAAATGCCGGGACACCTGCACCCCGATGTTTATGGCAGCCATGTCCGCAATAGCCAAACTGTGGAAGGAGCCTCGGTGTCCATCGAAAGATGAATGGATAAAGAAGCTGTGGTCTATGTATACAATGGAATATTCCTCAGCCATTAGAAACAACAAATACCACCATTTGCTTCAACGTGGATGGAACGGGAAGGTATTATGCTGAGTGAAGTAAGTCAATCGGAGAAGGACAAACATTGTATGTTCTCATTCATTTGGGGAATATAAATAACAGTGAAAGGGGATAAAGGAGAAAGGAGAAAAAATGAGTGGGAAATATCAGAAAGGGAGACAGAACATGGAAGACTCCTGACTCTGGGAAACGAACTAGGGGTGGTGGAAGATGGGGAGGGCGGGGAGTGGGGGTGACTGGGTGGCGGGTACTGAGGGGGGCACTAGACGGGATGAGCACTGGGTGTTATTTTATATGTTGGCAAATTGAACACCAATAAAAATAAATTTATAAAACAAAACAAAACAAAACAAAAATACAGATGCAGTGAAACGCCAAAACACCTGCACCAAGATCTTTATAGCAGCAATGTCCACAATAGGCAAAATGTGGAAGGAGCCTCGGTGTCCATCGAAAGATGAATGGATAAAAAAGATGTGGTCTATGGATACAATGGAATATTCCTCAGCCATTAGAAACGACAAATACCCACCATTTGCTTCAACGTGGATGGAACTGGAGGGTATTATGCTGAGTGAAATAAGTCAGTCGGAGAAGGACAAACATTATATGGCCTCATTCATTTGATAAATTTTGATTAATTCATTTGGGGAATATAAAAAATAGTGAAAAAGAATAAAGGGGAAAGGAGAGAAAATGGGTGGGAAATATCAGAATGGGACACAGAACATGAAAGACTCTTTAACTCTGGGAAACGAACAAGGGGTGGTGGAAAGGGAGGTGGCCAGGGTGTGGGGGTGGCTGGGTGACAGGCACTGAGGGGGGCACTTGATGGGATGAGCACTGGGTGTTATGCTCTATGTTGGCAAATTGAACACCAATAAAAAAAATAATAGAATAAAATGTCCACAATTATGATGTAGTATAAATGACATATTTACAATTTAGACGTAGATTGAAATATTTTATTTTTTAATAATAAATTTATTTTTATTAAAACCACAGTGAGATACCACCTCATATCAGTGAGAATGCGAAAATTACAAGACAGGGAATAGAAATATTGGCGAGGATGTGAAGAAATAATAACTGGTGTTATTTCATCAATATTTGATAAAATTCACTAGTGAGACAAACTGAGATAATCCTAATTCTGTGACCAAAAAAAAGGTGGTATCTCACTGTGATTTTGATTTGTACTTTCCTGATGGCAAGTGTTGCGAAGCATTTTTCATATGCTTGTTGGCCATGTGTAGGTCTTCTTCGGAGAAATGTCTGTCCGTGTCTTCTGCCCATTTCATGACTGGATTGTTTGTTTCTTTGGTGTTGATTTTGATAAGTTCTATATAGATCTTGGATACTAGTCCTTTATCTGATAAGACATTTGCAAACACCTTCTCCCATTCTGCAGGTTGTCTTTTTTGTTGTTGTTGACTGTTCCTTTGCTATACAGAAGCTTTTTATCTTGAGGAGGTCCCAAGAGCTCATTATTGCTTTCGTTTTCCTTCCCTTCATAGATGTGTCTTGCAAGAAGTTGCTGTGGCCAAGTTCAAAAAGGGTGTTGTCTGTGTTCTCCTCTAGGATTTTGCTGGATTCTTGTCTCACACTTAGATCTTCCAAGCATTTTGAGTTCATCTTTGTGTATGGTGTAAGAGAATGGTCCGGTTTTATTCTTCTGCATGTGGCTGTCCAATTTTCCCAGCACCATTTACCGAAGAGACTGTCTTTCTGCCCCTGGAGATTCTTTCCTGCTTTGTCAAAGATGAGTTGACCATAGAGTTGAGGGCCCATTTCTGGGTTCTCTACTCTGTTCTATTGATCTATGTGTCTGTTTTTGTGCCAGTACCAGACTGTCTTGATGATCACAGCTTTGTAATACAGCCTGAAGTCAGGCATTGTGATGCCCCCAGGTTTGTTTTTGTTTTTCAACATTCCTCCGGCTATTTGGGGTCTTTTCTGGTTCCATACAAATTTTAGGATTATTAGTCCCAGCTCTGTGAAAAATGTGGATGGTATGTTGATAGGGATTGCACTGAACGTGTAGATTGATCTGGATAGCATAGACATTTTCACAATATATATTCTCCCAATCCATGGGCATGGTATGTCTTTCCATCTCTTTACGTTTTCCTTGATTTCTTTCAGAAGTCTTCTGTAGTTTTTAGGGTATATATATCCTTTACCTCTTTGCTTAGGTTTATTCCTAGGTATCTTATGGTTTTGCGTGTAATTGTAAATGGGATTGACTCCTTATTCCTCTCCCAATTTCTCTTTCTTCAGTATCGTTGTTAGTGTATAGAAATGCAACTGATTTCTGTGCATTGATTTTGTATCCTGCCACATTGCTGAATTGCTGTATGAGTTCTAGCGATCTTGGGTGGAGTCTTTTGGGTTTTCTATGTCCAGTATCATGTCATCTGCGAAGAGGGAGAGTTTGACTTCTTCTTTGTCAATTTGAAAGCCGTTTATTTCCTGTTGTCTGATTGCTGAGGCTAGGACTTCCAGCACTATGTTGAGTAACAATGGTGAGAGTGGACGCCCCTGTCATGATCCTGACCTTAGGGGAAAGGCTCTCCGTTTTTCCCCATTGAGAATGATATTCGATGTGGGCTTTTCATAAATGGCTTTTATGATATTGAGCTATGTTCCCTCTATCCCTACACATTGAAAATGTTTAATCAGGAATGGGTGCTGTATTTTGTCAAATGCTTTCTCTGCATCTATCGAGAGGATCATATGGCTGTTGTCTTTTCTCTGATTGATGTGATCTATCACGTGGATTGTTTTATGAATGTTGACCCACCCTTGCATCCTGGGGATAAATCCTCTCAATGTACAGTTGGATCCTATTGGCTACTATCTTGGTGAGAATTTTGGCATCCATGTTCATCGGGGATATTGGTCTGTAAATTCTCCTTTTTGGTGGGGTCTTTGTCTGGTGTTGGGATCAAGGTAATGCTGGCCTCATAGAACGAGTTTGGAAGTAGTCCCTCCATTTCTTCCCTTGAAACAGCTTTAGTAGAAGAGGGATTATTTCTTCTGTAATCCTTTGGTAGAATTCCCCTGGGAAGCCATCTGGCTCTGGACTTTTGTGTCCAGGGAGGCTTTTCATGACTTCAGTTTCCTCAATTTCAATCTCCTCACTGGTTATTGGCCTGCTCGAGTTTTCTATTTCTTCCTGTTTCAGTGCTGGTAATTTGTAGGTTTCCAGAAATACATCCATTTCTTCCAGATTGCCTAGTTTGTTGGCATATAGTTGTTCATAATACGTTTTTAAAATCGTGTGTATTTCCTTGGTATTGGTTGTGATCTCTCCTCTTTCGTTCGTGATTTTACTCATTTGAGTCTTTTCTCTTTTCTTTTTAATAAGGCTGGGTAGGGGTTTACCGGTCTTATTAATTCTTTCAAAGAACCAGCTCCTGGTTTCGTTGATCTGTTCTACAGTTCCTTTGGTCTCTATTTCATTGAGTTCCACTCGAATCTTTATTATCCCTCTTCTTCTGCTTGGTGTAGGCTTTATTTGCTGTTCTTTCTCCAGTTCCTTTAGATGCAAGGTTAGCTTGTGTATTTGAGATTTTTCCAATTATTTGAGGGAGGCTTGTATTGAGATGTATTTGCCCCTTCGGACCACTTTTGCTGTATCCCAAGGATTTTGAAAAGTTGTGCTTTCATTTTCATGAGTTTGCATGAATCTTTGGAACTCTTCTCTAATTTCCTGGTTGACCCATTCATCTTTTAGTAAGATGCTCTTTAACCACCAGGTATTTGAGTTCCTTCCAAATTTCTCTTGTGATTGAGTTCTAGTTTCAAAGCGTTGTGGTCTGAAAATATGCGGGGGATAATCCCAATCTTTTGGTATCAGTTGAGACCTGATTTGTGACCCAGTATGGGGCCTATTCTGAAGAAAGTTCCGTGAGCACATGAGAAGAATACGTATTCAGTTGCATTAGGATAGAATGAGAAAATGCTCTGCATCACTTGCCATCAGGGAAATACAAATCAAAATCACAACGAGATCCCACCTCATACCAGTGAGAATGGGGCAAATTAACAAGGCAGGAAACCACAAATGTTGGAGAGGATGCGGAGAAAAGGGAACCCTCGTACACTGTTGGTAGGAATGTGAACTGGTGCAGCCACTCTGGAAAACTGTGTGCAGGTTCCTCAAAGAGTTAAAAGTAGACCTGCCCTACGACCCAGCAATTGCACTGCTGGGGATTTACCCCAAAGATACAGATGCAATGAAACGCCAGGACACCTGCACCCCGATGTTTATAGCAGCAATGTCCACAATAGCCCAACTGTGGAAGGAGCCTCGGTGCCCATCGAAAGATGAATGGATAAAGAAGATGTGGTTTATGTATACAATGGAATATTACTCAGCCATTAGAAACGACAAATACCCACGATTTGCTTCGACGTGGATGGAACTGGAGAGTATTATGCTGAGTGTAATGAGTCAATCGGAGAAGGACAAACATTGTATGTTCTCATTCATTTGGGGAATATAAATAATAGTGAAAGGGACTAGAAGGGAAGGGAGAAGAAATGGGTAGGAAATATTAGAATGGGAGACAGAACATGGAAGACTCCTAACTCTGGGAAACGAACTAGGGGTGGTGGAAGGGGAGGAGGGAGGGGGGTGGGGGTGAATGGGTGACGGGTAATGAGGGGGGCCACTTGACGGGATGAGCACTGGGTGTTATTCTGTATGTTGGCAAATTGAACACCAATAAAAAATAAATTTATTATTAAAAAAATAGAATTGTAAGAAATAAATTTTTGTTGTTTATAAGCAAAAAAAGAAAAAAAAAGGATGGAATGTTCGGTATATATCTGTGAAATCCATTTGGTCCAGTGTGTCATTCAAGGCTCTTATTTATTTGGCAATGTTTCGCCTACAAGATCTGTCCTTTTCTGAGAGTGCAGTGTTGAAATCTCCTACTATTAATGTATTATTATCTATGTGTCTCATTACTTTGGTTATCAATTGGTTGATATAATTGGCTGCTCCCACATTAGAGGCATAAATATTGATAGCTAGGTCTTCTTGTTGGATAGACCCTTTAAGTATGATATAGTGTCCCTCTTCATCTCTTAGTACAGTCTTTGGTTTAAACGCTAATTTATCTGATATGAGGATTGCTACCCCCAGCTTTCTTCTGAGGACTATTTGCATGGTAAATGGTTCTCCATCCCCTCATTTTCAGTCCAAAGGTGTCCTTAGGTATGAAACAAGTCTTTTGTAGACAGCATGTGGATAGGCCTTGCTTTTTTATCCAGTCTGATACCCTGTGTCTTTTGACTGGATCATTTAGCCTGTTCACGTTCAGAGTGACTATTGAAAGACATGAATTCGGTGCCATAGTATTACTTGTACAGTCCTTGTTTCTGCAGATTGTTTCTTTGGGCTTCCTCTTCGCTTACGGCGTCCCCTTTAATATTGCTTGCAGAGCTGGTTTGGTGGTCACATATTCTTTCAGTTTCTGTCTATCCTGGAAGCTCTTTATCTCTCCTTCTCTTCTGAATGACAACCTTGCTGGATAAAGGATTCTTGGATGCATGTTTTTCTTGCTAGGTACCCTGAAGATATCATGCCAGCCTTTTCTGGCCTGCCAGGTCTCTGTGGATGGGTCTGCTCTTCATCTGATATTTCTCCCCATGTAAGTTAGGGATCTCTTGTCTCCAGCTGCTGTAGGATTTTCTCTTTATCTCTGACATTTGCAAGATTCGCTATTATATGTTGGGATGTTGATCGGTTTTTGTTGATTTTGTGTGTGTGGGGGGGGTCCTCTCTATCTCTTGGGTATGAATACCCGTTTCCTTCCCCAGGTTAGGGAAGTTCTCAGCTATGATTCATTCAAACATACTTTCTGGTCCTCTGTCTCTCTCCGTCTCTCTGTCTCTGTATCTCTGTCTCTCTGACTCTGTCTCTCTCTCTGTCTGTCTCTCTCCACATCATCTGAAATCCCAATAAGACTGATGCTATTCTTTCTCGAACTATCACTTAATACTCGGAGACTTTCCCCATGAGCTCTTGGTTGTTTTTCTCTCTTTTCCTCAGCTTCCTTCCTTTCCATCAACTTGCCTTCTATGTCACTCACTCTCTCCTCTGCCTCATTTACCCTAGCTGTTAGAGTATCCACTTTAGACTGCATCTCAATTAAAGCATTTTTAATTTTGGCCTGATTAGGTCTCGCTTCTGTGGTAAGACATTCTCTAGAGTCTTTTTTTATTATATATTTTTAATAATACACTTATTTTTTATTGGTGTTCAATTTGCCAACATACAGAATAACACCCAGTGCTCATCCCGTCAAGTGCCCCCCTCAGTGTCCGTCACCCATTCACCCTACCCCCCGCCCTCCTCCCCTTAACTACCCCTAGTTCGTTTCCCAGAGTTAGGAGTCTTCATGTTCTGTCTCCCTTTCTGACATTTACCACCCATTTCTTCTCCCTTCTCTTCTATTCCCTTTCACTATTATTTATATTCCCCAAATGAATGAGACCATATAATGTTTGTCCTTCTCCGACTGACTTATTTCACTCAGCATAGTACCCTCCAGTTCCATCCACGTTGAAGCAAACGGTGGGTATTTGTCATTTCTAATGGCTGAGTAATATTTGTGTGGAATCAGAAAAGACCCCGAATAGCCAGGGGAATTTTAAAAAAGAAAACCATAGCTGGGGGCATCACAATGCCAGATTTCAGGTTGTACTACAAAGCTGTGGTCATCAAGACAGTGTGGTACTGGCACAAAAACAGACACAGAGATCAATGGAACAGAATAGAGAATCCAGAAGTGGACCCTCAACTTTATGGTCAACTAATATTCGATAAAGGAGGAAAGACTATCCACTGGAAGAAAGACAGTCTCTTCAATAAATGGTGCTGGGAAAATTGGACATCCACATGCAGAAGAATGAAACTAGACCACTCTCTTGCACCATACACAAAGATAAACTCAAAATGGATGAAAGATCTAAATGTGAGACAAGATTCCATCAAAATCCTAGAGGAGAACACAGGCAACACCCTTTTTGAACTCGGCCACAGTAACTTCTTGCAAGATACATCCACGAAGGCAAAAGAAACAAAAGCAAAAATGAACTATTGGGACGTCATCCAGGTAAGAAGCTTTTGCACAGCAAAGGATACAGTCAACAAAACTAAAAGACAACCTACAGAATGGGAGAAGATATTTAAAATGACGTATCAGATAAAGGGCTAGTTTCTAATATCTATAAAGAACTTAGTAAACTCAACAGCAAAGAAACAAACAATCCAATCATGAAATGGGCAAAAGACATGAAGAGAAATCTCACAGAGGAAGACATAGACATGGCCAACATGCACATGAGAAAATGCTCTGCATCACTTGCCATCAGGGAAATACAAATCAAAACCACAACGAGATACCACCTCACACCAGTGAGAATGGGACAAATTAAGAAGGCAGGAGGCAACAAATGTTGGAGAGGATGCGGAGAAAAGGGAACCCTCTTATACTGTTGGTGGGAATGTGAACTGGTGCAGCCACTCTGGAAAACTGTGTGCCGGTTCCTCAAAGAGTTAAAAATAGACCTGCCCTATGACCCAGCAATTGCACTGTTGGGGATTTACCCCAAAGATACAAATGCAATGAAACGCCGGGACACCTGCACCCCATGTTTATAGCAGCAGTGACCACGATAGCCAAACTGTGGAAGGAGCCTCGGTGTCCAACGAAAGATGAATGGATAAAGAAGATGTGGTTTATGTATACAATGGAATATTACTCAGCCATTAGAAATGACAAATACCCACCATTTGCTTCAACGTGGATGGAACTGGAGGGTATTATGCTGAGTGAAGTAAGTCAGTCGGAGAAGGACAAACATTATATGTTCTCATTCATTTGGGGAATATAAATAATAGTGAAAGGGAATAGAAGGGAAGGGAGAAGAAATGTGTGGGAAATATCAGAAAGGGAGACAGAACGTAAAGACTGCTAACTCTGGGAAACGAGCTAGGGGTGGTAGAAGGGGAGGAGGGCGGGGGGTGGGAGTGAATGGGTGACGGCACTGGGGGTTATTCTGTATGTTAGTAAATTGAACACCAATAAAAAATAAATTAAAAAAATAATAAAATAAAATAGTCCAAGAAAAAAAAAAAAAAAGAAACTAGACCACTCTCTTGCACCAGACACAAAGATAAACTCAAAATGGATGAAAGATCTAAATGTGAGACAAGATTCCATCAAAATCCTAGAGGAGAACACAGGCAACACCCTTTTTGAACTCTAGAGTCTTTTATGCTTTTTTTTTTCTCAACAGCCACCAGTGATTTTTTAGTTCTGTTCCTGAATTCTGTCTCCGATATTTTACTTAAACCCGTATCCATTAGATCTGTGGCACAGAGTATCACCACCGGTTCTTTCCTTTGTGGTGAATTCTTCCTCCTGGTTGTTTTGTCCAGTGCAGAACACCTTGCGAGAAGTGGTCACTTTTCTACTTGTAGCGTTCCAGCTGTCCTTCCTTTACATCTCAGGTGGAATTCATAGGTGTTCAGGGTGGTTTGAAAGTTATATAGCTAAATTTGGGGGACCAGATGAAATGAGGACCTCTACTCTTCCGCCATCTTGCCTCCTTCCCGGGGCTAAAATTCTTTACTCTGGTTTATACAGCCTGAGAGTTCTGATACATGTCTGCCAATCATGATCTCACATCAGCCTTTCACCCTTGGTTGACCTGTCATATTTCAGCCCCTCTTAGGTAATACTGTTCCCACCACTGGACATTTGAACATTGCTGTAACCATGGCCTGCACTGCTCTCGCCTTCTTCCTTCCCCTAGGTATCCCCTACATGTGCTTCAGGTCTCAGCACCCCTGCCATTTTCATAGGGAAGACTTCCTTGACTTTCCAGACTGATTCATATCCCCCTTGAGAGTTCTCATTAGCGCCGTGTACCTTTCCTTCATAGCACTAGTCATATGTGCCATTTTATATGTATCGGCAAGTATGATACTTGGAGGAGATCCACAAAGCCTCAGGAGTGATTTAAAACAAACGAACAAACAAAATTACAGTCCCTCCACATGCATTCCCAACCCACCCACAGGTCAAAATCTCAGTTCCTTTTGAATGAGAGAACAGCCCCTTGGCCTCCCTGCACTACAGTTTATGGGGGCACTGCCTATGCTGAGTTCTCCACACTTGATGAGTCTTGACACTAAAAGTTTTCTCTTGACACCAAAACTTTCTTTTTCAGGCACCTGGCTCCAATAGCCATGAGTCATAGTTTTCAAGAGGATGGCCTTTGCCAGGCTCCACAGAAGTATGTGTGTGTGGTGGTGGTGGTGGGGGGGGGGATAGGAGAAGAAGAATAAAGAGGCCAAGAGCTACACCCTTTATTGTCTTTGGACTCTTCTCATTGTACTCACTGCCCAGATCCCTGAACTCTAGAGCCACGCTTGGCTTGGAAGAAACACTCAGGGAATGTTGCTTGATCCTTTGCATCTCTGTGCCATCCATCCGTGGAAGGAGATGCACTCAAAGAGCTTTTGCTGCCACCTGAATGGATGCTAGGGCACTGGGGTAGGGGTGGGGTGGATCCCCTTGATGGATATGACAGAGTTTATCCTTCCACGTTTGCTTGGGGGGATGATTTCCTTAGGGTCTGTGGTCACCCCTTAGACTATGCCCTGAGTTAGGGCAGGTGTACTTCTGCTCTGACGTACAGGCGTAGGTTCAGCATGTACTATAATGAGTGGAACGCAGAGGGTACAGCATAACTCCTTATTGGATGAATACATGAAGGTCTTCGTTTTGTCTGGGGGAGGCCCTGGGAGCACCCCCCACCCAGGGTCACAGGGATGGATTTTCCTTCCCTGTGGGGAGAAGGGAGGGAGGGAAACAATAAAACATATCTTTCCTTCCCAAGCGGGAGGGACAGGAAGTGCCCCATACACGTGGCCCCCGGAGGCTAAAGGAGCACTTGCATTTGGAGAAGGCTGGAGGTTATTTAGGAGAGGGGCAGCCCAGGAAGGGGTGGGGGGAGCATAGACAAGTAGGCAAAGGCTTCAGAGCTCACCGAACGCCCACTGGGCTGGGGTGGACTGGGCTGGGCCTGGCTGGGCCCCTGAGGGGCCTAGGTCCAACATTATATAGGGCAGGACACAGCCTTATTCCGGGCATGGTGGTGGCACGTCAGGAGAGACAGACTTGCCCCCCTTTCAGGGGCTTTGTTCCTAGGAAACTGCAATGGCCATCGCCAGGGTCTGAGGAGGCTGGGCTGGAAGATGGGGATCAAGCCTGAGAACACTGGGCCAGCCCTCCCTGCCTTGCAGGAGCTCAACTCCACAGCCTGGAAATTGTCATCCCCAGAACCTTCATGACTAAAGGCTCCTGAGTTTCTATTACCCCCTCCCTCACTGTGGCTCTGACCCTGACCTCCCACCATGTACGTTACAGGAGACGGGGCCTGGGTAGAGGCACTGTACCCATCATGGCAGGGAATACCGTATCACCTCAGGAGAATACAAGAACGTGGAATCTTCAAAACACTACAACGTACAGCCTCACAGGGGATTCTCGCGGCCTCCCGTTGGGACAGGAAGATGACTCTGATTGGCAGATGAGGAAATAGGGGTTCTCCAAGGAACTATGACTCTCCGAGGCAAACATAAGGGAACCCAGATGCCTTAGCTCCGGCCACCATAAGGAAATACCACAGACTGGGCAGCTAAACAACAGACTTTGATTTTCTTAGAGTTCTGGAGGCTAGAAGTCTGAGATCAGGGTGCCAGCACGGTGGGTTTTGCAGAGAGCTCTCTTCTGAACCTGGGGGTGGCTTCCATCTCTTTGTGTGCTCACAAAATGTCTTCTCTGTGCGTTTGGGGTAGGAGGGAGGGGAGAAAGAGAGACGGTAAGAGAGAGAGAGACAGAGACAGAGAAACAGAGAGAGGGAGAGAGAGAGAGAGAGAGAGAGAGAGAGTGAGTTCTGGCATCTCTTCTTAGGAGGACACTACTCCTATCGGATCAGGGCCTTAAGATCTCATTTAACATTAACTGCCTCCTCATAGGCCTTATCTCCAAATACCGTCACTGGGGTTTAGGGCTTTGGCATACAAACGTACATACACATACAGTCATACAAACATTGGGAGGCAAAATTCAGTCCATAGCACCAGGTGCTCCGTAACGGAGCCCTAAAGAACATGGTTCGTTTTACTGCTGCTTCTGTTCACTGCATACACAGTTCAATGCTTTTTGAAAACTGCATCTACCCGGTGACTGACCCAGCCCCCCTGTCAAGCTACAGAGCATTTGTGTCTTCCCAGAAAGTACCTCTGACCTCCTTGCCAGTCACTCCTACCTCCCTTTTGCATTCCTGCTCTTGCACTCTGTATCAATGGAATCATACAGGGTCACACTCTGGTGTCTAACTTTTCTCACATGGCACATCGTCCGTGAGACACACCCATGTGGTTGTGAGGGTCAGAGGTCCACAGAGAGGAGATTCACTGCAAGCTCCTTGTCCATTCTCCTGCTGATGGGCATCTGGGTTGGCTCCAGTATGGGGCTATTGTTGTGAAAGCTGATGGGAAAGATGATGAAAGGCTCACATCCTTGAGTGAGTCTCTTTGTGTTCCATTCCCCTGGGCGAGGAAGTAGGAGTGCCAGGGCTGGGTCACAAGGTAGGTAGATGAGTTGTTTGAAATGATTGCACACAGACGTCTAAAGATGGCCTCACAATTCACACTCTCGTCACCAATTCTCTACGTGAGAACCATCCCCATCCTGACCCAAGGCAGAGGCAGGCTGGCCACCATTCGAGGCTGGCCACATCCCAAGTACCACCCACATTTGTAGTGAGCCTGTTGCCACCCAGCTCCCCCAGAGGGACTGTCGTGTGTTACAGAGAGTACTGCAGGCAACCAGGTGTGTGAAGGACCCGTGGAAGACATGCTGCCGCTTACCCAGCCCAGCGGCACCCTGAGTGGGGAAGCATGAGCACCACGTTGGGGTGATGCTCCAAAGGGCTGTGTGAGCCCAAAAGGAGCCGCCTGCGCCTGTGAGGTTTCAGTGGGCAGGTAGACATGCAGAGGGAGCTGGCGGCAGCTGGGAAGAAGCTGAGGAGGTACTGTTTCCCAGGTAGGAGCAGTCAGCAAGTACCTGGGGAGGTACTGTTTCCCAGGTAGGAGCAGTCAGAAAGGCAGGTTTAGAAAGGGAGGAGTGGGCCCACTACCCAGGAGCTACCCAAGAGCCTGTGGAAGGTTTGGGGCAGTGCAGGGAGCCCCCAGATGCTGGGAGCAGCAGGAGCCGAGTGTGTGAGCAGAAGGGGTGGTGGAGGAAGCGGGCTGGCGAGCAGCCAGAGCAGTCTTTGGCTGGCAGGGACGTGGTCTGAAGCCACAGTTTAGGAAATGTGGGTGGGAACTGCCTGGTAAGGTGGTAGGAGGGAACTCCAGGCTCTCCCCAGACGAGACAGGAGGGGTCCGTTGGGCTGTGCACGGCTTGAGCCCTTGGCGATTGTGGTGTAAAGCAGAGAAGCCCTTCCCCTTCCCAGGTTGTGAGCAGACTACGCTCCCCCTCAACCTGTGAAGATTAAGGGACACATCTGAGGTCACCCAGATGGGGAGCAGTCAGGTGAAGAGAAACATTGAATCCCCACCCCCCCACACCCCCGCTGCCACGCCTGGGTTCTATGTGCTCAGCTAAGCTTGGTCTTCATTGGTCTTGGTCTTCATTCCCAACAGCTACTACCAGAGGAGGTATGTTATGGGAGGGAGCATCCAGTCGCCCAGAGGCCCGGGCCTTCTGTGAACCCTGATTGAAGCATCTCTGCAACACCCCACAGTGAAGTGTTTCTGTGTTTATTTCTCCGCGTGGTTAGCACCTGCTGGGGGCTGGCTCTGTGCAGTGCCCAGGACTGGCAATCAGGGGGACCGAGCCAAAAGCCAGAAGACCCTGTGAGCTGGACCAAGCAGGCGGGACACTTCATTCCTTTAGGAATTGAACACCTAATTGAACACCTGATTCCTTTAGGTCCACCAGGGAGCCCAGCCACCCACAGGGCCTGGATGGTGGTGGTGGGGGTGGGAGGAAGAGGGCAGAGTGTGTTTCAACATGGTGTCACACAGGACTCTCAGATGTGAGCGTGGCCACAGAAACTCATCCCTGCCCCTGTCACCCCACTTGCCAACACCTCCTCTCACAAAAGGTGAGAGGAAAGACAAGTGCTGGCGTGATCCCCATGTCAGACAAGGGCCTGCCCATTCTCTGGGCCCACACAGAAGTGAGAAACCTGGGACCCAGCTTGAGCCCTCCCTGCGCCTTCTCCCTCCCTGAAGCCTGGAGCACCCCCCCCCCTTTCTCTCAAATCCTCTGCCTGAGGAGGCCCAGGCCATCACCATCTGGTCTGGCCTACTGCAGAAGCCACCCTCTACTCCAGGATTACTACCTCCCTGCTGCCCAGTTCACCCCACAGCGGGGCTGATCCTTGCCATCCCCTTACTTCAAACCCAACAGGGCTCTCCACAGCCCTTGGGGGGTAATGGTCCCAGATCCCTGGCAGACGGGGGCAGGCTGACAGATTTGGGTGCTTGCTCCAAAGAAGGCACCAAGGGCCTCCAGTGGGCCAGACTCTGCTCCGGGTGCTGGGCACCCTGGGGCGAGAAACATGGGCAAGGCCCCTTCTCCTGGGGGGCTTGCCACCTGGGGAGGGAGGCCCTGATGCCCCAAAGCTGAGGCCCAAATCTCTGCTATCTGTCACACGATGACCCATAAAAACAATGCCGCTGATGTGAATATGGATGGAGAGTATTCCAGATTCCACTTTTTGCTGTGGGTGGACGGGCAGAGGAGGCCTCAGGGAGGAGAGGACGTTTCTGCCAAGATTTGGATGAGGAAGAGGAGGAGGAGGAGGCGGAGGAGGCCACTACCAAGGGAAGGTCTTGGGGTGGGTTTTCCCACACAGAGGAGGAGGGAAGGCAAAGGCCACAGGTGAGAAAGGGCCGGGTGTGGTGCTCTGGGGCAAGCCGAGAAGGCCGATGAAGCAGGAGTTTGGTGAGAGGTGCTGGGGGCTGCTGGTACGGAAAGAAGAGCAGAGGAGGAGGCCAGCTCCCTGGGTGGGGGTGGAGGGGTGGGGGGGAGGGCGTGTGTGGGGCAGGCAGGGAGGGGGAGTGGTGGTGGGGGGCAGCAGAGAGGGACTGTTGGCCAGGGAGGGGACTTTGGAGTTTCCTTAGTCTAGGGAGATGAGGAGCCACAGGGAGGACTTGACACTGGGGAGGAGCAGAATCTGGTGGTGTTGCAAAGAGTTCGCCCTGGCTGCCACGTGGGTGGGAGGAAGGTAGACAGAGAGGCCAACCTGGAGGCTGGGAGAGCAGGAGACAGGAGATGAGGCCAGGAACCATGGAGACGTGGAGAGGGTTAGCAGGCATCCACTAGAGTTGACAAAATCCCACAATGGGTCGGATTGAGAGCGGAGAACAAAGGAGAGGGGAGAAAAGAATCCTGGCGTCTTTGCTGGAGCAACCAGGTGGAAGGCGGAGCCCTTGGGGGATGCCCAGGGAAGCGGCCGGTGTGTCCAGGGGGATGAAGTGCTCCTGTCTGGACATTTGGACGTCTTCATTCTGAAGTTCCCCTGGACCATCCAAGTGGGCAGTTTGGTGAGCATGTGCGGAGCTCAGGGGAGGGGTCCCGCCCAGACACAAAACATTTGGAGCCGTCAGCAAGCAGAGGGTCTCTCGGATGAGAGGGCCTCAGGTGAGAATGGTGTTGGAGGCCCCAAGGGTCCTGGGGCTGAGGCTGGGAGCCCACCTCCACCACACTGAACTCAAGCAAAGGAGAAAGAGGAGGGAGTTCCAAGGTTGGGCAGGCAGAGAGGGAGGAGATTAGCCCAAAGGTGGGGGCTCACAGAAGCCGAGGAAGGAAAAGGTTTTGAGGAGGAAAGAGGGTCAGCTGCGCTGAGACAGTGGAGCAAAGTGAGGGCTGAGAGGTGACAAAGGAAATGTAGTTGAGGCGTCACAGCCCAGCCCTGGCAGAGGAGGGGAATGGGTACCCCAAGGGAGAGCCAGAGAGTCCTGGACCTGGAGTCAGCAGGTATGGAAGGAAGGAGAGGAGGAAGAGGCGAGGCTGAAAACCGAGGGAATGAATTGACAGTTGGCAACATGGGACCCACATACATCCCCGTGGGAGCGCCCTCTCTGGGGAATGATCCCAGATAGATCATGGCGGGAACCAAGAAAGAGGACAACGTGGGGCACCGGCCATGGTGGGGCTAACAGCAAGGTTTGGTGGGCAGAAATCGTCACGGTGGGCGTTAAGGGCAGCGGTTCACCTGTATCAGGAGAGGCAGTCTTGGTCCTCAGTGGGGAGAAAGGGAGGGAGTCCACACACGAGGCGGACTGGGAAAGCTGGTTTGTGGCAGAACCCCTGCACTTCTCCATTCACCCGGCACTTACCACCCAGGAGACAAGAAAGCTGGGGGAGTAAGGCCACACAGGCCAGCCAAGCTCCAACTATGAGACCAATTCCAGCGTGACCTGCTTCTGGGCCATGGGTGAGTGTAGAAAACATGAGAGTGCCTTCGACCTCAATGCCAGGAACTCTCTCGTAGAAACAGGCCAGTGAGGCTTCCCAGCACCGGGGAGGAAATGAGTAAAGGAGGTTCCCAGAAGAGGACCTGGGAATGGCTGACACACTTGTGCAGGGATGCCCAAGCTCACCGCCGACCAGGGCAGGGAAACACAAGGCACACAGTAGTGAGGTAGTGCTTCTCCCCGTGGGGGTGGGCAAGTGGCCGAGGCCGGAAGGGACCAAAGGCTGCTCAGGCTGTGGGGCACACAGGAGCATGCCCATGCTGCTGGTGGGAGTGAACACAGGTTCAGTCACTCAAGGGAGATAACAGATTAGCGACGCCCGGCCATGGCGGTGATGGGCACCCAAGTGCCCGATTCCCAGCAAAACCAACCCTTGGTGTATGTGCCAGAGCCCGTCGTGCCAACAGCGGCTCAGCATCGCAGGGCGCTGGTGGCAGTAGTGTCTGTAATGCCTGAAGACTGGGAACAGTGTGAGTGCCCTCCCCTAGGGTCTCAGGCAAATAAGCCAGGGCTGAGATTCCACAAGGAGCGTGAGTGAGCTGGATGCTCAGGGAAACCGTGACCAGGAGAGCTTGAGAGTGCAAAGCAGGTCACAGAAGAGGATGTCTGGCCAGATGCCAGGCAAGGAAAGAGAACGGGGGGCAGACAGGGAACAGCCGTGGAAGGTGTGACCTGGAGGGAACCTGTCTGCCATCTGAGTGGCAGGGAGGCCGTCCACATGGCACCAGACTCCCGTGACAGGACAGGTGCAGGGTGGCCAGAGACCCAGAGGGACTGGAGCCCCGTTTCACGTGGTGGCAGCGCTGGCCTAGTGCCGTGACTAGCGTAGGGAGCAAAGGAAAGGGGAAGGATCTGTGGAAGAAGGCTGAGTCGGGGACAGACAGTTGGCGGTCTCTGGGGAGGCACGACAGCCATGCTGTCCTCAGAGGCCAAGGCAGCAAATGTCTCACAGTCCATTAGGCTGGTGAGGGCACAGGGGGCAGGGGCCACACCCAGTGCTCCACTCCCAGCCCATTGGCTCTCCTGGACGCACCTTCAGGTAGAGTCCCCAAACCTATCGCTCCGCTGAGGCCCAGAGAAGGGGTAAGGACTTGCCCAAGGGCGCATGGTAAGTAAGATACAGGCCCAAGGGGTTGACCCACAAGTAGCAGAAGCTCGTTCTTGGGATCGGGACTTGGAGTGAGCAAAACAGGGGAGTCTGAGGCACCCTCCTTGGGGCTGGCCACTGGCGCTGGGGTAGCGATGCGCCTTGGCCCTTCGTGCACCCACAGCGGCCTCGGCCCCTGCGCAAGCTTGGGGACTGCCGACCCTCCATTGGGGTGGAGTGTGTGAATGAGCCTGTGCGCATGTGGCATTTACCGCACGTGACCGCACCTGGACGAGGTGCTTCTCGCCTAGCTGGGACAGGACCAGTTCTGGAGGTGGGGGAGGAGGAAAACAAGCGAAGAAGCCCCCATAACGCACCCCCCACACGCACACACCCTGTTCCCCACCCATGCCAGAGCGCAACGCGGGCAGGCGCGTCTCAGGCCTGTCCAGCCGCTCTCCCGTGGGCACCCGGGGATGCGGACCCCTCGCCAGGCTGATGCCCTGAGGTCACGTCCCGCGAGGGGCCGGCGGCGGTGGACGGGCTTTGGGTCTAGGACGGGACGCCGAGTCGCGGACCCCCAGGGTCCCCACCTGTGCCAGCGGCCCCTCGGGGGCGGGGGAAGGAGCGGGTGACGTCACGCGCGGTCCCGGGGTGCCCGCGGCGGTGGCCACAGCCCGGCCGCGTGACCCGCGCGCGCCAATGGCCGGGCGATCTCCGGGGCGACGCGGAGGGTCCGCGCTCTGCCGCCACTGCGCCCCCGCCCCGAGTCCGCACTGCAGAGAGTGGTGGCGAGCAGGCGCCGGCGCGCCGGCCCACGTGCCGCGCAGAGAGAGGGACGGGCAGAGGAAGGAAAAGAGGGAGTGAGAGAGCGCCCCGGGCAAGAGGCGCGCACGACCCGGCCGCCGCTCCGCGCAGCCCCTGCGCGCCTCCCGCGGGGACCTCCACCAGGGAGGACCCCCACCCGAGGAAGGTACCAGACCCGGGGAGGGTGCGGGCTTGGCCCCCGGGAAACCCCGCCGCCCTCCGCCCGCCCCAGCGGGACTGCGGCAGCCCGCGGGGGCAGGGGGACGGGCTGGGGAGGGGGCCGTGGCCCCTGCGGGCCGGTGGAAGGCGGGGCGGGGCGGGGCGGGGCTCGAGCCTGGGCTGCAGAGGCGCCGCCCGGGGGAGGAGGGTCACCTCGGGGTGGGAGGTGGGGTGTCAGCCTTAACCTCGCTCTCGCCCGGTTCGTATTCACAGGCTGTGGAGACCTGGGCAGTTCTCTCTGAGTCCTAGGCTCCCGCCCCAATTCATTCTCCCCCACCCGCCCAGTACCATCCTGGTCTGCTACGGAACCGTTTCCTGCCCCTAGTATTAGCCCCGCGCAGGCGGAAATTGCGCGCGATGGCGGTGACGATGCTGCAGGACTGGTGCAGGTGGATGGGCGTCAGCGCTCGAAGGGGTCTGCTCATTCTGGGCATCCCAGAGGACTGCGATGAAGCCGAACTCCAAGAGTCCCTGGAGGCCGCCCTCTGGCCCATGGGCCACTTTACTGTGCTCGGCAAAGTGTTCCGGGAGGAGGATAATGCCACCGCGGCCCTAGTCGAGCTTGACCGGGAAGTCAACTATGCGTTGGTCCCCAGGGAAATCCCGGGCACTGGGGGTCCCTGGAACGTGGTTTTTGTGCCCCGTTGCTCAGGCGACGAGTTCCTCAGTCGCGTGTTCCACTTCCTGGAGCAACAGGGGCAGACGGTGGAGAGTGTGGCTGGGGCCCTGGGGCTGGGACTGCGCAGGGTGTGCTGGCTCCGATCGGTCAGTCAGGCAGTCCAGCCCTGGGTGGAGACCATGCGGTACCAGCGCCTGGGCGTGTTTTCCGGGAGGGATCAGCCCGCTCTGGGGGAGGAGTCCTTTGAGGCTTGGCTACACCACACTGCCGACATGCTACATGTGTGGCAGGGGGTCTCGGAAAGGGAGAAGAGGAGGCGGCTGATGGAAGGCCTTCGAGGGACGGCCCTGCAGCTCGTGCACGGACTCCTGGCCGAGAACCCTGCCAGGACCGCGCAGGACTGCCTGGCGGCCCTGATCCAGGTGTTTGGAGACAATGAGTCCCAGGCCACACTCCGGGTGAAGTGCTTAACTGCTCAGCAGCACTCAGGAGAGCGGCTCTCTGCTTTCGTGTTGAGGCTGGAAGTCCTGCTGCAGAAAGCCATTGAGAAGGGGGCCCTGGCCAGAGCCTCAGCTGACCACGTGCGCCTGAGGCAGGTGCTCACCAGGGCCAACCTCACCGAGCCACTGGATGAAGCTCTGAGGAAGCTGAGAATGGTTGGGAGGTCTCCAAGTTTCCTAGAGATGCTGGGGCTTGTTCGGGAGTCTGAGGCATGGGAGGCCAGTCTAGCCAGGAGTGAGAGAGCCCAGGCGGAGGAAGGGGCTGGCGCCCAGACCAATGCCCAGGCTGATGCCAGAGCCGACGCTAAGGCAGAGGATGATAAAGTGGACGAGAAGGAGCAGGAGCAGCAGGAGCGGGAACGGGAGCGGGAGGAGGAGGACGACAGTGATGACCGTGATGCTGTCCCTGCAGGCCTAGGTCAGGCACGACCCTCAGAGGCCCCTGGGGGCCCCACCCCTGCCCAGATGGGCGCTGCTTCCAGGGCGGGCCCAGGAGGTCCTGGCTATGAGCCAGAGGGCCTCACCCGGTCAGGAGACAGGGAGGCTGGGGAGCCCCTCGAGGAGGGGCTCAAGCCCATCCCAGACGAGTCAGGAAACGAGGATGGGGCTGGGGGGCTGGGCCTCCCCAAGTCCTCCTCAGGCAAATAGGCTCGGAAGGCCCAAGGGCCCCCCTCTCCTCTCAGGCAGCCGAGTTCTGGAGGCAGGGGGAGGCCATGCCAGGGCGCAGCCTCACCCCACATGAGGAGCAGGGCCGAGGGAAGGGCCCACCCGGCCCAAGCCAAGCCCCCCGGGCACTCCACCACCCCAAAGGGGACCTGAACACTACCATCAGCCCTTCCAAGTGACCAAGATGACCATGCTTGACACCAAATGGGGCGGGGAGACCTGCCCCCCACCCTCCCATGGCAGCACCACACCCAGCCCCAGTCCAATCAGGCACACCCAATCCCTGCCAACTCAGGCAGCCAGCCTGGGAAGCACCCCTCAGTGGCCAGCCCCAGCCTAGGTGAGGGGCACCTGAAGCCATCTGCCACCCACGCTGGACTGGAAGATGTTAGGGACCATCTCAAGGGTGCCAGCCTCTTGGGCCTCCCAAAACGGGGACCCTTGCCCACTGACCCCCGGGGCACGTTGCTCCATGTTCTGGGAAGCCCACCTGTGTCTCTGTAAGCTCCTTAGTGACCCACGCGTCAAGCTATCCCTCCTCCCCACACCCTCCCCCCCCAAACACACACCACACACACACACTAGCCATCATTCCCATGCAGAGCCTTGAGGTGTGCAGGAACCTGCCATGGGCGTCTTGGCCTCCCGGGGCACCCACCTGTCAGCACAGGTGTCATGAGCTTCAGTGTCCACCAAGGCTCTGCTCGCTCTCCTCCACTGTTGTGAGCTCAACCTCCGCTTTCTCGGTGTAGATTTAGGCCGAATGCTGCTTGTTCTTGTGGAGACGTGTGTGTGTGTGTGTGTGTGTGTGTGTGTGTGTGTTCTTATCTGAGCAGCTGCCCTCACCCCACCCCGGAGACCCTGAGCCCAGTTCCAGGAGACGGCGGGAAGGATGGAGGAGGGCACGGCCGGTGCTCACCCCGCGTGACCTCCGGAAGGAAGAACTGGCCCAAAGGACGGAGGTGGCCTGCGGCTGTCTCCACAGGAACTGTGCTCTGATGTGCCGCCTGTTGTCACTTGTGACTCAGTTTCCTTGGCTTGGCCAAGGGTCCCCTGTTGCCTTTTCAGCATCCTGGGACTGTCCCGTGCCGGCCATAGGGCAGGACCAGGCCCCAGCATGTCTGCCAGAGGGGGGGTGTCCTGGCGTGAGGGGACATGGCCAGTGTCCGTCGTCCTGGCCAGAGGTTGATCGTGGCCCTCGGGAAGGGAGACTATGGCAGGAGGGCCACGGTGGTGGGGGATGCAGAGGCGCCCCGTTTGGGACCCTGAGAGGAGGGAGGCTGTGACCTATGGGCTCTACTGACCGTCAGACGTTCGTTCCCCTCTCTGTTGTCATTCCCTGTCTTCAATGGTTGCAGTATATTTTCTCTTCAATAAATTTCATTGAATGTTTCAGCCATGTCTTGCCTCTGCTCTGGGCTCTGGAAGGAACAACTTTCTACTGGAGCTGCAGGAGGGGATGGGGTTGTGAGTGGCAGCATTAGTGTGGTACTGGAGTATTTCAGGGGTGTATCCAAGAGAAGTTGTGTAATCACTTGGGCGGATGGAAACTGGTGAGAGGAGCTTACTAGAAGTGTGGCTGGTTGGGGCCACTAGAAACCTCAGGCAGCCCCTAGGAATAAAGAGGTTAGACCGTATAGTGAGGAGGGGACAGCAGGTATCCTGAGGATCCAGGATTTGTGGAAACGCTGTATGCCTTAGGACATCCACTGGGTCTGAAAGTTCAAGTGCAAATCCCATAGACAAGCCAGTCTCCGAATTGCCTGGGTATGTTGTTGGATAGACCTATCATCAGGAGCTGCATGCTGGTGTGTGTGGTGAAGAGATCGCTCATCCATTTACAATCAGCCTACACCTGGAAGCCAACAAGAAGCCAGGCTCCATGTAGCCTCTGAAGGATTCTTTGGACTTGGGGGTGTGTGATAGCCAAAGATTGGGCAGGCTGGGTTCCACAGACCTCACGCCATGTGTAGTGGGAGGAAATCCTTGGGAGACAAACGCAGTCATTCCATGTTCAAGACATTCCTGCCCTGTATGAGATACTACAGCTAAAAGCGTAATGGCATTAGGGGTAAACCTTCTTGTTAGCAGTGATGGCAGTATTCTTGTGTAATATGTTAGTGTAGGATATGATTAGGGCCTTTCTTTTACAAATATGTACTGGGAATGTCCCGTTTGCCTTGCCTTTCAAAATTAATGAGGTTTATCAAAATTTTCTTCTTTATTGGCGGGAAGTGGTTTTAGGCATCCCGTTCCTAGGCTTGAGGATTGCTTCAGGTGTTTGATGCATGTAATGAGGCCATGCGAGAAAGAACTGTCTTATCCCAAAGTGTTGTAACATTCTTCATGAGAAAGCCAGAATTAGACTGATAGGGTTTTTATTTTTTTATTTTAAGTTTTTTTAATTCCAATTTGTTAACATACAGTATAATAATAGGTTCAGGTGCATAATATTGATGATTCGACACTTCCATATATCATACAGTGCTCATCACAACAGGTGCACTCCTTCATCCCCATCACCTATTTCACCCATCCCCCAACCACCTTCCCTCTGGTGACCATAGTGTGTACTCTATAGATAAGAGTCTGTTTCTTGATTTGTCTCTCTCTTTATTTCCCTTTGCTTGTTTGTTTTGTTTCTTAAATTGCACATATACATGAAATCATGTGGTTTTTGTCTTTTTCTAAGAGAATAATAGTCTCTAGCTCCATCATGTGGTTGCAAATGGCAAGACTTCGTCCTTTGAATGGAATTAAAACCAGCATTGTAGGTCTGAAAATATGCGGGGATAATCCCAATCTTTTGGTATCAGTTGAGATGATTCTTGTGACCCAGTATGGGGCCTATTCTGAAGAAAGTTCCGTGAGCACATGAGAAGAATACGTATTCAGTTGCATTAGGATAATGAGAAAATGCTCTGATCACTTGCCATCAGGGAAATACAAATCAAAATCACAACGAGATCCCACCTCATACCAGTGAGAATGGGCAATTAACAAGGCAGGAACCACAAATGTTGGAGAGGATGCGGAGAAAGGAACCCTCGTACACTGTTGGTAGGAATGTAACTGGTCAGCCTCTGGAAAACTGTGTGCAGGTTCCTCAAAGAGTTAAAAGTAGACCTGCCCTACGAAGACAATTGCACTGCTGGGATTTACCCAAAGATACAGATGCAATGAAAGCCAGGACACCTGCACCCGATGTTTATAAGCAAAGTCATGTCCACAATAGCCCAACTGTGGAAGGAGCTCGGTCATCGAAAGATGAATGGATAAAGAAGATGTGTTTATGTATACAATGGAATATTACTCAGCCATTAGAACGACATACCCACGATTTGCTTGACGTGGATGGAACTGGAGAGTATTATGCTGAGTGTAATGAGTCAATCGGAGAAGGACAAACATTGTATGTTCTCATTCATTTGGGGAATATAAATAATAGTGAAAGGGACTAGAAGGGAAGGAGAAGAAATGGGTAGGAAATATTAGAATGGGAGACAGAACATGGAAGACTCTAACTCTGGGAAACGAACTAGGGGTGGTGGAAGGGAGGAGGGGAGGGTGGGGGTGAATGGGTGACGGGTAATGAGGGGGGCACTTCATGGGATGAGCACTGGGTGTTATTCTGTATGTTGCAAAATTGAACACCAATAAAAAATAAATTTATTATTAAAAAATAGAATTGTAAGAAATAAATTTTTTTGTTTATAAACAAAAAGAAAAAAAAGGATGGAATTTCGGTATATATCTGTGAAATCATTTGGTCCAGTGTGTCATTCAAGGTTCTATTTATTTGGCAATGTTCTCCTACAAGATCTGTCCTTTCTGAGAGTGCAGTGTTGAAATCTCCTACTATTAATGTATTATTATCTATGTGTCTCATTACTTTGGTTATCAATTGGTTGATATAATTGGCTGCTCCCACATTAGAGGCATAAATATGATAGCTAGGTCTTCTTGTTGGATAGACCCTTTAAGTATGATATAGTGTCCCTCTTCATCTCTTAGTACAGTCTTTGGTTTAACGCTAATTTATCTGATATGAGGATTGCTACCCCAGCTTTCTTCTGAGGACTATTTGCATGGTAAATGGTTCTCCATCCCCTCATTTTCAGTCCAAAGTGTCTAGGTATGAAACAAGTCTTTTGTAGACAGCATGTGGATAGGCCTTTTGCTCAGTCTGATACCTGTGTCTTTTGACTGGATCATTTAGCCTGTTCACGTTCAGAGTGACTATGAAAGACATGAATTCGGTGCCATAGTATTACTTGTACAGTCCTTGTTTCCAAGATTGTTTCTTTGGGCTTCCTCTTGCCGGCGTCCCCTTTAATATTGCTTGCAGAGCTGGTTTGTGGTCACATATTCTTTCAGTTTCTGTCTATCCTGGAAGCTCTTTATCTCTCCCTTCTTCTGAATGACAACCTTGCTGGATAAAGGATTCTTGGATGCATGTTTTTCTTGCTAGGTACCCTGAAGATATCATGCCAGCCTTTTCTGGCCTGCCAGTCTCTGTGGATGGGTCTGCTCTTCATCTGATATTTCTCCCCATGTAAGTTAGGGATCTCTTGTCTCCAGCTGCTGTAGGATTTTCTCTTTATCTCTGACATTTGCAAGATTCGCTATTATATGTTGGATGTTGATCGGTTTTGTTGATTTTGTGTGTGTGGGGTCCTCTCTATCTCTGGGTATGAATACCCGTTTCCTTCCCCAGGTTAGGGAAGTTCTCCTATGATTCATTCAAACATACTTTCTGGTCCTCTGTCTCTCTCCGTCTCTCTGTCTCTGTATCTCTGTCTCTCTGACTCTGTCTCTCTCTCTGTCTGTCTCTCTCCACATCATCTGAAATCCCAATAAGACTGATGCTATTCTTTCTCGAACTATCACTAATACTCGGAGACTTTCCCCTGAGCTCTTGGTTGTTTTTTCTCTTTCTCTCAGCTTCCTTCCTTTCCATCAACTTGCCTTCTATGTCACTCACTCTCTCCTCTGCCTCATTTACCCTAGCTGTTAGAGTATCCACTTTAGACTGCATCTCAATTAAAGCATTTTTAATTTTGGCTGCTTAGGTCTCGCTTCTGTGTAGACATTCTCTAGAGTCTTTTTTATTATATATTTTTAATAACACTTATTTTTTTTGTGTTCAATTTGCCAACATACAGAATAACACCCATGCTCATCCCGTCAAGTGCCCCCTCAGTGTCGCCTCACCCATTCACCCTACCCCCTCCCTCCTCCCTTTCTGTTGTTTCCCAGAGTTGGAGTCTTCATTCTGTCTCCCTTTCACATTTCCACCCATTTCTTCTCCTTCTCTTCTATTCCTTTCACTATTTATATATTAAATGAATGAGACCATATAATTTTGTCCTTCTCCACTGACTTTTTCACTCAGCATAGTACCCTCCAGTTCCATCCACGTTGAAGCAACGGTGGGTATTTGTCATTTCTAATGGCTGAGTAATATTTTGTGGAATCAGAAAAGACCCCAGATATGGGAATTTTAAAAGAAAACCATGGCTGGGGCATCATGCGCAGATTTCAGGTTGCTAAAGCTGTGGTCATCAAGACAGTGTGGTACTGGCAAAACAGACACAGAGAATCAATGGCAGAATAGAGAATCAGAAGTGGACCCTCAACTTATGGTCTAACTAATATTCGATAAAGGAGGAAAGACTATCCACTGGAAGAAAGACAGTCTCTTCAATAAATGGTGCTGGGAAAATTGGACATCCACTGTCAGAAGAATGAAACCTTACTTTCACCATACACAAAGATAAACTCAAAATGGATGAAACATCTAAATTGAGACAAGATTCCATCAAAATCCTAGAGGAGAACACAGGCAACACCCTTTTTGAACTCAACAGTACTTTGCAAGATACATCCACGAAGGCAAAAGAACAAAAGCAAAAATGAACTAGGGACGTCATCCAGGTAAGCACAGCTAAAGGATAACATCACAAAACTAAAAGACAACCTACAGAATGGGAGAAGATATTTAAAATGACGTATCAGATAAAGGGCTGTTTCTAATATCTATAAAGAACTTATAAACTCAACAGCAAAGAAACAAACAATCCAATCATGAAATGGGCAAAAGACATGAAGAGAATCTCACAGAGGAAGACATAGACATATGCACATGAGAAAATGCTCTGCATCACTTGCCATCAGGGAAATACAAATCAAAACCACACAGCATCCACCTCACCCAGTGAGAATGGGACAAATTAAGAAGGAGGAGGCAACAAATGTGGAGAGGATGCGGAGAAAAGGGAACCCTCTTATCTGTTGGTGGGAATGTGAACTGGTGCAGCCACTCGAAAACTGTGCGGGTTCCTCAAAGAGTAAAAATAGACTCTGCCTATACCAAATTGCACTTAGTTACAAAAGATACAAAGTAATAACCGCGGACACTGAACCCCATGTTTATAGCAGCAATGACCACGATAGACAAACTGTGGAAGGAGCCTCGGTCCAGAAAGATGAATGGATAAAGAAATGTGGTTTATGTATACAATGGAATATTACTCAGCCATTAGAATGACAAATACCCACCTTGCTTCAACGTGGATGGAACTGGAGGGTATGTGCTGAGTGAAGTAAGTCAGTCGGAGAAGGACAAACATTATATGTTCTCATTCATTTGGGGAATATAAATAATAGTGAAAGGGAATAGAAGGAAGGAGAAGAAATGTGTGGGAAATATCAGAAAGGAGACAGAACGTAAGACTTAACTCGGAAACGAGCTAGGGTGTAGAAGGAGGAGAGGCGGGGGGTGGGGTGAATGGGTGACGGCACTGGGGGTTATTCTATGTTAGTAAATTGAACACCTAAAAAATAAATTAAAAAAATAATAAAATAAAATAGTCCAAGAAAAAAAAAAAAAAAACTAGACCACTCTCTTGCACCAGACACAAAATAAACTCAAAATGGATGAAAGATCTAAATGTGAGACAAGATTCCATCAAAATCCTAGAGGAGAACACAGGCAACACCCTTTTGAACTCTAGAGTCTTTTATTTGCTTTTCTCAGCACCAGTGATTTTTTAGTTCTGTTCCAATTTCTTTCCGATATTTTACTTAACCGTTATCCATTAGATCTGTGGAAGTATCACCCGGTTCTTTCCTTTGTGGTGAATTCTTCCTCCTGGTTGTTTTGTCCAGTGCAACACCTTGCGAGAATGTCACTTTTTCTTTGTGCGTTCCAGCTGTCCTTCCTTTACATCTCAGGTGGAATTCATAGGTGTTCAGGGTGGTTTGAAAGTTATATAGCTTATGGGGGACAGATGAAATGAGGACCTCTACTCTTCCCCATCTTGCCTCCTTCCCGGGCTAAAATCTTTACTCTGGTTTATACAGCCTGAGAGTTCTGATACATGTCTGCCAATCATGATCTCACATCAGCCTTTCACCTGGTTGACCTGTCATATTTCAGCCCCTCTTAGGTAATACTGTTCCCACTGGACATTGTTGCTTTGTAACCATGCTACTGCTCTTCTTCTTCCACGTATCCCCTAGATCGCTAGGTCTCTGCCATAGGAAGACTTCTTGCTTTCCAGACTGATTCATATCCCCCTAGAGTTCTCATAGCGCTTGTACTTTTCATAATATATATTTTTGTATATATTAATATATACTGGAGGAGATCCCAAAGCCTCAGGAGTGATTTACAAACAAACAACAATTACAGTCCCTCCACATCATTCCCACCCACAGGTCAAAATGTTCCTTTGAATGAGAGACAGCCCTTGGCCTCCCTACACAGTTTAGGCACTGCCTATGCTGAGTTCTCCACACTTGATGAGTCTTGATTAAAAGTTTTCTTCTAAACCAACTTTCTTTTACCGTCCTAGCTCAAGTATGAGTATTTCTGAGGTGCCTTTGTCCACAAATATTGTGTGGTGTGTGTGGTGGTGGGGGATAGAGAAGAAGAATAAAGAGGCAAGAGCTACACCCTTTATTGTCTTTGACTCTTCTTTTGTACTCACTGCCCAGATCCCTGAACTCTCCATGCTTGGCTTGCTCAGGGAATGTTGCTTGATCTTGCATCTCTGTATCCATCGTGGAAGGAGATGCACTCAAAGAGCTTTTGCTGCACCTGAATGGATGCTAGGGCACTGGGTAGGGTGGGGTGGATCCCTTGATGGATATGACAAGTTATCCTTCACAGTT
This sequence comes from Canis lupus dingo, assembly GCF_003254725.2. Taxonomy (NCBI): domain Eukaryota; kingdom Metazoa; phylum Chordata; class Mammalia; order Carnivora; family Canidae; genus Canis; species Canis lupus. The sequence continues at coordinate 121,544,187 of NC_064281.1, read as the reverse complement.
TGCTTGATGATTCTCTTAGGGTTGTTCACCCTTAGACTTATGCCTGAGTTAGGGCAGGTGTACTTCTGCCTGGGGAGTTCATGCATACTTTATGAGTGGGCAAGGAGAGAATGTGCTTAACATCAGTTCTGTAAGTGTTGTTGTCTGGGAGGCGGGCACCCCCACCCAGGGTCAACGGGATGGATTTTCCTTCCCTGTGGGGAGAAGGAGGGAGGGAACAATAAAACATATCTTTCCTTCCCAAGCGGGAGGGACAGGAAGTGCCATACACGTGGCCCCCGGAGGCTAAGGAGCACTTGCATTTGGAGAAGGCTGGAGGTTTTTAGGAGAGGGCAGCCCAGGAAGGGGTGGGGGGAGCATGACAAGAGGCAAAGGCTTCAGAGCTCACCGAACGCCCACTGGGCTGGGGTGGTGGGCTGGGCCTGGCTGGGCCCCTGAGGCCTAGGGTCCAACATTATAAGGCAGGACACAGCCTTATTCCGGGCATGGTGGTGGCGTCAGGAGAGCAGACTTGCCCCCTTTCAGGGCTTTGTTCCTAGGAAACTGCAATGGCCATCGCCAGGGTCTGAGGAGGCTGGGCTGGAAGATGGGATCAAGCCTGAGAACACTGGGCCAGCCCTCCCTGCCTTGCAGGAGCTCAACTCCACAGCCTGGAATGTCATCCCCAGAACCTTCATGACTAAAGGCTCCTGAGTTTCTATTACCCCCTCCTCACTGTGGCTCTGACCTGACCCCCACCATGTACGTTACAGGAGACGGGCCTGGGTGAGGCACTGTACCCTCATGGCAGGGACCAGTAGTCACCTCAGGAGAATCAAGAGTGGAATCTTCAAAACACTACAACGTGACCTCACAGGGGATTCTCGCGGCCTCCCGTTGGGACAGGAAGTGACTCTGATTGGCAGAGTGAAATAGGGTTCTCCAAGGAACTATGACTCTCCGAGCAAACATAAGGGAACCCAGATGCCTTAGCTCCGCACCATAAGGAAATACCACGACTGGGCAGCTAAACAACAGACTTTGATTTTCTTAGAGTTCTGGAGGCTGAAGTCGAGATCAGGGTGCCAGCCGGTGGGTTTTGCAGAGAGATCTCTTCTAGACCTGGGGGTGGCTTCCATCTCTTTGTGTGCTCTTGTCTTCTCTGTGCGTTAGGGTGGAGGAGAAGAGAGAGACGGTAAGAGAGAGAGACAGAGACAGCGAAGAGAGAGAGAGAGAGAGAGAGAGAGAGAGAGAGAGTGAGTTCTGGCATCTCTTCTTAGGAGGACACTACTCTTCGGATCAGGGCCTTAAGATCTCATTTAACATTAACTGCCTCCTCATAGGCCTATCTCCAACCGTCACTGGGGTTTGAGGCTTTGGCATACAAACGTACATCCATACAGTCATACAAACATTGGGAGGCAAAATTCAGTCCATACACCAGGTGCTCTAACGCCTAAAGAACATGGTTCGTTTTACTGCTGCTTCTGTTCACTGCATACACAGTTCAATGCTTTTAAACTGCATCTACCCGGTGACTGACCCAGCCCCTCAAGCTACAGAGCATTTGTGTCTTAGAGATACTCATACCTCTTGTCCACTCCTACCTCCCTTTTGCATTCCTGCTCTGCACTCTGTATCATGGATCATACAGGGTCACACTCTGGTGTCTAACCTTCACATGGCACATCGTCGTGGAACACCCATGTGGTTGTGAGGGTCAGAGGTCCACAGAGAGGAGATTCACTGCAAGCTCCTTGTCCATTCTCCTGCTGATGGGCATCTGGTTGGCTCCAGTATGGGGCTTTGTTGTGAAAGCTGATGGGAAAGATGATGAAAGGCTCACATCCAGTGAGTCTCTTTGTGTTCCATTCCCTGGCGAGGAAGTAGGAGTGCAGGGCTGGGTCACAAGTGGTAGATGAGGTTGTTTGAAATGATTGCACACAGCGTCTAAAGATGGCCTCACAATTCACACTCTGTCACCAATTCTCTGTGAGAACCATCCCCATCCTGACCCAAGGCAGAGGCAGGCTGGCCACCACCGAGGCTGGCCACATCCCAGTACCCCTTTGTTGAGTGAGCCTGTTGCCACCGCTCCCCCAGAGGGACTGTCGTGTGTTACAGAGAGTACTGCAGGCAACCAGGTGTGTGAAGGACCCGTGGAAGACATGCTGCCGCTTACCGGCACCCTGAGTGGGGAAGCATGAGCACCACGTGGGGTGATGCTCCAAAGGTGTGTGAGCCCAAAAAGGCGCGCGCCTGTGAGGTTTCAGTGGGCAGGTAGACATGCAGAGGGAGCTGGCAGCTGAAGAAGCTGAGGAGGCCTGTTTGGTAGGAGGCAGTCAGCAGAGCCTGGGGAGGTACTGTTTCCCAGGTAGGAGGCAGTCAGAAAGGCAGGTTTAGAAAGGGAGGAGTGGGCCCACTACCCAGGAGCTCCAAGAGCCTGTGGAAGGTTTGGGGCAGTGCGGGGCGCAGATGCTGGGAGCAGCAGGAGCGCAGTGTGTGAGCAGAAGGGGTGGTGGAGGAAGCGGGCTGGCGAGCACCAGAGCAGTCTTTGGCTGGCAGGGACGTGGTCTGAAGCCACAGTTTGAGAAATGTGGGTGGGAACTCCTGGTAAGGTGGTGGAGGACTCCAGGCTCTCCCAGACGAGAACAGGAGGGGTCCGTTGGGCTGTGCACGGCTTGAGCCCTTGGCGATTGTGGTGTAAAGCAGAGAAGCCCTTCCCCTTCCCAGGTTTGGAGCAGCTACGCTCCCCCTCACCTGTGAAGATTAAGGAGACATCTAGGTCACCCAGATGGGAGCAGTCAGGTGAAGAGAAACATTGAATCCCCACCCCCCCACACCCCGCTGCCACGCCTGGGTTCTTGTGCTCAGCTAACGGTTTCATTGGTCTTGGTCTTCATTCCCAACAGCTACTACCAGAGGAGGTATGTTATAGGGAGCATCCAGTCGCCCGAGGCCCGGGCTCTTGTGAACCTGATTGAAGCATCTCTGCAACACCCACAGTAAGTGTTTCTGTGTTTATTTCTCCGCGTGGTTAGCACCTGCTGGGGGCTGGCTCTGTGCAGTGCCCAGGACGCAATCAGGGGGACCGAGCCAAAAGCCAGAAGACCCTGTGAGCTGGACCAAGCAGGCGGACACTTCATTCCTTTAGGATGAACACCTAATTGAACACCTGATTCTTTAGGTCCACGGGAGCCCAGCCACCCACAGGGCCTGGATGGTGGTGGTGGGGGTGGGAGGAAGAGGCAGAGTGTGTTTCAACATGGTGTCACACAGGACTCTCAGATGTGAGCGTGGCCACAGAAACTCATCCCTGCCCCTGTCACCACTTGCCAACACCTCCTCTCAAGAGTGAGGAGAGGAAGACAAGTGCTGCGTGATCCCCATGCAGACAGGGCCTGATTCTCTGGGCCACACAGAAGTGAGAAACCGGACCCAGCTGAGCCCTCCTGCGCTTCCTCCTGAAGCCTGGAGCACCCCCCTTTCTCTCAATTCTGAGGAGGCCCAGGCCATCAATCTGGTCTGGCCTCTGCAGAAGCCACTCTGCTCAGGATTATACTCCTGCTGCGTTCCACACAGGGGCTGATCCTTGCCATCCCCTTACAGACTCAAGCATCCGCCAGGGTGTGGTCCCAGATCTCAGCAGAGGGCAGGCATGCGATTTGGGTGCTTGCTCCAAAGAAGAAGGGCCTCCATGGGCCAGACTCTTGGTGCTACTCGGGGAAACATGGGCAACCCCCTTCTCCTGGGCTTCCACCTGGGGAGGCCCTGAGCCAAAGCTGAGGCCCAAATCTCTATCTCTGACATGCCCATAAAAAATCTGATGTGAATATAGTGGAGAGTATTCCAGATTCCACTTTTTGCTGTGGGTGGGGAGGCAGGAACAGGAGAAGGACTTCTGCAAGATTTGATGGGAAGAAGAAGAGGGAGGAGGCGGAGGAGCCACTAAAGGAAGTCTGTGGGGTGGTTCTACACAGAGAGAGGAGGGAAGGAAGGCCACAGGTGAGAAGGGCGGGTGTGGTGCTGGGGCAGCGAGGCCGATGAAGGGAGTTTGGTAGAGAGTGCTGGGGCTGCGGTACGAAGCAGAGAGGAGAGAGCTCCCTGGGTGGGTGGGGGGTGGGAGGGCTGTGAGGCTGGGCAGGAGGGAGTGGTGTGAGCAGAGAGGACTGTTGGCCAGAGGCATGGAGTTTCCTAGTCTAGGAGATGAGGACCACAGGGAGGACTTGCCTGGGGAGGAGCAGAATGCTGGTGGTGGCAAAGAGTTCGCTCGTCCACGTGGGTGGGAGGAAGGTGAGCAGAGAGGCCACCTGGAGGCTGGGAGGCAGGGCAGAGATGAGGCCAGGCCATGGAGACGTGGAGGTTAGCAGGCATCCACTAGAGTTGCAAAAATCAATGTGGATTGAGAGGAGAAACAAGGAGAGGAGAAAAGAATCCCGTGCTTGGGAACCAGGTGGAAGGCAGTCTGGGATGCCCAGGGAAGCCGTGTGTCCAGGGGTGAAGTGTTTGGACATTTGACGTCTTCATTCTGAAGTTCCCTGACCATCCAAGTGGCAGTTTGGTGAGCATGTGCGGAGCTCAGGGGAGGGGTCCAGACACATTTGGAGCGTCAACAGCAGAGGTCTCTCGGATGAGAGGGCCTCAGGTGAGAATGGTGTTGGAGAAAGGGTCCTGGGCTGAGGCGGAGCCCACCTCCACCACACTGACCTCAAGCAAGAGAAGAGGAGGGAGTTGGGGTTAGGCAGGCAGAGAGGAGTATTGAAGGTGAAGAGTCAAAAAGAAGGTTTTAGGAAGAGGGTCATGCTGAGACAGTGGAGCAAAGTGAGGGCTGAGAGGTGAAAAGGAAATGTAGTTGAGGAGCGCCAGCCCCAGAGGAGGGGAATGGTACCCCAAGGAGAGCCAGAGAGTCCTGGCTGGAGTCAGCGGTATGGAAGGAAGGAGAGGAGGAAGAGAGGCTGAAAACCAGGAATGAATTGACAGTTGGCAACATGGGACCCACATACATCCTGACGGCCCTCTCTGGGGAAATCCCAGATAGATCATGGAGACCAAGAAAGAGGACAACGTGGGGCACCGCCATGGTGGGGCTAACAGCAAGGTTTGGTGGGCAGAAATCGTCACGGTGGGCGTAGGGCAGCGTTCACCTGTATCAGGAGAGGCAGTCTTGGTCCTCAGTGGAGAAAGGGAGGGTCCACACACGAGGCGGACTGGGAAAGCTGGTTTGTGGCAGCCCTGCACTTCTCCATTCACCCGGCACTTACCACCCAGGAGACAAAGCTGGGGAGGAACCACACAGCCAGCCAAGCTCCACTTGAGACCAATTCCAGCGTGACCTGCTTCTGGGCCATGGGTGAGTGTAGAAAACATGAGAGTGCCTTGACCTCAATGCCAGGACTCTCTCGTGAACAGGCCAGTGAGCTTCCCAGCACGGGAAATGAGTAAAGGAGGTTCCCAGAAGAGGACCTGGGAATGGCTGACACACTTGTGCGAGGATGCCCAAGCTCACCCCGACCAGGGCAGGGAAACACAACACAGTAGGTGATAGTGCTTCTCGTGGGGGTGGGCAAGTGCCGAGGCCGGAAGGGACCAAAGGCTGCTCAGGCTGTGGGGCACACAGGACATGCCCATGCTGCTGGTGGGAGTGGGTTGATCACTCAAGGGAGATAACAGATTAGCGACGCCGGCCATGGTGTCAGCACAAGTGCCATTCCCAAAACCAACTTTGTAGTGTGCAGAGCCCGTGGCCAACAGCGGCTCAGCATCGAGGGCGCTGGTGGCAGTAGTGTCTGTAATGCCTGAAGACTGGGAACAGTGTGAGTCCCCTCCCTAGGGTCTCAGGCAAATAAGCCAGGTGAGATTCCACAAGGAGCGTGAGTGAGCTGGATGCTCAGGGCCGTGACCAGGAGAGCTTGAGAGTGCAAAGCAGGTCACAGAAGAGGATGTCTGGCCAGATGCCAGGCAAGGAAAGAGAAGGGGGCAGACAGGGAACAGCCGTGGAAGGTGTGACCTGGAGGGAACCTGTCTGCCATCTGAGTGGCAGGGAGGCCGCTCATGGCACCAGACTCCCGTGACAGGACAGGTGCAGGGTGGCCAGAGCCAGAGGGACTGGAGCCGTTTCAGTGTGGCAGCGCTCCGCTAGTGCCGTACTAGCGTAGGAGAGCGAGAGGAAGGATCTGGGGAAGAAGGCTGAGTCGGGGACAGACAGTTGGCGGTCTCTGGGGAGGCACGCACGCCATGCTGTCCTCAGAGGCCAAGGCAGCAAATGTCTCAGTCCTTGGCTGGTGAGGGCACAGGGGGCAGGGGCCACACCCAGTGCTCCACTCCCAGCCCATTGCTCTCCTGGGCACCTTCAGGTAGAGTCCCCAACCTATCGCTCTGAGGAGAGAAGGGTAGGACTTGCCCAAGGGCATGGTAAGTAAGATACAGGCAAGGGTTGACCAAGTAGCAGAAGCTCGTTCTTGGGATCGGGACTTGGAGTGAGCAAACAGGAGTCTGAGGCACCCTCTGGGGCTGGCCACTGGCGCTGGGGTAGCGATGCGCCTTGGCCCTTCGTGCACCCACAGCGGCCTCGGCCCCTCGCAAGCGGGACTGCCGACCCTCCTGGGTGGAGTGTGTGAATGAGCCTGTGCGCATGTGGCATTTACCGCACGTGACCGCACCTGGAGAGTGCTTCTCGCCTGCTGGGACAGGACCAGTTCTGGAGGTGGGGGAGGAGGAAAACAAGCGAAGAAGCCCCCTACGCACCCCCACACGCACACACCCTGTTCCCCACCCATGCCAGAGCGCGGCAGGCGCGTCTCAGGCCTGTCCCCGCTCTCCCGTGGGCCCGGGGATGCGGACCCTCGCCGAGCTGATGCCCAGGCTGTCCCGCGAGGGCGCGCGTGGGGGCTTTGGTCTAGGACGGGACGCGCCAGTCGCGGGCCCCCAGATGTGCCAGCGCCCCTCGGGGCGGGGGAAGGAGCGGTGACGTCACGTGGTGCCCGGGTGCCCGCGCGCGCGTGACCCGCGCGCGAATGGCCGGGGATCTCCGGGCGACCGGAGGGTCGCGCTCTGCCTGCGCCCCGCCCCGAGTCCGCAGCACGAGAGTGGTGGCGAGCAGGCCCGCGCGCGCCCGATGCCGCGCAGAGAGGCGGAGACGAGGAAGAGGGAGGGGAGAGAGCGCCCGGGCAAGACGCGCACGCGACCCGGCCGCCGCTCCCGCGCCCCTGCGCCTCCGGGACCTCCACCAGGGACCCAGGAGGAAGGTACCAGACCCGGGGAGGGTGCGGGCTTGGCCCCGAGAGCCGCCCTCCGCCCGCCCCAGCGGGACTGCGGCCGCCGCGGGGCAGGGACGGCGGGGGGCCGTGGCCCTGCGGGCCGTGGAAGCGGGCGGCGGCGGGGGCTCGAGCCTGGCTGCAGAGGCGCCGCCCGGGGAGGAGGGTCACCTCGGGGTGGGAGGTGGGGTGTCAGCCCTCGCTCTGCGCCGGTCGTTTCAGAGCTGTGGAGACCTGGGCAGTTCTCTCTGAGTCCTGGCTCCCGCCCCAATTCATTCTCCCCACCCGCCCAGTACCATCCTGGTCTGCTACGGAACCGTTTCCCTAGTATTAGCCCCGCGCAGGCGGAATGCGCGCGATGGCGGTGCGATGCTGCAGGACTGGTGCAGGGTGGATGGGCGTCGGCGCTCGAAGGGGTCGCTCATTCTGGCCAGAGGACTGCGATGAAGCCGAACTCCAAGAGTCCCTGGAGGCCCCCTCTGGCCCATGGGCCACTTTCTGTGCTCGGCAAAGGAGGAGGATAATGCCACCGCGGCCCTAGGTTACGGCAGGGAAGTCACTTGGTTGTCCAGGGAATCCCGGGCACTGGGGGTCCCTGGAGTGGTTTTGTGCCCCGTTGCTCAGGCGGAGTTCCTCAGTCGCGTGTTCCACTTCCTGGAGCAACAGGGGCAGACGGTGAGAGTGGGGCTGGGGCCCTGGGGCTGGAACTGCGCAGGTGTGCTGGCTCGATCGGTCAGTCAGGCAGTCCAGCCCTGGGTGGAGACCATGCGGTACCAGCGCCTGGGCGTGTTTTCCGAGAGGATCAGCCCGCTCTGGGGGAGGAGTCCTTTGAGGCGCACACCACACTGCCGACATGCACATGTGTGGCAGGGGGTCTCGGAAAGGAGAAGAGGAGGCGGCTGATGGAAGGCCTTCGAGGGACGGCCCTGCAGCTGTGCGGCTCCTGGCCGAGAACCCCAGGCCGCGCGCAGGACTGCCTGGCGGCCCTGATCCAGGTGTTTGGAGAACAATGAGTAGGCCACACTCCGGGAAGTGCTAACTGCTCAGCAGCACTCAGGGAGCGCGCTCTCTGCTTTCTGTTGAGGCTGGAAGTCCTGCTGCAGAAAGCCATTGAGAAGGGCCCTGGCCAGAGCCTCAGCTGACCACGTGCGCCTGAGGCAGGTGCTCCCAGGCCAACCTCACGAGCCACTGGATGAAGCTCTGAGGAAGCTGAGAATGGTTGGGAGGTCTCCAAGTTTCCTAAGATGCTGGGGCTTTGGAGTCTGAGGCATGGGAGGCCAGTCTAGCCAGGAGTGGAGAGCCCAGGCGGAGGAAGGGCTGGCGCCCAGACCAATGCCCAGGCTGATGCCAGAGGCCGCTGCAGGCAGGAGATGATAAAGTGGACGAGAAGGAGCAGGAGCGGCAGGAGGCGGGAGGCGGGAGGAGGAGGCGACAGTGATGACCGTGATGCTGTCCCTGCAGGCCTAGGTCAGGCACGACCCTCAGAGGCCCCTGGGGGCCCCTGCCCAGATGGCTGCTTCCAGGGCGGGGGGAGGTCCTGGCTATGAGCCAGGGCCTCACCCGGTCAGGAGACAGGGAGGCTGGGGAGCCCCTAGGGGCTCAAGCCCATCAGACGAGTCAGGAAAGCAGGATGGGGCTGGGGGCTGGGCCTCCCCAAGTCCTCCTCAGGCAAATAGGCTACAGGCCAAGGGCCCCCCTCTCCTCTCACAGCGAGTTCTGGAGGCAGGGGAGGCCACAGGGCGCAGCCTCACCCCACTGAGGAGCAGGCCGAGGGAAGGGCCCACCCGGCCCAAGCCAACCCCGGCACTCCACCACCCCAAAGGGGACCTGAACACTACCATCAGCCCTTCCAAGTGACCAAGATGACCATGCTTGACACCAAATGGGGCGGGGAGACCTCCCCCCACCCTCCCATGGCAGCACCACACCCAGCCCAGTCCAATCAATTGTTTGTTTCTTTGGTGTTGATTTTGATAAGTTCTATATAGATCTTGGATACTAGTCCTTTATCTGATAAGACATTTGCAAACACCTTCTCTCCCATTCTGCAGGTTGTCTTTTTTGTTGTTGTTGACTGTTCCTTTGCTATACAGAAGCTTTTTATCTTGAGGAGGTCCCAAGAGCTCATTATTGCTTTCGTTTTCCTTCCCTTCATAGATGTGTCTTGCAAGAAGTTGCTGTGGCCAAGTTCAAAAAGGGTGTTGTCTGTGTTCTCCTCTAGGATTTTGCTGGATTCTGTCTCACACTTAGATCTTCCAAGCATTTTGAGTTCATCTTTGTGTATGGTGTAAGAGAATGGTCCGGTTTTATTCTTCTGCATTGGCTGTCCAATTTTCCCAGCACCATTTACCGAAGAGACTGTCTTTCTGCCCCTGGAGATTCTTTCCTGCTTTGTCAAAGATGAGTTGACCATAGAGTTGAGGGCCCATTTCTGGGTTCTCTACTCTGTTCTATTGATCTATGTGTCTGTTTTTGTGCCAGTACCAGACTGTCTTGATGATCACAGCTTTGTAATACAGCCTGAAGTCAGGCATTGTGATGCCCCCAGGTTTGTTTTTGTTTTTCAACATTCCTCCGGCTATTTGGGGTCTTTTCTGGTTCCATACAAATTTTAGGATTATTAGTCCCAGCTCTGTGAAAAATGTGGATGGTATGTTGATAGGGATTGCACTGAACGTGTAGATTGATCTGGATAGCATAGGACATTTTCACAATATATATTCTCCCAATCCATGGGCATGGTATGTCTTTCATCTCTTTACGTTTTCCTTGATTTCTTTCAGAAGTCTTCTGTAGTTTTTAGGGTATATATATCCTTTACCTCTTTGCTTAGGTTTATTCCTAGGTATCTTATGGTTTTGCGTGTAATTGTAAATGGGATTGACTCCTTATTCCTCTCCCAATTTCTCTTTCTTCAGTATCGTTGTTAGTGTATAGAAATGCAACTGATTTCTGTGCATGATTTTTGTATCCTGCCACATTGCTGAATTGCTGTATGAGTTCTAGCGATCTTGGGTGGAGTCTTTTGGGTTTTCTATGTCCAGTATCATGTCATCTGCGAAGAGGGAGAGTTTGACTTCTTCTTTGTCAATTTGAAAGCCGTTTATTTCCTGTTGTCTGATTGCTGAGGCTAGGACTTCCAGCACTATGTTGAGTAACAATGGTGAGAGTGGACGCCCCTGTCATGATCCTGACCTTAGGGGAAAGGCTCTCCGTTTTTCCCCATTGAGAATGATATTCGATGTGGGCTTTTCATAAATGGCTTTTATGATATTGAGCTATGTTCCCTCTATCCCTACACATTGAAAATGTTTAATCAGGAATGGGTGCTGTATTTTGTCAAATGCTTTCTCTGCATCTATCGAGAGGATCATATGGCTGTTGTCTTTTCTCTGATTGATGTGATCTATCACGTGGATTGTTTTATGAATGTTGACCCACCCTTGCATCCTGGGGATAAATCCTCTCAATGTACAGTTGGATCCTATTGGCTACTATCTTGGTGAGAATTTTGGCATCCATGTTCATCGGGGATATTGGTCTGTAAATTCTCCTTTTTGGTGGGGTCTTTGTCTGGTGTTGGGATCAAGGTAATGCTGGCCTCATAGAACGAGTTTGGAAGTAGTCCCTCCATTTCTTCCCTTGAAACAGCTTTAGTAGAAGAGGGATTATTTCTTCTGTAATCCTTTGGTAGAATTCCCCTGGGAAGCCATCTGGCTTCTGGACTTTTGTGTCCAGGGAGGCTTTTCATGACTTCAGTTTCCTCAATTTCAATTTCCTCACTGGTTATTGGCCTGCTCGAGTTTTCTATTTCTTCCTGTTTCAGTGCTGGTAATTTGTAGGTTTCCAGAAATACATCCATTTCTTCCAGATTGCCTAGTTTGTTGGCATATAGTTGTTCATAATACGTTTTTAAAATCGTGTGTATTTCCTTGGTATTGGTTGTGATCTCTCCTCTTTCGTTCGTGATTTTACTCATTTGAGTCTTTTCTCTTTTCTTTTTAATAAGGCTGGGTAGGGGTTTACCGGTCTTATTAATTCTTTCAAAGAACCAGCTCCTGGTTTCGTTGATCTGTTCTACAGTTCCTTTGGTCTCTATTTCATTGAGTTCCACTCGAATCTTTATTATCCCTCTTCTTCTGCTTGGTGTAGGCTTTATTTGCTGTTCTTTCTCCAGTTCCTTTAGATGCAAGGTTAGCTTGTGTATTTGAGATTTTTCCAATTATTTGAGGGAGGCTTGTATTGAGATGTATTTGCCCCTTCGGACCACTTTTGCTGTATCCCAAGGATTTTGAAAAGTTGTGCTTTCATTTTCATGAGTTTGCATGAATCTTTGGAACTCTTCTCTAATTTCCTGGTTGACCCATTCATCTTTTAGTAAGATGCTCTTTAACCACCAGGTATTTGAGTTCCTTCCAAATTTCTCTTGTGATTGAGTTCTAGTTTCAAAGCATTGTGGTCTGAAAATATGCGGGGGATAATCCCAATCTTTTGGTATCAGTTGAGACCTGATTTGTGACCCAGTATGGGGCCTATTCTGAAGAAAGTTCCGTGAGCACATGAGAAGAATACGTATTCAGTTGCATTAGGATAGAATGAGAAAATGCTCTGCATCACTTGCCATCAGGGAAATACAAATCAAAATCACAACGAGATCCCACCTCATACCAGTGAGAATGGGGCAAATTAACAAGGCAGGAAACCACAAATGTTGGAGAGGATGCGGAGAAAAGGGAACCCTCGTACACTGTTGGTAGGAATGTGAACTGGTGCAGCCACTCTGGAAAACTGTGTGCAGGTTCCTCAAAGAGTTAAAAGTAGACCTGCCCTACGACCCAGCAATTGCACTGCTGGGGATTTACCCCAAAGATACAGATGCAATGAAACGCCAGGACACCTGCACCCCGATGTTTATAGCAGCAATGTCCACAATAGCCCAACTGTGGAAGGAGCCTCGGTGCCCATCGAAAGATGAATGGATAAAGAAGATGTGGTTTATGTATACAATGGAATATTACTCAGCCATTAGAAACGACAAATACCCACGATTTGCTTCGACGTGGATGGAACTGGAGAGTATTATGCTGAGTGTAATGAGTCAATCGGAGAAGGACAAACATTGTATGTTCTCATTCATTTGGGGAATATAAATAATAGTGAAAGGGACTAGAAGGGAAGGGAGAAGAAATGGGTAGGAAATGTCAGAAAGGGAGACAGAACATGAAGACTCCTAACTCTGGGAAACGAACTAGGGGTAGTTAAGGGGAGGAGGGCGGGGGGTAGGGTGAATGGGTGACGGACACTGAGGGGGGCACTTGACGGGATGAGCACTGGGTGTTATTCTGTATGTTGGCAAATTGAACACCAATAAAAAATAAGTGTATTATTAAAAATATATAATAAAAAAAGACTCTAGAGAATGTCTTACCACAGAAGCGAGACCTAATCATGAAATGGGCAAAAGACATGAAGAGAAATCTCACAGAGGAAGACATAGACATGGCCAACATGCACATGAGAAAATGCTCTGCATCACTTGCCATCAGGGAAATACAAATCAAAACCACAACGAGATACCACCTCACACCAGTGAGAATGGGACAAATTAAGAAGGCAGGAGGCAACAAATGTTGGAGAGGATGCGGAGAAAAGGGAACCCTCTTATACTGTTGGTGGGAATGTGAACTGGTGCAGCCACTCTGGAAAACTGTGTGCCGGTTCCTCAAAGAGTTAAAAATAGACCTGCCCTATGACCCAGCAATTGCACTGTTGGGGATTTACCCCAAAGATACAAATGCAATGAAACGCCGGGACACCTGCACCCCATGTTTATAGCAGCAATGACCACGATAGCCAAACTGTGGAAGGAGCCTCGGTGTCCAACGAAAGATGAATGGATAAAGAAGATGTGGTTTATGTATACAATGGAATATTACTCAGCCATTAGAAATGACAAATACCCACCATTTGCTTCAACGTGGATGGAACTGGAGGGTATTATGCTGAGTGAAGTAAGTCAGTCGGAGAAGGACAAACATTATATGTTCTCATTCATTTGGGGAATATAAATAATAGTGAAAGGGAATAGAAGGGAAGGGAGAAGAAATGTGTGGGAAATATCAGAAAGGGAGACAGAACGTAAAGACTGCTAACTCTGGGAAACGAGCTAGGGGTGGTAGAAGGGGAGGAGGGCGGGGGGTGGGAGTGAATGGGTGACGGCACTGGGGGTTATTCTGTATGTTAGTAAATTGAACACCAATAAAAAATAAATTAAAAAAATAATAAAATAAAATAGTCCAAGAAAAAAAAAAAAAAAAGAAACTAGACCACTCTCTTGCACCAGACACAAAGATAAACTCAAAATGGATGAAAGATCTAAATGTGAGACAAGATTCCATCAAAATCCTAGAGGAGAACACAGGCAACACCCTTTTTGAACTCTAGAGTCTTTTATGCTTTTTTTTTCTCAACAGCCACCAGTGATTTTTTAGTTCTGTTCCTGAATTCTGTCTCCGATATTTTACTTAAACCCGTATCCATTAGATCTGTGGCACAGAGTATCACCACCGGTTCTTTCCTTTGTGGTGAATTCTTCCTCCTGGTTGTTTTGTCCAGTGCAGAACACCTTGCGAGAAGTGGTCACTTTTCTACTTGTAGCGTTCCAGCTGTCCTTCCTTTACATCTCAGGTGGAATTCATAGGTGTTCAGGGTGGTTTGAAAGTTATATAGCTAAATTTGGGGGACCAGATGAAATGAGGACCTCTACTCTTCCGCCATCTTGCCTCCTTCCCGGGGCTAAAATTCTTTACTCTGGTTTATACAGCCTGAGAGTTCTGATACATGTCTGCCAATCATGATCTCACATCAGCCTTTCACCCTTGGTTGACCTGTCATATTTCAGCCCCTCTTAGGTAATACTGTTCCCACCACTGGACATTTGAACATTGCTGTAACCATGGCCTGCACTGCTCTCGCCTTCTTCCTTCCCCTAGGTATCCCCTACATGTCCTTCAGGTCTCAGCACCCCTGCCATTTTCATAGGGAAGACTTCCTTGACTTTCCAGACTGATTCATATCCCCCTTGAGAGTTCTCATTAGCGCCGTGTACCTTTCCTTCATAGCACTAGCCATATGTGCCATTTTATATGTATCGGCAAGTATGATACTTGGAGGAGATCCACAAAGCCTCAGGAGTGATTTAAAACAAACGAACAAACAAAATTACAGTCCCTCCACATGCATTCCCAACCCACCCACAGGTCAAAATCTCAGTTCCTTTTGAATGAGAGAACAGCCCCTTGGCCTCCCTGCACTACAGTTTATGGGGGCACTGCCTATGCTGAGTTCTCCACACTTGATGAGTCTTGACACTAAAAGTTTTCTCTTGACACCAAAACTTTCTTTTTCAGGCACCTGGCTCCAATAGCCATGAGTCATAGTTTTCAAGAGGATGGCCTTTGCCAGGCTCCACAGAAGTATGTGTGTGTGGTGGTGGTGGTGGGGGGGGGGGATAGGAGAAGAAGAATAAAGAGGCCAAGAGCTACACCCTTTATTGTCTTTGGACTCTTCTCATTGTACTCACTGCCCAGATCCCTGAACTCTAGAGCCACGCTTGGCTTGGAAGAAACACTCAGGGAATGTTGCTTGATCCTTTGCATCTCTGTGCCATCCATCCGTGGAAGGAGATGCACTCAAAGAGCTTTTGCTGCCACCTGAATGGATGCTAGGGCACTGGGGTAGGGGTGGGGTGGATCCCCTTGATGGATATGACAGAGTTTATCCTTCCACGTTTGCTTGGGGGGATGATTTCCTTAGGGTCTGTGGTCACCCCTTAGACTATGCCCTGAGTTAGGGCAGGTGTACTTCTGCTCTGACGTACAGGCGTAGGTTCAGCATGTACTATAATGAGTGGAACGCAGAGGGTACAGCATAACTCCTTATTGGATGAATACATGAAGGTCTTCGTTTTGTCTGGGGGAGGCCCTGGGAGCACCCCCCACCCAGGGTCACAGGGATGGATTTTCCTTCCCTGTGGGGAGAAGGGAGGGAGGGAAACAATAAAACATATCTTTCCTTCCCAAGCGGGAGGGACAGGAAGTGCCCCATACACGTGGCCCCCGGAGGCTAAAGGAGCACTTGCATTTGGAGAAGGCTGGAGGTTATTTAGGAGAGGGGCAGCCCAGGAAGGGGTGGGGGGAGCATAGACAAGTAGGCAAAGGCTTCAGAGCTCACCGAACGCCCACTGGGCTGGGGTGGACTGGGCTGGGCCTGGCTGGGCCCCTGAGGGGCCTAGGTCCAACATTATATAGGGCAGGACACAGCCTTATTCCGGGCATGGTGGTGGCACGTCAGGAGAGACAGACTTGCCCCCCTTTCAGGGGCTTTGTTCCTAGGAAACTGCAATGGCCATCGCCAGGGTCTGAGGAGGCTGGGCTGGAAGATGGGGATCAAGCCTGAGAACACTGGGCCAGCCCTCCCTGCCTTGCAGGAGCTCAACTCCACAGCCTGGAAATTGTCATCCCCAGAACCTTCATGACTAAAGGCTCCTGAGTTTCTATTACCCCCTCCCTCACTGTGGCTCTGACCCTGACCTCCCACCATGTACGTTACAGGAGACGGGGCCTGGGTAGAGGCACTGTACCCATCATGGCAGGGAATACCGTATCACCTCAGGAGAATACAAGAACGTGGAATCTTCAAAACACTACAACGTACAGCCTCACAGGGGATTCTCGCGGCCTCCCGTTGGGACAGGAAGATGACTCTGATTGGCAGATGAGGAAATAGGGGTTCTCCAAGGAACTATGACTCTCCGAGGCAAACATAAGGGAACCCAGATGCCTTAGCTCCGGCCACCATAAGGAAATACCACAGACTGGGCAGCTAAACAACAGACTTTGATTTTCTTAGAGTTCTGGAGGCTAGAAGTCTGAGATCAGGGTGCCAGCACGGTGGGTTTTGCAGAGAGCTCTCTTCTGAACCTGGGGGTGGCTTCCATCTCTTTGTGTGCTCACAAAATGTCTTCTCTGTGCGTTTGGGGTAGGAGGGAGGGGAGAAAGAGAGACGGTAAGAGAGAGAGAGACAGAGACAGAGAAACAGAGAGAGGGAGAGAGAGAGAGAGAGAGAGAGAGAGTGAGTTCTGGCATCTCTTCTTAGGAGGACACTACTCCTATCGGATCAGGGCCTTAAGATCTCATTTAACATTAACTGCCTCCTCATAGGCCTTATCTCCAAATACCGTCACTGGGGTTTAGGGCTTTGGCATACAAACGTACATACACATACAGTCATACAAACATTGGGAGGCAAAATTCAGTCCATAGCACCAGGTGCTCCGTAACGGAGCCCTAAAGAACATGGTTCGTTTTACTGCTGCTTCTGTTCACTGCATACACAGTTCAATGCTTTTTGAAAACTGCATCTACCCGGTGACTGACCCAGCCCCCCTGTCAAGCTACAGAGCATTTGTGTCTTCCCAGAAAGTACCTCTGACCTCCTTGCCAGTCACTCCTACCTCCCTTTTGCATTCCTGCTCTTGCACTCTGTATCAATGGAATCATACAGGGTCACACTCTGGTGTCTAACTTTTCTCACATGGCACATCGTCCGTGAGACACACCCATGTGGTTGTGAGGGTCAGAGGTCCACAGAGAGGAGATCACTGCAAGCTCCTTGTCCATTCTCCTGCTGATGGGCATCTGGGTTGGCTCCAGTATGGGGCTATTGTTGTGAAAGCTGATGGGAAAGATGATGAAAGGCTCACATCCTTGAGTGAGTCTCTTTGTGTTCCATTCCCCTGGGCGAGGAAGTAGGAGTGCCAGGGCTGGGTCACAAGGTAGGTAGATGAGTTGTTTGAAATGATTGCACACAGACGTCTAAAGATGGCCTCACAATTCACACTCTCGTCACCAATTCTCTACGTGAGAACCATCCCCATCCTGACCCAAGGCAGAGGCAGGCTGGCCACCATTCGAGGCTGGCCACATCCCAAGTACCACCCACATTTGTAGTGAGCCTGTTGCCACCCAGCTCCCCCAGAGGGACTGTCGTGTGTTACAGAGAGTACTGCAGGCAACCAGGTGTGTGAAGGACCCGTGGAAGACATGCTGCCGCTTACCCAGCCCAGCGGCACCCTGAGTGGGGAAGCATGAGCACCACGTTGGGGTGATGCTCCAAAGGGCTGTGTGAGCCCAAAAGGAGCCGCCTGCGCCTGTGAGGTTTCAGTGGGCAGGTAGACATGCAGAGGGAGCTGGCGGCAGCTGGGAAGAAGCTGAGGAGGTACTGTTTCCCAGGTAGGAGCAGTCAGCAAGTACCTGGGGAGGTACTGTTTCCCAGGTAGGAGCAGTCAGAAAGGCAGGTTTAGAAAGGGAGGAGTGGGCCCACTACCCAGGAGCTACCCAAGAGCCTGTGGAAGGTTTGGGGCAGTGCAGGGAGCCCCCAGATGCTGGGAGCAGCAGGAGCCGAGTGTGTGAGCAGAAGGGGTGGTGGAGGAAGCGGGCTGGCGAGCAGCCAGAGCAGTCTTTGGCTGGCAGGGACGTGGTCTGAAGCCACAGTTTAGGAAATGTGGGTGGGAACTGCCTGGTAAGGTGGTAGGAGGGAACTCCAGGCTCTCCCCAGACGAGACAGGAGGGGTCCGTTGGGCTGTGCACGGCTTGAGCCCTTGGCGATTGTGGTGTAAAGCAGAGAAGCCCTTCCCCTTCCCAGGTTGTGAGCAGACTACGCTCCCCCTCAACCTGTGAAGATTAAGGGACACATCTGAGGTCACCCAGATGGGGAGCAGTCAGGTGAAGAGAAACATTGAATCCCCACCCCCCCCCACACCCCCGCTGCCACGCCTGGGTTCTATGTGCTCAGCTAAGCTTGGTCTTCATTGGTCTTGGTCTTCATTCCCAACAGCTACTACCAGAGGAGGTATGTTATGGGAGGGAGCATCCAGTCGCCCAGAGGCCCGGGCCTTCTGTGAACCCTGATTGAAGCATCTCTGCAACACCCCACAGTGAAGTGTTTCTGTGTTTATTTCTCCGCGTGGTTAGCACCTGCTGGGGGCTGGCTCTGTGCAGTGCCCAGGACTGGCAATCAGGGGGACCGAGCCAAAAGCCAGAAGACCCTGTGAGCTGGACCAAGCAGGCGGGACACTTCATTCCTTTAGGAATTGAACACCTAATTGAACACCTGATTCCTTTAGGTCCACCAGGGAGCCCAGCCACCCACAGGGCCTGGATGGTGGTGGTGGGGGTGGGAGGAAGAGGGCAGAGTGTGTTTCAACATGGTGTCACACAGGACTCTCAGATGTGAGCGTGGCCACAGAAACTCATCCCTGCCCCTGTCACCCCACTTGCCAACACCTCCTCTCACAAAAGGTGAGAGGAAAGACAAGTGCTGGCGTGATCCCCATGTCAGACAAGGGCCTGCCCATTCTCTGGGCCCACACAGAAGTGAGAAACCTGGGACCCAGCTTGAGCCCTCCCTGCGCCTTCTCCCTCCCTGAAGCCTGGAGCACCCCCCCCCTTTCTCTCAAATCCTCTGCCTGAGGAGGCCCAGGCCATCACCATCTGGTCTGGCCTACTGCAGAAGCCACCCTCTGCTCCAGGATTACTACCTCCCTGCTGCCCAGTTCACCCCACAGCGGGGCTGATCCTTGCCATCCCCTTACTTGAAACCCAACAGGGCTCTCCACAGCCCTTGGGGGGTAATGGTCCCAGATCCCTGGCAGACGGGGGCAGGCTGACAGATTTGGGTGCTTGCTCCAAAGAAGGCACCAAGGGCCTCCAGTGGGCCAGACTCTGCTCCGGGTGCTGGGCACCCTGGGGCGAGAAACATGGGCAAGGCCCCTTCTCCTGGGGGGCTTGCCACCTGGGGAGGGAGGCCCTGATGCCCCAAAGCTGAGGCCCAAATCTCTGCTATCTGTCACACGATGACCCATAAAAACAATGCCGCTGATGTGAATATGGATGGAGAGTATTCCAGATTCCACTTTTTGCTGTGGGTGGACGGGCAGAGGAGGCCTCAGGGAGGAGAGGACGTTTCTGCCAAGATTTGGATGAGGAAGAGGAGGAGGAGGAGGCGGAGGAGGCCACTACCAAGGGAAGGTCTTGGGGTGGGTTTTCCCACACAGAGGAGGAGGGAAGGCAAAGGCCACAGGTGAGAAAGGGCCGGGTGTGGTGCTCTGGGGCAAGCCGAGAAGGCCGATGAAGCAGGAGTTTGGTGAGAGGTGCTGGGGGCTGCTGGTACGGAAAGAAGAGCAGAGGAGGAGGCCAGCTCCCTGGGTGGGGGTGGAGGGGTGGGGGGAGGGCGTGTGTGGGGCAGGCAGGGAGGGGGAGTGGTGGTGGGGGGCAGCAGAGAGGGACTGTTGGCCAGGGAGGGGACTTTGGAGTTTCCTTAGTCTAGGGAGATGAGGAGCCACAGGGAGGACTTGACACTGGGGAGGAGCAGAATCTGGTGGTGTTGCAAAGAGTTCGCCCTGGCTGCCACGTGGGTGGGAGGAAGGTAGACAGAGAGGCCAACCTGGAGGCTGGGAGAGCAGGAGACAGGAGATGAGGCCAGGAACCATGGAGACGTGGAGAGGGTTAGCAGGCATCCACTAGAGTTGACAAAATCCCACAATGGGTCGGATTGAGAGCGGAGAACAAAGGAGAGGGGAGAAAAGAATCCTGGCGTCTTTGCTGGAGCAACCAGGTGGAAGGCGGAGCCCTTGGGGGATGCCCAGGGAAGCGGCCGGTGTGTCCAGGGGGATGAAGTGCTCCTGTCTGGACATTTGGACGTCTTCATTCTGAAGTTCCCCTGGACCATCCAAGTGGGCAGTTTGGTGAGCATGTGCGGAGCTCAGGGGAGGGGTCCCGCCCAGACACAAAACATTTGGAGCCGTCAGCAAGCAGAGGGTCTCTCAGATGAGAGGGCCTCAGGTGAGAATGGTGTTGGAGGCCCCAAGGGTCCTGGGGCTGAGGCTGGGAGCCCACCTCCACCACACTGAACTCAAGCAAAGGAGAAAGAGGAGGGAGTTCCAAGGTTGGGCAGGCAGAGAGGGAGGAGATTAGCCCAAAGGTGGGGGCTCACAGAAGCCGAGGAAGGAAAAGGTTTTGAGGAGGAAAGAGGGTCAGCTGCGCTGAGACAGTGGAGCAAAGTGAGGGCTGAGAGGTGACAAAGGAAATGTAGTTGAGGCGTCACAGCCCAGCCCTGGCAGAGGAGGGGAATGGGTACCCCAAGGGAGAGCCAGAGAGTCCTGGACCTGGAGTCAGCAGGTATGGAAGGAAGGAGAGGAGGAAGAGGCGAGGCTGAAAACCGAGGGAATGAATTGACAGTTGGCAACATGGGACCCACATACATCCCCGTGGGAGCGCCCTCTCTGGGGAATGATCCCAGATAGATCATGGCGGGAACCAAGAAAGAGGACAACGTGGGGCACCGGCCATGGTGGGGCTAACAGCAAGGTTTGGTGGGCAGAAATCGTCACGGTGGGCGTTAAGGGCAGCGGTTCACCTGTATCAGGAGAGGCAGTCTTGGTCCTCAGTGGGGAGAAAGGGAGGGAGTCCACACACGAGGCGGACTGGGAAAGCTGGTTTGTGG
This sequence comes from Canis lupus dingo, assembly GCF_003254725.2. Lineage (NCBI taxonomy): Eukaryota > Metazoa > Chordata > Mammalia > Carnivora > Canidae > Canis > Canis lupus. The sequence continues at coordinate 121,523,392 of NC_064281.1, read as the reverse complement.
CAGAACCCCTGCACTTCTCCATTCACCCGGCACTTACCACCCAGGAGACAAGAAAGCTGGGGAGTAAGGCCACACAGGCCAGCCAAGCTCCAACTATGAGACCAATTCCAGCGTGACCTGCTTCTGGGCCATGGGTGAGTGTAGAAAACATGAGAGTGCCTTCGACCTCAATGCCAGGAACTCTCTCGTAGAAACAGGCCAGTGAGGCTTCCCAGCACCGGGGAGGAAATGAGTAAAGGAGGTTCCCAGAAGAGGACCTGGGAATGGCTGACACACTTGTGCAGGGATGCCCAAGCTCACCGCCGACCAGGGCAGGGAAACACAAGGCACACAGTAGTGAGGTAGTGCTTCTCCCCGTGGGGGTGGGCAAGTGGCCGAGGCCGGAAGGGACCAAAGGCTGCTCAGGCTGTGGGGCACACAGGAGCATGCCCATGCTGCTGGTGGGAGTGAACACAGGTTCAGTCACTCAAGGGAGATAACAGATTAGCGACGCCCGGCCATGGCGGTGATGGGCACCCAAGTGCCCGATTCCCAGCAAAACCAACCCTTGGTGTATGTGCCAGAGCCCGTCGTGCCAACAGCGGCTCAGCATCGCAGGGCGCTGGTGGCAGTAGTGTCTGTAATGCCTGAAGACTGGGAACAGTGTGAGTGCCCTCCCCTAGGGTCTCAGGCAAATAAGCCAGGGCTGAGATTCCACAAGGAGCGTGAGTGAGCTGGATGCTCAGGGAAACCGTGACCAGGAGAGCTTGAGAGTGCAAAGCAGGTCACAGAAGAGGATGTCTGGCCAGATGCCAGGCAAGGAAAGAGAACGGGGGGCAGACAGGGAACAGCCGTGGAAGGTGTGACCTGGAGGGAACCTGTCTGCCATCTGAGTGGCAGGGAGGCCGTCCACATGGCACCAGACTCCCGTGACAGGACAGGTGCAGGGTGGCCAGAGACCCAGAGGGACTGGAGCCCCGTTTCACGTGGTGGCAGCGCTGGCCTAGTGCCGTGACTAGCGTAGGGAGCAAAGGAAAGGGGAAGGATCTGTGGAAGAAGGCTGAGTCGGGGACAGACAGTTGGCGGTCTCTGGGGAGGCACGACAGCCATGCTGTCCTCAGAGGCCAAGGCAGCAAATGTCTCACAGTCCATTAGGCTGGTGAGGGCACAGGGGGCAGGGGCCACACCCAGTGCTCCACTCCCAGCCCATTGGCTCTCCTGGACGCACCTTCAGGTAGAGTCCCCAAACCTATCGCTCCGCTGAGGCCCAGAGAAGGGGTAAGGACTTGCCCAAGGGCGCATGGTAAGTAAGATACAGGCCCAAGGGGTTGACCCACAAGTAGCAGAAGCTCGTTCTTGGGATCGGGACTTGGAGTGAGCAAAACAGGGGAGTCTGAGGCACCCTCCTTGGGGCTGGCCACTGGCGCTGGGGTAGCGATGCGCCTTGGCCCTTCGTGCACCCACAGCGGCCTCGGCCCCTGCGCAAGCTTGGGGACTGCCGACCCTCCATTGGGGTGGAGTGTGTGAATGAGCCTGTGCGCATGTGGCAGTTACCGCACGTGACCGCACCTGGACGAGGTGCTTCTCGCCTAGCTGGGACAGGACCAGTTCTGGAGGTGGGGGAGGAGGAAAACAAGCGAAGAAGCCCCCATAACGCACCCCCCACACGCACACACCCTGTTCCCCACCCATGCCAGAGCGCAACGCGGGCAGGCGCGTCTCAGGCCTGTCCAGCCGCTCTCCCGTGGGCACCCGGGGATGCGGACCCCTCGCCAGGCTGATGCCCTGAGGTCACGTCCCGCGAGGGGCCGGCGGCGGTGGACGGGCTTTGGGTCTAGGACGGGACGCCGAGTCGCGGACCCCCAGGGTCCCCACCTGTGCCAGCGGCCCCTCGGGGGCGGGGGAAGGAGCGGGTGACGTCACGCGCGGTCCCGGGGTGCCCGCGGCGGTGGCCACAGCCCGGCCGCGTGACCCGCGCGCGCCAATGGCCGGGCGATCTCCGGGGCGACGCGGAGGGTCCGCGCTCTGCCGCCACTGCGCCCTCGCCCCGAGTCCGCACTGCAGAGAGTGGTGGCGAGCAGGCGCCGGCGCGCCGGCCCACGTGCCGCGCAGAGAGAGGGACGGGCAGAGGAAGGAAAAGAGGGAGTGAGAGAGCGCCCCGGGCAAGAGGCGCGCACGACCCGGCCGCCGCTCCGCGCAGCCCCTGCGCGCCTCCCGCGGGGACCTCCACCAGGGAGGACCCCCACCCGAGGAAGGTACCAGACCCGGGGAGGGTGCGGGCTTGGCCCCCGGGAAACCCCGCCGCCCTCCGCCCGCCCCAGCGGGACTGCGGCAGCCCGCGGGGGCAGGGGGACGGGCTGGGGAGGGGGCCGTGGCCCCTGCGGGCCGGTGGAAGGCGGGGCGGGGCGGGGCGGGGCTCGAGCCTGGGCTGCAGAGGCGCCGCCCGGGGGAGGAGGGTCACCTCGGGGTGGGAGGTGGGGTGTCAGCCTTAACCTCGCTCTCGCCCGGTTCGTATTCACAGGCTGTGGAGACCTGGGCAGTTCTCTCTGAGTCCTAGGCTCCCGCCCCAATTCATTCTCCCCCACCCGCCCAGTACCATCCTGGTCTGCTACGGAACCGTTTCCTGCCCCTAGTATTAGCCCCGCGCAGGCGGAAATTGCGCGCGATGGCGGTGACGATGCTGCAGGACTGGTGCAGGTGGATGGGCGTCAGCGCTCGAAGGGGTCTGCTCATTCTGGGCATCCCAGAGGACTGCGATGAAGCCGAACTCCAAGAGTCCCTGGAGGCCGCCCTCTGGCCCATGGGCCACTTTACTGTGCTCGGCAAAGTGTTCCGGGAGGAGGATAATGCCACCGCGGCCCTAGTCGAGCTTGACCGGGAAGTCAACTATGCGTTGGTCCCCAGGGAAATCCCGGGCACTGGGGGTCCCTGGAACGTGGTTTTTGTGCCCCGTTGCTCAGGCGACGAGTTCCTCAGTCGCGTGTTCCACTTCCTGGAGCAACAGGGGCAGACGGTGGAGAGTGTGGCTGGGGCCCTGGGGCTGGGACTGCGCAGGGTGTGCTGGCTCCGATCGGTCAGTCAGGCAGTCCAGCCCTGGGTGGAGACCATGCGGTACCAGCGCCTGGGCGTGTTTTCCGGGAGGGATCAGCCCGCTCTGGGGGAGGAGTCCTTTGAGGCTTGGCTACACCACACTGCCGACATGCTACATGTGTGGCAGGGGGTCTCGGAAAGGGAGAAGAGGAGGCGGCTGATGGAAGGCCTTCGAGGGACGGCCCTGCAGCTCGTGCACGGACTCCTGGCCGAGAACCCTGCCAGGACCGCGCAGGACTGCCTGGCGGCCCTGATCCAGGTGTTTGGAGACAATGAGTCCCAGGCCACACTCCGGGTGAAGTGCTTAACTGCTCAGCAGCACTCAGGAGAGCGGCTCTCTGCTTTCGTGTTGAGGCTGGAAGTCCTGCTGCAGAAAGCCATTGAGAAGGGGGCCCTGGCCAGAGCCTCAGCTGACCACGTGCGCCTGAGGCAGGTGCTCACCAGGGCCAACCTCACCGAGCCACTGGATGAAGCTCTGAGGAAGCTGAGAATGGTTGGGAGGTCTCCAAGTTTCCTAGAGATGCTGGGGCTTGTTCGGGAGTCTGAGGCATGGGAGGCCAGTCTAGCCAGGAGTGAGAGAGCCCAGGCGGAGGAAGGGCTGGCGCCCAGACCAATGCCCAGGCTGATGCCAGAGCCGACGCTAAGGCAGAGGATGATAAAGTGGACGAGAAGGAGCAGGAGCAGCAGGAGCGGGAACGGGAGCGGGAGGAGGAGGACGACAGTGATGACCGTGATGCTGTCCCTGCAGGCCTAGGTCAGGCACGACCCTCAGAGGCCCCTGGGGGCCCCACCCCTGCCCAGATGGGCGCTGCTTCCAGGGCGGGCCCAGGAGGTCCTGGCTATGAGCCAGAGGGCCTCACCCGGTCAGGAGACAGGGAGGCTGGGGAGCCCCTCGAGGAGGGGCTCAAGCCCATCCCAGACGAGTCAGGAAACGAGGATGGGGCTGGGGGGCTGGGCCTCCCCAAGTCCTCCTCAGGCAAATAGGCTCGGAAGGCCCAAGGGCCCCCCTCTCCTCTCAGGCAGCCGAGTTCTGGAGGCAGGGGGAGGCCATGCCAGGGCGCAGCCTCACCCCACATGAGGAGCAGGGCCGAGGGAAGGGCCCACCCGGCCCAAGCCAAGCCCCCCGGGCACTCCACCACCCCAAAGGGGACCTGAACACTACCATCAGCCCTTCCAAGTGACCAAGATGACCATGCTTGACACCAAATGGGGCGGGGAGACCTGCCCCCCACCCTCCCATGGCAGCACCACACCCAGCCCCAGTCCAATCAGGCACACCCAATCCCTGCCAACTCAGGCAGCCAGCCTGGGAAGCACCCCTCAGTGGCCAGCCCCAGCCTAGGTGAGGGGCACCTGAAGCCATCTGCCACCCACGCTGGACTGGAAGATGTTAGGGACCATCTCAAGGGTGCCAGCCTCTTGGGCCTCCCAAAACGGGGACCCTTGCCCACTGACCCCCGGGGCACGTTGCTCCATGTTCTGGGAAGCCCACCTGTGTCTCTGTAAGCTCCTTAGTGACCCACGCGTCAAGCTATCCCTCCTCCCCACACCCTCCCCCCCCAAACACACACCACACACACACACTAGCCATCATTCCCATGCAGAGCCTTGAGGTGTGCAGGAACCTGCCATGGGCGTCTTGGCCTCCCGGGGCACCCACCTGTCAGCACAGGTGTCATGAGCTTCAGTGTCCACCAAGGCTCTGCTCGCTCTCCTCCACTGTTGTGAGCTCAACCTCCGCTTTCTCGGTGTAGATTTAGGCCGAATGCTGCTTGTTCTTGTGGAGACGTGTGTGTGTGTGTGTGTGTGTGTGTGTGTGTGTGTGTGTGTTCTTATCTGAGCAGCTGCCCTCACCCCACCCCGGAGACCCTGAGCCCAGTTCCAGGAGACGGCGGGAAGGATGGAGGAGGGCACGGCCGGTGCTCACCCCGCGTGACCTCCGGAAGGAAGAACTGGCCCAAAGGACGGAGGTGGCCTGCGGCTGTCTCCATGGGAACTGTGCTCTGATGTGCCGCCTGTTGTCACTTGTGACTCAGTTTCCTTGGCTTGGCCAAGGGTCCCCTGTTGCCTTTTCAGCATCCTGGGACTGTCCCGTGCCGGCCATAGGGCAGGACCAGGCCCCAGCATGTCTGCCAGAGGGGGGGTGTCCTGGCGTGAGGGGACATGGCCAGTGTCCGTCGTCCTGGCCAGAGGTTGATCGTGGCCCTCGGGAAGGGAGACTATGGCAGGAGGGCCACGGTGGTGGGGGATGCAGAGGCGCCCCGTTTGGGACCCTGAGAGGAGGGAGGCTGTGACCTATGGGCTCTACTGACCGTCAGACGTTCGTTCCCCTCTCTGTTGTCATTCCCTGTCTTCAATGGTTGCAGTATATTTTCTCTTCAATAAATTTCATTGAATGTTTCAGCCATGTCTTGCCTCTGCTCTGGGCTCTGGAAGGAACAACTTTCTACTGGAGCTGCAGGAGGGGATGGGGTTGTGAGTGGCAGCATTAGTGTGGTACTGGAGTATTTCAGGGGTGTATCCAAGAGAAGTTGTGTAATCACTTGGGCGGATGGAAACTGGTGAGAGGAGCTTACTAGAAGTGTGGCTGGTTGGGGCCACTAGAAACCTCAGGCAGCCCCTAGGAATAAAGAGGTTAGACCGTATAGTGAGGAGGGGACAGCAGGTATCCTGAGGATCCAGGATTTGTGGAAACGCTGTATGCCTTAGGACATCCACTGGGTCTGAAAGTTCAAGTGCAAATCCCATAGACAAGCCAGTCTCCGAATTGCCTGGGTATGTTGTTGGATAGACCTATCATCAGGAGCTGCATGCTGGTGTGTGTGGTGAAGAGATCGCTCATCCATTTACAATCAGCCTACACCTGGAAGCCAACAAGAAGCCAGGCTCCATGTAGCCTCTGAAGGATTCTTTGGACTTGGGGGTGTGTGATAGCCAAAGATTGGGCAGGCTGGGTTCCACAGACCTCACGCCATGTGTAGTGGGAGGAAATCCTTGGGAGACAAACGCAGTCATTCAAGAAGACCTAGCTATCAATTTTTATGCCTCTAATGTGGGAGCAGCCAATTATATCAACCAATTGATAACCAAAGTAATGAGACACATAGATAATAATACGTTAATAGTAGGAGATTTCAACACTGCACTCTCAGAAAAGGACAGATCTTGTAGGCGGAACATTGCCAAATAAATAAGGGCCTTGAATGACACACTGGAACAAATGGATTTCACAGATATATACAGAACATTCCATCCTTTTTTTTTTTTGCTTATAAACAAAAATTTATTTCTTACAATTCTATTTTTTTCTATTTTTTCCCATTTAAATGGGAAATGGTAAATTGAACACCAATAAAAAATAAATTTATTATTAAAAAATAAATAAAATAAAATAAAATAAAATAAAATAAAATAAAATAAAATAAAATAAAATAAAATAATAAAATAAATGGGAAATGGTTCTCCAAACTTTTATTTTCAGGCTGTAAGTGTCCTTACCTCTAAAATGAGTCTCTTCTAGACAGCAAATAGATGGGTCTTGCTTTTTTATCCAATCTGAAACCCTGTGCCTTTTGATGGGATCTGGAAGCCCATTCACGTTCAGAGTTACTATTGAAAGATATGAATTTAGTGTCATCATACTACCTATTCAGTCCCTGTTTTTGTGGATTGTTTCCTTGGACTTCCTCTTTCTTTTACAGAGTCCCCCTTAATATTTCTTGCAGAGCTGGTTTGGTGGTCACATATTCTTCCAGTTTCTGCCTATCTTGGAAGCTCTTTTTCTCTCCTTCTATTCTGAATGAGAGTCTTGCTGGATAGAGTATTCTTGGCTGCATGTTCTTCTCATTTAGGACCCTGAATATATCCTGCCAGCCCTTTCTGGCCTGTCAGGTCTCTGTGGAGAGGTCTGCTGTTAACCTAATCCTTCTTCCCATAAAGGTTAGGGATTTCTTGTCTCTTGCTGCTTTAAGGATCTTCTCTTTATCTTTGGAATTTGCAAGTTTCACTATGAAATGTCGGGGTGTCGAACGGTTTTTATTGATTTTAGCGGGGATCTATCTCCTGGATCTGAATGTCCTGTTTCCCTCCCCAAGTCGGAAGTTCTCAGCTATAATTTGTTCAAAAACACTTTCTGGTCCTCTGTCCCTTTCGGTGCCCTCTGGAACCCCAATTAAACATATGGTTTTTTTTTCCTTCTGAGGCTGTCATTTATTTCCCTTAACCTTTCCTTGTGATCTTTTCATTGTTTTTCTCTTTTTTCCTCAGTTTCCTTCCTTGCCATCAATTTGTCTTCTATGTCACTCACTCATTCTTCTACCCCATTAACCCTCGTTAGGACCTCCAGTTTGGATTGCATCTCATTTAACTGATTTTTAATTTCGGCCTGATTAGATCTAAATTTTGCAATCAGGAAGTCTCTTGAGTCCTTTATGCTTTTTTCCACAGCCACCAGTAGCTTTATAATTGTGCTTCCTAATTGGCTTTCTGACATCGAATTGTAATCCGAATTCTGTAACTCTGTGGGAGAGAGTAGTGTTTCTCACTCTTTCTTTTGTGCTGATTTCTTCCTTCTAGTCATTTTGCTCAGTCAGTGCAGAGTGGCTAAAAACAAGTTGTACTGAAAAAAGGAAGGAAAGAGAGAAGAAAAAAAGCGGGTAACAAATAAACAACCCCCCCAAAAAAAAAACCAAGGAGGGGTATCCTCTGATTCTATTCACTGTAACTCCCTCGACTTCCCCTGGAGCTTTCCAGTGCTGCTTGATTAAGAAGTTGCTCTTCCTCTGTCCTTCCAGCTGGTCTTCTGGGGTGGGGACTGCTGTGCTGATTCTTAGGTGTCTGCACCTGGGGGTGCTGCCCCACCCCCTGCTAGGTGCACAGCTCAGTAGGAGCTGTTTACTCCGTGAGGCCCCTGCACTCTGGCGACCCCGCTTAGTCCCAGGCACAAGGTGACACCAAGAGGAACAACAACACTGGCAGCGGCCAGCTCCCCAGCCCTAGGAGTCAGCTCCAGCAGTAACTTCCACAGTCTCCCATTCCACACTGGCCTGGATGGCCTGGATGCTCCGGGGTTGGGGGGCACTGATCTGCACAGCTCTGCGCCGCCTAGCGGCAGGAGTGTCCTCGCTGTCTTGTGTCCTCCCAGCCTCTACCTGTCCCAAGAGGAGTGCCAGATCCTGGACTGTGTCCCCCAGCGCCGTGGGCTCCGGGGCCTGCGCCACTGGAATCATGCTCCCAGGACCTCGCAGCCTCCTTCGCACAGGGCCACCGCCTCAGCTGCTCCTGGGGCTGCGCAGCCCACTCTGCAGAGCCACTGCCTGAGCCGCCACCTGAGTTGCTCCTGGGGCCCTGCCGGGCATGCGCTCCAGCCCTTTAGGGAGCTCCGCTGAGGTATGTGACACACTCTCCCCAGGGGCGTACTTCCTCTGTTAGCGACCCCAGGAATCTGGGGGCTCCACGGCCCCTCCTGGGATCCTGCCTGAGCAACCTGTGAGAGCCTTTCCATTGGGGAAGATTGGTAAAGTTACTGCTTTTCTGGGACTGGGCTTTCTTGTCCTGGAGGCTCTCGCCACCCGGCCTTAACCCGGATCCTCGCAGGGGCCCCTCCCCCTTGGATGTTTTTTTTCCCATCTTCCTACCTTGATAGATGTCCGAACTCCTCTCACTGTAGCATTCCAGCTGTTCTCTCTTTAAATCTCAGGCCGAATTTTTAGGTTTTCAGGATGATTTGAAAGTTATCTAGGTAAGTTGGTGGGGACAGGTGACTTGGATCCTACTCTTCCGCAATCTTGCCCCACCTCCCTGAAAACTTCCTTAAACTGGAGAAGGCAATAGACATCCAACTCCAATTCAAACAAGATGAACCCAAGGGAGGTCCACATCATCGCACATAATATTTAAAATGCCAAAGGTTAAGGATAAAAAGAGAATCTAAAATCAGTAAGAGAAAAACAAAAAGTTACCTATAACGGAAAACCTATAAGGTATCAGAAGAAACTTTGCAGGCCAGAAGAGAATGCCCTGATAATTTCAAAGTGCTAAAAAGAAAAAGTCTACAATCAAGAATATTCTACCTAGCAAGTTTATCATTCAGATTTGAAAAAGAGATAAGAAGTTTCCCATACAAATGAAAAATAAAGGAGTTTATCACCACCTAGCCAGTCTTATGAGAAATGTTAAAGGGACTTAAGTGCAGAAAAAATGGCCATAATTAGGCATAAGAAAATCATGAAAAAAAAGATGTAAAATATGAAAATATATATGTAAAGCATGGAGGAGGGCGTAAAAGATGGAAAAAGAGAAAGGAAAAATAAAAATAAAGGTTTTTTCTTTCTTAGAAAATGTATTTGAACTTGAATGACCATGAAGCTAATACAGACTGCTACATAGGATATTATATATGAACCTTATGGTAACCACAAACCCAAAACCTATGATAGATACACAATAAAATAAAGAGAAAGAAAGCCAAACATAGCACTATAGAAACTCATCAATCACAAAGAAAAAGAGCAAAAGACGAAGAAAGGAATAACTATATAAATAACCAGAAAACAAATAACAAAATGGTGATAAGTATATACCTGTCAGTAATTACTGTAAATGTAAATGGCCTAAACGCTCCAATCAGAAGACACAAAATGATTGAATGGATAAAAGAAAAAAACATGACCTATCCATATGCTGCCTACAAGAGGATCACCTTAGACCTACAGACATATACAGAATGAAAGCGAAAGGATGGAAAAACATTCACCATGTAAATGAAACTGAAAAAAAAAAAGCCAGGGTAGCAATACTTATATCAAAGAAAATCAACTTTAAAACATACTATAACAAGACAAAGAAGGACGCTACCCAATGATAAAGGGATAAATCTAACAAGGGGATGGAACAATTGTAATTATCAACGCATCCAACACTGGAGGACCTAAATACATAAAGCAAATATTAACAGATATAAAGAGATAAATTGATGGTAATACAATAATAGTAGAAGACATTAACACTCAATTTTAATCAATACATAGGTCATCAAGGCGGAAAATCTATAAGGAAACAATATATTTGAATAACACACTGAAACAGATGGACATAACACATATGTAAAGAACATTTCATCCCAAAACAATAGAACACACTTTCTTTCAAGTGCACAGGGACTATGTTTCAGAATAGATCACATATTAGGTCACAAAACTGTCACCAACAAATTTAGGAAGATTGAAATCATACTATGCAACTTTTCTTATCACAACAATATGAAACCAGAAATAAATCACAAGACAAAACTGGAAAAAAAATGCAAACACTTGGATACTAAACAACATGATGCTAAACAACCAATGAGTCAACAAAACAATCAAAAAGAAATTTAAAAAATACCGAGACACAAGTGAAAATGAAAGTACCAAAGTCTTTTTTGGTCCAAACTTTGGACTTTGGTCCAAAGTCTTTTTTGTTTTATCAAAATCTACTGGACACAGTAAAAGCAGTTCTTTTTTTAAATTTATTTTTTATTGGTGTTCATTCGCCAACATATAAAATAACACCCAGTGCTCATCCCATCAGGTGCCCCCCTCAGTGCCTGCCACCCAGTCACCCCCACCCCCCACCCACCTCCCTTTCTACCACCCCTAGTTCGTTTCCCAGAGATAGAAGTCTCTCATGTTCTGTCTCCCTTTCTGATATTTCACACTAATTTTTTCTCCTTTCCCCTTTATTCCCATTCACTATTTTTTGTATTCCCCAAATGAATGAGACGATATAATATTTGTCCTACTCTGATTGACTTATTTCACTCAGCATAATACCCTCCAGTTCCATCCACGTCGAAGCAAATGGTGGGTATTTGTCGTTTCTAATGGCTGAGTAATATTCCATTGTATACATAAAACACATCTTTATCCATTCATCTTTCGATGGACACCGAGGCTCCTTCCACAGTTGGGCTATTGTGGACATTGCTGCTATAAACAGCGGGGTGCAGGTGTCCCGGCATTTCACTGCATCTGTATCTTTGGGGTAAATCCCCAGCAGTGCAATTGCTGGGTCGTAGGGTCAGACCTATTTTTAACTCTTTGAGGAACCTCCCCACAGTTTTCCAGAGTGGCTGCACCAGTTCACATTCCCACCAACAGTGCAAGAGGGTTCCCCTTTCTCCACATCCTCTCCAACATTTGCTGTTTCCTGCCTTGTTAATTTGCCCCATTCTCACTAGTGTGAGGTGGTATCTCCTTGTGGTTTTGATTTGTATTTCCCTGATGGCCAGTGATGCGGAGCATTTTCTCATGTGCTTGTTGGCCATGTCTAGGTCTTCCTCTGTGAGATTTCTGTTCATGTCTTTTGCCCACTTCATGATTGGATTGTTTGTTTCTTTGGTGTTGAGTTTAATAAGTTCTTTATAGATCTTGGATACTAGCCCTTTATCTGATGGGTCATTTGCAAATATCTTCTCCCATTCTGTAGGTTGTCTTTTAGTTTTGTTGACTGTTTCTTTTGCTGTGCAGAAGCTTCTTATTTTGAGGAAGTCCCAATAGTTCATTTTTGCTTTTGTTTCTCTTGCCTTCATGGATTAATCTTGCAAGAAGTTACTGTGGCCAAGTTCAAAAAGGGTGTTGCCTGTGTTCTCCTCTAGGATTTTGATGGAATCTTGTCTCACATTAAGATCTTTCATCCATGTTGAGTTTATCTTTGTGTATGGTGAAAGAGAGTGGTCTAGTTTCATTCTTCTGCATGTGGATGTCCAATTTTCCCAGAATCCTTTATTGAAGAGACTGTCTTTTTTCCAGTGGAGAGTCTTTCCTCCTTTGTTGAATATTAGTAGACCATAAAGTTGAGGGTCCACTTCTGGATTCTCTATTGTGTTCCATTGATCTCTGTGTCTGTTTTTGTGCCAGTACCACATTGTCTTGATGACCACAGAGAGCTTTGTAGTACAACCTGAAATCTGGCATTGTGATTCCCCCAGCTATGATTTTCTTTTTTAAAATTCCCCTGGAAAAAAAAATAAAAAATAAAAAAAATAAAATAAAATTCCCTTGGCTATTCGGGGTCTTTTGTGATTCCACACAAATCTTAAAATAATTTGTTCCAACTCTCTGAAGACAGTCCATGGTATTTTGATACGGATTGCATTAAATGTGTAAATTGCCCTGGTAACATTGACATTTTCTCAATATTAATTCATCCAATCCATGAACATGGAATATTTTTCCATCTCTTTGTGTCTTCCTCAATTTCTTTCAGAAGTGTTCTGTAGTTTTTAGGGGTATAGATCCTTTACCTCTTTGGTTAGGGTTATTCCTAGGTATCTTATGAGTAAAAGCAGTTCTAAAAGAGAAGTATATAGCAATACAGGCCTAAGAAGAAGGAAAAGCTCGGGGATCCCTGGGTGGCGCAGCGGTTTGGCGCCTGCCTTTGGCCCAGGGCGCGATCCTGGAGACCCGGGATCGAATCCCACATCGGGCTCCCGGTGCATGGAGCCTGCTTCTCCCTCTGCCTGTGTCTCTGCCTCTCTCTCTCTCTCTGTGACTGTCATGAATAAATAATAAAAAAAAAAAAGAAGAAGGAAAAGCTCAAATAAACAAGCTAGCCGTATATCTAAAGGAACTAGAAAAAGATAAACAATCCCAAAATGAGTACAAGAAAGTAAATAATCTGGATCAGAGCAAAACTAAATGACACAGAGACTAAGAACAATAGAAAAACTCAATGATTCTTTGTGGAAGGGGAGGTGGGTGAGGGGATGGGGCAGCTGTGTGACAGGCACTGAGGAGGGCACTTGATGGGATGAGCACTGGGTGTTATACTATATGTTGGCAAATTGAATTTAAATTAATAATAATATGTATACAATGGAATATTACTCAGCCATTAGAAACGACAAATACCCACCATTTGCTTCAACGTGGATAGAACTGGAGGGTATTATGCTGAGTGAAATAAGTCAATCAGAGAAGGACAAACATTATATGGTCTCATCCGTTTGGGGAATATAAATAATAGTGAAAGGGAATAAAGGGGAAAGGAAAAAAATGAGTGGGAAATATCAGAAAGGGAGACAGAACATGAGAGACTCCTAACTTTGGGAAACGAACTAGGGGTGGTGAAAGGGGAGGTGGGCAGGAGGTGGGGGTGACTGGGTGGCACAGCACTCAGGGGGGCACTTGATGGGATGAGCACTGGGTGTTATTTTATATGTTGGCAAATTGAACACCAATACAAAATAAATTTATAAAAAATTAATAATAATTATTATAATAAATTATCCATAAAAACTGAAAAGCTAAATAAAATTGACAAACTAGACTCATGAAGCAAAAAGGAGAAAGGGTCCAAATAAATACATTCAGAAAAAAGAGAGAAGTAACAACTGACATCACAGAAAGACAAAGTGTTATAAGAGAATACTATGAAAAATTATCTACCAAGAAATTGGACAACTTTGAAGAGATGGATAGATTCTAGAAACACACAAACTCCCAAAACTGAACCAGGAAAAAATAGAAAATCTAAATAGACTGATTACAAATAGCATAATTTAATCAGTACTCAAAAAACCACCAAAAAAATAAAAGTCCAGGATGAGAGAGATTCACAGATGAATTCTACCAAACATTTAAAGAAGAGTTAATAGCTATTCTCCTCAAACTATTCCAAAAAATAGAAGAGGAAGGAATCATCCTAGGAGGCCAGCATTACCATGATACCAAAACCAAAGACACCACAAAAAAAGAGAACTACAGGCCAATATCTTGATGAACATAGATGCAAAAATCCTCAATAAAATATCAGCAAACCACATACAATACATTAAAAAGATCATTCACCACAATCAGATGGGATTTATTTCAGGGATGCAAGAGTGGTTCAAAATTTGAAAATCAGTCAATGTGATACACATAATAACAAAACCAAGGATAAAAATCACATGATCATCTCAATAGATGCTGAAAAAGCATTTGACAAAATATAGCATCTTTTCATGATAAAAACTCTAAACAAAGTGAAATCAGAAGGAATATATCTCAACATAATAAAGGCCACATATAAAATACCCACTGCTAACATCCTATTCAACAGTGTAAAACTGTGAGCTTCCCTATAAGATCAGAAATAAGACAAGGATGTCCACTCTCACCACTTTTATTCAACATAGTACTAGAAGTACTAGTCACAGCAATCAGACAAGAAAAAGATATGAGAGGCATCCACATTGGTAAAGAAAAAGCTAATCTATCACTATTTATAGACCACATGATACTATATAGAGAAAATCCTACAGAGTCCACCAAAATACTATTAGAACCGATAAATGAATTCACTAAAGTTGTAGTATACAAAATTAATACCCAGAAATTGGTAGCATTTCTATATGCTAATAACAAAGTAGCAGAAAGGGAAAGTAAGAAAATGATCCCATTTACAACAGCACAGTAAAAAATAAAATACCTAGGAATAAGTCTAACTAAAGAGGTGAAAGACCTGTACTCCAAAAACTATAAAACAGTGATGAAAGAAATTGAAGATGATATAACAAATGGAAAGATATTCCATGCTTATGGATTAGAAGAATTAATATTGTTAAAATGTCTATGCTATCTAAAGCAATCTACAGATTCAATGCAATACCTGTCAAAAATATCAACAGCAGGGATGCCTGGGTTGCTCAGTGGTTAATCACCTGCCTTCAGCTCAGGACGTGATCCTAGAGTCCCGAGATTGAGTCCCACAACAGGCTCCCTGTATGGAGTCTGATTCTCTCTCTGCCTATGTCATTGCCTCTGTGTGTGTGTGTGTGTGTGTGTCTCCTGAATAAATAAACAAAATCTTTAAAATATATATATCAACAGCATTTTTCACAAAACCAAAACAAATAATACTAAAATTTGTATGGAACCACAGAAGACTCTGAATAACCAAAGCAATCCTGAGAAAGAACAAAGCCGGAGGTATCACAATCCCTGATTTCAAGATGTACTACAAAGGTATAGTAATCAAAAGAGTATAATACAGGCATAAAAATAGAGACATAGATCACTGGAACAGGACAGAGAGCCCAGAAATAAACCCATACTTATATGGTCAATTAATCTATGACAAAATAAGCAAGAATATGCAATGGGGAAAAGAGTGTCTTCAATAAATGGTGCTGGGAAAACTGGACAGCTACACATAAAAGAATGAAATTGGACTACTTTTTAACACCATATGCAAAAACAAACTCAAAATGGATTAAAGACCTAAATGTGAAACCTGCAACCATACAACTCCTAGAAGATTATAGATATGTCTCCTAAGGCAAGGGAAAGAAAAACAAAATTAAACTATTGGGACTTCATCAAAATAAAAAGCTTGCACAGCACAAGATAATGTACTAAGTGGGGTTAATATCCAAAATACATAAAAAATATAAGGAACTTATACAACTCAATATTCCCTTAAAATAATGCAATTAAAAAATGGCCAGAAGACCCAAGTAGAAATTTTCCAAGGAAGACATACATATGACCAACAGATGCATGACAAGGTGCTTAACATGAGTATTCATCAAGGAAATGCAAATCAAAACCATAATCACCTTACCACCATATCACCTTACACCTGTCAGAGACAAAAAATGACAAATGTTGGCAAAAAATGTGGTAAAAAGGGAACCCTCATGTATTGTTGGTGGAAATGTAAATTGGTGCAATCTCTGTGGAAAACAGTATAGAGGTTCCTTAAATAAAAATACTAAAAATAGAAATACCACAGGATTCAAAAATTCCACTATTGGGTATTTGCCCAAAGAAAACAAAAACACTAATTCAAAGAGATATATGCTCCCTTATGTTTACTGCAGAATTATTTACAATAGCCAAGATATAGAACTAACCTGTGTGTGTGTGTGTGTGTGTGTGTCCATTAAAAAGGATGAGATTGTGCCATTTGAGACAGGATGGATGGACTTAGGAAGTAGTCTGCTAAGCGAAAGTCAGTTTGAAAAAGACAAATACCAAATGATTCCATGCATAATTGGAATCTTTAAAAAAAACAAATGAATGGATAAAGAGAATGTGGTTTATGTATACAATGGAATATTACTCAGCCATTAGAAACGACAAATACCCACCATTTGCTTCGACGTGTATGGAACTGGAGGGTATTATACTGAGTGAAATAAGTCAATCGGAGAAGGACAAACATTATATGGTCTCATTCATTTGGGGAATATAAATAATAGTGAAAGGGAATAGAGGGGAAGGGAGAAGAAATGGGTAAGAAATATCAGAAAGGGAGACAGAACATGGAAGACTCCTAACTCTGGGAAACGAACTAGGGGTGGTGGAAGGGGAGGAGGGCAGGGGGTGGGGGTGACTGGGTGGGGAGCACTGACCGGGGGACTTGACGGGATGAGCATTGGGTGTTATTCTGTATGTTGACAAATTGAACAGCAATAAAAAATAAATTTATTATTAAAAAAATAAATAAGTTAAAAATAAAAAAGAAAAAGAAAAAGAAAAAACAAATGAATAAACCAACAAAAAGGAGAATCAGACCTATAAATACAGAGGACAACTGGTCACTAGAGGACAGGGGGTGGGAGAATGGGCAAATGGGTGAAAGGGAGTGGGAGATACAGGTTTCGTTATGGAATGAATATGTCATGGGACATCTCACACCTGTCAAAATGATGGCTGAGTAATATTTCATTATGTATATATAATGGCTAAAATCAACAACACAAGAAGCAGAGCGTACTGGCAAGGATATGGAGGAAAAGGAACCCTTGTGCACTGTTGTTTGGAGTGCAAACTAGTGCAGTCACTCTGGAAAACAGTATGAAGGGTCCTCAAGAAGTTAAAAATAGAGCTACCTTACAGTCCAGAAATCCCACTGCTGGGTATTTACCCAAAGAATACAAAAACACTAATTCAAAGGGATACATACACCCCTATGTGTATAGCAGCATTATTTACAATTGCCAAATTATAAATGCCAAATTATGGAAGCAGTCCCAGTGTCCATCAGTTAATGCGTGGATAAAGAAAGTGTGATATATATACATAATGAAATATTACTCAGCCATCAAAAATAATGAAAAATTGCCATTTGCAAGGACATGGGTGGAACTAGAGCAAATAACGCTAAGCAAAATAAGTAAGAGAAAGACAAATAGTCTATGATTTCGCTCATATGTGAAATTTAAGGAACAAAACAAATGAGCATAGGGGAAAAAGAGAGAGAGAGAGAGAGAGAGAGAGAGAGAGAAACCAAGACATAGCCTCTTAACTACAGAGAACAAACTGATGTTACCAGAGGGAAGGTGGTGGGGGGAATGGGTGAGATAGGTGATGGAAATTAAGGAGTACACTTGTGATGAGCACTGGGTGATTTTTGGAAGTTTCAATCACTCTGCTGTACACCTGAAACTAATATAACACTCTATACCTGGAATTTAAATAAAAACTTAAGAAAAATAAAAATCCCAAAACCAAAAAAAAGTGTTATGGAAATAAAAGGCACAGTGTAAGGAATATATTCAATGATACTATAATAATGATGCAACAGGACAGATGGTAGCTACACTTGTGGTGAGCATAGCATAATGTATAAACTTGTCAGATCACTAGGTTGTACACCCGAAACTTACCTTACATGTGTGTCAACTATGCTCAAAAAATGCTTAAAATTATCATTACTAATTGGTTGCTTTCAAATTCATAAAATTGATAAAAAGAGCACTAAACAAAGTACAAATAGAAGTAAATATTAGTCTCTATACCTTTCCCACTTCCCTTGAGCCTTACACATAGCCATGGGCTATCTAAGTCACCCTGACCTCCAGGCAGTCTCTGTGTCCATTTATATAGGATCCTGCCATGCACAACCATTTCATGTTCCCTGGAATTGTTGTGTATCACTGTGATGATAGACACCTTCCAGCTCCAAGACTCAGCTAAAGTGCCATTAATTAAGACTTTAATAATATGGTCCCTAGAGCAAGACTTTTCCCTGGAGAGCTTCCTAAAAGAGTGAGGACCCTGTAACTCTATTTACTGCTGTCTTCCTTTGTGTATCTCACAAAATACTCACAGAGGAGTAAAGATTGATCTGACACCTCAGCTTCCCCTTCACTCTCTTTTGCAATTCCTCAGTCACTGGGAGATCCCCCAAATAAAAATCTTAGATCTGTGGATCGAAGCATGTTGTTGGTTGCCTCTCCAAGACTCCTAAGTCTTCTATGACCATCTAATCTTTAACACTAGCTTATTATGTGTATATGGAAGTTGTGGCTGACACTTGAAAAGTTAGACTTGGTACTGTACGGGCCTTGTATATCTGCTTTAACAAATTACCACGAACTGGGTTGTGTAAAACAAATTTATTCTACCACAGTTCTGGTGGACAGAAGTCTAAAATTGGTATCACTGGGATGAGTCAACATTGGCAAGTCTAAGCTCTCTCTGGAGGCTCTAGAGGAGGATCCTTCCTTGTCTCTTTCAGCATATGTTGGCTGCCAGCATTCCTTGGCTTCTGTTTACAATACTCCAATCTTGAAGGTCAGTATTTTCTAATCTCTCTCTATTCCTTTTTTAAAAATATCGTATTTATTTACTCATGAGAGACACAGAAAGAGGCAGAGACACAGGGAGAGGGAGAAGCAGGATCCCTACAGGGATCCTGGTGTGGGACTTGATCCCAGGACCCCAAGATCATGACCTGAGCAGAAGGCAGACGCTCAACTACTGAGCCACCCAGGCATCCCTAATTCATTTCCATTTAAAGTAATTATTGACAGGTAAGGACTTACTATTGCCATTTGTTAGTTGTTTTCTAATTATTTTGCAGAACTGGATCCTGGGACCCCAGGATCATTACCTGAGCCAAAGACAGACGCTCAACCACTGAGCCACCCAGGTGATCCTCTCTCTACTCCTTCACATCACTTTCTCCCTCCCCTCTCCGGTGTGTGTGTGTGTGTGTGTGTGTGTGTGTGTGTGTAAAAGAGAGAGAGAGAGAGATGCCTCTCTCTTATAAGGACAGCTGTGATTGGATTTAAGGCCCCCCTGGATAACCCACGATAATCTTTCCATCTCAAAATACTTAATACCTGCAAAATCCTTTTTTCAAAAAAAAGGTGATATTTACAAGTTCCAGGAATTAGAACCTGCTATCTTTTGAGGTCTTTATTCAGCCTGCTACAGGTTCCAAATTCATACACTTGCTCTGGTCCAACCCACTAGGCCCACCACTCTTCTCCTGATATTTTTCTTGGAAAGTTCCCACAGATAATTGTCTAATAAATCCACACAATCAAAGTCTTGTGTTTCTGGCTGAAAAAATTACTGTTGACTTTTATATACCTCTCTAATCTGGGAGCTTACAATATTTGACTCTAGCTTGGTAGGGAAATGATTTCTACAGATGTCAGTCAGAGAATCCTGCATAGGAGTGGGCTCAGGTTTTTCACATGCTTATTAGTGGAACACTTGCAAGTCAAACAAGCTTCTCTCTTATTCACATAGATCATGTCACATAACATCATCTCAATGTCATTCTTGATATAATTTATGCAGGAGTGAAAATGGAGAGGAAGAAAGCACATAAAGGAGACAAAGCCAAACCCTGCCATCTTCACCTCTGTATATATTCTGTCTACAGTTTTCATAGTTACATACCAAGCAATAGCAACTTTTGAGGAGAATACTGAAGTTCAGAAAAGGATCAAATAGATTCTTTTGCTTTTTATTCAATTGTACCATTCGATGTCTACAACACTGAATAAATGTTTTGTTTGTCCATGTTACAAAAAAGATAAATATATATGACTTACCATTCAAGAGGGAAAACAAGACACCAAACAGTACTTAATAGAATGATCCCACTTAAATAAAATAAAACCAAATTGTATTATGTATACGTTTATATGTATAAATGTTAAGGGGTTCTGGAAGGATTCTCACTGAGAGATTGATAGTGCACACCTTTTCTGGAGGGAAGGGAATGGGAGTGGGAGTGTGTATATCTTCAATATGCCTCTTGTTTTAATTCCTTACCATGAAAATATAGTCAGGGAACATGATGGTTGATTTTATGTGTCAACTTGACTAAGAAATACTGCCCAGTTTCTTGGTGAAACAGCTATACAAATGCTGCTGTGAAGATATTTTATGTATGATTCACATTAAATTAGTGGACTTTGAATAAAGCAGATTATTCTCCATAATCTGAGTGGACCACATCCAAATGGTTGAAGGCTTTAAGAGAGAAGACTGAGGTTCCTCAAAGAAGAAGAAAATTTTCTCCAAACTGCTTTAAGACTTCAGCTGCAACATTTACATTTCCTGGGTCTCCACCTTCACCACTTCTAAATGTGTTATTTAGCAATTACCCTAAATTTTACAGATTTCTGCTTATCTGTCAGTATAAACAAGAGAAATAATGGAAATGAAACAATCATTTGTATTACTGTGATGTAGTGCCTGGTAAATTGAGTATTATCACAACTCAGCAAATGCTACTTGTTATTAACAATGTTATTTATTTTATGCTAAGAAAGCAGTAGGAAGCAATTGAAGGTTTTTGAGCAGGGAAATAACATAATCTGATCTGTTTTTAAAAAATAATTCTGGCTGCTATATGAGGAATGCATAATAAGGAGGCAAAGTGGATGCAAGATCAATTTAGGAAGCTATTGCATTAACATATGGAAGTTATGGTCATAATTTGGACTAGGATGATGGTAGAAGAAATGAGGATAAGTGGTAGGGTAACATATGACCAACAAATGCTCCTATAGAGAACAAGAAAATCACGTTAAAATATCACTCATATTTACACCACAAAAAAAAGAAATAATTACGTGGCATGATTGAGGTTTAGCCGAGGCTAAGGTGGTAACATATTGCAATATATAAATATATCAAATAAATGCTTTTTAAAAGATTTATTTATTTGAGAAAGAGAGGGGGGGGGCTCAAGCAGGAGGGGCAGGATGAGGGAGAGAGAACCTGAAGCAGATTCCTCACTGACCAATGCATGTCTGATGACACCAAGATCACAACCCAAGCTGAGACCACGAGGTGGATGCTAAACTGACTGCACGACCTAGGTACCCTTCAAATCAACACTTTTTATACCTTACACTTACAAACTGTTATATGTCAATTACATTTCAATTAAAATGAGTCTTTAAAAATAACTGTAATGTAGGATAGTGGCATGAATGCGAACTAGAACTGAATATAAATGAATAGGGCCAAGGGAGCTCCATACCTGAAGCTTACCTGCATGGTGGATTCATGGGTGTGTAGTTTTCCATTAGTCTTTAAAGTGTTGAGATATATATATATATATATATATATATATATATTTCTTTTGTATATGTGCTATATTTAACCATAAAAACATTGTTTATTTTTAATTGAAGTATAATTTTCATGTGATACTATATTAGTTCTAGGTGTACAACATTTTGATTCAACAATTCTATACATTACACAGTGATCACCATAAGTGTAGTTACCATCTGTCACCATACAATGTTATTACCATTTTATTGGCTATATTTGCAGTGCTGTACTTTTTTTAAAGATTTTACTTATTTGAGAGAGAGAGAGAGAAAAATAGCAAGACAGAGCACAAGCAAAGGAAGGGGAGAGGGAGAGGAAGAAGTAGACTCCCTCCAAAGCGGGGAGCCAGACACAGGGCTCGATCCCAGGAATCTAGGATCATGACCTGAACCGAAGGCAGACACTTAACTGACTGAGCCACCCAGGTTTCCAGTATGCTGTACTTTTCATCCCCATGATTTATTTGTTTTGTAAGTGGAATTTCATACCTCTTCATCCCCTTCAAAGCAATCTTGGGAAAGAACAGCAAAGCTGGAGGTATCACCATTCTAAATTTCAAACTATACTATGAAGCCTTAGTAATCATAACAGCATGGTGCTGGTACAAAGATAGATGCATAGATCACTGGAACAGAAAAGAGAGCCCAGTAATAAACCCATGCTTATATGACAAATTAATCTATGACAAAGGAGGATGAATATACAATGGTGAAAAGACAGTCCCTTCAATAAATGGTGCTAGGAAAACTGGATGGCTATATGCAATAGAATATAATTGGATCATTTTCTAACACCATACACAAAAATTAACTCAAAATGGATTAAAGACCTAAATGTAAGACCTGAAACCACAAAAATCCTAAAATAAAACAAAGGGAGCAAATTCTAGGACATTGGCAACAGCAATAATTTTCTGGATCTGCCTCTTCAGGCAAGGGATAGAAAAGCAAAAATAAACAACTTGGGACTACATCAAAATAATAGGCTTTTGCACAATGAAGGAAACCACCAACTGAAAAAAAAAACCCTAAAAAAAAAACCCTACTGAATGGGAGAAGATATCTGCAAATCATATATCAAATAGTTAACATCCAAAACTATATAAAGAATTCATACAACTCAATAGAAAACCAAACAATCTGATTTTAAAATGAGCAGAGGACCTGGTCATTTTCTCCAAAGACGACATACAAATAGCCAACAGACAAGTGAAAAAATATTCAACGTTATTAATCATTAGGGAGATGCATATCAAAATGTTACTTTAAGTAGTAAAAACAAAACAAAACATGACAAAAAAGATCAGTTTAAAGCTGTTGGAGAGCTACTGAAGTTATCAAAACTTAAGGGACCAACATTCAGGAGAGGAGAGCCATGGAAAGGTGAAGTGACAGTTTGCAAAACCAATAGAATTCTCAGCAGTCTCACTAGGCTAGAGAGACAAAATTGGAGACTTAAAAGGCCAAGATCTTAAGTATTTATCTAAATTCTAGTTAGCTAATATACAGTGCAATATTAGTTTCAAGTGTACAATATAGTGATTCAACACTTCCATACAACACCCAGTACTCATCACAAGTGCACTCCTTAATCCCCATCACCTATTTCACCCATCTCCCCACCCACCTCTCCTCTGGTGACCAGTAATTTGTTTTCCATAGTTAGGAGTCTGTTTCTTGGTCTCTCTCTCTCTCTCTCTCTCCCCCCTATGATCAATTGTTTTGCTTCTTCCATTTCACATACGATTGAAATCATATGGTGTTTATCTCTCTGACTTATTTCACTTAGCATAATACACTCTAGCTCCATCCACATCATTGGAAATGGCAATATTTCATTCTTTTTGATGGCTGAGTAATATTTCATCATATATATGTGACACATCTTCTTTATCCATTCATCTATTGATGGACACTTGGGCTGTTTCCATAATCTGGCTATTGTAGATAATGCTGCTGCTATAAACACAGGGATGTGTGTATTACTTTGAATTAGCATTTTTGTTTTCTTTGGTTAATACCTAGTAGTGCAATTGCTGGATCATAGGGTTAAAAAAATCCAATACTGCGATGAGAAGGTAGAGGCAGGTGACTGAGTCTGTCACACTGCAGAATTTCCCCATCAAGATCTCTGCTGAATTCTAAGGTCGTGTGCAATAAGAAGCCAAGGAGCTAAGCAGAAACCCTTTCTAAGACAGAGTAGTTATTTACTGTGTCTCATGGCAAGAAAAATAAATAAAAGGCATTCATTATTGGAAAAGAAGTTAAACTGTCTTTATCTGTAGACAACATTTCTATGTAGGAAATATCAGAATTGACCAAAAATAGCTATTCGAAATAATAAGTAAAGTTTAAAGTTTAAACACAAGGAGGGAGGAACTGGAAAATAATATGAGGAAAGTCTGGAGGGATGGAGATGCTTCTTATCTTGATTGTGATGATGGTTTCATGGGTATATACATATCTCACCATTTGTCAAATTGTCTAATTGCTAAGTCTGTGCATCTGAAATATACCTCAATAAATTCAGTTAGATAAAAAGATCATGTGAAAAATAGGAGAGGTCTGACCCTTTGAAACCTAGAGGATACAATGTATGAAGGTCTTGAAGAGGTTAGAAAATGATCACAGTGGGTTGAGGATCTGTGTTCAGAGAGTGTGATGATTGAATTACTGATTCTCAAGGTGAGGTAGTTATAGGAGATGACAAAGCCTGGGGTGTGACAGTGGGAGAGAGTGGCTTAGGTCAAGGTCACTTTTGTGCTCATTGCATACTCTGTTCTTTCTGCCAGAGCATGACCTCCCTCACCTTTTGACAACTCCTACTCATTCTTCAGGTTTCACCATTTATGTTTCTTCACCAAAGGTGCCTCACCTGCCCTCATCTAACTTAGGTCCATCTCTAACACACTCTTGTATCCTTTGTAAGCAATTAACACAGTGATTACATATGCATTTGTATATTAAGCATTGATTGTACTTAAGCAATTCAAGGTATTATAACAGCAGGGACTACAAGCATCTGAAGCAAGGCATAGCTATTCAGTATTCATAGAATTTGTGGTAGAATATTACAGGGAATGTTGTCTATTTCCACAGGATTTTAGCCCAAATGTGAGGACAGGAGGCCCTACGTCCCTGCAGTCTCCAGTCTCAGTGTAAACACAACACGATGCTTGGTATGTGAATTAGCCTAAGATAGTCTCTGTGTATTGGCTTCTAGGTTTTTTTATTACTTCACTGCTGGCTGAAATTTGACAGCTCAAAAGCCCACTTTTAGCCCACTGGAATTAGATAAAAATTCTAATTTTTATCCATTTAGTCCAAACAAGCAGATTTGTAGTTGATTAGGGCCTGCCTGCTTTGCATATTCCAGGATACCTTACCTCACATCTGCTATCCATTGATAAGGTGGAGGCTTGTGATTTTAAGACCCCAAACCACAGTTGCCCTTCAGAATTCTCTGATTCCAAAGACTTTGTGTCATCACCAAGACACTTATGCCTCCTCTGTGATCCCCTCTGCTTTGGAAGTTACCATAACTTCTTCCCTTTCTGGGTGGTGGCCCTCTAGACCACCCATAAGCTTCTGGATGGTCTCATGCTATGAAGCGTGTACAACCTTGTCCAAGTGCAACCCAGTAAAGCTTGTGTGTGAATGCCTCTCGTGGTAACATGTTTTCCTTTTTCAATCCCCCAAATCCCTCAAATGAACCCCCTATAGTGCTAAATTTACTAAAAGATGGCAAATCCACTTCAGTACCATCCTATTAAGTCTAATTGTGAGAAGATCACATATTTCCAATGTAATTTTTAAAGGGAATTTTTAGAAAGAAAGAGTGTGTTGGTATTTCTCCTACTTTTTCCACGAAGGAAGAGAAGGAGGGGTTCTCTCTACCCCTTCCCAATCAAATGTGTCATTTTGGGTCCTCCAGAAAGCCAAAATGGTGTTAGAAGTGCAAAAGACTTACTGATAAAGATAAATGGGAGAGGGCACATGAGACAGCAGGAACAGCCTTAGAATCATAGTGAAGGTCTCACACCTGTGGAAGAAAAGGGAGATGTAAAAAGGACTGGAAGAAAGAACCTGAGACTCTGGTGATACTTAGAGAAAGTGCTTCTGGCCCAAGTGGGAGATCTGGTGCAAAGACATATTCATTCCTGAGGTGGACACAAGCCCTACCTTCACGAAAGAGTGGCCTCAACATGTACTTTTTTTTTTAGAGAGAGAGAGAGAGAAAGCACCCACTCATGGGGTGGAAGGAGGGGCAGAGAGAGAGAAAGAGGGAGAGAATGTCAAGCAGGTTCCATGCCCAGGGGAAAGTCAGAGTGGGGATTAATCCCACAACCCAAGATCATGACCTGAGCCAAAATCAGTATCAGAGAGGGTGAGAGAACATGAGAGACACCTAACTCTGGGAAACAAACTAGGGGTAGTGGAAGAGGAGGAGGGCGGGGGGTTGGAATGACTGGGTAATGAGCACTGAGGGGGGCACTTGGCGGGATGAGCACTAGGTGATATGCTATATGTTGGCAAATTGAACTCCAATAATAATTTTTAAAAGGAGTCCAAGGCTTAACCCACTGAGCCCCCTGCGTTCCCCCAACATTTGCTTTTTATTTTTTCAAAGGTTTTATTTATCCATCTTATAGAGAGAGAGAGAGTGCAAGAAGGGGGGGGGAGGGGAACAGAGGGGGAGGGAGAGAGAATCTCAAGCAAACTCCATGCTGAGCACAGAGCCCTACTGGGGGCTCTATTCTACCACCAGGAGATCCCAACCTGAGATTAAACCAAGAGCCCAACACTTAACGAAATGAGCCACCCAGGCATCCTGCAACATCTGCTTTTATGTTTCATTGTTTCAGTACCTAAGGCACTGACTGGAACTACGAGTTGGTGAAGTTTGGGGTACTAAGTATAGAGTCATTCAGACTGGAAAAACAAATGGAGATATGATGGGTACCCCCCCCCCATATCCTTCAGAATTTAAGAGCAGCTCTAATCTCCACGATCCCTCTTGTGACATTGTTTGTAATTCACTTTCTTGCCTGTCTCTGTAGGGCGGGGAGGAGCAGTAGCATAGACTTTCACATGGCTTTTAACAATGTTATGGTTTCTCAAGACAAAAATAGCACCCCACCACCACCATTAAACTTGCTTTGGATATCGAGACTGATGACAC
This sequence comes from Canis lupus dingo, assembly GCF_003254725.2. NCBI lineage: Eukaryota > Metazoa > Chordata > Mammalia > Carnivora > Canidae > Canis > Canis lupus. The sequence continues at coordinate 121,496,804 of NC_064281.1, read as the reverse complement.
AACAAGAGGCCGAAAAGGGGGTTCATTACTTACATAATTGAGGAGCCCCTTTCGGCTGCTAGCGGGCACTCAGCTCGCTCCCTCTCTCCCGCCTCCGCCGGGACTGCGGCGATGGTCCACACAGGGTGAGAGGGGCCTGCTGCAACCCCACGGTCGCTGGCACCACTACAGCTCACCAGGCCAGCGGGGTTCAGGGCACCCAGAGCCCCAGGCAGCCCCAGACGGACGGTCCGGCCCATTTATGATCCTCGCGCGCCATCTAGCGACCAGAACCAGCACGGCAGCAGGAGAAGCTACACCGAGGCTGTTCTAGTCCCGGGCGGCCATTTCGCTTGAGGAAGGTCGCATTTCCCGATAGGCACTGCGATCTGAGCTCCGCGGTACAGGAAATGGCGGTAGGCGCAGGCGCAACACAAGCTTCAGCGAGCGAGCTCCCGCCGCGCAGGCGCGCAGAATATTCAGCGCGCTCGCCCTGCCGCGCAGGCGCACAGAAGACGGTGTCGCGCGCAAATCAGGAGCGCCCTGCGCGAAAATCAAGGTGTTTTCGCTCTCCTCCCCAGACCCTTGGAAGACTGGTGGAATCTCACCCTTTTTTCTTTCCAGTCGAGAATCTAATGTTCATCCACAGTTTCTTGAAGCCTCTATCACAATAGTTGCAGAGACTCAATATATATGACAATAAACTGAGGAGCTATTAAATATATACCCAGGACTCCATCCTGCATATCCTTTGTCCTTCATTCAAGGTCTTACCCACTTATTTCCAAGACGTTCAGTTTATGCCCTACAGGCCCAGCGAGCCATTCTGCTCACACAACAGACTTCTGACTGGCAAAATGCAGCTTGCACAATCCTTCTGCGTGGTGACAAATCTTGCAAATGAGGCAACCCACATCACCTCTTGGACCTTGCCGTGACCATATGTGAAAGCCAACTCTGGGTAACAGGCAACTGTTGGCCCCACTCCGACGTCAGTAGACCATTCCCTCGATGAGCCACAGCCAAGACAAGACCTAGCTGAAACATTCAATGAAATTTATTGAAGAGAAAATGTACTGCAACCATTAAAGACAGGGAATGACAACAGAGAGAGGAACGTCTAACCGTCACTAGAACCCATAGGTCACGGCCCTCCTCCTCTCAGGGACCTCTGCGTCCCCCACCACCACAGTCCTCCTGCCATAGTCTCTGACATACACGGGCGGGGCGCCCTTCTTCCACTTGGAACTGCTCACCCGTAGCTGGGGCGGCCTCCCACGCCTCGGCCTCGCGGATGAGCCGCAGCATCCCCAGGAAGCCGGGTGGTCTCCTCTCCAGCCGCATCCTCTTCAGCTTGCTCTGGAGCATCTCGTTGGAGCGAGCCCGCATCAGCACCTGCCTGGCGCGAACCTGGTCCGCGATGGTGGGATGGATGGCCCCCTTCTCCACGGCCGACTGCAGCAGGCCTTCCAGGCGCATCACGTAGGCAAACAGAGTCTCCTGGGGCCGCTGGGCGCACGTCAGGAACTTCAGCCGTGCGGTCACGCAGGGATCCTTGTCTCCGAACACCTGGACCATTGCGGCCAGGCAATCCTGCGCAAGCATGTTGGGATTTTCTGCCAGGAGGCCGCACATGAACTCGAGCGCGAGGCCCCCCAAGCTTTCCATCAGCCACCGCCTCCTCTCCCCTTCTGGCACGTGGCGCCACATGAACAGCATGTCGTTGGCGTGCTCCAGCCAGACCTCAAAGGACTCTTGGTCTGGATCTTCCATCCCGGAGAAGGTTCTCAGTTCCCCGTAGGCCGCGTCTTCTGGCACAGGCTGCCAAGCCTGGCCCCACTGCTGGATCCAGGATCCTCCCTCATCTACGGCTCCTGCAGCTCCTTCCTCCCCTGTAGTGCCCGCCTCCCCTGCTGCTCCTGCCATACTCACAGATCCCAGCACACCTGCAATTCCTGTGTCACCTGCGGCTCCCTCCTCATCAGACACTGCTCCTTCATCTTCTGTTCCTGCCACACCGGCAGCTCCTGTCACACCTACAGCTCCTGCCTCACCTTCTGCTCCTGCCACACCTACAGCTCCCTCTTCATCGAGTACTCCTCCATCTTCTCCTACCATACTGACAGCTCCTACCACATCTGCATCTCCTTCATCTAACACTATCCCTTCATTTTCAGTTCCTGCCTCACCTACAGCTCCTTCCACACCTGCAGCTTTTTCCTCACTTTCATGTCCTTTATCACCAGCAGCCCCCACCTCACATGTAGCTTCTTCCTTACCTTTACACCCTTCCTCACCTGCAGCTCCCATCTCACCTGCTGCTCTCGCCTCACTTGCAACTCCCACTTCACCTATGGCTTCTTCCTCACCTGCAACTCCTGCCTCACCTGCCCCTCCCCCCTCACCTGCAGCTCCTGCCTCACCTGCAGCTCCTGCCTCACCTATAGCTCCTTCCTGACCTTCACACCCTTCCTTACTTGCAGCTCCTGTGACATCTGCAGCCCTTTCTTTACCTACAGCTCCTGCCTCACCTGCCTGGCCAGACCTTGCTTGCCTCTGGTGCTGGGCAGGGAAATTGGGTCTATCCTGTGACTCTAAATCAGGAGCCTGGGGCAGAAAGACCACAGGCCAGGGTCCTCCCTTGCCTGCTGTTTGTCGGGGAATCAAACTTCGGTTTAAATACTGAGCAAACTCCACTAAGGCGACCCTGGATCTGAGCTCCTTTCTGAACACTTTGCCCAGCACTTGGTATCTGCCCAGGGGCCACAGGGCAGTCTTCGCGGCATTCTGGAATTCCTCTTCCTCACAGTCATCCGGGATGAGCAGGAAATGGTGCGTGCTCTCACTTGCACCACTCATGCAGCATTGCCAGTGCCATCATGAATACCTGGCGGGGGAGGGAGCCCGATTGGACAGGGATGCGCACACTGCCACAGCCTCTGCAGTGGTGGCCTGTGGGTGCAAAGAGGATAGAGGGACATTGGTGCCAGACAGCCCACCCTACCACCCCCCACAGCGACCTGGATCTCCTCCCTGGCCAGTTAACACGCTCCATGCCCTGGCTTAGAACCCCCACCATGCACCCCTCACCTCTGCAGTGAGGAGACCTCCTTTTGCCTTGGCCAACACACCTGATCTGGCCTACGTCCATGATCTGGCCACTGCAGCCAGAACCCCACCCACCATCATCTGCAACCCTGCAGCCAGGAACCCTCCCTTCCTGATCCCCGCAGCCGGGAGCCATCCCATCCACTCTTACTTAGCACCTGATCCAGAGTGACCCTGGTCTGCCCAAACAACCTTGAAACCAGCCCCTCACCCTCCACATCCTGAGTCAGAGCCCCACCCTCTCCCACCAGCACCTGCCCCTCTGCAGCTGGAGCCTCCCTCCGCAGCCAGGAGCCCTTCCCAGGTCCCATCCGAGTAAAGGCCTCGGTCTCCTGCTCACTGTCTCTGACTCTGCAGGCGCTGCCTGGTGTGAAAACACTGCCTGCGGGCTGCGGGGGGACTCTGGGGCCCACTTCAAAGCCCTGGAGTGAGAGAATCACAAGAACACACCTCAGCTCTGCAGTCCGGAGCTGCACAGTCCAAAGGGTCTCCCAAGTCCTCGGTGCTAAGGCCACGTGGGCTTCCCGGTACTCCCAGAAGCCCCAAGTAGATGAAGGAGAAAGATCTCAGCATCTCTGTGTGGGGCAAACGTATGGATCAGGAGATCATGGGAGGAGGCATCAGTGTTGCCATGGCAATAAGACCTGCTTGGTATGACAAAGCTTCCAAAAGCAACAGGTATACCTATTGGCCGTCCAGCTACAAAATGGGAGTCCATGGGTGCCTCAGCCAGTTAAGCATCTGCCTTCAGGTCAGGTCATGGTCCCAGAGTCCTAGGATAGAGTCCCACATCAGGCTCCCTGCTCAGCAGGGAGTCTAGTCTGCTTCTGCCCCTTCCCCTGCTTGTGCATTCCATCTCCCTAATTCTCTTTCAAATAAATAAAATATTTTTTTTAAAAAGAGAGTCCATGGTTAGCTGGGTGCCAATGTCCCTAGTGCGACTCTACATTCACAAGTCAACCCCATCATGCCGGAAATGTCAGTATCTGACACAGGATAGCTGTTCCTAACTCAAAGGCCTAATTACAACTGCTTATGTTGCAAAACCAGCCCTCATTTCTTGGGAAGGTGCTGCAGTGGAGATTGTGAGGTTTGGGATCAAGCAAAGTTGGATTCACCTAGCAGCTGGATGGCCTTGCACAAATTACTGAGCATTTCTGTCCATAATCTGTAAATTGGATTATAAACACTCTTCTTGCAGCATAGTCATGGAGCTTTACCTCCCACTGGACACATGGTAAACTTTCAGTAATGGCCACAAGGACACAGGAATAAGAAGGATGTGATGAGGCAAGCATTGGTGTGAGAGTTGGAGGCTGGTTGTCGCAGCTAGCTCAGTGGTTCCAAGTCTGAGCCCGGAGGAAAAAGGGTAATATTGGAACTGTTTTCCTGAGAAACACAAAAATTGATTAAGGTGACAGAGTGTGACTCTCTGCTTTTACAGACACCTCCCACTCTCCCACCCCGCCTCTACTAGAAACATTAATTTGATATATTACTTATCTATGTATTTTTTAAAGACCTATTGGGAGAATCCAGATTGGGACAACTAGATATTGGGACAACTAGATAGATATGCATTTGGGGTTTCTACAGATTTCACTCTGTCTATACAGGCCCCATAGTCATGACCAGATCTTTATCCCAGCAATTATTTAAGTCCATGACTAGCCCAGTCCTCTCAGTTCCAAGCCAATTCTCACAGGGAGGATAATAGCCACTGGTATGTGTTTGTCTTTCTCCAGAATTTAGTTAGTTTAGACCTTATTACATCCAAAACTCTCAAGAATCCTTTAAAAATGTGTAACTTTCTTTTAATATCTGATTTTTTGTAGTTGTTACAGTGGGATTAATGATCTGTCATGATCTACATTCTAACCAGAAGCCAGAACAAGCTTATTCCAGACCGTGAAAAAGGTACTTACTGCTCTTGAGACATTTTATTTTTATTTTTTAAAATATTTTATTTATTCTTGAGAGACACAGAGAGAGGCAGAGACACAGGCAGAGGGAGAAGCAGGCTCCATGCAGGGAGCCCGATGCAGGACTCAATCCTGGGTCTCCAGGATCACACCCTGGGCCGAAGGCAGATACTCAACCGCTGAGCCACCCAGGTGTCCCTTTTGAGACATTTTATTTATTTTTTTTTTCTAATTTATTTTTTTATTGGTGTTCAATTTACTAACATACAGAATAACACCCAGTGCCCGTCACCCATTCACTCCCACCCCCCGCCCTCCTCCCCTTCTACCACCCCTAGTTCGTTTCCCAGAGTTAGCAGTCTTTATGTTCTGTCTCCCTTTCTGATATTTCCCACACATTTCTTCTCCCTTCCCTTATTTTCCCTTTCACTATTATTTATATTCCCCAAATGAATGAGAACATATAATGTTTGTCCTTCTCTGACTGACTTACTTCACTCAGCATAATACCCTCCAGTTCCATCCACGTTGAAGCAAATGGTGGGTATTTGTCATTTCTAATAGCTGAGTAATATTCCATTGTATACATCCTTTTGAGACATTTTAACTAGTATCTCTTCTAACACTAGAACTACTTAAGATAGTTGGGGTATCCAGCATGCATGACTTTTTGACACAGAGGGAAGGTGATCTTAATGGATATATAATATACCTGAGGTCCATTTCTGTTGAACTAAGAGTATTAGCAATAGGAGCTTCCTTTTGCTCCCTAGCTATGCTACTAACAGGTAGACATAAATATGCACCAGATTTATCAATGGAAAAAATATCCATTGACAATTTTTCTGAGATTCATATTAATTTATCACTTAGATGAATGTTAAAAGTCTTCCTTTTTCCATCCCACCCTTCTTATTCTCAGCCTTCTCAATTTTTTATGTAGAATGATAGAACAATGACACATTGTAAAGCCAGACTTGGGAACCTGATGTTAGTTCACTATACAAGGTGAAATTGAGTGTTCAATTAACAAATGACTGCTTTCTCTTAAAGCAAAAAGGAATTTTGTATCCATATTTATTATCTTAATTGTTCATGGTATTTCTATCAGTCTCTCCTGGATATACTGCATGATTGACCAGCATTACTGCAAGGTACTTATATTCACAAAAAAAGATTTTGTGTTCTGTCCTAGGATCATTTGGGGGAATGTTCTGTGGTGCCATCACAGCTTACATGGAATGCTTTGAGATTGAATATGGGGAAAAATAACAAAAACAACAGAAAGGAATAGGAAACACAGTGGATAGCAATATAATAACAAGAATAAGTAGATGGTGGGAGCTCAGTATAGTGATATGTATACTCACAGATTACACATGCCAAATAGTACATATAAGCTTCCTAGAGCTAGGAATTCACAACACCAGCCTCCCAAGAGGAAATGCCTCATGACTGTCCTTTGGGGGTATAAGAAGGCAGCTCATTTTGGTGCTGATGTTGCCTCTGTTGAGACTACTGACAAAAGTGCAGCTCCCCCTGGCTGAGTAAGGCAGAGACATTCCTCCAGACCCCAGACTGCCCTAAGAACATCTGCCATTGTCCCCCACTGGCAGCTACCATTAGCACATAGAGTGTGCTGCCTAGAGAACAGAAGAATTAAAACCCTTTCTTTCCCTTTCTTGATAGTGTTCTTTAATGCACAGAATAAAGTTTGATTAAGTCCAGTTTATCTATTTTTTCCTTGGTTGCTTGTGCTTTTGGTGTCAGTTCTAAGGAACCATTGCCCAATCCAAGGTCACAAAGATTTGTCCGTGTTTTTTTCTGTTTTATAGTTTTAGGACTTACACTGAGGTGTTTGATACATTCTGAGTTAATTTTTGTATAACAGATGATATAGGAGTTCAAATTAATTATTTTACATGTGGATATCCAGTTGTCTCAGTACCATTTGTTGAAAATACTGTTATTTCTTCGTAGAAGGTCTTGGCACCCTTGTCAGAATCAATTGACCATAGATGAATAGCTTTATTTCTGTACTCTAAATTCTATTCATATGTCTACCCTTATGCTAATACTATACAATCTTGATGACTGTAGATTTCTATTAAGTTTAGAAGTCAGGAACTGTTGAGAACTCTTTGTTCTTATTTTTCTGTTTTTAAGGCTTTTATTTATTTATTCGTGAGAGACAAATAGAGAGAGGCAGAAACACAGGCAGGGAGCCCAATAAGGGACTCGATCCTGGGACCCTGGGATCAAACCCTGAGCCAAAGGCAGATGTTCAACCACTGAGCCACCCAGGTGCCCCTGTTCTTACTTTTCAAGATTATTTTAACTATTACAGGCCCCTGGAAGTTCCATATAAACTTTAAGATTGGCTTCCCCATTTCTGAAAAAAAGCCATTGGGATTTTTATAGGGAATGCATTCAGTCTTTGGATCAATTTGGAGAATACTGTCAATGATATTAAGTCTTTTATGAGCACAGGATGTATTTCCACTTATGCAGGTCTTTAACTTCTTTAAACAATGTTTTATAGATTTCAGAGTTCAGATCTTTCAGTTCTTTGATTAAATTTATTACTAAGTTTTTTATTCTTTTGGATACTATTGTAGATGGAAGTGTTTCCTTCAGTTCATTTTCATATTGTTTATTGCTAGTTTATAGAAATATAACTGATTTTTATACATTTATCTTGTAGCCTACAACTTTGCTGAACTCATGTATGAACTCCATTAGTTTCTTTATGTATTCCTTAAGGTTGTCTATATGCAAGATTATGCATTAACAAGTAGAAATGGTTTCATTTCTTCCTTTCCAATCTGGATACATCTTACTTCATTTTATGGCTAATTTCCATGGATAGGACCTGCAGAGCAATACTGAATGGAAGTGATAAGAACAAACATCCTTGCCTTGTTGCTGATATTGGAGAAAAAGCTTTTCACCATTTAAGTTGAAATATGCTGTGGGTTTTTCCTAGAAGTTCCATACTGTGTTGAGGAAGTTCTCTTTTACTTCTACATTGGTTGGTTGGTTGGTTTTTGTTGCTTTTATCAGGACATGGTATTGGACTTTTTCAAGTGATTTTTATGAATCTGTTATGAAGGGTTTCTCTCTTTTATTCTATTAATGTGGTACATTGCATTGAGCAATTTTTGTATGTTGAACCAATCTTGCATTCTTTTTAAAAATTATTTTATTTAAATTCAATTTGCCAACATATAGTCTAACACCCAGTGCTCATCCTATCACCAACATTGCATTCTTGAGATAAATCTCAGTTGGTAATGTATTATTTTTTTTTGTGTTCTACTGGATTCAGTTTGCTAGTATTTTGGGGGGATACTTTAATCTATATTGATGAAGAAAATCTGTAGCTTTTTTAAAATTTCTTTTCTTCTGATATCTTTGTCTGGTTTTGGTATCAGGGTATTAGCCTCCTAAAATGAATTAGGAAAGGTTATCTCCTATTTTTCTTGAAGAGTTTGAAAAGGTTGTCATTTTAATTATTTTTTAAGTGTCATTAGAATTCACCAATAAAGCAATCTGGTTCTGAGCTTTATTTTTGGGGAAATGTTTTGATTACTAACTCAATCTCTACTTGTTACTGTTGTGCCCAAGATTGCGAATCCGAGAAACCACCAAGGAGCCGACACCGATGCAAACACACGAAGGTTTATTTACAAGCTCGAGCTTGGGTCCAAGTATACCCGACACAGCAGAGCAGGGACTTGGACCCCAATACTAAGAGGCGTAGCAGCTTTATAGGGGCCAGTGGCCAATGGGATAGCAGAAAGTTGCACAGTCATGTCGGCACACACGCAGGTGGCCAATTGAATTACATCTTACCCTATAGTATCCATTTGAGCTGGCCTATTACTTTGGTCAGAATTGGCGCGCAGTTTTGGGGGGCACAAGGCAGGGTTACATTGTTATGAGCCTATTTCTGATTAGGGTTTGCCCAGCGGCTTGACTAGGGTGGGGCAACGCCTTAAACAATAAGCGGGTCATGCGGGGGTGATACAGGAGGTGGCGGGCGCAGCACAAAATGGAGTTAGTCCTGCTCTGCTTGTCCAGGGGTAGGGGATTTTTGTTAAATTTCCTGGGTCCCACAGTTATAATTCTTTTTAAAAAGATTTTATTTATTCATTCATGAGAGAGAGAGGCAGAGACACAGGCAGAGGGAGAAGCAGGCTCCATGCAGGGAACCTGATGTGGAACTCGATCCTGGGACTCCCGGATCACGCCCTGAGCCAAAGGCAGACGCCCAACCACTGAGCCACCCAGGAGTCCCTGATCACTGGTTTATGGCATCACATAAGTTTCAATATGTTGTACTTTCATATTTATTTACTTTGCAGTATTTTGTAATTTCTCTGTGATTTCTTTGACTTGTTTGTTTTGTAGGAATGTGTTTAATTTCCACATATTTGTGAATTTTCCACTTGTCCTTCTGGTATCAATTTCTTTTTTTTTACGATTTTATTTATTTATTCATGAGAGACAGAGAGAGAGAGAGGCACAGGCACAGGCAGAGGGAGAATCAGGCTCCACGCAGGGAGCCTGATGTGGGACTCGATCCTGGGTCCCCAGGATCAGGCCCTGGGCTGAAGGCAGCACTAAACCGCTGAGCCACCCGGGCTGCCCCTGGTATCAATTTCTAATTTAATTCCATTGTGGTTGAAGAGTATACATGGTATGATTACATACTTTTTAAAAATATAATTAATAGGGACGCCTGGGTGACTCAGCAGTTGAGCATCTGCCTTCGGCTCAGGGCGTGATCCCGGAGTCCCAGGATCCAGTCCCCCATCCGGCTCCCTGTGGGGAGCCTGCTTCTCCCTCTGGTTGTGTCTCTGCCTCTCTCTCTCTCTCTTTCTGTGTTTCTCATGAATAAATAAATCTTTAAAAAATATAAATATAAATACAATTAACATACAGTGTTATATTACTTTCAAGTGTACAATATAATGATTCAACAATTCTATAAATTACTCAATGCTCATCATGATAAATATACTCTTAATCCCCATCACCTATCTCACCCATTCCCCCCTCCACCTTCCCTCTGGTAACCATCAGTTTGTTCTCTAGTTAAGAGTCTGCTTCTTGGTTTCTCTCTCTCTCTCTCTCTCTCTCTCTCTCCCTTTGTTTGTTTTGTTTCTCAAATTCCACATATGAATGAAATATTATGGTATTTGTCTTTCTCCGACTGACCTATTTCACTTAGCATTATACTCTAGATCCATCCATGCTATTGCAAATGGCAAGATTTCATTAATTTTTATGATCACACATACATACACTGTCCTCTGTCAATTTTTAATCAGATTATTTGATTTTTGTGGTGTTGAGTTGTAGAAGTTCTTTACATATTTTGGATATTAACCCCTTATCAGATATATTACTTGCAAATATCTTCTGCCATTCATTAGGTTGTCTTTTTTGGGTTTTTTAAGACTTTATTTATTTATTTACAAGAGACACAGAGAGAGGCAGAGACAGGCAGAGGAAGAAGCAGGCTCCCTGCGGGGAGCCTGATGCAAAACTTGATCCCAGGACCCCAGAATCACGACCTGAGCTGAAAGCAGATGCTCAACTACTGAGCCACCCAGGTGTCCTGGATTGTCTTTTTGTTTTGTTGATGGTTTCCTTCACTGTGCAAAAGCTTTTCATTTTGGTGTAGTCCCAATAATTTATTTTAGATAGATTGATAGTATCATGTCATCTTCTTTTGTTTGCCTTGTCTTAGGAGACCTATCTACAAAAATGTCGCTAGGGCTGTTGGCAAAGAAATTACCACCTATGTTTTCTTATAGGATTTTTATGGTTTCAAGTCTCATGTTTAGGTCTTTAATCCACTTTCAGTTTCTTTTTGTGTATGGTGTAAGAAAGTGGTCTAGTTTCATTCTTTTGCATGTAACTATCCAGTTTTCCCAACACCATTTGTTGAAGAGATTATCTTTTTCCCATTGCATATTTTTGCCTTGTTATAGGTTAATTGACCATAAAAGTGTGGTTTATTTCTGGACACTGTTCTGTTCCATTGATCTATGTGTCTGTTTTTGTGCCAGTACCATACTGCTTCTTTAAAAAATTTATTTATGATAGTCACAGAGAGAGAGAGAGGCAGAGACACAGGCAGAGGGAGAAGCAGGCTCCATGCACTGGGAGCCCGACGTGGGATTCGATCCAGGGTCTCCAGGATCGCGCCCTGGGCCAAAGGCAGGCCCCAAACCGCTGCACCACCCAGGGATCCCCATACTGCTTTGATTACTATGGTTTTGTAGTATATCTTGAATGCTGGGGCTGTAATACTTCCAGTTTTGTTCTTCTTTTTATTTTTTATTATTTTTAAGAGATTTTATTTATTCATTGAGAGAGAGAGAACAAGAGTGCCAGGGAGGAGAGGCAGAAAGAATCTCAAGCAGACTCTGTGCTGAGCATGGAGCTGGATGCAGGGCTTGATCTCACAATCCTGAGATCCTGACCTGAGCCAAAACTAAGAGTTGGTCCCTTAACTGACTGAGCCACCCACGTGCCCCCTGGTTCTTTTTTAAGATTGCTTTGGCTATTCAGGGTCTTTTGTAGTTCCATATAAATTTTAGTATTATTTGTTCTAGTTCAGTGGAAAATACTTTTGGCATTTTGATAGGGATGGCATTGCATGGGTAGGTTGCTTTGGGTTGTATAGATATTTAACGATATTCGTTCTTACAATCCATGAGCATGGAATGTCTTTCCATTTCTTTATGCCATCTTCAATTTCTTTGATCAGTGTTTTATAGTTTTTAGAGTACAGGTCTTTCATCTCTTTGTTTAGGTTTATTCCTAGGTATCTTATTATTTTGGGTGTAATTGTAACTGGTATTGTCTCCTTAATTTCTCTTTTTGCTACTTCATTATTAGTGTCTAGAGATGAAATAGATTTCTGTATATTAATTTTGTATCCTGTGACTTTACTTAATTCATTTTCACTTCTAGTAGTTTTTTGGTGGTATCTTTTTTATGCATGTAGTTTCATGCCATATGGAAATAGAAGAAGTTGTACTTCTTCCTTACCAATTTTGATTCCTTTTATTTCTTTTTCTTGTCTAGTTGCTGTATCTGGAACTTCCAGTACTATATTCAATAAAAGTGGAAAGAATGGACATCCTGTTCCTGATCTTAGAGGAAAAACTCTCAGTTTTTCACCCTCAGTTGACTATAAATCTTTCATGTATTGCCTTTATCATGTTGAGGTATGTTCCCTCTAAACCTACTTTGTTGAGACCTTTTTTTAAATCATGAATGGACGTTGTATTTCATGAAATGCTTTTTCTGCATCTATTGAAATGTTCATATGATTTGTATCCTTTCTCTTGCTAATATATCAAGTTGATTGCTTTGCAAATATTGAAACACGCATATTGGAATAAATCTCACTTGATTGTGATAAATGAGTTTTTTAGTGTATTGTTGGATTTGGTTCACTAATATTTTTTTAAAGATTTTATTTATTCATTCATGAGAGACAGGGAGAGGGAGGGAGGGAGAGAGAGAGAGAGAGAGAGGGAGAGGCAGAGACACAGGCAGAGGGAGAAGCAGGCTCCATGCAGGGAGCCCAACGTGGGACTCGATCTGAAGACTCCAGAATCACACCCCAAGCAGAAGGCAGACATCCAACCACTAAGCCACCCAGGCGTCCCTATTGCTTGGAATAATTTGAGGAGAATAAATATTAAGTCTTCTTGAAATGTTTAGTAGAATTCACCCATGAATCCATCTTGTTCTGGACTTCTGTATGTTGGGAGTTTTTTATTATTATTACTGATTCCATTTAACTGCCAGTAATCAGTCTGTTCAAGTTTTCTATTTCTTCTTGATTCAGTTTTTTTTAAATTTTTATTTATTTATGATAGTCACAGAGAGAGAGAGAGAGGCAGAGACACAGGCAGAGGGAGAAGCAGGCTCCATGCACCGGGAGCCCGACGTAGGATTCGATCCCGGGTCTCCAGGATCGCGCCCTGGGCCAAAGGCAGGCGCCAAACCGCTGTGCCACCCAGGGATCCCTTAATTCAGTTTTAAAAGGTTATATGTTTCTAGAAGTTTTTTTTCTTGTCCTATTTATTGATATATAATTTTTCATAATATTCTCTTATAATCCTTTATATTTCTGTGGTATTGGTAGTTACTTCACCTTCTTCATTTCTGATTTTATTTATTCTAATCTTCCCTATTTTCCAAAAAAAAAAAAAAACATGATTTATTTAGCTAAAGGTTTATCAATTTTGTTGATCTTTTCAAATAACCAGCTCCTGGTTGATCATTGATCTGTTCTATTTTTTTTTTTAGCCTCTATTTCATTTATATCTGCTCTGATCTTTATGATTTCCTTCCTTCTACTAGCTTTGAGCTTTGTTTATTCTTCTTCTTCTAGCTTCTTTAAGTGTAAAGTAGTGAGATTTTTCTTGCTTCTGGACATGGGCCTGATTGTTGTAATCTTCCCTCTTAGCACAGCTTTTGCTGTATCCCAAAGATTTTGGACTGTAATGTTTTCATTTTTCAACATATATTTTTTCATGTCCTGTTTGATTTCTTGGTTGAGCCATCTCTTGTTTAGTAGAATGTTATTTAGCTTCCATTTATTTGTGTTATTTCCAGATTTTTTTCTTACGACTGATTTCTTGTTTCATACTGTGGTTGGAAAAGATGCATGAAATCATTTCAATCTTTCTGAATTTGTTGAGACTCATTTTGTGGCCTAACATGATCCATTCTGGAGGATATTTCATGTGCACTTTAAAAGGCTGTGTATTCCACTATTTTGGATGGAATGTTCTGAATGTATCTGTTAGATCCATCTGGTCCCATGTGTCATTCAATGCCACTCTTTCCTTGTTGATTTTCTGTCTGGATTATCTATCCTTTGATGTAAGTGGGCTATTAAAGTCCCCTATTATTATTGTATTACTATAACTTTCTTCCTTTATGTCTGTCAATAGTTGCTTATTATAGTCTTTATTTTAAACTCTATTTTGTCCAATAGAGATATTGCTACCCCAGCTTTTTTGCTTCCATCTACATAATAAATATTTTTTCATCCCCTCACTTTCAATCTGCAAGTGTCTTTATGTCTGAAGTGACATAAAGAATGTCTGAATGACTGTCTTTTCTAAACAGCATATAGATGGATCTTGCTTTTTTTATCCATTCAATCACCCTATATCTTTTGAATGGAGAATTTAGTCATTTACATTCAAAGTAATTATTAATAAGGATGTACATATTTCAATTTTGTTACTTGTTGTATGGTTGTTTTGTAGTTCTTCTCTGTTCCTTTCTTCACTTGGTATCTTCCCTTGTGGTTTGATGGCTTAATTTGTGATATGCTTGGATTTCTTTCTTTTTATTTTTTGCATATGTATTATAGAGTTTTGACTTGTGGCTACCATTAGGTTGATATAAAACAACCTATATCTATAGCAGCCTACATTACATTGATGGTCACTTAAGTTTGAACCCATTCTAAAAGCACTAAATTTTTACTTCCCCTTGCCACATTTTATGTATGCTTTTTTTATTTTTTTTTAATTTTTTTTTGTATGCTTTTTTTTAGTTTGTAAATCCCTCAACTGACTTTTATAGATATAATTGATTTTACTGCTTTTGTGCTTTAACCTTCATACTGGTTTTATTTTATTTTTTTAAAGATTTTTATTGGGATCCCTGGGTGGCGCAGCGGTTTGGCGCCTGCCTTTGGCCCAGGGCGCGATCCTGGAGACCCGGGATCGAATCCCACGTCGGGCTCCCGGTGCATGGAGCCTGCTTCTCCCTCTGCCTGTGTCTCTGCCTCTCTCTCTCTCTGTGACTATCATAAATAAATAAAAATTTAAAAAAATTAAAAAAAAAAAAGATTTTTATTTATTTATTTATTTATTTATTTATTCATGAGAGACACAGAGAGAGAGACACAGGCAGAGACATAGGCAGAGGGAGAAGCAGGCTTCCAGCAGGGATCCCAACTTGGGGCTCAATCCCGGGACTCCAGGTTCATGCCCTGGGCCAAAGGCGGGCACTAAACCGCTAAGCCACCCAGGCTGCCCTATACTGGTTTTAAAAAGTGATTACTCGGCCATTAGAAATGACAAATACCCACCACTTGCTTCAACGTTGATGTAACTGAGTCATAACTGAGTTATGCTGAGTGAAATGAGTCAATCGGAGAAGGACAAACATTATATGTTCTCATTCATTTGGGGAATATAAATAATAGTGAAAGGGAATAGAAGGGAAGGGAGAAGAAATGGGTAGGAAATATCAGAAAGGGAGACAGAACATAAAGACTCCTAACTCTGGGAAATGAACTAGGGGTGGTGGAAGGGGAGGAAGGCGGGGGGTGGGGGTGAATGGATGATGGGCACTGAGGTGGGCACTTGACGGGATGAGCACTGGGTGTTATTCTGTATGTTGGCAAATTGAACACCAATAAAAAATAAATTTATTATTAAAAAAATAAAAAGTGATTAATCTAGTAGTTTTAGTACTTGTTTGCATTTACCTGTGAAAATTTTCCTTTCCTAATTTTCTCACTCCTGATTATAGCCTTTTCTTTCCATTCAAATAATTCCCTTTACCAATACTTCTAAGGCTGGTTTAGTGGTGATGAACTCTTTTAACTCCTATTTGTATGAGAAACTCTTTATCATTCCTTCTATTCTGAATGACAGACTTGGTGGATAAAATACTCTTCATTGCAGGTTTTTCTCCTTTCAGCACTTTGAATATATCATGCCACTCTCATCTGGACTGCAAATTTTCTGCTGAAAAATCAACTGATAGCTTTATGGGGTTTCCTCTTGTATGTAACTATATTCCTTTCTCTTGATGCCTTTTAGATTCTCTATCACTACTTTTTACCATTTTAATTATGTGTCTTAGTGTGGGCACTCCTTGGGTTGATTTTGTTGGGGGCTGTCTGTGCTTCCTGGATCTGGATGTCCATTTCCTTCTCCAGCTTAGAGACGTTTTCAGCTATTTCTTCGAATAAGTTTTCTGCCCCCCTTTTGTCTCTCTTCTCCTTCTGGAGAAGACACATCCTTGTAATGTGGATGCAGTATTCTTGATGATGTCACTGATTTTCCTTACCTAGTCTCATTGTTTATTCTTTTTTCTTTTTCCTGTTCAGATTGGTTGCTTTCCATTCTCTGGCTTCCAACTTACTGATCTGTTCTTCTGCTTCTAATCTACTACTGTTCTGTTATGTATTTTTAATTTCATCTATTGAGCTTTCAACTCTGGTTCATTTTTTATATTTTCTCTCTCCTTGTTGAAGATCTCACTAGATCCTCCACTGTTGTCTCAGGTCCAGTATCTTTATGACCATTACTTTGAATTCTTTATCAGGCATATTGCTTATTTCCATTTCACCTAGCTCTTTTGCTGTGATTTTGTCCTGTTCTTTCATTTGGGACATATTCCACTGTCTCCTCATTTTGTATAAGTCTCTGTATTTGTTTCTATGTATTAGAAGAGTTAAGTATGTCTCCTGTTCTTAAAAGTAGTGCCCTTACTAGATGTTATATGCAACTGGTGAATTATTGAAAACTACCTCTGAAACTAATGATGTACTATATGTTGGCTAATTGAATTTAAGTTTTTAAAAAAGTAGTGCCCCTATTAAGAGGTCCTATAGTGCCGGATAGTGCAATGTCCCCCATTCACCAGAACCAGGCACTTCAGGAGTGTCTCCTATGCATGTTGTGTGTACCCTACTATTGTGGCTGAGGCACATTTGCCTTCAGTCCAGGTAGCTAGTGTCCTGCATTGATTTTGTGGGCAGGGTTTGGTCCCTGTGCTGTGAAGGGGCCTGTCTAGAGCTGCCTTGGGCTTGTAGTTGGGTCAGACCAGATACCTGTTTTCAGCCCATTTGCCAGGGTTGTAGTCACATCAAACTGTAGGGCACTCTCCCAGTGCTGTCACCTGAGAGGCTTTCATTGGTGAGTGGGGTTGGCAATCAGATCAGATACCTGCCCCCAGCTCACTGGTGGCTCTGCAGTCAAACCGACACGTGTGGTTATCTTCCCCTCTCTCCAGGGCAGGAATCACTTTGGAGTGAGTGGCACCAGTCCCTTCTAAGGCTGCTTGCAGGCTGTGACATGGCAGGAGCTTTGGAGGGAATCCTGCTAAGTGGGGTATATTGGATGAAGCGGGTTCTTAGGGGATCTCAGGGGCAAAGCCCCCAGTGTTAGCAAGATAGGCGGAGGGTGTTCAGGGTAGTTGTCTCAAGTGCCAGCTGTCTAAGCTAGTGAAGGAGGAAGAAATGGCATCCACCAGCTCTTTTGTTATTGGAGAAGCCTTTTGAAGATTCTTGCCCCTTCAGTGCATGCTCTGAGATTAGCAAATAAATCTCCTTCCCATATACCCTGGACACTTTTCAAATTGCTGTTTCTATGCAGCAGAGTGTTATGCTGTCTTTTTAAGGTCAGGAACTCTGGCTATCCCAGAGCCAAGCCTGCTGATTTTTAAAGTACCCAAAGTTAAGCCCCACTGATTTTCAAAAGCAAATGTTATGGGGATTTGTCTTCCTGGTTTAGGTCGACCCATACTTGGGGTGTCTGCTGTGGGATCTGTTCTCCCTTCTCCTGTACTTGTGGTGTCCCTCCTGTTTATGGTTAGTCTCTCTAGGAGTTTGGTTCTTGACCACACCTCCGCCCCTCCTACCCTATTTGATGTGTCTTCCTCTCTATAATTCACTATGGAGAATCTGTTCTGCCAGTCTTGTGGTTGTTCTCTGGGTTTCACTGATGTGGCTGTTATCAGGTGTATCCATGGGACAAGATGATCTTAGGATCCCCCTATTCTGCATCTTCCCAGGCCCCTTAACCAATTACATTACTTTAAATTTATTAACATATGTTTTATCACCAAATGGGCTATCCTAGGGAATTTTTTATGTCTACTTGAGAAGAATGTGTATTCTGCTTTTGTTGGCTTGTGTTTTATGAATGTCTATTAAATCTAGTTGATTTCTAACGTTGTTTAAGTCTTTTATTTCCTTGTCAATCTTCTATTTGCTCTATCCATTATTGCAAATGAGATATTGAAGTTTCCAATTATACTTTTGAAACTATTTCTTGCTTCAGTTCTGTCCATTTTTGCTTCATATGTTTTGGGGCTCTGTTTTTAAGTGCATATATATTTATAATTGTGACATTGTCTTGATGTATTTACCCTTTAAGCATTATAAAATATCCTTGTCAATAGTAACAATTTTTGTCTTAAAGCTACTCCAGTTCTCATTTTGGTTAGTTTGCATGGTATATATTTCTTCATCATTTTGCTTTCAACCAGTTTTTGAATCTAAAGTGACTCTCTTGTATACTGCATATAGTTGGATCATGCTTTTTTTTTTAAATCCATCCTGCTACTGGGAGTTATATTATATATTGGCAAATTGAACTCAATAAAAAATATACAAAAAAAATCTCAGGAGGACTAGACTGTCTGAGTTGATAGTAAGCCACCTTTCCCAACATTTAAAAATAAACTCGGTTCTCAGTGGCATATAAAAAAAATCCATCCTGTTGATTTCTGCATCTTAATTAAGACTTTAATCAATTTGTATTTAATGTAATTGTTGAAAGGTAGGGTTTATATCTGCATTTTGCAATTTGTTTTCTAAGTGTCTTATGACATTTTTGTTTTTTAATTCCACCATTACTACCTTCTTTATATTAAATAGATATTATCCGGGATCCCTGGGTGGCGCAGCGGTTTGGCGCCTGCCTTTGGCCCAGGGCGTGATCCTGGAGATCCGGGATCGAATCCCACATCGGGCTCCTGGTGCATGGAGCCTGCTTCTCCCTCTGCCTGTGTCTCTGGCTCTCTCTCTCTCTCTCTCTCTCTCTCTCTCTGTGACTATCATAAATAAATAAAAATTTAAAAAATTTAAATAGATATTATCCTATCATTTCAATTTCCCTCTTACTTCTTCCACTATATGTTTTTGTTATTTTCTTTGTGTTTGCCCTTAGGAATTGCCATTAACAACTTGATCTGTAATGATCTAGTTTGGATTCAAACCAACTTAATTTCAATCATATAGAAAAACTTCATTCCTATCAAGCTTCTTCTCCACCCCTGCCTTTATGTTGTTATTGCCACATATTACATTTTTATACATGTTCCCCCATCAACATGTGGATTTGAGTTATTCACTGTTACCTTTCATTCCAACCTAAAGAACTCTTTTTACTATTTCTTGTCAGGCAGGTTTATCTAGGAATGGCTTAACATCTCCTCAATTTTCAAAGCAGTGCTTTGCTAGATATAGAACTCTTGCTTGTCAGAGATTTTTCTTTCAGCACTTTGAATATATCATCTCACTATTTTCTCTTTACATTTATTCTGATGAAAGAAAGAAAATAGCTGTTAATTTTATTGAGGATCCCTAATAAGGATGAGTCACTTCCCTCTTGCTGCATTCAAAATCCTCTCTTTGTCTTGGGATTTTGGCAGTTTGTTAGTATATCTCAGTGTGGATCTCTTTTGAGTTTATTCTGCTTCGGTTTATTCAATGTGTATATTATTATTATTCATCATATTTGGGAAGTTCTCAGCCATTGTTACTTTGAATATTCTTTCTGCCCCTCCCTTTCATCTCCTTTGGGGATTCCCACTATGCATATGTTAGTATGCTTGATGGCATTTGTTATGGAATGAATGTTTGTGTCTTCCCAAAATTCACACGTGATGGTTTTTGGAGGTGAGGTCTTTGTGAGGTAACTAGGTCATGAAGGTAAGCCTCATGAATGGAATTGGTGCCCTTATATGAAGAAACATGAGAAAGATGCTTTCTCTATACTCTCTCTCTCTTTCTCATCTCCTCCTCCTCCTCTTCCTCCTCCTTCTTCTTCTTCTCTCTTTCTTTTGCTCTCTCTCTCCCTTTCTCTT
This sequence comes from Canis lupus dingo, assembly GCF_003254725.2. Classification (NCBI taxonomy): domain Eukaryota; kingdom Metazoa; phylum Chordata; class Mammalia; order Carnivora; family Canidae; genus Canis; species Canis lupus. The sequence continues at coordinate 121,476,855 of NC_064281.1, read as the reverse complement.
CCTCTCCCCCATGTGAGATCACAGACAGGAGATGGCCATTTGCAAGCCAGGAAGAGAATCCTCACCAGAACCTGACCATACTAGCACTCTGAACTCAGACTCCTAAGCTCCATAACTGTGAGAAATATTATTGTTTAAGCCACTAAGTCTATGGTATTCTGTTATAGTAGCCTGGACTGACCAAGAGAGCATCCCACAGGTCTCTAAAGCTCTGTTAATTTTTATTCTTGTTCATCCAAGTATTTGTTTTCTGCCTGATTAGATCTAAATTCTGCAGTCATGAAGTCTCTTGAATCCTTTATGCTCTTTTTCTAGAGCCACCAGTAGCTTGATAATAGTGCTTCTGAATTGGCTTTCTGACATTGAATTGTAATCCAAATTTTGTAACTCTGTGGGAGAGGGGACTGTTTCTTTCTTTTGAGATGAGTTTCTAGTCATTTTGCTCAGTGCAGAGTGGCCAAAAACAAGTTGTACTGGGAAAAGGAGAAAAAGAGGGAAGAGAAAGAAGAAGAAGAAGAGAAGAAGAAGAGAAGAAGAAGAAGAAGAAGAAGAAGAAGAAGAAGAAGAAGAAGAAAAGAAAAAAGAAAAAAAAGGGGAAGCAAACAGAAAACAAAAAACAAGGGGAAGTATCCTCTGATTCTATATACTACAAATCCCTCCTCTTCCCCTGGAACTTTCCAGCTCTGCTTGGTCAATAACTTGCTTTTCCCCTGTCCTTTTAGTGGGTCTTCTGGGGGAGGGGCCTGCTGTGCTAATTCTCAGGTGTACTTGGGGGAGCTGCTCAGCCCCCTGCATGGTGCACAGCTCAGTGGGAGTTGTTTATCCTGTGAGGACACTGTGAGGCTCAGTGGGGGTTGTTTATCCTGTGAGGTCCCCCGCTCAGTCCCAGGTACAAGGTGACACCAGGAGGAACAACCACAGTGGCTGCGGCCAGCTCTCCAGTGCTAGAGTCAGCTCCCACAGTAACTACCGCAGCTCCCAGTCTGCAGGGGTCTGGATGCTCCAGGGGCAGAGGCTGTGGACCTGCTCAGCTCGGGGCCACCCGGCGGATGGAATGTCCTTGCTGTCCTGGGCCCTCCTGGCCTCTGCCTGTCCCGGGGGGAGTGCCGGATCCTGGGCCGTGTCCCCCGGCTCCTTGTGGGCCTGCGCTGCTGGAATCGCCCTCCCGGCCCCGCAGCCCCCTCCACGCAGAGCCGGTGCCCGAGCCCCTCTGAACTGCTCCCGGGTCCAGCCGGGCACACGCTGCAGCCCTTTAGGGAGCTCGGCGCACTCTCCCCGGGGCACAGGTGCTCTGTTAGTGTCCCAGGGAGCCTGAGGGCATCCCCGCCCCCCTGGGATCCTGCTCTAACTCCCTGCGAGCGCCTTTCCAACCGGAAAATTGGTGAAGCTCCTGCTTCTCCAGGACCGGGCTTTCCTGTCCTGGGGGCACTCGCCGCCCGAATTTGTAGGTTTTCAGGATGATTTGAAGGTTATCTAGGTAAATTAGTGCGGACAGGTGACTTGGGGACCCTACTCTTACGCCATCTTGCCCCCTCCTCAGAGTATTTGTTTTGACCTATGTTCACATTGCTGATCTTTCTTCTGTCTACTCAAATCTAGTTTTGAATCCCTCTAGTGAACATTTTGCTTCAGTTGTACTTTCTAACTACAAAATTTCTATATGGCTTTTTAAAATAACCTTTATCTATTTATTATATTCTCTACCTAATGACACCTTGTTCTTATACTTCGCTTTAATTCTCTAGACATGGTTTCCTTTGGTTCTTTGAGCATATTTAAAATACCTGACTTAAGGTCCTTGGTTAATAATCCAATATCTGGGATTCGCCAGGGCTAGTTTCTATTGATTTCTCTTTCTTCTGGTGTGTAAACCATATTCTCTGGGGTTTTTTGGCAAGTCTCGTATTTTTTATTGAAAACTATAAATTTTGAATATTACACTGTAACAGCTTTGGAAATCAGATATCTTTCCCTCACCAGGGTTTGTTGTTACTGCTGCTCATTTTAGTTTAAGTTCTTTTTAGTGACTTTTCTGAACTAATTGTGTAAAATCTATGTTCTTTGTCATGTGTGCCACTGAAGTATCTGCTTGGTTAGCTTGGTAGCCAACTACTCATTAAACAGAGATTTTCTTCAATGCTTGGAACCAGTAAGTCTCCCAGTCTTTGAAGAGAGATTCCGGGTACATATTAAGGCACACATTCAACACTCAGCCAGGCAATTTACAACTCCAACTTAGCTTTCACTTCTACTGTACAGAGCCTTAAGGTCAGCCAGTGGTGAAAGCCTTCTAAAATCTTTCTTGAGAGTTCATACAGCCATACAAATGTACATGGCCTCCTGGATTCCCAGGACTATGTCAGAGATTTTCAAAGCCCCTACAGAAATCTGTGGTATAATAAAAAATTATATTTAGTCTTTGCTCCCAGTTCCTAGCACACACTCCTAAATCCTTGTAATTTCCTGAGTGACAGAAGTGATAAGAGCATGTTTTGTTCTAATATTTGATCCTTGACCTTGGTTCATGGCACAGAGCTCCTAAATAATTTGTAATTTTCTGAATAATAAGAGTGATAAGAATGCCTTTTGTTTTAATAATATAATTCTTGGTGGGCCTCTAGTTAGTTTCAAGATGATGCTGTTAGTCAGAAACTCCAAGCCTTGATTAGAGACCTGAGCTTTCAACACCACCTCCCAACCTCCAGGAAGGGGAGAGGGACTGGATATTGAGTTAAGAGTTGATCATGATTATGTGATGAAAGTGCCATAAAAAAGCATAAATGATGGAGTTCAGAGAGATTGTAAGTTGGTGAAAACATCCATATTCTGGGAAGGAGGCATTCCATGGAACAAAGACTCCTGAACTCAGGACCCTCCCTGATCTTGCCCTGTGTGTCTCATTGGCTGGCTAGTTATTTGTATCCTTTATAATACAGTGGTAAATGTAAGTTAACCATTCCCCTGAGTTCTGTGAGCAGTTCTAGCAAATAATCAAACCCAAAAGTTAGATTGTAGGAACACCTGACTTTGTAGCCAAGTTGGGCTGAAATGTGAATTACCTGAGTGCCACTGCTTGCAAATGGTGTCTGATTTGTGGGCAGTCTTTGAGACTGAGCTTTTAAACATGTAGAGTCTAATGCTAACCCCAGATAGTGTCAGAATTGATTTGAATTGTAGGACACCTATTCAGTGTTGAAATTGGTTGATGTCAGGAGAAAAAAAACCTCTAAACATCTAATTCCTCAACTTTTCCTTTTAAGCAATTTGGTTGATCTATTGTTTGCTCTGGTTGTTATCCATGGCTTTAGGCAGCTATATTAAAACACTCACAAGTAAATGTTTTCAGCAGACATCTCAATGGAAGAAATTTTAATACTAGTGACCTCCAAGTTAGGTAAAAAAAAAAAAAGACAATACTTTTGAGTAGGGTGTTCTAGGGAATCACAAGATAGGTTAAATAAGGATAGTTCTTTGGGGCTGAGACTTTAAGAGCTGTAAGGGTGCCTGGGTGGCTGAGTCAGTTAACCATATGACCCTTGGTTTTGGCTTGGGTCCTGATCTCAGGGTTGTGGGATTAAGCCCCATGTTGGGCTCTGCATTCAAGGAGTAGTCTCCTTGAGATTCTTTTCCTGCTCTGCTCCTCCCCCTGCTTGCACTCTTGCGCACTCTCTCCCTAAAATAAATAAATAAATAATATTTTTTTTTTAAAAAAAGAGCTCTAACTCCATTCTTTTCCCTCTGATACCAACAATGTGGGCTGTTCTTTTTCAAAGCATCTAGAAAAATGGAGTGTGAAGAATGAGATTAAGGCAAATTAAAACACCACAAAGCTCACTCTTGTTATTCAGATTAAGCCATTTTAAAAAAACAAATGTACCCCAGGTTGGTACAAGTTTTTGGTTAATTTTCAGAGTTCTGAAAAAAGTTAATTCTGATCCTTTTTTTGCCAGTCTTCTCATTGCTTTCATGGGTGGGAATATTTTATAGGTCCTTACTTCACTACTTTAGCTAACACCTTCATACCATTTTCTCTCTTTCTGCTGACACCCAGTATCATGGAAACTGGATACTTTTCTGTTGCAGCTTTCCAGATTCCATTCTCCAGCTCTCTAGATACTAAGTGCAATGACTCCTTGTTTTGTTTGTTTGTTTTCCCTGGTTCACCACTAATTGCCTCTATTCATGGACCTGGTGCATATTCATCATTTCAACAAAGGATTTTCTCTTACAGGGAGGAATGAATAAACAAGGCTAGAATGAACTGAGTGAGGGAGAAATTCAGTGAAAAGGTGGCATAATAAGATAGTAAATCAAAGAATGTTTTACATTGAGGTCACCCTATTCTAAGGAAGGTTGTACATTGCCTCAGACTAAGATCAAAGTTTAGGAGCCTCAGGGAAAGAGAAATACCAAACTAAGTCTAATGAGTATTGTGTGCTCCTTGATCAGTGGGGACAAAACAATTTAGCGAATTATTTATGATGCAAAGAATGGGAATTTGGAGACCCTGTCTGGCTTTGTCACAGATAAGCGGGGCTTTGGCCCCGTTAAGAGGGGTATCCCTAAGTTTTATGTAAGTCATATGGGGAAGGCAGGTTCTTTGAAGTAAGCCATTTCTCAGAACGCAAAGAGAGGCTTCTTTAAAAAAAAAAGATTTTATTTCTTATTCATGAAAAACAGAGAGAGAGAGAGGTAGAGACACAGGCAGAGGGAGAAGCAGGCTCCATGCAGGGATCCCGACATGGGACTGGATCCCAGGTCTCCAGGATCATGCTCTGGGCTGAAGGTGGTGCTAAACCACTGAGCCACCCAGGCTGCCCCAAAGAGAGGCTTCTTAAACTTTGCTGTTTCCCAGTTATCATAAGAATCAGGTAATATTCAAGATTTTCAGTACCCCCTCCTTTTGTTCAAGTTGCATGACATTTATCATCACTGAACACCTTAGAGGGTCATAGTGTCCTGAATTTGTAGAGGTTTAAGAAATAGTCTCCTGATGACTTTAGTTGGTGTTACTCTTATAAAATTATTTAAACCATCTGCTGAGAGGTGGGGGCAAAGGTCAGTGGTTTTAGAGTTTAAAAGAAAGATGTCTAAAATCAAAGAATGAAATATTAATGTAGAAGTTTGTATTAAAGGGGGCACCCCGATGGCTCAGCGGTTTAGTGCCGCCTTCAGCCCAGGGCGTGATCCTGGAGACCCGGGATCGAGTCCCATGTCAGGCTCCCTGCATGGAGCCTGCTTCTCCCTCTGCCTATGTCTCTGCCTCTCTCTGTGTGTCTCTCAAGAATAAATAAGATCTTTAAAAAAGAAGTTTGTATTAAAATTTAAGGACAGTGCATGAAAATCATTTGATTATGCAGCACTGGTTGTTGAGTTTTTTGATGTTCTCTGGGACATTGTCCACAGTCTTCTCAGTCTTATCTTTCCTAAGAAATATGCATAATCTGAACATTTTCTCCAATATCCCGGAAGGAGGAGGGCAGATTCCCAGGGCCAGACTTGAGGCCACTTGCCCAGGGTCCAGGGCTTCTCCTGTCTCCCGTCCTCCACAGAGGCAGGAAAGTGGCTGTCCCACTCAATCCTAGAAGGACTCAAACCCCACAACCTCCCAACACACTCACACGCTCACCTCACACACATCCACACTCTTGCAGGCTCTGCTTGCTCGCACACTGACACAGTCTCACACACTGGGGTATTGTCACATTCACTCACACTCTTACACACTCTCACACATTCATTGACAGTCACATTCACACACAAACACTCACACCTGTTCAGGAAACACACATGCACAAAGACACTCTGAGTGAGGGAGAGACATCGCCCCTCCTCTTATTATGCCACCCCTCCTCTACCAGATCCTGGCAGGCCAGTGGAAAGCGGCCAGTTGCCATGGCCCCGCTAAGACACCCAGGACAGGAATGCTTCCTGTGGGGCCTTTCGTGATGATAACAGAGAACAGAGCCCACCTGGGGAGCTCACCCAATTCCTGTAGCACACCCTGATGGGACACATCCAAGTGCTCCCACAACATGGGGCCAAGGCCACTGGGCCAAGGAGACTCAGGCATGGCCATGATCACCCCGTTCTCAACCACCTCCTGCAATCCTCCTTCCATCGCCCATGTGTCTCATTACCCAGCATCTCCAGGGGCCCCTCCATCCGCACAGCCCCACTGTCTGCAGCTCTCGCCCCCTGGCCTGGGTTTCCCTAGATGCGTGGTTCCTGCAGGCTGGTTCTTCTTCAAAGAGTCATGCAGGATGAGCACCAGCCATGCCCTTGTCCATTCTTCCTGCCATCTCCTGGAACTAGGCTCAGGGTCTCCGGGGTGGGGTGGGGGCAGCTGCTCAGATAAGAACACATACACACGTCTCCACAAGAACAATCAGAAACCAGCCTAAATCTTCACCAAGAAAGCAGAAGTTGAGCTCACAACAGTGGAGGAGAGAGAGCAGAGCCTTGGTGGGCACTGAAGCTCATGGCACCTGTGCTGACAGGTGGGTGCCCCGTGAGTCCAGGACACCCACGGTGAGTTCCTGCACACCTCAAGGCTCTGCACGGGAATGATGGCTATTGTGTGTAGGGTGAGGGTGTGGATGTGGGTGAGCGGAGGGTGAGAGTGTGGGGAGGGGGATAGCTTGACACATGGGTCACCAAGGAGCCCACAGAGACACTAGTGGGCATCCCATGTGGCCCAGAGGACCAGTGGGCATCTTTAACTCAGAGCCCATGGGGTGGGCATTTGGGAGTGGCCAGACAATGGGATTGATGCCTGAGTTCCCAGTTGCACCTCCTTCAGTCTCTGCTGTGTTGGGGTCCTTGTCTGAGGGTAAGGTACCCCTTGTGCTGGGTGTGATGGTCTCTTGCTTGCATTGCTGGCACCTCTTTGAGCCAATTTGGCTTTGTGGTTGGAGTCCTTTCCAGCTAATGTAGAGGGAGAGTTCTTGACATGGACCCAGTTGTCCTGCTCCTGTGCCTCACTCAAGTCCCCTTCTGTTTGTGTGAAGTGCCTTCCCCCTTGTTAAAACCTTTCTGTTAGGGAGACAGAACATGAAGACTCCTAACTCTGGGAAACGAACTAGGGGTGGTGGAAGGGGAGGAGGGCGGGGGGTGGGGGTGAGTGGGTGGCGGGTGCTGAGGGGGGCACTTGACGGGATGAGCACTGGGTGTTATTCTGTATGTTGGCAAATTGAACACCAATAAAAAATAAATTTATTATTTAAAAAATAAATAAAATTAAAAAAATTAAAATCTAGAAAAAATAAATAAATAATAAAACCTTTCTGCTAAACAAACAAACAAAACAAAACAAAAAACCTTTCTGCTCCCTGCTAGGGGAAGAGGTGCCTGGATCTCTTGAGCCTATGTTTCCTAGGGCTCATAGCTCCAGCCTCTTTGTTGTTTCCTGACTCATCTGCTGGAAGATGAGACTTCTGCTTTAGTAGAGGTTGGTTCTTGTTCCGAGGACATGGTGCCTGGCTGTGGCCTTCCTCCCCACTACTGTAGCAGCATGGCATTGACCTGTGCTTCAACGATAGGCCATAATCTTCTGTGGCCCCTTCACACTTGCCTTTTCATGGTGGTCTCCCAGTCCTCTTCATCTCAGATGAGATGGTGGCCTCTCAGTCCTCTTCATCTCAGATGAGCAGCATTAACTCCAGAAAAATGGGAGCACAGCCTCAGTGATCCAGGAGGTCTAGCTTACCCCATAGTGTAGTGGTCATATGGGCTTGAACTAGGATGTGTTTCAGGTGAATCATGTGGGTGCTATGCACTGACAAGGGGCTGGACTGCAAGCCTTTCTGTATCGGCGGGGGGGCTCTTATCATAGCAAAAAAGCAGAGATTTTCTCTCCAAATTTCTGAATGGTCTGAAGGGAGCTAAACTGTAAGGTTCTACAGTCCTCTCTATTCCCAACGATCTGCTTCAGGGCATCCAGGCACTGCTCCACAATCATAGAGTCATTGCTGCCCAAGCACTCATGTGATTGATAGTGCAGAGCCATGTATGCTTTGCAGCAGATGTCACCTCTTCTCTACCTGAGACACTTGCCACATCTACATCATCTCTGACCTGCTCCAGATTTCAAACTTTTCTTTGACGGCAGCCTCACGCAGCTACTGCAGCACTAGGGTGTCAGTTGGTCCCGCCCAGAACACTTGAGTTCTGCTCTGCAAGGATATATAATACCTGATTGGTGTGTCCATTTGATACAAAAAAAAAAAAAAACAGCAAATAGATACTACACCCAGCAGAAGAAGAGAATTAATAAAGATTGGAACAGCACTCAATGAAATAGAGACCAGAAGAACTGTGGAACAGATTAACAAAACCAGCAGTTGGTTCCTTGAAAGAATTGATAAGATAGATAAACCGTTAGCCAGCCTTATTAAAAAGAAGAGAGAAAAGACTCAAATTAATAAAATCATGAATGAGAAAGGAGAGATCACCACCAACACCAAGGAAATACAAATGATTTTAAAAACTTATTATAAGCAGCTATATGCCAAAAAATTAGGCAATCTAGAAGAAATGGACACATTTCTAGAAAATCACAAACTACCAAAACTGAAACAGGAAGAAAGAAAACCAGAACAGGCCAATAACCAGGGAGGAAATGGAAGCAGTCATCAAAAACCTCCCAAGACACAAAAGTCCAGGGCCAGATGGCTTCCCAGGGGAATTCTATCAAACGTTTAAAGAAGAAACCTTACTTATTCTACTAAAGCTGTTCAGAAAGATAGAAAGAGATGGAAAACTTCCAAACTCGTTCTATGAGGCCAGCATCACCTTAATTCCAAAACCAAAGACCCCACCAAAAAGGAGACTTTTAGACCAATATCCCTGATGAACACGGATGCAAAAATTCTCAACAAGATACTAGCCATTTGGATCCAACAATACATTTAGAAGATTATTCACCATGACCAAGTGGGATTTATTCCCGGAATACAAGGCTGGTTCAACACTCGTAAAGCAATCAATGTGATTGATCATATCAGCAAGAGAAAAAACAAGAACCATATGATCCTCTCAATAGATGCAGAGAAAGCATTTGACAAAATACAGCATCCATTCCTGATCAAAACTCTTCAGAATGTAGGGATAGAGGGAATATTCCTCAGCATCTTAAAAGCCATCTACGAAAACCCCACAGCAGATATCGTTCTCAATGGGGAAACACTGGGAGCCTTTCCCCAAAGATCAGGAACAAGACAGGGATGTCCACTCTCACCACTGCTATTCAACATAGTACTGGAAGTCCTAGCTTCAGCAATCAGACAACAAAAATAAATAAAAAGCATTCAAATTGGCAAAGAAGAAGTCAAACTCTCCCTCTTCACAGATGACATGATACTGTACACAGAAAACCCAAAAGCCTCCACCCCAAGATTGCTAGAACTTATACAGCAATTCGGCAGTGTGGCAGGATACAAAATCAATGCCCAGAAGTCAGTGGCATTTCTATACACTAACAATGAGACTGAAGAAAGAGAAATTAAGGAGTCAATCCCATTTACAATTGCACCCAAAAGCATAAGATACCTAGGAATAAACCTAACCAAAGAGGTAAAGGATCTATACCCTAAAAACTACAGAACACTTCTGAAAGAAATTGAGGAAGACACAAAGAGATGGAAAAATATTCCATGCTCATGGATTGAAGAACCAATATTGTGAAAATGTCAATGTTACCCAGGGCAATTTCCACATTTAACGCAATCCCTATAAAAATACCATGGACTTTCTTCAGAGAGTTGGAACAAATCATCTTAAGATTTGTGTGGAATCAAAAAAGACCCTGAATAGCCAGGGTAATATTAAAAAAGAAAACCATAGCTGGGGGCATCCCAATGCCAGATTTCAGGTTGTACTACAAAGCTGTGGTCATCAAGACAGTGTGGTCCTGGCACAAAAACAGACACATAGATCAATGGAACAGAATAGAGAACCCAGAAGTGGACCCTCAACTTCATGGTCAACTAATATTCGACAAAGCAGGAAGACTATCTACTGGAAAAGACATTCTCTTCAAAAATGATGCTGGGAAAATTGGACATCCACATGCAGAAGAATGAAACTAGACCACTCTCTTACACCTTACACAAAGATAAACTCAAAATGGATGAAAGATCTAAATGTGAGACAAGATTCCTTCAAAATCTAGAGGAGAACACAGGCAACACCCTTTTCGTTTTTGTTTTGTGTTTTTTATAAATTTATTTTTTATTGGTGTTCAATTTGTCAACATGCAAAATAACATCCAGTGCTCATCCCATCAAGTACCCACCTCAGTGCCCGTCGCCCAGTCACCCCTAACCCCAGCCCACCTCCCCTTCCACCACCCCTAGTTCATTTCCCAGAGTTAGGAGTCTTTCATGTTCTGTCTCCCTCTCTGATATTTCCCACTCATTTCTTCTCCTTTCCCCTTTATTCCCTTTCACTATTTTTTTATATTCCCTAAATGAATGAGACCATATGATGTTTGTCCTTCTCCAATTGGCTTATTTCACTCAGCATAATACCCTCCAGTTCCATCCACGTCGAAGCAAATGGTGGGTATTTGTCGTTTCTAATGGCTGAGCAATATTCCATTGTATACAGAGACCACATCTTCTTTATCCATTCATCTTTCGATGGACACCAAGGCTCCTTCCAGTTTGGCTATTGGCAACACCCTTTTTGAACTTGGCCACAGCAACTTCTTGCAAGATACATCCATTAAGGCAAGAGAAACAAAAGCAAAAATGAATTATTGGGACTTCATCAAGATAAGAAGCTTCCGCACAGCAAAAGAAACAGTCAACAAAACTCAAAGACAACCTACAGAATGGAAGAAGATATTTGCAAAGGACCAATCAGATAAAGGGCTAGTATCCAAGATCTATAAAGAGCTTATTAAACTCAACACCCAAGAAGCAAACAATCCAATGATGAAATGGGCAAGATACATGAACGGAAATTTCACAGAGGAAGACATAGACATGGTCAACAAGCACGTGAGAAAATGCTCTGCATCACTGGCCGTCAGGGAAATGCAAATCAAAACCACAATGAGATAGCACCTCACACCAGTGAGAATGGTGAAAATTAACAAGACAGGAAACAACAAATGTTGGAGAGGATGTGGAGAAAGGGAACCCTCTTGCACTGTTGGTGGGAATGTGAACTGGTGCAGCCACTCTGGAAAACTGTGTGGAGGTTCCTCAAAGAGTTAAAAATAGACCTGCCCTACGACCCAGCAATTGCACTGCTGGGGATTTACCCCAAAGATTCAGATGCAATGAAACGCCGGGACACCTGCATCCCGATATTTCTAGCAGCAATGTCCACAATAGCCAAACTTTGGAAGGAGCCTCGGTGTCCATCGAAAGATGAATGGATAAAGAAGATGTGGTCTATGTATACGATGGAATATTCCTCAGCCATTAGAAATGACAAATACCCACCATTTGCTTCGACGTGGATGGAACTGGAGGGTATTATGCTGAGTGAAATAAGTCAATCAGAGTAGGACAAACATTATATGGTCTCATTCATTTGGGGAATATAAAAAATAGTGAAAAGGAATAAAGAGGAAAGGAGAGAAAATGAGTGGGAAATATCAGAGAGGGTGACAGAACATGAGAGACTCCTAACTCTGGGAAATGAACAAGGGGTGGTGGAAGAGGAGATGGGCGGGGGTTTGGGGGACTGTGTGAGAAGCACTGAGGTGGGCACTTGATGGGATGAGCACTAGGTGTTATGCTATATGTTGGCAAATTGAACTCCAATAAAAAGAAATTTTAAAAAAAGAAGATGTGGTTTATGTATACAATGGAATATTACTCAGCCATTAGAAACAACAAATACCCACCATTTGCTTCAACATGGATGGAACTGGAGGGTATTATGCTGAGTGAAATAAGTCAATCAGAGTAGGACAAACATTATATGGTCTCATTCACTTGGGGAATATAAAAATTAGTGAAGTGGAATAAAGGAAAGGAGAGAAAATGAGTGAAAATATCAGTGAGGGTGACAAAACATGAGAGACACCTAACTCTGGGAAATGAACAAGGGGTAGTGGAAGGGGAAGTGGGCGGGGGGTTTGGGGTGACTGGGTGATGGGCACTGAGGGGGGAACTTGGTGGGATGAGCACTGGGTATTATGCTATATGTTGGCAAACTGAACTCCAATAAAAAAAAAATTTTTTTTAATCAAATTTTCTTTGGCTGGGCTGGGAAAGTGCTACCTGAAAAACACTTTTAGTTTTCAGTACCACATGCTTTCTTTCAAGTGCTGCAAAACTGGTGGTTTGACTTGGGCCAAACCCTCTGGCTCCATGTCCTCAGTGGTTTCTATACCCCAGTGTTTTGCTGACATCTGCCATTCTCTGGCTGTTGTCTTTCAGGAAGCAGAGCAGTCTATTGATAAATTCGTCATCTGGGTTCCAGGGTTTTACTTCCTCTTCCCTGGCACCTCCATTTCCTGGTATTTGAGCATCATAGTGTAATTGAGAGTCAGCAAATTCAATGAAGACTGACTTAGCATTTTCCTCCTTCCTGAACCTCTGAGCAGGAGAGAACATGAGACTATTGCATTCTCACGTGCTATACAGGCCCAGGGCACCTGGCACCTCCTTTGCCAGGGCAAAGGCTAAATTAAGGAAATGTGGAGTTCCCCTTCCTCATAAAATGCCTGACAGATGATAAAGATGGCTGGAGCTCTCCACAATGCAATGGGTGTGGAAAGCGTGTGACAAGGTGCAGTGTTGCCATGGATACTGAGAACACATGGACCGTGGATTTCTATCATAAAGTGGTGTCATATGGTGAAGTTAAGACCATTGAGAAGCAACAGGTGATGTCACTGGCCTCTAACCAGTGAAGTGTCCTAGTAACTGGGTTGTGAGGGAGGGAGGAGAGATGGGGAATGGGCAGCAAGGATCTAGTGCTGAAAAAACAAGAGCTTATGGTTCAATTGTGTGAAGGCAGAAAAAGGACCTAGAAAGGGTCTAAAGTGTCACACTGCAAGAGATAGACAATTCTTACTCTAGGGGGTGACCTGCCCTGCAGAGAATGTAAATCTTGTCACGCAGCCCCTCCCCTCCTTTGCCAGAGCACAGAAGCCCCTGTGCTTCAACAACATAGGCTCACTTCAGTGTCTCATTTCTAAGGCCCCACTGGCAGTGCAGATTCTGGGATTCCACCAGCACTCAACATGTAATCTGCCCTTTAGTTCTATCCTCAAGAAGGCAGTTTCTGGCCTTGGGGTGAGTACTAATCCACTGGATCTGTCAAAAGTAAGGCAGAAATATCTTGCTAATGTTGTGCTTCACATGCCCCTGCTCAGGCTATACCAATTCTGAGTCTTCAGAGGTGTCCACAACTACTCTGGTGCATGGATACAAGAAACTGCTAAACAAGGATCCACTGCTAGATGAGAAGCAATCCTGCAGTAAGACTATTGCCACACACCACAAAACTGACCCCACTGCCAATTCTCACCCCTTTCCATGCCTCACCCCTGCCTTCAAGTCCCACCCCCACTGAAACTCAACTTCTGGCCCAAGGGCCCCTACCAAGCACCACCACTTTACAAGCCCTGCCCTATGTAAAGTCGTTTGCACCCACCCAGACCCCATCCCCACCTAAGTCCAAGTTCTGAAGCCAAAGCTGGTGGGGTACCAGACCTGATCTAATGGGATCCCACTTCCAGGGGAAACTTATAGCCACCAGTCCCTGGGATGCCAGGGAAGATGGCAAGGGTCATTGGTGGGTATCCTCTGGTTGCTCTCTGTGCCCCAGGTCCTATGCCATACCTGATGGAGATGTGTCCAAGACAGAGAACCTGAGCACCAACCACAGCCACCATGTGTCTCTCCTCACTTCTGCCATAGTGCAGACTGGGCTGGGAGCTGGTGGTGGCAGGAAGACGTTCTTGGGTGACAAACCCCCTATGGAGCTGTGCATGGCCTGCTCCCAGCTGCTCTCTAAGAAGTATGGCACATACCTACCCCCTCAAAAGGGGGCTTTTCTTCCTGCCTCCTGTCCCTGTCCCTGTTATGCCTGGAATGACTGTTTGATTCAAACTGAGGGCAGCTTACATTAAAGAACTGGATCTAGTGTGGCTTTGGATTTGCTCAAAGGGGACCAGCAGGCCCATCATGTGCCATGCCAGGCCTAGCAGCCATTGCAGTTCCTGTTGCATGTATCTCTTCTCCCACTGGACAGAAGCCATGCTGTGACAGTCACCAGTTGCTCTTCCCATTTGAATATTCCAGCTATCATTGCTCCTGGGTACAAAAGTAAAGCCCCACTGGGTTGGCAAGAAAGGAAAGCTCTTAGCCCTGTTTATTTTTTATTGTGCTGTATTCTAGGGGATGATGGCAAAAATACAGCTGCTTCCTATATTTCACAAGGTTCATGCCCTCTTCACCAAGAGACAGAAAACTATCAAAAGATTGCATTTTGCCATTATTGCCTTGACTTCTTGACCAAGGATTACTCACCTGGTACCCAAACTCCTTCTGGCTCTTTTATGAAGTACGCTTTTTTCCTTATAGGGAAGACGGAATATTCGCCCTGAGACCCACAGGATCCTAAAACACGATTTGGGAAAAGAACATGGGTAGGGCACAGGCAGCATACTGGAAGGTGTGCACAAATCTTGATAAAAATGCTGGTCTGAGTCAGGAGGACTGGAGTGAACTGAGATTTTGCATTTTGCAGTAACTATCGCTTTCAGTACCAAGGTTCTGAAGCCTGTAATTACTTCAGGACCAGAACTTCTGGGGCTTTGCTGACAGAACAGATTTCCTTTGTTTTATTTGGTATTCAAAAGAATAGACTTTTCTATAATGTTTTAACAAAAAAAAAATATTTAAAGAAAACAAAATATTGATTCAAAGGTTAACAGGCAAGGTATTTGTAGACATTGGGCATCCCGGGTGGCTCAGTGGTTTAGCGCCGCCTTCAGCCCAGGGCCTGATCCTGGAGACTGAGGATCGAGTCCCATGTCGGGCTCCCTGCATGGAACCTGCTTTTCCCTCTGCCTGTGTCTCTGCCTCTCTCTCTGTTTGTCTCTCATGAATAAATAAATAAATAAAATCTTTAAAATATATATATATATATATATATTTGCAGACATCACCTCATTCCCTGTAACTGCAGGTGTTTCCTATGTCTGAGAAGGGGAACACAGACCTCAACAAACCTTAACACACTATTGAGAATCTACTGAATCAATCTCCTTCCACTGCCAAGAAAAAGCTGCTACCTGGTATTGTCAGAGAGTCACAGACCCCAGTTGGGACATTTTACCTCAGGGTTCTCATAACACCAGTTCACTGTGACTATGCAGTTACCACTCAGCCGCCTGTTATTACTAGTATCACAAGGTATCTCAAACGCATACCATGGAAAGAGGTTTTCTGGCTCTGTGATCCTGGAAAACAGCAAAAATTAAGAAATACCCCTGAAAACTTACAACGTTGTATTACTTTTAGGTGTAAAACATAATGATTTGCTGTTTGTATATAGTGCAATATGATCACAATAAAGCAAGTTAACAGCCATTACTACACTTAGTTACACATTTTTTCCTTGTAAGAGCTTTTAAGATCTCCCAGCACCTTTCAAAAACACAATATGGTATTAACGATAGTCGCCATGCTGTGCATTACATCCCCAGGAGCTATTTATATGTATGTTTTTGTATATAGTATGTATATGTAATATTTCCTGCTCCTGATGGTACTGACAAATTAAATTATAAAATCTCTTTGAGGAACTTGGTTTAGAGATAATTGTTTTTATAATTGAATACTCTTAACATTCTCAGGAATTAATAAAACAGAACTTTGAAAAACTTTAACAACAGTTAACTATGTTTCATATGTAGTAGTCAGTCCTAAATATGGTTCCCAAGATCTTGGGATAGCCTATAACCCCAGACTTATGCTAAATTAAGTATGTAAAGTATGTATAATGTGTTTTTGTTAAGAAAAAAGAGTCATTTTACCCTACAGTAAAATGACTGGTTTCAGAATGAGAAAGATGGAAATGTAGGGTGACACCTGAATGGGTATGAAAAGTAGAATGTTCACAGTAAAGAAATTTTACTTCTAGTGGTCAAAGCTGGCTAAAGTTTCATAGGTTTATTTATGATATTTTTAAAATGAGCTCTAATATTAAATAGTACACTGATGCAAAACTAGTATTTTATTTTCTCTGTTAAAATTGAAATCTGTTCTTACATTATTGGTCTGCTTTTAATAAGAGTTGGTAAAAGTTTTTCTTTACTTTTTGAATAATCTGCCTAAAAAGCAAAGCTTCTGTCTTATCAGAATGATTTTCTTTGCCTCATGTAGATTTTAATATTCTTTTTTTTTATTTTTTTTTATTTATTTATGATAGTCACACAGAGAGAAAGAGAGAGAGGCAGAGACACAGGCAGAGGGAGAAGCAGGCTCCATGCACCAGGAGCCCGATGTGGGATTCGATCCCGGGTCTCCAGGATCGCGCCCTGGGCCAAAGGCAGGCGCCAAACCGCTGCGCCACCCAGGGATCCCAGATTTTAATATTCTTAATTACTTGAGAAGTCTTCTTAATAACCTTTACAGATTTATTTATTTAAGGGAGCAGCAGTGGGTGAGGGAGACAGGCAAAGGAGGCAGAGAGAGTCTTATGCAGACTCCATGCTGAGCATGGAGCCTGACTCAGGGCTCTATCTCATGACGCTGAGCTCACCACCTGACCTGAAACAAACAGTGGGACACTTAACCGACTCTGCCATTCAGGTGCCCTGAGAAGTCTTCTTACTTTTATTTATTTATTTTTTAAGACTTTATTTATTCATGAGACACACACACACAGAGAGAGAGAGAGAGAGAGAGAGAGAGAGAGAGAGAGAGGCAGAGACACAGACAGAGGGAGAAGCAGGCTCCATGCAGGGAAGCCGATGGGGGACTCGATCCCGGGACTCCAGGATCGCGCCCTGGGCCGAAGGCAGGCGCTAAACCGTTGAGCCACCCAGGGATCCCAGTCTTCTCACTTTTGAATAAAAACTAAACAAAACAAAACTAAGGTTCTTTATAATGTATCACCTCCTATATTTACTTAAATATTTTGCCACTTTGGTTAGATAACCAGGTTATGTTTCTCAATTACCGTAACATGGTATTATTTAACCAAGTGTTCAAATTTCCTGGCAACTTTGAACTTTTGCCATCTTAAACTCAAATCCTAAGTGATATATATTCTTGATTTCAAGCTTTCTTTTAGTTTTCCCAGTGACCCTGGAAAATCAGAGGATCTTTCACCTTATAAAAACAGATATGTGAGAGACAATTAGATTTATTTGATATACTGAGTTGCATTAGAAGCTTTATCAAATCAGAAGAGATGTCTAATCTTCCCTAGGTTAAATTTGCATAGGTAAGATGTTATTAATATATATTTAAATGGGTCGGAAATATCAGAAAGGGAGACAGAACATAAAGACTCTTAACTCTGGGAAACGAACTAGGGGTGGTGGAAGGGGAGGAGGGCGGGGGGTGGGGGTGAATGGGTGACGGGCACTGAGGGGGGCACTTGACAGGATGAGCACTGGGTGTTATTCTGTATGTTGGCAAATTAAACACCAATAAAAAATAAATTAATTATTATTTTAAAAATAACCTTGTTCTGAGCAGGTAAAGAAAAACAAATATATATATATACATATATATATATGTATATATATATATATATATATTTCAGAAATTGTATGAAATTCCTAGAGATTTGCAAAGCCCTTGCTATCTGTGATATATCCTGGTGCTGCTTTGTACAATATTAAACAATAGTATAGTGTTATCAGTCATCATTTTAGTAATCTTTTAAAATGTTGCATGCCACAGAAACAACCATATTTCCCTCTCAATTGCATTATTTCTGTAATGAACCCTCATCAGATCTTTAACCATTGCCATGTTAAGTTTTTTGTCATGCACAGTTTTTTGTTTTACACTGAGTTTTCCGTGAAAGCACTTGCTATTAGCTACAAGCCAGAATGCCTCATATGCAAGAAAAAGGGACTTTCTCAAACCCCCATGGAAAAGACTATGGCAGGTGCTCTTAGACATGGGTTTCTGATGGCATGGCTTAAATAACTTTGAGATCCTACCACTAAACTGAGCCATAATTTCCAGAACTCTAATGAAGAAACTGCTGGGTTTATGAAACTGCTAACCCAAGACTGAGCAGGAGAAGAACTGATTACATAGGACTGAATGAATTCATGACAGATGATTATTGCTGATATTGCAGATATTGCTGATTCTTCAATGTTCTATTTTCTAGCTATAAGGACCTTCTTTGTCATTTCTTTTAAGCTATCTACAACTCGTAACGATTCAAAACTATACTTTTAAAAACAGAAATGAAATACTTATCTTTACTTCCCTGCCCTATCCCTCCAGAATTTGAGAATTCTTTTTATGCATTTTGTGGCAATACAGTTTTTTGCCTGGATTCAACAAGAACCTGCCCTCCTTGTTAATAGGATGTAATTGAAAACACTGATTATATAACCAAGGCTTTGACTAAAATGTTGTATTTGAGAATGATGCTGATAGAAATAAGATATGACCTGATAATTTTGAGTAACTAAGGTTGAGTTTATGAAACCAATGCTTTAAAAACTCTCTTGGGAAAAATAGTCTGATGCCTGGCCTACAGAGTTCCCAGCCTTACAAATGAATAAGGAAGCTCACTTCCTGGCATGTCCAGGATCCTGAAGGTATTTGAAGGACGTCAAGAATTTGCCAAAATGTCTTCTGAACACTGGGCCCTACCCATGAATGCTGCCTGCAACCCCAGGAATTCCTGTGCAGAAAGTATTTAAAAACAGAGCATAGTGAGGAGGGCCTGGAATATGGGTCTTTCACAGAAGAGATGGTGTGGTAGAAAACATTCATAGGCAGAGTGTATGTTGCAGAGGCCATTCATGTAGAAGAAATTTAGGTGGAGATAGCATTAATAAGGAAGCCCATCAGGAAAGCAGTGCCAGTCTTTCTCAAGCAGGGGGGCTTGAGAACAGGGAATCAGTGGCTTACACAATCAATAGAAAGCTGAAGCAGCAAAGATCAGGGAGGCTGCCTTTGGAACATAAGGGAAAAACCCCAATGATTCCAGCTGCCTAAAGGACTGTCATGGGTGATCCTAGGACATTTTCCACGTGTACCCTATTTTTGACATCCCATAGTGTCCATTGGTGCTGCCAGAAAATAAGGGCTTCCAAATCTGGAATAAGTACTTCTCAGAGTACTCGAGTACCTGGAGAACTGAGCCCAGAAGCACTCTAATGATGGATTCTGTGATGCGTATTTCTCAGGATTCTCCCTTATATTGAGGAGAGTAAGTACAAAGAGGCAAGCATGCTGCCTAGTTGCTAAAGCCAATCCAGCATGGCCCACCTCTGACCACTCATCACCCATAATACTCTTCTATCTATATTTTTCTCACAAATGATCAGTAGCAACACTATGCTTCTGTTTAACATAACGTATGCATCCTTTGTATAGGTGACTATGCCCTTATCTTCTCCAAGAAGGGGTGTCAAAAATCCCATTAGACACACTCTCATTATCTGGGGGATGTATGTTCCTTTTCTGGTTCTGTCACAATTACATTTTGATATGCTGTAGTCCATAGACTAAGTTATAAGATTAAGCACCATCCACGCAATTTACATGATGATTAACAAATGAGAGAAGGGAAAATTGGGCTAGTAGATTCAAATTTAAAACAAAGCAAAACAAAATATGCATAGCTTCTATAACTTTTACTTCTGCAGCTAATCATGAGGTTATAGTCGGTATTTATAACTTCCTTCCTCAAGCAGTATTTCAAGTTCCCTATGACCTCATTCAGGTGGTTGTGATTATCTACCTGGTGGGAGGATAAAAACCTTTGTTCCTGACCAATCTCAGTGCTTAGTGGTCCTGCCTGCATGAGTTACTGTAGTTTTCCATTAACTTGTATTATTGGACAAGGGAGCACTAAGAGATACACTGAGAGGATCAATATCCTAGGTTGCAGACATGGTCCTTCCTGTCCCCACTGTGTAGCAGCAACCCTATTTCCCCTTGATAATGAGGAGCAATCAACGAGCCAGTAACTCTCTTTGTTGGTTCAGTGGTATGAGAGGCCCCAAATTTCCAGGTGGCAGTCTCAACTTCCAATTCAATGAAACCAGTGTTGGTTCCCCTAGTGAAACTTTTCCTTCCTTGGGACCTTCACAGGGAGATGATATTGTGCAAAGAAGCATCCTAGAAGAATGTGTTACATGGACACCACATAAGGGTGCATGGATGGGGTGCAGATCTATGGGGTTGGAGCAGGAGGAATACAGACTAAGTACTGGGGTCAATCTGCTGGTGGAAACCTAGTATGCAAAGTGGTTTTTCAAAATAACACTATTGTATTTTTTTGTGTCATATATTGTCATATACTGTCTGTGTCATATACTGTCACCAAAAGAGAGTCCTAGAAATATCTGGTTAGGAGCTACTGCTGTAGTCCTTGTCTTCTAAAGTAGTAAAATCTCTTCTTCTTTTCCCAATTATACTCATGTAAGCAAAATGGTGACTGAGGTTGGGGTGAAAAGTAGCTCCAGGGACACTAGTTCAATAGCTAAGGAACATTAGGTTCCAAGGTCTCTGCTCAGTAGGGAAAGGATTTCTCTAGCATGTCTGCTATCTTTGGACTAACTTTTTGATTACCTTTTTTTTTGTCCCTGGGCTGGATCAAGACACAGATAGCATGCAAACCGTAGTTTGGATACAAAACGCAGAAGCATGGATCACTTGACAGGCAGTATGACAATTCAACAGGATTCTGTAGTACTGGCCTTAATAAGCAAGATGAAAGTCTTGACTATTGATGCACATCTGGAGGATGGATGAATGTATGTGTGCGAGTATCTTTGAGAGGAGTGTTTGAGAGATACATATTTAGAATTACTGTCAAAGGGATCCCTGGGTGGCGCAGCGGTTTGGCGCCTGCCTTTGGCCCAGGGCGCGATCCTGGAGACCCGGGATCGAATCCCACGTCGGGCTCCCGGTGCATGGAGCCTGCTTCTCCCTCTGCCTGTGTCTCTGCCTCTCTCTCTCTCTCTCTGTGACTATCATGAATAAATAAATAAAATCTTTAAAAAAAAAAAAGAATTACTGTCAAAGAAGAGTTGATGGGTGCAGGGGTGTTTAAGTTGAAGGGAGAACCCCATAAGTATCTTCATCTACTTTAGGGATTGGCACATAGGAGAGGGATGATGTATTACCAGTGGGCAATAAAGGGAAACAGATTTTAACTCAACTGAAGAATGCATTTTCTGAAACTGGACCTGTCCAGAGACAGAACAAGTTTGTACAGGGCTGAGCTGGTCATTGCAAGTGTGCAATAAGGACTAGATGGTCATTTGTCTGCAGTGGTAATGAAGGGGAGGATGGACCCAAAGAATAAAATATTTTTATTAAGATTTGACCTGTCTAGAATTCCACACATCCTGTGCATGCATGATTTCTACATTTTGCTATTTTTTCTTTTTAGATTTGATACTTCTTAAAGTATTTATTAGCTTTTGTAAACAATGGCTTCAGGCAATAGGAGAAAATAAATTACATAGCCAAATACACCAACTAATTACACTTAAAAAAAAGGAAACCTTAACATTGACAACATTGACACATGCAATATCTCAACATTTATTATAATTGTGTACATTAATCTGGGTTAAGCAAATGCGATTAAAACACTAGACAATTAAAAAGAAGCAAAAGTATAATGCAACCACCTCTCTTAAGTCTGGAGAATTCTGTGCCTTTTTAGACACGAAAGAGGCTGTTCTGAATAGAAATCAATATTGATCTTACAAGCTATCAATTTCTTGCATATTGGTTCAAAAACTCCGTTAAAGGCAGAGTGTATATTAAAGGTGGAGAAGTCAGCCTATCTTGGACCTCTTTACTCTGTACCCACCAACTGGGTATATACTGACTCAGGGTCAGAACCTCCCATACTAAAGAGCAGCGTTTCTTTCCCTTTTACTCATTCATTTAGCACCTATGTATCAGTGCCTCCCATGTGACAAGTCCTATGCTGTAGACAAGGAATACCAGCTCACATTTAGTGTTGGTACATGACATATTGTACCACTTTCCCCCTCCAGAGCAAATCTAATGCACATCTATGCAAATAAATGCAGTGTTCCTCTCTGATCATTTGGTAGGAAGGACAAGTCCACTAGCCAATGTGCATAGGACTCAACCTGGAGAGAGATGGAGACACTTTCTAATTAAATCAATAGAAGAGACCCTCATTTTTCATCAGAAAAACATCTCAGGTTGTTTTTCTCTCA
Organism: Canis lupus dingo; assembly: GCF_003254725.2. Classification (NCBI taxonomy): domain Eukaryota; kingdom Metazoa; phylum Chordata; class Mammalia; order Carnivora; family Canidae; genus Canis; species Canis lupus. Next base: position 121,454,468 of record NC_064281.1, on the reverse strand, counting down.
AGGACCTTACACAGTGATGCTGGTCCCAAAGGCAGAGGAGCTTAGTTGAACCTGAACAGAGTATTAGCTTATTGCATGGATGGGCCTGCAATCCGTTTAGACTGCCAACAGGTTTCTGTGTTCCAAGTACTTGGGACCGCAGCAGTTGCTGCTATCTTGGGACAGTCTGTAGTGAACAATAAGTTACTGAAGGACCTGGGCTCAGATCAGCTAGCTTACTGAAACTTTCCCTGGGTTGACAAGCTCTCCTTTGGGAAGGTCTGTGAGTCAAATCTCTACTCAGCAGAGAAATCTGAGTTCAGAAGAGCATCTTAGTTCAGAATTGTTCTCATGGAAAGGGGAGGAGAGGGAAGGCGGGCAGTTGGCATTTGTGGTACTTAATGGGGAGACCTAGGATGCCCAGAGGAGAGGAATGATTTCCTACTTTCCTCTCTTTGTAAGAGTATTCCTCAGGGGAAGCCTGAGGAGGGCAGTGTTACCTATTAAAATGAGGTAACCTCTACACAGTGCTTGGTACACAGTCAGTGCTAAATCAATGCTCGGTGTTGTGGTTACTGTTACTGAACAGAACATGGGTTCTGGAGAGAGACAGCAATGGTTCCACACAATGCAATGACCATCTTCTGAGCCTCAATATCTTCTTTGGTAAATTGGGGACAAGAATACCCTCTGCCTAAGATTAGTATGAAGATTAATGCCACCACTCTGTGATAATGCCTGATATGTAATAAGGCCTTAAGAAATATTAGCTGCTTTTCTCCCTTCTGAATCCTGCTAGAGTCTATGCACCCTAAAACTTACTTTAGAAGATTTATGTGTAATTATTAGGAATTGAGGGAAAAGGTATTAATCCGCAATCAAGATTCAGACACAGATGTCCCTTTGGTCAGTGGCCTCCTAAGAATTTAAACTTAATGGTATAGATTTTCTAATACATGCCCACATGCCTGCAGGAAAAACAAAATGTCTCAATTATAGTGAAAAGTGAGGAGAAGATAATTAAAATCTGATATAATTAAATCAAAAGCAACTAACTACTTTTAAATGTGTATGGAAAGTTAAATATATATATATATATATATATATATATATATATATATATATATATATATTTCAAATAGACAAGCCAAATGTTAGCCTATGCCAATCACTAGCATTCAATGTCTGCAATTCACCCACCGGACATCATCAAAAGTCTTCAACTTGGCCCCTCAGAAGCTTTAGGGAATCTCTTGCTTTCAATTCCCAAAGGTACACTTAGAGCTGTGGCCTAGAATGTGGGTTTGCTCTTTGTCCCAAAAGTCAGGACACACTGAAACCCACACTCCTGCCTATCATTCCAGGCCACCTAAACTCATCAGGAGGCCAAGCTGTCTTAGGAAAGCTAAGATTAAATTTTTGTTCAATCCTTTCTTTTCCTTGGGCCTGAAATAAGATCATGGACATAAAGTGCTTTCTAAGCTATAAAAAGCTACACACACAAGTAATTATCATAGCATCATTAAGATACTCTACTGGATGTAAGCAGTTCAACTTGAGAGGGGAAAAACATGAAGAAATCAAATGGGGAGAGAAAAGAGTGAGGGAAGAAGAGCCAGCAACTTGGGGCAACTGGGGACAGCCAAACTTGTCCAGGAGTCATCAGCTTCTTCTCAGCCTGGAAGAGCTAAAAGAAAATAGTAGTAGCCATGAGATTGGAAATACAGATCCAATCCAATAACCAGTCAGAGGTTCTTGAGGTGGTTGATGTCTCCAAGCATTAGGAGTAATATCCAGGTTAATATGTCTTCTAGAGAGAATGCAAAACAGGCTTGTAGCTGGTGGATAGCCTGATTGCTACCCATTCCCACTGCCTTCAAGGTAGATATTCTGCTCTGTGCTTCTAGCTGAGGAGGTGTTAAGGAGGAGGGGCTGCCAGGATCTGGAAAGGCAGTGTCTTATAGGCACTGGGACCCATGCAGCTCAGACACTGGGGTCCATTCTGCTGGCGTTTAGCATTCAAACCTGTCTTCAGGCAGTGTTGAAAATGCAGTCCAGAGGCTGCCCAAGCAGCCCTTCCTGGTTAGGCCAGCTCCAGGATGACACCATCCCCTCCCACATATGCCCACTTATCCTGGCCTTTACCTGCTGCTGGCCACCTACCTGTATCTTGTTTTACTGAATACCTTGGTTTTTGAGTCCTGATCTGATGCTATATAAGCAATGGTGGAGGTGGTCCAAGGGAATGTAGCAGAGAGCCCTGGATTTGAATTCGAAGTCCTGTGTTGAGATCCTGATTCTGTCATCATCCAGCTAGGTATTTCCCCAGACCATTTTCCTTGTTAGGTCTTTATTTGCTTGTCCTCAAATGAGGCTAACAGCATAGGCCTGGCCAGCATCCCAACACAGCTGGAGGGCTCACCTAAGGTGGTGCATGGAAGGTGTTTCTTGAAAGAAAGAGACCATGACCCCTGTAACTTAGAAGCATCTGTGGAGAGGGTCTTTGTGCCACCTAAAATTTCAAAGTCTCAGGGTTTCCCTAAATATAAAGGTTAAGACAGCAGTATCCTGGGTTGAGACTTGGGGAGAGACCAGGGCACATTTCCTTTCCCTAATAAGTTTCCTTGCTACTTGGCACCCACCTAGAAGAGCTTCTCATAGCATTTTCCACAGTGGATGGTGTCATGGTGAAGGAAGATCTGATCCAGGAGCTCACCCATTGGTTTACTGCAAATCCCACACTGAAAAAGAAAGCAAGCTAGAAGTCAACACTGAGCTGATGGCACATCCTGGACTTTGAAGCAGATAATAAAAAACAGTAGAAAACAGAGACAAACCACAAACAAACAAACAAACAAACAAACAAACATTCACATAAATTGGCAGGCAGGGTGATCACATAGTAGTTAGGAGCCTAGGCTTCAGAAATGGGCCTGGATTTGAGCCCTAAATCCACTACTTATTATCTGGGTGAGCTTGGGCAAGTTACTGAGGCTCTCTGAGCCTCTGTTTCTTCCTATATAAAATAGGCACACGGGGATCCCTGGGTGGCGCAGCAGTCTGGCGCCTGCCTTTGGCCCAGGGCGCGATCCTGGAGACCCGGGATCGAATCCCACGTCGGGCTCCCGGTGCATGGAGCCTGCTTCTCCTCTGCCTGTGTCTCTGCCTCATTCTCTCTCTCTCTGTGACTATCACAAATAAATAAAAATTAAAAAAAATAAAAAAAAAACAGGCACACTGGAAAGTTATCATGAGGGTCTGGTGAGGTAGTCCACATAGGGTACTCAATCTGAGGTCATACATAAAGTAAGTCATTGCTGTCATAGGAGGGCTGTGGGACTTTAATTGTGATGCGTAAGGTCCAAAGAAGGTGATACCAAAATCTAATAAAAAAGGAAGGCTATTACAGGAGTGTAGCTCTGCTGTCCTCATGACTCTTAGACCTGACACTTTAGTGAACACCTAAAGGACAAGAGTGCCCTGGGCTGAGTCTTCTGGTTTCCAGTTTGCAAAGGATGCTGAGCACAGTGGAGAATGATTGCTGGCATCGTCAACCCCCTCTGCTCATTCAGCTCCCAGTCCTGCGAAGGATCTGATGTGGAGCACAATCACACAGAGATCAAGACTTCTTTACACTCTTTGATCCACGAAGCTCCCTAACTCTGGACAATGTTAGCAGCACCACCCTTTTTCCTTACCTTAAAGCAATAGTCATGGCAGCAGATGCCAAGATGCTCTAGAGTAATCTTTGGACAGTCTCTGATCTCCTGGTTGCAGTAAGTACAGATCCCTCCACTTGGTCTGTGAGATGAAAAACAAGAACCTTGCAGTCAGGCTGGCATGCAGACTACTGATGTGATGCAGCAGGACCTGGCTTGACACAGCTAGGCCTAGATGCCTAGATTCTCAGGCTCCTATCTTTTTCTGTAGTGTGCAATTAATTGCATATCCCTGGGCTGGACTGGGCCTCAGCCCACTATAGACCCTTATGATATTTCCATAAATTGGTCATATGTCTTTACCCTACTCATAATCATATGAGGACCACAGGACCTCCTGGTATGATTCTTATTCCAGACAGCTTGCCTCTCCCTGACCCCTTGCCTAGCATATTGGGGGCACTACTTCCCTCTAGAACAGGAAGACCCATGTCTTCTTCTAAAGGGACATGCCCTTGTATGCCCTATCTGGTCTCCTGTTTTGATCATCCTTCTCTTCACGCATGAGACCACTAAACCCTGCCTCTTACACCCTATACTCTTGGATCCACTCTGCCCCATGATACTTCAAGGAAAATCACAAAGACAGTCTGGCTGTAGAAACATGGGACCTCATATTGAAGTTCTACACACTGACTTCTAGGTTGAGTATCTCCCCACTTCGAGGATCCCTGCCTTTTTTCCTGAGTCACCCCTGATTTTCCTCCTCAGAGAGAACCTACTAAAAGTGCCTGCCTGCCCTCATCCTTCAGGTGTAAATTGGGAGTGCTTTCTTCCAGAGATTGGGGTATGCTTTTGACAGGAGCTAGAGGTGGTGCTATCAACCTGGAGTCACACAGGCTCCTCCCTTCAAGGGCCCAGAATTACCATGAGTATCTCAGGTTTAGTCCCTCATCATGCCATTGGCTCAGGGCTCAATCTCTTGACAGTGTTGCTAAAGACTCCGACCTTCATCAAAGCCCTGTTCCCCCCATGTATTTTACCATCATCAGTTTCAGCTCATAGTTAGTCAGATAACACAGTAGAAATATCCCTGACCTAGGAGTAGTCAGGGACCTGGCCTTTTTGTCCTGGCTTTTCCACTTTGCAAAGACCCTTTTTAGGTCTTTATTTCCTTGTCCTCAAATGAGGCTAACTCATGAGGGGAGATACTCAACCTAGAAGTCAGCATGTAGAACTTCAACTCACTGTGTAACGTAAGTCACATTATTTATTCCTTCCAGGCTTGTTTCTTCCACTGTGACCTGAGTGAATTGCATCTCTAAGATCTCTTTTTCTTGTATTTCATGAATTTTAAAGTAAGACTTCGTGGGATGCCTAGGTGGCTCAGCGGTTGAGTGTCTGCCTTCAGCTCAGGGCATGATCCTGGGGTCCCAGGATCGAATCCCACATGGGATTTCCTGCATGGAGCCTGCTTCTCCCTCTCCCTATGTCTCTGCATCTCTCTGTGTGTCTCTCATGAATAAATAAGATCTAAATAAAATAAAATAAAATAAAATAAAATAAAATAAAATAAGACTTCTTTATCATTAAGACCACCCTATGACCACTGTCATCTAGTGACAGCTTTTGAAACTGCTGAATGGAGCATTCTCTGCACCTTCATTCAATTCCAGTGAATGGCTCTCTCTTGGTTTCTTGATGATAGCAACCCACTTTTCTTCTTTTTCCACCCACTACTCTCTTTTGTAGTTTACTTTTTTTTTCTTTCTGGTCATATGTGCAGGTTCATTAAGTGATCATTTATGTTCAAACCCAAGGGCCTCTCCTGCTAACATGAGCTCCCTGGGCTTTCGGACACCACCATTTTGCTTGTCAGTAGCCTTCCGAGTTTGCCCTCTGGTCCTAGGTAGACTCAAAGGTTGCTACAAGTGTGACCTCCCAATAAGGGAAGCACCATCCAAGCAGTGGTTTGACATATCTGCAAGTGGATCAGAAGCAGCCAATGAGAAGACAAAAGCAAATGGATTTAGTGTGGAAATGTCCCTCAGCTGTTTCTTCTCTGTAGACCTGAGAACTCCCTGGTAAGATAGTAGACTTACCTCTCAGAGTACAGAGAGCTGTCACATGCAGGTTTCTTCTCCATGTCACATGAGTCCTCGATGCTTCTAACACTGCAGAGAGTGTGATGGGGAAGAGGAGGGCAGAAGATGGAGCCAGATGACTACCACAGTCATGAGTGGAAATGCTTTGCTAATATTATTAACCTTGTGGCCACAAGCTGGGACATGATTCTGCATGACCCACCATCGTGTGTTATGCTGAATGGCAGCGGAAGCTTTGAACTTCATGCCAGGAAAGCGTAATTCTCTTGGAGAACATCCCTTGCATGGGGAGCAAAGAATACTCTTATGCTGAGGAAGATGAGAAGAGGGATGGTTATGATTCACTGACCAGTAGGAAGGGATCAGGGCTTTTGTTCCCACATATATATCTGGGGTATAGTGTGACAGTCACCAGGAGACCATTCACAGCAGAAATCAGACATTAGAAATGGGAAGAAATAAAAGAACGAAACATTCTGACGTATTACCTGTGCTTGAGTTACAGGGGGGATTGAAGGGTTTTCTTTTCCTTTTTGCATCTTCATTTTTCAATAATATGACTTTTGATAATAAACACAAATGTTTTAAAAAAACAAAAAACAAAACCCTATTGCCAGGAAAGCATGAGTAGCTACAAGCCACGGGACACACTTTAGTGATACTGCCATTCTTGCAGGAGCCATGTGGTGGCCCTTAGAGGTAGCCAGAAAAACTGCTGCTCAAAACAACTCTGTGAGGTGGATACTGTCTTTAACAAGTGAGGAAACAGACACAAACAGATGGAGGGATGTGCCTAAGGTCACAAATGCTTTGGTGCAGGACTTTTTATAAAAGTGCTGTAGGTAGGAAAAAGAGACGTAGGAGGCCAGTAGTGGCTTGTGGGGTTGGAGCAGTCCGCCAGCTTGGCCTACCGCCCCCCCACACCTCCACCCCTGAGTCCAGGGCATAGCCGTCTGGCCTGTCCAGGCTGCTAAGGAGGGTGGGAGACCTACAGCGACTGTTTTGCACTTGGGGAGGGAATGTGAAAAGTTGCCTCCTGACTTTCCAGCTTAAAATCTAGAGTTGGGATGCATCCCTAAAAAGTCACCCCCCCCCCCCAGCCCTAGTTCATCCCTTCAGAGCCAGGCTGCCAGACATTCCTCCTTCCTCCATCCTGCTTCACAAAGCCTTTGCAAGGAAAATCCCACACCTTCTCAGCTGCTCATTGTCATGCCCACCTCATTTTCAGGAAGTTTCCCTTTTATTTTGCTCCAGCCCAGCTCTCTACAGTCTGGTTACTCTTTTAAAATGGAGATGGGGGCAGCCCCGGTAGCTCAGCGGTTTAGCGCTGCCTTCAGCCCAGGGTGTGATCCTGGAGATCCAGGATCGAGTCCCACGTCGGGCTCCCTGCATGGAGCCTGCTTCTCCCTCTGCCTGTGTCTCTGCCTCTCTCTCTCTGTGACTCTCGTGAATAAATAAATAAAATCTTTTAAAAATAAATACATAAAACAAAATAAAATAAAATGGAGATGGACAGGGAAATACAAATCAAAACCACAATGAGAAAAAAAAAAAACACAATGAGATACCACCTCACACCAGTGAGAATGGGGGAAATTAACAAGGCAGGAAACAACAAATGTTGGAGAGGATGTGGAGAAAAGGGAACCCTCTTGCACTGTTGGGGGGAATGTGAACTGGTGCAGCCACTCTGGAAAACTGTGTGGAGGTTCCTAAACGGTTAAAAATAGACCTGCCCTACGACCCAGCAATTGCACTGCTGGGGATTTACCCCAAAGATACAGATGCAATGAAACGCCGGGACACCTGCACCCCGATGTTTCTAGCAGCAATGTCCACAATAGCCAAACTGTGGAAGGAGCCTCGGTGTCCATTGACAGATGAATGGATCAAGAAGCTGTGGTCTGTGTATACACTGGGATATTCCTCAGCCATTAGAAACGACAAATACCCACCATTTGCTTCGACGTGGATGGAACTGGAGGGTATTATGCTGAGTGAAGTAAGTCAATCGGAGAAGGACAAACATTATATGGTCTCATTCATTTGGGGAATATAAAAAATAGTGAAAGGGAACAAAAGGGAAAGGATAGAAAATGAGTGGGAAATATCAGTGAGGGTGACAAAACATGAGAGACTCCTAACTCTGGGAAATGAACTAGGGGTGGTAGAAAGGGAGGTGGGCAGGGGGTGGGGGTGACTAGGTGGCAGGCGCTGAGGGGGGCACTTGATGGGATGAGCACTGGGTGTTATTCTATATGTTGGCAAATTGAACACCAATAAAAAATAAATAAATAAATAAAAATAAAATAAAATGGAGATGGAAAATAAAATAAAATAAAATAAAATAAAATAAAATAAAATAGAGATGGGATTGCCTCTTCCCACTTCAGGCAAGAGCCTGGGCTGCATTTCTTTCTCATTTTTTTTGGTCAAACATATGCGTTTTTACATTTTTTCGTTAATGGGGGGGTTGACATCTTGAATAGAAATGATAGAAACAAATTAAAGCAGTGGTCATTTTTGAGTGCACCTTTTTGCCTTTCTACTCCCTGGGTTCTGAACACTCCTTGGGTGGGCTGTGTGCCTTCCCCCTAAAGACTGTGAGCCTGGAAGATTTCTAGGCTGAGTAACCCCTGCTGTTGCTGCTGCTCCTCGGTGTCATCTTCATCTTCTCTAATCTCACACCTCTCTGGAGCCAAAGCCAGGCCAGGCCAAGGCAGTGCAAAGAGTTGTCCTCCTTGGAGTAGACGCACCACTGGGTGTGTGCATGCTGGTGCATGCTTGAGGTGGCCCAGGATGGCAGCAGGTGCCCTTGTGGGCTGGAGCCCCCCAGGGGTGATTTATTTGACTCATACGGTGTGTAAAACTTTTTAATGGGGAACTAACATTAAAAACTCAATTTCACATAAAAAAAAAGAAAAAAACTGCAGCTCAGAGGTTAAGTGACCTGCCTAAGGTCATGCTTAGAGTAAGGAGTGAGCTAGAGTTTCAGCCCAGGTTCTGTTTTTTTTTTTTTTTTTCCTGAGCGTTAAGCTTATTTCTAAACTTCCTGGGAAGGTAAAGCAAAAGGGAGAATCACTTTAGACTACACAATTGTCCAATAAAGAACATTGCTGCTTTTTTCATAAGATATAACATTTTAACTGAATGTAAAATTCAATTTTAAAATAAATTGTCAGACTGTAAGAATTAAACTTTGCACAGTGGTGAGAATGGGAGAAGAAAAACCAGGAAATAGAGTACAGTCAAGTGACACTCATAGAGGCAAATGCTAGATGGCAAGGACAGTTCCCTTGCATACATTATTTCTAATCTCAAAACCTCCCTGAAAAAGTCATAGAGACAGAAAATAAATCAATGGTGGCCAGGGGCTGTGGCTGGTGGTGTGGAGGGTTGCTAATGGCTATGGAGTTTCCTTTTGGGGTGATGAAAATGTTCTGGAATTGGATGTGGGTGATGGTTGCAAACATGGCGAATGTACTAAATACCACTGAATTATACACTTTAAAGAGTGAATTTTATGATATGTGAATTATATCTCAATGAAGTTATTGACAGAAACTACCCTAAGGAGTTAAAGATGAAGAAACCGAGGCTCAGAAAGATTGAGTATCAAAAATGACCCAACCAATGGGATCAGGCTAGGGCTCAAACTTGACACCCATGGTCATTATATTCTACTTTCCAGTGAAAACTGGTTCAGAATCCCCAGAGGCCCAATCCTGAAATAAGGCCAGGGTGCTCCCCTCTGTTACTAAAAATCCTCATCCTAGCAGTGAGATGATATGTCATAAAAAAACATTCCCAGAGGAATCCTGTCCCAGTGTGGATTACTTTTTAACTGAGGTGCATGAACTGTATCTTTCCATGTGGCACCAGGAAGCAACCAGATGAAGAGATGATGAGTGAAAAGTGATGCATATATCAGGACCTTCAGTCAAATGTGAGGCACCCTGGCATACTGGAAAGAGCATGGGAACTTAAGAGAGGAGCCCTGTGCTCTGAAACAGGATGGAATTAACTAGGTAAAAAGTCCCTACGGGCCTCACCAGCTCTGTAAAGAGCAATGCTCACAAAATTATACTAAAGAAAGCTTGTCTACCAAGAAACAAAGCTAGGCAGAAACAGATGACATGGGAAATGGGATGTATAATGAATTAACAATAGAGGGGGAACACAAAGGCACTGACTTAGGTAGAACAGCTTGAAATTCATAAATCATATCTGTGAGCAATTACATCATTCATCCATTCAATAAATGATTATATGGAAACAACTCTGGGCCAAGCCCTGGATGAGGTACTGGGGATTCAGGATCATGGAAGAATCTGGGACTTGCTCTTACCTGCCGTAGCATGAAGATGCTGCCTTCCCGGAGGATACCTCACTAGCATTGATGTATTCCTTCACAAAGAGAATCCCTTTGCTGTAGAAGGAACACAGTACAACAGAAAGAGGTATACTGAAAGATTCCAGGGGACTGGGCCTGGCCCAAAAGAGGGGTCCAGGGCTGGAAAGGGTTCCTACCTGGTTTGAAGGAAATAAAGGAGCTAATGGTAAATCCTAGGCGTAGAAATGCTGATGGGCTGTAGCCACTACCAGGCAAGGAAATGGCAAATAGGAGCTCCTGCACTGCTGAACCCTCTGTAGACTGCGCTGGAATTGAACCTGTGGGTTCAGCTTGCTATGTGCAGATTTGATAACCCTAGAAGAAGCTCAGTACACCTTCCTTCTTCATGCAGATCTCTGTGTTGTGGGAAGCTTGTCCTCCACCTCCCCAGGCTACAGTACAGTGAACTTTCCATCCTCCCCTGACTGCATTTTCTTTCCTTTTACCCGGGCCCAAGAGAGCCTCCAAGCTGCAGCCATAGACTGTTGGTCCTGGTCACTCTGTATGACTCTCCACCAACAATCTAATCTCTCCCTTCTCAGTCCTAAATAGGTCCCTGGTGACATTGGAAGTCAGCCTCATGTTGCGCTCACTATGCCCTTGGATTTGGCCTTTACCAAGCTGGCTTGATGTTTTCAGAGGGCCCTCTGATCTCTCTGCACCCCCTCCATCTCACTCAGCCTCCCTGCAGCTAATATTTCAGGAGAAGCACTGGTACACCTCTCCTCACAATGAGTAATGTGAGAGAGACAGACCCTGGTCTCAATGGGCTCTCTCTGGCTTTTCCCATACATATTCCTCAAGAGATATTATCAGCAGGATCCTACAGATGGCAGAGCACTAGAGTGCCACCTTAGCTTCTCATTGGGATAAGGGGAAGGGGATATGATGGGACTCTGTCCAGGCCCACAAACAGGACTTTTTTTTTAAACAGGACTTTATATTGGAGAGGTTTGGGCTACATCATGTGGCCCCTTGACCAGTGAAATTCTGGGAGTCAGTGCTAACATCAGGGAAGTGACATGGGATAAAAATCAAGTCCTTTAGCTAAGATATAGCCCAGAGAACATCTCCCAGGTTGTGTCTTCTTACCTGGTTGAACTGGAGTCTAATTCACTTGGGGAGGCTGGGATGTAAACATGAGGCTGCTCAGTAGAGGCAGTGACAGTAACAGTGACCATACAGCTTGAGGGGTTTCTCACCCTGAAGGAAGTAAATGGAGGGGTGGGCATGTAAACACTGAGAGCTGACATCCTCCATGGTCAAATAGGGTTTTGGGGGCTTACTCCTGAGACTGCCACTTCAAAGAGTTTTAAAATATGCCAATGTTTTTAAACAACTCATGCAAATCACCAAGCTTGTGTTTTACAAGGCTCCTGATATCAGTGGGTAGAACCATTACTTTACAGATAAGAAAATCCAGGCTCAGTGACCCAGGTAACACTGTAAGTCAGTAGCAAGACCTTAGTCTTACAGTATCCTCCTCTATTACAGTCAAAGGCTTTGGCCTGTGAGTCACTTGGTTTGAGGAGAGCATGGGGCAACCAGGGACTTGACAGACAGTTCAGCTCACCTCTTCGCTGGGTGGGACAGCCCCTTGCTAGAATCAGTTCTACCCCCCATCCTCCAGTGAACTCTCTGGAGAACAGAACACCAAGGGAAAGAGGAACAAATGAATTTAGGCAGCACCAAAGAAGAGACTTGGATGCACCTCATTCTGGAAGGCATCTGCCATGAGCAGAGGCAAGAAACTGACAGGTATGATGGTTTTTCTGAATATCTACCACTTGGCTGCACATACAGCCCTAGGCCTGGAATATGACCTCCTAGCTGGCTCACAAGGTTTTTCTCTGGCCCAGCCCTTACTTGCTCTCACTCTGCCTGTTTCTGGGTTACCAGTCCCATACCAAAAGCTGCCACAGCTGCCCGCTGCAGTTGAGGGGATTCTGTTTAGAACTACCACTGCCCCCTCATCTTGTGCCATCCACTTTACATATACCCACTCTCCAGTGGTCTTGGGAAAGCTCTATGAGCACACACTGTCCTGAACTGTATTTGCCTTCTCTCCAATATATTGCTGCTCAGACCAAGCTCTGGATGGGGCTGCTTCTACCTGGCCCAGGCTCTGAGGCACCATTCCATTGTTAGATAATCTAGTGCCCAAGATTTTAACTAGTTTAAGAGTGGGGGGTGGGGAGAACAATCATGATCTTGCCCTTGCCTAGCTCCCCAGTCTCTTCTTCTCATAATTTGTCATATGTACCTGAATCTTTAGCCATACTGACTGATCTGTCTCATACCTTTGTACATAACACCACCTTCTCCTGTGGGAAGCCCTTCTGGAGTACTTGCTCTCTCATCCCAGGCTGGGTGAAGTATCCTGTTTCAATGTGCCCAGTCATCCTGTGCCTATTCCTATGTCACCCTATGATATAGGAATGAACCATTGAAACTGTAGGAGGTGGACTGTAGGAGATGGACTGTTACAGGTGGACTGCTCCCTCAGCTCTACCATCCCTCTAATTACTGTGCTGAAAGGTAAAAAAAAAATCCCATGGGGATCCTTCTAGGACTGCCATGTGAGCAATGGCAGACCTCCACTAGGAGGGCTCCTATCCCTGGTCAGGTAACATCTCATATCCCTTCCATAGCCTCCTCCTTCTAGTCTACAAGGTCCAGCCCTGGCCCTGCCCACCTGGTCTCCTTCCCCCTCCTCACCTCATTTCCTACCCTCCAACCACAAAGCCCTCTTTCAGTCTCTTATCCTTAACTCCCTTTCCCACTGGTCTCTGTACCTGTGTCTTCCCTTCTTAGCAGAAAAGCTTTCCCCAACCATCCTAGCTTCAACACCCCCTGTCCTGGCTTCTCTCCATCACAGGACCCAGTTTCCTTCTTTTCTGGGCTTATCACAAATGGAAAGGCAACAGATACAGCACAGCGATAAACAGGTTCTGGACTCTGTCCGCTTTCTAATCCCTGTTAGGCCACTGCCTGGCTGAATGATTGTTGGCAACCTATTCAACTTCCCTCTGTTTCAGTTTCTGTTCTGTAGATCTGAGATAATAACAGTACCTCCCCTAGATGGCTGGGATGAGAATGAAGTGAGTATACATAAAGCGTAAGAATAGTGTCTGCACATTTTTACTACACAGCAAAAGTTCATGGTTATCATTATGATGTTATCGCTATAGTGTTTATTTGTTAGTGCACCATGTGCTCCCTGAGGGGGAGTGGGCAGGGACCTTGCCTTCTTGTTCAATGTGTTTGTGGGTGCTACCTGCAACTGGCTCACATGAGGTACTTATATATTGTGTCTAGGCCCATAGCTCTTGGTTATTTCCAAACTCATAGCCGTCTTGGGGGAAAATCTCCAGAGAGTAAAGGGAGCACCCAAATGTTGCCATACAAGGCCACCCCGGCTGGCAGTGTAGCAGTGGAAGAAGAGTTCATCCAACATCATTTATTTGTGGGGAGCTCCCATCCACACCAGGACACACTTTCCTCAGAGACCTTCCATTTCTGTTAATAGCAAAGCTATTCCATATCCTCTCCTGACCTAGGTTTTCATGCCCCAAATGGCTGCCGTAAAACATGGTACTCTGTGCACTTTTTCTGTTCTAGGCTTGGTCTAACAGATTCGATACTATAGCTCCAAACTGAATCCCATGAAGATCTACCCCTAGGGCATTCATTGCTGGTCACCTTCCCACTACCTCCTAGCCACTCATACTTAAAGTGAGTAACAGGTTTGCCTAACATGTTAGGGTTTGTTCTGGGTGGCAGCCCATGCAAAAAACCCGGGCTGTAGCAGGAGCCCAGCACAGTACAACCCTTACCTGCTGGCCTGGCTGTGCAGTTCCACAAGCTGCTCAGGTCTTCTGGGGCTGCTCTGCAGCTCTGGGGTCCTGGGGGCTTCAGGCTCCTGGGAGGGTGCAGCTGGGTCTTCCTGGCCACTTCTCAGGGATGTGGGCTTTTCCTCCCAGGTCTCTCCCACCTTGGCAGCTACATTCTTCTCTTCAGAACCAGCCAAGATGCTGAAGAAGAGTAAGTATCCTTATGGAGCAAGTGCTTTGGGACCAGTCCTCCCTTACCACTGCCTGCTGATGTCACCTCCTACAGCCATAGTGGGCTCCTCTTCCAGAGAATGGCAAGAGAAGAGCCCATCATGACCCCCACCCTAGAGACCAATCTTTCTCCTCTTTGGGAGAACCCCAGCACCACTGCTCCCTTCCCACTTGAGAACACATGATGACTTCAATGAAGTTTTAAAAAACAGATTTTTTTCTAGCTAGAAACAGTGGAATTCATGTCTCCCTATTCCCACTGCCATCTTTCTTTTCTCCAAGTGTTCCCCATCCCAGTCCCTCTGTCCTGACTAAAAAGCCTCAAGCCATCCAGTCTTCAGCCCAGACCCTGGAAGACTTAACACAGCCAGCCCCACAGGGGCCCAGCTCTCTCGGAAGGAGCTTCCCCCCTAGACTCCCTTGGCGGGCTAGGTGAAGGTGACAAAAGGGAACACTGCCACATGCTCACTGATTTTCAGAGGCTGGTGACCCCACAAATGAGTCACCAACACCTGAAGACTCCTAATCAGACCAGAAATGTGTGACTTGGCCCATTTGTGATCCTCGTGCGCCATCTGGTGGACAGCACGGGCAAAAGTGCAGCACACTCCATGCCAAGGTCCATTTTGCCCAGGGCAGCCATTTTCCTTATTGATTGTTACATGTCCCAGTGGGCACTGCAGTCAGAGCTCCAGGCTGCAGGAAATGGTGGCGCATGCCGATGCACACAGGCTGAAATGTGTAGGAGCCCGGCACACGCACAAGCAGGTGCAGACGTATTGGTGTGGCAGCTTTATTTTCACAGTGAGGAGTAATTTGTTCTTTATTGTTAAGTAATCACAGCTATTATTACGAGGCAATAGCATTTTCATCCTTTTTTTTTTTTTTTTTTTTTTTTTTGCATTTTCATCTTCTTTTTACAGATGAACAATTTGGGATGACAGTCCCTTTGTAGCTCATAAATGGCAGTCAGCATGGAATTTCAACCCCCTCCTGGTGCTCAGTCTGACCATATAGCCAGTTCTACACTTTCCATCAAGTGAAGATGAAAGTGGGGTAGAAGCAGAAACAAAAGTTCATCCCTTTATTTTTATTTTTTTTAAAGATTTTATTTATTTATTCATAAGAGACACAGAGAGAGAGAGAGAGAGACAGAGACAGAGACAGAGACACAGGCAGAGGGAGAAGCAGGCTCCATGCAGGGAGCCCGACGTGGGACTCGATCCCAGGTCTCTAGGATCATACCCTGGGCTGAAGGCGGCGCTAAACCGCTGAGCCACCCAGGCTGCCCAAGTTCATCCCCTTAATATTCCATTTAAAATAAACAAAAAGGCCCCTTTCAACCTCGGTTTCCTCCCGGACAACAGCCAAACATTAACAAAGAGCTGTCTACACTCACTCTTGTGACTTCTTCACTCCCTTTTCCTTGTTAACTCTCCCCGGAAGCTACTACTGCTTCCCAACATCCCAAATTATCTATGCCTAGTGCCACTATGTGGTCCTTTAGGCCCCTCTCCCCACTGGGAGCTCTCCAGAATCTTGGGGATCCCAAAAGCAACCATGTGATGCTGAGAAACCTAATTTGAAATGCTCTGGATATTCTATCCAGGTAGATGAACCTTGGAGACACCTCAAGGGCTGTTTCTTCTTGGTCCATCACTCCAAACTTAGTCTACAGTCTCCATACAATTACTATCAGGACAAAAAAATAGTCTTAAAAGCCACCTTCTCTACAAATTAGTAGGAAGCTTTAGTCTTCACATTGAGCAGGTAACCTCAATTTGTCCCATCTGCCAGAAACACAACTCTCATAAAAAAATAAAGTGGGGCAATGGTGAGAGCCAATGCTTATAAAACCAGTGAGTTCTGGGTTTCTGTGTTTATAACTGACTCGTGGCTGAAAATTTAGAATTAAAGCTATGAGATCTCTTTTCATGTCTGTCTGAATGTTTATATATATATATATATAAATATATGTTATATATGTGTAATATTTTCCTATCTCTGGAAAGTATACCAAGTTCACTTACAAAGCTCCTTATCCTCTATTCCAAATGACTTAGAAATAAATAAGCACTTACACAAATTAAATATTAATAAGACTTTCATAAATTAAACAATTTCTAATACTTTGAATGTAAAAAACCAGTATTCTTATAAAAACTATCCCAAATGTTTTAAAAATTCAAGTTCAAAACCTTTAGCTAGATCTTTGGGAAACAAGACTAGTTTAATAAAAACAGCCATGTCCTGTGAGTAATCAACCTTACATATAATACAAGCACATATTTTTATTTTACTGGAGTATAATCTTACTAAACTTAATGGGTTTACTAGCCAAATAAGCTAGTATTACATCTACTAGATGCTAAGGATTACAAAAATATAAATTAGCTTTTAATCAAACTGAGTCATTATTCTGACAAACTCTATTTCAACAATAATTATGTTTTATAGTATGTCAGCTTAAAGACAGTTTCCAAGATCTTTTTGGAAATGTAAAACCTTACATTCATGCTAAACTAAATTAACAGATACTCACTAACTATCTAGATCATTTCTAGGTGAGATAAAATACTGAAACATTAGTTACTAAGCCTAAGTTTAAGTTTATATACTATTTGCTGCTTATTTTTTATAGTACAGAGGGGCTGTAGATAGATTTGTTAAAAAATTCTTCATTTGCCCACACTGAAAAATTATACTATAAAAAAGTATATAACTATAAAATGGTATGAGACATATTCACAAGCTTTACTAGTCTATTGTAAAATGCTGGTATACGAGAAACATTTCAAAATGATCTACCTCTTAGTTTTCTCTGTAAAATAGAAGTTACTAATAGTTAAAATTGTAATCAATATGTATAAATGACATTACTAAAAGTAATAATGGCAAAGGAAAACAACTTTGTATGTAAAATATGCAAATAAGTTTGTGTTAAGGAAAAGGAATAGTTTTGTCCTAAAATAAAATAACCAGTGGTTTTAAAAATTTTGCAAGATGAAATATGAACGGATATTTTTTAAATTATAAAAGGTTTACAGAAAAGAAATTTTGTTTTTCCTGGTCAAAATTTATTTAAGTTTAGTGAGATTACTTATAATATTTTCAAAAAGAGCTCTAGTATCAAATATTGTAGTGATACAAAACTAAAATTTGGCTTTCTCTCTGTTAAAATAGCAAGATTTTCCTGGGGCACCTGGGTGACTCAGCTCAATAAGCATCAGACTCTTGATTTTAGCTCAGGTCCTGATCTCAGGGTCGTGAGATCGCGCCCCATGTCAAGCTCTGCACTCAGCACGGAGTCTGCTTGGGATTTTCTCTCTTTCCCTTTCCTTCTTCCACTCCTCCCAATAAATAAGTGAAATCTTTAAAAAAAATTTTTTTTTCTTGGCTCATTGGCCTTGTCTTAAATAAAAGGCTAATAGTCTTTCTTTTTTCCTCAGTAATCTCTTGTGGAAATTAATAAAGGGAAACTGCACTAAAATGGAGTCAGGAGGCCAGAAGTGGAAGTGCTCATGTCCTACTGTTTCTTCCCACCTTTGAAAAGCAACAGGAAGAAGCCTGTATTTTACTACTCCAGCAGGAGGAAGATTTCTCCTTGCCTAGCAATAGCCAAACCCATGACAGACTGTCACAACTCAGCCAATGAGAAGCCACTACACTTAGAAGTCGCAGTTTATTCCAATGGACTTTATATATATATATATATATGCCCTCCCACTATGTTTACCTTTCTTCTATTAAAAAAAAAGTAGGGACACCTCGGTAGCTCAGCAGTTGAGTGTCTGCCTTCAGCCCAGAGCATGATCCCGAGATCCCGGGATCGAGTCCTGCATCGGGCTCCTGCATGGAGCCTGTTTCTCCCTCTGCCTATGTCTCTGCCTCTCTCTCTCTCTCTCTCTCTCTCTCTCTCTCTTTCTCATTAACAAATAAATTTTAAAAATCTTTAAAAAAAAAAAAGTGTTCCTCTCCTTTGTTCTCAGTCTTGGTTTTGCTATAGTTTTTGTGTCCCGAATTACAATTCTCTGCTATTCCCAACTAAACCCATTTTGCTGGTAAAATAACTGCTTATTTTATTTTCAAGGTTAACACTATCTAAAAAGCTAAGTTTTCATGTCTTATCAAACTAATGTCCTATTCTTTATGTTGACATTATCATGTCTTCAATTTTTTTAAAAGATCTTATTTATTTATTTGAAAGAGAAAGAAAGCACAAGCAGGCAGAGGGGCAGAGTGAGAGGAAGAAGCAGGCTCCCCACTGAGCAGGGAGCCGCACATGGGGCTCCATCCCAGGACCCTGAGATCATGACCTGAGCCAAAGGCAGACACTTAACCCCCAGAGCCGCCCAGGTGCCTCTGTCCTCAATTATTTTTAAAAGGCCTTAATTTTAAAGGAGCTAAGGGTCTTTACAATCATGTTATCTCCTGTTTACTTCAAAAATTTCGTCACTTTGATTTAATAGATAGTATTATTTCTCACTATCCCATAATCTTAATCAAATGTTCAAACCTCCTGATAATATTTGACATTTTGCCTTCTCAAAATCAAGTCTGAAATATCTTTTACACCTAAAACTGACTTTGGGATTTCCCAGAGGGACAGTTTATTTGTTTCTTCACTTTTTAACAAGAGAAATGGTAAAAACTAATTAGGTTAATTTAATATTGTATAAATCTTATGGGAAGCGTTGTCAAATCCAAAAATAATAATAATAATGAGACTTTCCTAAATTAAATTTTAAGGAGTAAAATTTAAACTATATAAATATTTCAGAAATCATATAAAATTCCTAGAGATTTGTTAGTCCCTTCAGTGTCCATGATATGCATCTATTTCTCAGAGTCCTGATGCTGCATTGCCCAACATCAAACAACAACAGCTCAATGTTACCAGTCGTAATTTCAATCATTTTTAAAATGTAACTTAAATATGTTCTTACTATCATATATCTGTTCTCTCACTAGCTTGAAAACTCCCCTTTTAAAAGGGCCACTAGAAGGGGAGGTGGGCGGGGAGTTGGGGTGACTGGGTGATGGGCACTGAGGGGGGCACTTGGTGGGATGAGCACTGGGTGTTATGCTATATGTTGGCAAATTGAACTCCAATAAAGAAAAAAATTAAAAATAAATAAATAAATAAAAGGGCCACTAATGTTGCTAAACTTTTGTTAGAACAAGTACACTCACATGGGGGATTTTGGCTCTTTCAATTGACTCAGGAATCCATTTTGTCAGTTAAGTCATCTAAGAAATCCAACAAGTTCTTCCTCTATCCCTCAATTTTGGTGTCCTTATCATTGTTGGTCATCTGAAATGCTAGAGCTAATGAACTCTAAAAATTAAAGCTTGCCAGGGCACCTGACTGGCTCAGTCAGTGGAGCATAAGACTCTTGATCTCGGGGTTGAGAGTTTGAGCCCCATGTTGGATGGGGAGATTACTTAAAAGTAAAATTTTTAAAAAATTAAAGTTTTGCTAAACTGAAAGAAGAACTCAACCTCCCATGGCCTAAGAGTTTACACTTAGCACTGACTGTCCTCTGATCCTCTTCTGCTGGGTTACACCAACTCTCCCCATGTGAAATAATATCTGGCCTACCCAGGAGGAATTTCTATTCTGTATGGGCTCTGGAAAAGTTTAACCTGGTCAATTCAGACATTCTAAAATACAAGGATTTTTCCAATCCTCTGTCCACTCTTCTTACAATTCTGCTGTTACCATTGCCTACATCCCTGCAGTTCTCCCTCTGCCTCCCTCTGCACTTCCTGGAATCTCATACTAATTAAGCCTTGTCCACCAGTAGGTTTGCACTGGCTGGCTTTCCTCCTGGTGCATGCCGAGACTGGGGCTGAGGGACTGTTTGCTACTTTGGACTGTTAGCAGTAGTGCTCCTTAATCTCTTGGCCCACAGACTCCAAATGGCACTCTTCCTGATGAGCCTAATCTACTGAGATGCCATAAGTGGTCATACTTGAAGACTGGAAATAAAAAAGCCAGCCAGTTCTAGAAAGAAGACTGTCTATAGTTTTACCCAGCACACTCCAGGATTTGGACTACTAGGAGGAAGAAAGGAAGGTCACTTGCAGGGTGTTGCTGCACATCTTGGAAATAAAACAGTGTTGCCAGGGCAACTTGTCCAGGCTGGCCTAGGCAGAACTTTCATCTGCAAGCCAGAGCCTTGCCTCAGGTGCCCTTGTCTGACAATTTGTTTGAGTGTGCTGCCCTGGCTTGGTATCTCCACATACTGGGCATTTGCTCTGTTGGCTCCAGGCAGTAAAGTGGTATCTTGGAAATAACCTGCCCACCTGGGCCAGAAGGGGTCACACACTGCACCTTGGCCCATGAACCACAAATATGGCTTTCTTACCTAACACTTTCCTTTCTCTCACTGCTCCCTCAAGTCTTATCAGTTGCCCAATTCTGAGTCCATTATACTTATTTCATACTTCTGTCTCCATATCTATAGCTAGTAACTGAGTTGGGGCCCCTTCATCTCTTATTTGGTGGGCTGGAACCACTTTGTAGCTCTCTTCCTTGCCTCCACTCTTCCCACTTTCACTCTAAAGCACCACTCTGACCATATCACTCCTCTGCTTAAAACTTTTCTGGCTCTGTATATAAGAATGTAAAATGGTAGAAAATAGCCACTGTGGAAAACAGTAAGGCGGTTCCTCAAAAAATTTAAACATAACAATTACTCTATGATCCAGCAGTTCCACTTCTGGATGTATACCCAAAAGGACTGAAAGCAAGATCTCAAAGAGATATTTGTACACTCATGTTTATTGCAGTATTATTCACAATTACCAAAAGGTGGATGTAGCCCAAGTATCTATTGGCAAATGAATGGATGAACAAAATGCAATGTGTCTACAATATGCAATACTAATCAACCTTAAAAAGGAAAGACATATTGGCATATGCTACAACATGGATGAACCTTGAAGACATTATGACAAATGAAAGATGTTAGTTACAAAAGGATAAATACTGCATGATTTCACTTCTATGAGGAACCTAGAGTAGTCAAAATTCATAGAGACAGGAAATAGAATGGTGGACGTCAGGGGGTGGGGAGAAGGGGGTGGGGAGTTACTTCATGGGGATAGAGTTTCAATTTTGCAAGACAGGAAGCGTTATAGAGATTGATCATACAACATGAATGTACTTAATGCCACTGAACTGGACACTTCTAAATGGTTAAGATGCTAATATTTATGTTCTGTGAATTTTACAACGATTTTTTAAAAAAAACTTTCCTGACTTCTTGTTCTCTGCACAAAGTCCAAGTCCTTATTAAGGCATAAAGATCTGACTCTGCCCATCTGTGATCATGTGCCTTTTGTCCTTTATTAGACTGATATGGTGTGTTGGTGTCCCTAAGATCACCCCCAGGGTCAGTGATTCACTAGGAGTACTCCCAAGACTCAACATATAGTCATCTTCAAGGCTAAGATTTTATGACCATAAAAGGATGCCAAGCAAAATCAGTGAAAGGAAAAGGCAGTGCTTTCATTCACAGCTCAGGATTATTCGTGGAGACTGGTCACATGGGCACCTTCTGCCTGGCATGTACCAAAATTCCCAACTCCCAGGAGGCAAGCAGAGATTCAGCATAAAGTACACTGTTTGCACTTTTTTTTTTTTTTACTGTTTGTACTCTTACCTTATCTCTTATCATTTAGGGAAAGGTTCATATCAGTGTAGAGAACTGTTTATCTTTGCAAGTTCCCAGAGGCACATATTGCAAGCAGCCCTTTCTAAAGAGAACAGCCCCAGGCCTGCTAGCTTAACTATTGCCTGTACACCCTCTGCCCAACATCAACTCTTCCACTGCCTTCTCACCATAAACTACAGCCATATCAAACCACAGGGTGCTTCTCAAGCAGGCAACACTGCCATCTATCCTTTAGTACAGGAAATTCCCATTATTCCTGGGCCCCTCCCCTTCACCTTCTCGCAAAGTTCTTCAAGAGGAACATCAAGTTGTCACCTCTGCAAAGCCTTCTGTGATTCAGTGAAGCCAACCAAGTCACATAGTCCTACTCTGCTGCTATTATACTTTACCCATACCTCCTTGAGGTCAAGGACCAAATCTTATTTGTCAGTATCCCTAGTACTTAGTACATGATCTACTAGTCATTCAGTAAACTTTGGTTTAATTACAGATTGTGTGGCTCATTAACTTACAGAAAAATCAAGTAGCCCGCATTACTCTGCATATGCCTTCCACTGCCCTCCAACCTACATGTGCACTCATCCTTCCCTCCTGTCTCTAAAATAGAGCCATCTCTTTCCTTCCCAAGGCTCTAGAACATACCACCCTAAGCCCTCACCATAAATTCAGTGACATTTCACCTTTGGGTTTGCTCACTCTTTCTTCAAATATCAAACTCTCTTTACCCAGAGTGTATTTCCTTCCCTGGGCACATAAGCATACACTTTAGAAATGTATCCCCATTATCCTATAACTGATTTATATGGTCACGCACCCAATCTCCATCACTTCCTGGCCAACATTTCAGAAACAGTTGTACTCCTCCACCAACTGCACCACCTCAGTGCCTACTTCTTCAATCAGCTGTAAGTCAACCGTAACCTTTCTGCTCCCCTGACCTGCCTCGTGCTTAAGGCAGCCATAAACTCCATTTTAACAAATTTGTGGGCTTATTTAAGGGCCCATAGCATATTGGAAAGTTAGTTCAGTCTGCCTTGGTTTCCATGATGGGACTTTTTTCAGGTTCTTCCATTTGTCCAAAACTTTCCTTCTCAATATCCCTTTTCAGGTCCTCTTCTGTTACAAGACCAATCTCTCTCTCTCTCTCTCTGTCTCTCTCTCTCTCTCTCCTCTCTCCATCTCTGACAGGACCATTTTATACACACAAATAACCCCCATCCTACTTGGGATGCCCATCCTGGGAAACCTTCTTCCTGCTCCACATGTCAGGATTTAGCCAAGGTTTCTTATATCTGGGTGCATACATATGCTCCTATCATAGGCACTATCCCAGCTATTTGCACCACAGGAAGCCCCTCAACATTGTTTCATATGCAAGGAATCACCATCCTAACTCTACTCATGGGGCAGAAGTTTAAGCATCTGGGTGTGTGAGTGCCAGGCACTGGCATAATCATGGGGTAAAACTGGATCCCACCCAGGGCACCTGTGTGGCTCAGTCATTTGAGCATCCAACTCTTAGTTTCAGCTCAGGTCACGATCTCATGGATCATGGGATTTTTTTCTTTTTTTTAATAATAATTTTATTTTTTATTGGTGTTCAATTTGCCAACATACAGAATAACACCCAGTGCTCATCCCGTCAAGTGCCCCCCTCAGTGCCTGTCACCCATTCTGGATCATGGGATTGAGCCCCACATTGGGCTCCACACACAGTGGAGAGTCTGCTTGGTGATTCTTACCCTTTCCTCTCCTCCACACTCTCTTAAATCAATCAATCAATCAATCAATCAATCAATCATTTAAAACAAAAGTGAGTCCTACCTGGGTCATGGCCCCTGACATAATTTCAGCTCAGGCAGGCAAGGGCCCAGAATAGCATTAACCTTACCTGCTGGCCTGGCTGTCGAGTTCCACAAGCTGCTCAGGTCTTCTGGGGCTGCTCTGCAGCTCTGGGGTTCTGGGGGCTTCAGGCTGCTGGAAGAGTGCAGCTGGGTCTCTCTGGCCCCCTCTCAGGGCTGTGGGCTTCTCCTCCCAGGTCTCTGCCACCTTGGCAGCCACATTCTTCTCTTCAGAACCAGCCAAGGTGCTAAGGAAGAGTAAGTATAATTATGGAGCAAGTGCTTTGAGATCAGTCCCCCCTCACCTACCACCAGCTGATGCCACCTCCTGTAGACATCGTGGGCTCCTCTTCCAGAGGATGAGGAAGAGAAGAGCCCAGTATAGCCCCCACATCAATAGCCCCCACATCAGAAACCAGACTTTCTCTTCTTTGGAAGGATCTCAGCATTACTGCTCCCCTTCCACTGACAAAAGCAGTCCTAATTCATCCTAGAGAAAGCCTGAACTTCTTATTCTCTTGCCATCCCCTGAATCTGGTGAGGAAGAAGTGGCTTCTCAGCTATCCTACATGTCAAGCTCTATGGGAGATCTTTCTTCCTCCCTGGCCTCATGTCACACCTACACTTGCACAGCGTTCTCATCACCATCCCCATCTGAGGTGCCTCCAAGGGCCTTGTTCTTTTTCCTGGTGCCTTCTCCATGACCTCTATGTGTGATGGCGCTGCTGCTGGGAGGCCTCAAGGATGTTATATGCCCACTAGGCCAAGGACATTGAGTCGGGTTATTGACAGCATGAGCCTAGCATTCTAGAAAATAAAAATCTGGGGATCCCTGGGTGGCTCGGTGGTTTGGTGCCTCCCTTCAGCTCAGGGTTTAATCCTGAAGACCTGGGATCAATTCCCACATCGGGCTCCTTGCATGGAGCCTGTTTCTCCCTCTGCCTGTGTCTCTGCCTCTCTCCCTCTCTCAGAAGAAAAATCTAGTTCACCATCACCTTGATCCTGGCTCAACCTGAACTCAACCCTCTCCACATCAGCAGCATACCTCCAATTGCTGGTGGGGCTACCCTGAGACAAGAAGATAACACTACCAGTTACCTCTAGCCCTGGGACTCTATTCATAGAAGTTAATCCCATAATAGGTATGCTCTCTGCCTTCAAGCTGAAATAACAAGTGAAGCAGTGGCCATGCTTTTGGAGTATGCCCTGGAAGCAATGTGATTCTTCAGCCTCAGCCTCAAGTGACATGAACCTAAATGCCCCAGCAGGGATAATAAGCTTATTACCACTTCCAGATGCCCAGGTAGATCTGCAGGCAAGTGGGTGTTGTGCCTCTTTGTGATGCTTCTACCATGATGGTCTGCTGCAACTCAGCCAGATACCAAAAGTGGTCTGCTCAGACAATGCTAGTCCCTTAGCCTGTAGGATATCCTGACACACTCACCTCACCCCTACCTGTGACATACATGTTTGAGCCAAAGACAGATCTAGAAGGCCTAAAGAGCTTGTTTCCTGTCTCTGTAAGCCCTGAACTAGCTTTGCCATGGATTTAACCAGAATCCTGTCCAATCTCCTGTCTTATAGAATTATGGTAACAGAGGTTGTCATCAATTTGTGAATCAAGTCAAGGTTTTCTGCAAAGAGTAATTTAGGCATCTGTTGCAACACAGGGACAAGTGAATGAATAAGGTTCCCTTTCCCTAGGCTTCAGAGCAAAGTCATTCCTATTATAGAAGGTATAATCCATGTGACCTATAAAAAGGAAAACTTAGTAAAAGTGTCAGAGGAATCTTACTGAGCAATGTAATACCCAGGAGGCCTTCCATACCCCTGAGGAATTGCCTGAAAGTCAAGTGTTTAGAGAGAGACAAAGTAATACTTCTGGCTGTACCTCGATCAAAGATTCAGTAGCCTAATACAGCTACTGCCAATTCTGGACACAGTCACACTCTACACATGGAAGATAACACCCTCTTCCATTCTTACACTACCTCTAAAAGACTCCTCTGCTGGTTGACAATGGTTGTCCACAGCGAATATACGTGCTTAAAATTTATCTGTTCCTCATGCATAAAGAACATCAATGTGGAAAGCCCAGACATGCAACATAACAAAGAGGAAAACAGTCTATGCTTTAGATGCAAAAATACCAAAAGTCTGGTGGGGAGGGGATGAACTATTCTGTGTCTTATTAAAATAAATCAGGCCAACAAAACTGTAAAGGGGTACAGCTGCCAGCTTTCCAGTGTTTTTGAATAGCTCT
The DNA here is from genome assembly GCF_003254725.2 of Canis lupus dingo. Classification (NCBI taxonomy): domain Eukaryota; kingdom Metazoa; phylum Chordata; class Mammalia; order Carnivora; family Canidae; genus Canis; species Canis lupus. The sequence continues at coordinate 121,428,482 of NC_064281.1, read as the reverse complement.
AGTAGGAGACAATCCTTTGGGGCTGCTTTATTTAGCTTGAAGTTTTTTGTTTTGTTTTGTTTTTGTTTTTTGTTTTTGTTTTGTTTTGTTTTTAATAAAAGGAGAGTTTGACATAGTACTTTGTGCCAGGAAATGTCCTACATGCTTTACACAAAGAAACTCACTTAAACCTTACAACAACCCTGTGTGGTAGGAACTACTATTACTACTATTCTATAGGTAAGAAAATTCCAACAGAGCATAACAGGAAGAAGCTTACCATGTGTGAGTCCATATTGCTTCTATTTTCCTTGCTACTGTGACGTATAGGTTAGAAACTTCTGTTCAGTCCTGCATATAGGCATCCTACAGCTAAGATTGAGAACCGTTGTTTACTCAAAACTGTGCATGCTTAACTCCATCTCCTCTTGGTTCTCCTTTTAGCTAGCTTTATTTTGCTTATTTTTTTTAATGAAGCTTGAGTTCCATTACAAGGGAAGATAGTTCCTTAGGATAACAGTCCACCATATTCTTGGTTTGCTGGCTTTCCTGATAAAGTCACTTTCCTGACCCTAATATTTTGCCTCTCCACATAGTGGCTTATCTTGCAGTAAGCAGAATGAGCCTGGATTTGGTTAGAATAGATGAGAAGATACCCAAGGCCACATAGTGAGTAAGTGAGTTTCCATGTGAGCCCAATACACAGGAATACATGTTCTTGATGACCACACATAGGACTCTTCGTGCACATGTAATGAAGCAAGATCAAGTTAGAATAGGGAAGAGTTCCTCAAGTTTTGGACAGTTTGCTTCACCAGATCTCCTTGCCAACCCCTCTCACCCTTCATCACCCAACTCTTGGGAATTAAGCCATCTTTCTACAGAGCCACAGAGCCCTGCCCTGGCAGATCTGCCAGGCGATCCCTCATGGATGGAGGATCAGCTGCCCTCATCGGGTGTGCACAGCCCCTGCCCCAGGGCAGCTCTGAGATCAGTGGCCAATGGCCAGAGGCCAGAGACTACCAAGTCCAGGTCACCCTGCCGAAGAGGAGCCCCTTTCGGCTGCTAGCGGGCACTCAGCTCGCTCCCTCTCTCCCGTCTCCGCCGGGACTGCGGCGATGGTCCACACAGGGTGAGAGGGGCCTGCTGCAACCCCACGGTCGCTGGCACCACCACAGCTCACCAGGCCAGCGGGGTTCAGGGCAGCCAGAGCCCCAGGCAGACGGTCCGGCCCATTTATGATCCTCGCGCGCCATCTAGCGGCCAGAACCAGCACGGCAGCAGGAGAAGCTACACCGAGGCTGTTCTAGTCCCGGGCGGCCATTTCGCTTGAGGAAGGTCGCATTTCCCGATAGGCACTGCGATCTGAGCTCCGCGGTACAGGAAATGGCGGTAGGCGCAGGCGCAACACAAGCTTCAGCGAGCGAGCTCCCGCTGCGCAGGCGCGCAGAAGGCGGTATCGCGCTCCACTAGGCGCGCGCCTCTGAGTGTGCCAATCAGAAGCGCATGCGCGAAGCCAACAACGAGTCTCAACCTAGACTGCACGTGAAAATAAACTAAGAGCTTTTAAGAAGACATTGATGGCGTAAGCCACCCCACAACAATTAAATGTAAACCTCTGCATGGGGCTCATGACGCTTTTTTTTTTTTTTTAACACTTTCCTGGTGATTCTCAAGGGCAGAGTTTTCTCCATTGTCATATTGCATAAGAAGAAGCCAGATCCTGCCCCAGGTTCGGGGAATATTAGATGACATCATGCAGACAGGGTGCTTTACACGTTAACTAGCTATGAGTTACTGGCTCTGGATCTTGAGAATAAGGTTCAAACAACAAATTTCATAAAATCGGTTTTTTAAAAGTTTTTCCTTAAGATTTTTTTTAAGAGGCTCTTGCGTTGTAACTCAGCTTTGCCACTTGTAAGCACTTGGGTAAGTCACTTAACCTCTCAGTTTCCCCAGCTTATTCATTTCATAGGGTTGCTGGAAAGATTGTAAAGCATCCAGCCAAGCACACTATAGGTGTCCATTATGATTTTCACTCTGTTAACTGCCAATGCAATTTGAACCCAAAAAGCCACATAATAGGACCTCATACCTCATAGCTTACAAAAGCCCTGATCCATTCATGGTCCCTGTCACTGGTTAGGCTCTAGCCACTCTATGCTTTGGAACATGCTAGCATGCTCCCACTTTGAGGGTTGTCTGCAGTTCTGTATCTGCTCTCCTTGCTCATCCTCGAATTGATTCCTTCTCCTCTTTACAAGAGCTTGCCTGATTTACCACACATAAATAGTAGGCCTCCTGACTGCCACCACTCTACCTCAGCACCCTATTTCTTCCAGAGCACTGTTCTTCCCAGGAGGTACAGATACCTAGGTTCCAGACTTTTCTTCATCATTCTAATTAGGTGCGAACCTCACAGAATTGTGGGGGAGCACTGTATAAGACACAGTGAGTAGAGAGATTTGCATACATTACATGAACCAAAGTTAAGTGGTTGTTGTCTTTAACGGTATCTGGTATTTTTTAATTATTTTTTTATTGGAGTTCAATTTGCCAACATATAGCATATCACCCAGTCTGGTATTAAAGGCCAATCAACCCCTTCATACCTTGACAAGCCTTCTATTCTACCACTACCCAAGGATCCAAAGTAGTAGCCACCCTCGACAACATACAGTGCCCAGCAAATAGCAGGGTGTTTGGAGTTCTTTGCACATCCTGTTCCTTTTGCTTAAAGGACCTCTATTCACATTTCAGTATTTGGCTCAAAAGCCACCTACCCTACAAAGCTGTCCTGAGTCTCCCATTTCCCTGCTCCTGCATAATGTATTATTCCAGTCTGGGCCAGGCTATGCTTCCTATCAGCCATATCTGTGTGCCTTCAGCACAGGGCACGTGCCATTTGAGTGATTGTTGACTGAAAGAATGAGTGACTTCCTGATTATGGAAGACTTCTTGGATGGTGGCAACAAGGCATAGTAGAAAGCTTTGTGGCCCCAGAGGCAGAGGCCAGAAGATTCTAGCTGGGGCTCTAGCTCTTGCCACATGCTTCTGGCCAGCTCAAAGGCCTTGCTGGCCTCACCTTCCAAGCCAAAGGCTAATGCATACCTGAGCTGCTCAGCACTGTTGCCTGATGCCTTACCCTTTCAGGTGTGCCTCCCTATCCTCCAGGTCTGCTGGACTGTCACTCTTCCAATCAGCTGGTCCAATAGAGGCCAAAGTCACACTGGAGCTGAGGGAGGAAGCACACATGCCCAATAAGACCTCAGACCAAAGGATACTGGGGGCCCTTCCCACTTGCCTTCTCACAGGAAAGGAAAGGGGAACCTACATCTGCCAGTAAAGGATGGCCTCTCAGTTGTGCTCTTAGTGTGGTATAGATGCCACTGTATATGATAACATCTTGTGACCTGTGGCCTTAGCACCTGAGTTCAAGATCAAGCACTTGGGATTCCTGGGTGGTTCAGTGGTTTAGCGCCTGCCTTCGGCCTAGGGCATGATCCTGGAGTCCCAGGATCAAGTCCCACATCAGGCTCTCTGCATGGAGCCTGCTTCTCCCTCTGCCTGTGTCTCTGCCTCTTTCTCTGTGTCTCTCATGAATAAATAAAATAAAATAAAATAAAATAAAATAAAATAAAATAGATCAAGCACTGCCCCTGATCAGCTTGGAGGTCCCTGGGGGACGTCTTATCTTGGTCTTGGGTCCTAGTATCCTTGCCTGACCTACATCTCCTGGGGCTGTGTGGGAGTACAAGAAGATTGTTCCTTACTAAATGCTCCACACACCCAGAGCAAACTAGCCACTCCTACTGGTGGACTGGTAGGTGAAATAGGACAGAAGCCTACTGCATAGGACTGTACAACCCCTTCCCATTGCACCTTAGCACCTCTGGAGCCATGTGCCCCTCTCAACCACCTCCCATGCTGCCTCATAGTGCAGTTGGCTGTCCCTGGGATTCCTACTCCTGAATCCTCCTTTGTGGGTTGGGCTGCAGTCCCTACAGGAGCAACCCTTCCCAAGCTCTGCCTCCCAATGGTGTCCCCTCTGCCACTTCAGCTTGGATCCTTGTAAGTAGGTGCTGGGATTGCAAGGCTGAGAGTTGGCACCATGTGCATCCTGATTACGCAGGAAAGGGGAAAAACAAGTAGCTGAACAGTCTGTAGAATGATCCAAGCCTGGTCTGGGTTCAGAACTTTGTGTCTGTATGTCCATTCCCTCCCAAAAGGATGGCTTCCATCTCCCAACAGATAATGAGAGCTGAAGGCCTGCTCAAACAAAATGCTCAAGGCACAAGACTCACTTAGATCCCACAGCTGCCTGAGACTGGGGCACTCTGTAGGCTCCCTGGAGGCACACTTCCTGGGTTCAAATCAGCACTTTTCTACCTCCCAGCTGTATGACCTTGGACACATCACCTGATTTCTCTGGGCCTCAATTTGGTCATCAGTGAAATTGGGATGATAATTGTGTCTGCCTTGTAAGTGTTCCAAGAAGAGTAAATGAGCTAGTAGACACCAAGTACTTAGAATAATGCCTGAGCCCTAACACGTGCTAAATTGTTCTCGTTATTATTACTGGGGCCTGTGGCCATTTATAGAAGCAGCATCCCTTTGTATTCCATCTATATCCATCAACTTGATACAGACTGACCGACTGAGCTGCTGTCTTACACAGTCTTCTCAGGAGTAGGATGCATTCTTTATCTCTCTGTAAATCAGACACACTGATGCTCACAGCATGTTGAGTAGTCACAGTTCATAGAGCACCTCATTGCCTGTGTAAGCCTGCACTTGAGTAGCACACTCACTAAAAACTCCTCATGTTTGTTCCCAAATCTGTTTATCCCCGTTGTACTTGCAACCATTACTACTAAATTCAATTATTAAACTTATAAAAGTGAATGGAAAGGGAGTGGTTGTTTTCTGCAAGTGAAATAACATTTTCTGGGGCACCTGGATGGCTCAGTTGGTAGATCACATGACTCTTGATCTCAGGATTGTAAGTTTGAGCCCCACATTGGGTATAGAGATCATTTTAAAATAAAAAAAATAAGATCTTAAAAAAAGAGACAACATTTTTTTTGAAATATAATAAATGCCAGTTTCTTAAAGATAAATGTCAAAATAAGAATAGGATAAAAGTCATAAAAATCTAGATTATTCTTCAGATTATTCTGCAGCACTATTTGATATTTTATGTCATTTTAAAGAAACTGAAAGCAGAGAGCAAAGACTTCATTTATGAAGATGTGTAAGCAAGAAGGATAATCTGGATCAATATTCAAACATGAAGCAGAGGTCTACAACAGCTTCCAGCAAATTCAGTTAATCTGCACAACTGTGCTGACCGGCACACAGTGAGGCAGGCTTCAGGTTGGGCTCTCAGTCCTCTCCACTAGTGGCAACTCAAAGAGCCAAGGTCCTAGCCCAGTGGCCTTTCCTTGCCCCTCCCTGAATCACCTGAGAAAGTGGTCCCTGACTCCACCCAGATCCAGAAACTGAGAGCCCAATCAGACGTGCTTCTTTTCTCAGAGGGACCACTGCTTTTCCTCTCACTGAACCACAGAGAACTGTCCAGGGAAGGCTGGTGGGGCAGGAAAAGGAGCTTTGGGGTTTCTGGAAGGGAAAGGAGAAAACAGAGGCGAAGGACCTCCTTCAATTTGTCCTTAGAGCTCAACAAAGAAGAAAGAAGGCACAAATTCATCCGTCGTTTGGTCATTCATTTGTGAGTTTGTCCCTTCACTCATTCCCCACACATTCATCCTACCTCCAAGTGCCTGCCCAGGCAGGGGCTGGACTTCCAGCTGCAAGTGGGCCATTGTGCATGCTCTGGAGGATCTTGAGAGCCAGTGGCAGAGGGTAAAAGGAGCAAGATTCAAGCATAGGCAATTCCCATAACTGGAAAGCCCAAGGACAAAGGATGTGGTGGAAGCCACTGGAGAAGCAAACTAGACAGAACTATGGGAAATGACCAGTGCTCAGTCCCCAGCAACCCAATCAGTTTTGGCAGCTTGACCCTGGCCTGTCACCAGAGACATGAGAGAATCAATAACTTGGGACCACTTGCCTCCCCCAGGCAGCTTACCCTCCTATCTCAGAGCCAATGTCTGTTCCAGTTATGCCTTTAGATGGGAAGCCAATGGCTCTGGATCCCACATTGTCATCACTTGACTGTGCACTTGACCTGTTATGGGAAGAGAAGCATTTGCTGACCCTGATTAGGTTTTAATCTAATATAACTAAGATGTCCTGAGAACAGGGCTCAAGGACTAGAAGCCCAGGCTCTCAGCTGCCACCCTGTGCTGTTCCAACTAAAGCCAACCTGACATCAGCAAGTATTTCTGCTCTTCTTCCAAACTTGATGGACTGGGAGCAAGAGTGGAACCAAAAAAATAGAGCAAAGTGACAACTCAAGAGGAGGCTGGCACAGTGGAGGGATCAATGGCTGACAGAACAAGGGGCAAGGCATTGGGGGCTATTAATAAACCACAGAGCCCAGACATCCTGGGTTGCCTTCTCTCATTTCCATGGCTGAGTCCCCACTGAAGGTCCAGAACTCCACACTGAGAAAATGGTGGCAGGCAGGCAAGGTTGTGGGCTCTTACCCATTACTGGCTACTAGCATCCCATTTAAGACATATCTAACTCTCAGCCACTGCTCACCACATCCAGGCTTTCACGGTCTAGCTTGGAGGACAACTCAATGAGATGGTCATAGGATGGCTGGGCACAACCATCCCTTCTGGACTCATCATCCCCCACTGGCTCTGCCTCACATCCTTGCCAGCCTCTAACATGTCTTCCTTTAACCACAAGTCATCCTAGAAGTCCATGTTAGATGTTCTGTTGAAGCTCATGCATCTTTTGGTCACTGACTTCCCCAAACTGCTCACTTGGCAGCCTTGCCAAGGACTGTGAAAGTTGGGCTAAGGGCTGGGGTGGGGGTGGTCTGGCCTGGAGCTTTGTCCAGCTCTGCAACTGACTCCCTGAGGGATCTTGGGAGGGGCCTGCCCCTCTCCAGGCCTCCTGTATTCCTTCATTTATTCTTTCAACAAATATTCACTGAGGACATGTGCTGCCCCAGGCACTGGGGACACAGTGGGGAACTGAGCAGTCCTGGTCCCAGGTCCATCCACTGACCTTAGACCAAGAGCCACATCAGCTCTATGTCCCTGCATTGAGTTACCTTTCAGGATCTGGATTGGGGCCTTTGCGGATCTCCTCACCAACCGAGTCTCTCTTGGCTTCTCTAGGGCTGGGGGCCTCTTTGTCTTTGGAGCCCAGGGAAGAACTATGGAGAAAAGAAATATAAGTTAACCACCCAGTAGCCACCCACACTCAGATGAAGGCAGTTACCTCATCCCTAAATGCCAACTGTCTCCAAGGAACTTAAAACTTGAGATTGCAGGACTGGCCAATTCTCAAAAATCTCATTACTAAAAGCCACTGTTGATTGAGGGTCAGACTCCATTCCCATAATTCTGCATGCATTAACTCTCCACATAAATCCCAATATATGAGTACTATATTTACCCATGTTTACTTTCCAAATAAGTGAATGAAGGCACAGATATCCCAAGCAATTTGCTCCTAGTTCCTCAGGTAACAAGGGGAAGAGCTAGAATTGGAACCCAAACAGTCTGATTTCAGAGTTCTTGACTATAACCTTCCATATATTAAGACTGCTCTGAACCTCCTAATTCAACCTCCCTCTGTTCTCTCTGACCTAGTGGGCCACTCCAGCCTTCTTTCCCCCACCTGTCTGTCATAACTCTGTGACACCATCTCCTACTTTCTTTGCCATACCTTCCCAGTCTCTTTCACCCTTTTCTCCTTTTCTGCCTGGTAATTTTGGTGTTCTCAGCATTCCTTTCCATGTGCATGCTCCACTACCTTGCCCACCCCCTCTGCTCCCATGGCACTGACTACCACCCGCAAACCAGTGATTTTCTTTTATTTTTTAATATATTTTATTTATTCATGAGAGGCAGAGAGAGAGAGAGTGAGAGAGAGAGAGAGAGAGAGAGAGGCAGAGACACAGGCAGAGGGAGAAGTAGGTTCCATGCAGGGAGCCCAATGTGGGGCTCGATCCCGGGTCTCCAGGATCAGGCCCAGGCCGAAGGCAGCACTAAACCACTAGGCCGCCGGGGGCTGCCCAAGCCAGTGACTTTCGCTTGTTCCCACCTCTCTGTGCTCCTGACCCATACCTCCACTGCCTTTCAGACTGGCCCTCGGGCAGCTCACCCTCAACATGGCTAGAACTGACTGCCATCCCAGACACCTTTAGAGGGCATGACCAGGTAGTTGCTACCTCCACGCTGGGGTCTTTGCTCTGCCTGCTGGCCCTTCTCTCCTTCTTCCCTTGATATTGTACCTTATGTAAACACTGACATGGAATTCCATTATTTCCCTTTCATCTGTCTGCATATAACATGGAAATTTCTGGGAGAGTCCTAACCTCTCTCCCAAACCTCAACTACAAACCCTCAAATGTCTCCTGGGAATGTGCATTTGGCTATTCACAAGTAAACTCATCATATATTCATTAAAAAATACCAAGTATTTATATCACTCCTCCTTGCCCCTTCATCCTGGTCCCCAGTAGTGTACTGAATTATGGAGCAAAAGGCGCACAGTAGGAGTCAAGCAGCCTGGGTGAGAGTCTTAAATCTGCCTGTTCTTAACCATATTACCTTGAGCAAGTTACTTGACCATTTAGAATCTCAGTTTCTACACCTGTAAAAAGGATATCTGGGGATATCTGCTAGACTGTTGGGACAGGGAAGGGCTTGGTGAATTCTAGCTTTCCCTCTTTCTTCCTTCCCCAAATTGATTCTCCCACTGGAAAATTGGGGAAGGGCACCCCATGGAATCTCAGTTAGTTGTTGTAGCTTTGCTAGTCCCAGACAAAGTACCAGAAGCCCTGTGGGTTCTGAAGACAGGAGACACAGCAGGGATGTTCATTGGAGGCAACTTGGCTTCCTCCTGCCTCTCTTGATAGCACTTTCCCTTTGTTTCTCAGAGATCGGTCAAATTAGGGAAATCAATGAAGCGGCTTCCACTGTTGTCCTATTAAAAACATCATCGCACTGGATGATGCTCAAACATTACAGTAACAAACACTCCCACATTTCTGTTCTGGGCCAAAAGGAACCTACGGAACACTTAGCTGCAGCCCCTGCCCTCCAGGCACTCAGAGTTCTTGGGGAGGACTGATCTATGAATGGACAACTGTGCACAGGTGCCATATGGAAGCCTAGGAGGCTGGAGCTGAGGGCCCAAGGAGGGAGGATATATGAGGGGTAGTGAGTTCAGGCTGCAGAACCCAATCAAGGTAGGGGGCATCTCAGGGTTTTCCCCAGGGGGCTGGCATGACTACTTCTGCCCTTTAGAAATCTCACCCAGATAGAGATGTGGAGTTAAGGGTAGAGAACCCAGGTTCGGGGATCCCTGGGTGGCTCAGTGGTTTAGCGTCTGCTTTTGGCCCAGGGCGCGATCCTGGAGTCCCTGGATCGAGTCCCACGTCAGGCTCCCGGCATGGGCCTGTTTCTCCCTCCTCCTGTGTCTCTGCCTCTCTCTCTCTGTCTATCATAAATAATCTTTAAAATAAAAAAAATGACTTTTAAAAAAAAAGAGAGAGAACCCAGGTTGACCATGTCTCTCGCCAAGCAGCCCATGGGCCTGATCGTTTGCATCCCTTCCCTGCTGACCTCATCTTTAAAATAGTGCAGAAGGAGCCCAGAAGGGCCCCCATACCTCATTCCTTCCTGGTCTGGGGCCATCAGGCGGAGTCCTGCCCCAGGTGTCATGATCTGCAGGCGGACAATCTCCTCACCTCTTGTACTGCAGCTAAGGAAGAGAGCCAGGGAGTTGCTGGTAAGAGAAGCCTCGCTCTTCCCTATCTGTGCCAGGGGTCCAAGGCCATTCTCCCTCAGGAGCCTCCTGGCTAATGCAGTGGGATACTCAGACCCATTGCCTTTTTCTTTTCCTCTCGTCTCCTCTTTGGCCATAAACTTTCTTGGTGCTACAGCTGAGCATGGGCCACTGACCTCCAGGCCCCAGAGGAAGGAAGAGTGAAACATCCTTTTACCAGTCCCCCACCCATGAGCCTAGACCTCTTCAGTCACAGCAAGGGGCCTTCTGCATAGAAATGGGATCACCCAGCTCCAGTGCCCTCTCTGTCACTACTGCCATGATGTTGCCATTCACTTGCAAAGGTGAGTCCTGGCTGTGGTCCCACTGGAATGTCCAAAGTGGTTATTTGTGAGGCCAGTGCGATTTCTGGATATATGGACTGATGGGGACTGATGACAAACAAGATACTCTGGAAATCTACAGACCAAATTGGGGTGAGATAGGATATCAGAGACTTGGGGGAAAGAAAGCAAGTGACCAGGTGCCTGTGAGCTGGAGCCCACAGAGGACCAGAAATTCTCAACACTCAGAGGGCCCCTGTGAGGATCCCTGTGCTCAGAACCTGGCCCACAAATGTCCACACATATCCCTCCAAGTCTGATGTGCTTTTTGGTTCTACTTCAGGGTCTGATACCTAGCAGGCTTGTGCCATGGTGATGGCCAGAGCCAGAGAGAATCTAGAGCTTTTTGGCTTTGTGGGAGTGCTCTTCATCCCAAACCTCCCCAGGTCCACAGAGTGAGGCCCAAGCCATCCTTTAAGACTCAGCGCACTTATACGAACTCACTCCTTTCTTCAGCTACCTCTGGGCACTAGGCTGGGCACTGGGGCACAGATGAAGAGGAGCCCCAGGCCTGCCCTGGTGAAGTCCCCAATCCAGTGGTGGGCAAAATGTGGGCACAGTGGCATGGGTCCTGAATGTACTAAAGTGTAAGACTGTACACAAATCCAGTTCCAAGGACACCTGAGAAGCTTCATGGATATATAGCCTCTGCTAGAGGTGAAGGCAGAGAGATAGCTTTGAGTGAGCCAGAGTAGCTTGGCTGCTCTCCTTGGAAAGTCACCTTGGAGTTGATTCTGACACCTGGCTCCAACCTAAACTAGGAGGCCTTAGAGGACCGAGTTCAGTGGGCTACTTGTCTATGTCCCTTCTGGGACCTGGCTGAGACCTAGCCATTGGAGATGAGGGAAATAGAAGGGCTCCCAGGGACAGGGCGTCTGGTGTATAAGGGCAGCTCTGATTTCTGTCTGTCCTCCCATGATAGCAATGATGACAGCATAAAGCACCTGGTTGGGACAGACCCCATTTGGGAACATCACAGGCAAGGAAAACATTCTTCTTCACTGGTGTTTTTTGTTATGTCAGAGAGAAAATAAGAACAAGGTGTCACCCAAGTCTGACCAAGCTAGTGTCTCTTCTTTAATGCCATCCTCCTTCTTTGTCACCCCCTTGAGTAATTCTTTCTTGAAGGCCCAGCTCAAATGGCACCTCTTCCAGGGGGCTATTATGGGTGGCATTGTGTTCCCCTAAAAGATATGCCAAAGCCCTAACCGTACCTGTGAATGTGCCCTTATTTGGAAACAGTGCCATTGCAGATGTCATTAACTTAAGGTCATACTGGAGAAGAGTGGCTCTTAATCCAATATGACCGGTGCCCTTATAAAGAAGGGACATTTGTACACAGACACATGGAAGGAATATAGCCATGTGAAAACAGGGGCAGAGATTGGAATGATGCATCATAAACTAAGAACCAACAAGGATCACCAGCAATACCAGAAGCTAAGAGAACAGCCCAGAACAGATTCTCCCCCCAGAGCCTTTGGAGGGAACATTCAGCCCTGCTGACACCTTTATTTAGAACCCCTGGCTTCCAGAACTGTGTGAGTATAAGTTTCTGTTGTTTAATCCACCCACTTTGAGATAACTTGTTACAGCAGCCCCAGCAAATTCATACAGGGGCCTTCCAGCCTCTTCTCTGGCAACAGTCCACCAGCCTCACCCCCTTACCAGACCTTCAACCACAGAGAGCTCTAGTACAATCAAGTTCTCAGCTAGGCTGGGAGCTTCTGGAGATCAGGGGCACTCATCTAATGAGGCCCCAGCTGCCTGTGGCAGTACGTCTTTCGCACCCACAACTGCATTTCCTTCAGAGGCTAGCAAGGTGGCAATATTGGTCTCTTCATTTGAAGAAGGCCATGCAGATGAGCAAGCCTATTCGTGGGAGCATCTAGGCACTGTACCAACGACTTTATATGCACTATCCCATTTAGAATTTGAGGCAGCCTCAGGAGGTAGGTATCACTATATTCACTATTATATATATGAGGTAACTGAGGCACCAGGGGTAAAGTGGCTTGCTCAAGGCTAGTATAAGGCCTTGTGCCAGAAGCTGTGCTTTTACTCACTGTTCTCCAGCTTACTGTTCCATACAGCATGCTGGGCTACAGCCCACAGGCACTGCCATTACTGGGTGAGGCAGAAAGCCAAGGAAGCTTGGCCAGTGCTGTGATGGGGAAGCAGCCAGGCCTGGGGGCCCTTGTGAAGACCAGTCTCTCTGGAAGAGGGTATTTGAATTAGCTCAGTCCACAAGGTGGGTAGGAATTATCCCACAATGAGAGGGTTAAAGACAAGATGAGCCCAAGAAATCCAGCCCCACAGTGCATGGAGGCAAGGCCCATGGTTGAACAGGGGGAGTTGGAGGGGTGACAGTAGAGATAAGTAGATCAGATGTGGACACTTGGAACTGAAAGGCCTTTGGGATGCCAAGTAGGTCTGGTGTCTAATGGAAAGAAAGTGACAGGTGGACAGACCCAAGGACACAGCCCGTGGATGTCCTTGGGTGGCACTCTTTCCGTCACAAACTTTCAGCCCTCCCTGAAGTCCCTGAAGGGTTCAGCACCTAAGACAGGGGCTTCCCGCCTGATTGGCCTACTTCATGAGATGAAGAACCTATATCAGACTTGAGTCAAGTGGGGTGGGGCAGGAGCAAACCTAAGGAGCGGGCAGGCTCAGCAGGGTCACGCCTGAGGACAAGGCTGTGATGCTCTCTTGCTCCAGTCTACCATAAACCAGCTTTTTCTGAAGTGCTATATAACCCAGAATTTGGCTGAGCTCTCCTCAACCACTGCTCCCCACGGGGCTGGGCTCCTTCAAGGCCACAGCCAGGCCAAGAATTCTCAAATAACCAGGCAGACCAAAGCTGGGTGTAGGGAACTGATGGTGGCTGCCTCACCTGATCAGTGTAGGACCTGTCTGATGCAGTGGGGTCAGAGAGGAAGGCCACCCAGGACTAGCCAGCAGCTCACCTGGAAGCTGTCTAGGGGTATTGTAGAGATTTTGTGACTGCAAAATCTGAGGGAAGAAACACTATGAGAAGCATTCTAAGCCTTCCTGACCAGCCTGTTCAACACTTCTGATGAGAACGCCTTCCTTCCCGTTGTGGGCTGCCCTGTTGTGGGCTATCTCTGGTGTCTGGAACATTCTATAATCTCGTCCCAGTTCTGCTTTCTGGGGCCTCACAGGCAAGTTTGACCTCAGACTCCTGGCCTCCAAAACTGTAAGACAATATATGTCCGTTGTTTGAGCCACCAGTTTGGGGGACTTTGTTCCTGTTGCACTAGCAAACCATTGCAGCCACCTTGCTATGACAGACAGATGATGGGTATTAAACATCCAAAGGAATTTTCTGGAATAAATGTTAAAATGACTCTCAAATACATGATATAGCATGACCTAATTCTTCTATGTTCTCTTTTTAAAAACACCTGAGGGACGCCTGGGTGGCTCAGTGGTTGAACGTCAGCCTTTGGCTCAGGGCATCATCCTGGGTTCCTGGGATCAAGTCCTTCATCAGGTTCCCCGTGAGGAGCCTGCTTCTCCCTCTGCCTGTTATCTCTGCCTCTCTCTGTGTGTCTCTCATGAATAAATAAATAAAATCTTTTTTAAAAAATACAGAAAAAATTATTTTAAAAAACCCATCTGAAACCATTCATTGCTTCCCTCACCTCTCCCCCGCACAAAAGACAAATAAGGAGAAATCAGAGATGTGCACTGTTTGGAGATGAATTATGTCCTCTCCAAAACTTATACGTTGCAGACCTAACTAACCCCGGGACCTCAGAGTGTAACCTTATTCGGAAACAGGGTCATTGCAGACAGGATTAGTTAAGATGAGGTTATACTGGAGTGTGGTGGGCCCCTCATCTAAAATGACCGATGTCCTTGTAAGAAGGGGAGATTAGAACACAGACCACACACACAGAGGGAAGCGCATGTGAAGAGACACAGGGAGAGATGGCCATCCATAAACCAAGGAGAGGC